>NC_052341.1:21798267-22998267 GCF_016432855.1 Salvelinus namaycush | reverse complement strand
GTGTACAAGCTGCTCTTCTTCTGCACTCTCTCCTCAATGACTCCAGTCTCCACCTCTCCATCCTGCCCGGTCCTTCACCATTTACTGTTTTCTCTCCATCTTGCTTCACCATGATATCCATGTCATTGGCTGGAAGATGTTAAAGGGATTCTCTATGTCTGAATCTACGTTTGTCAGATGTTTTTTTATTAAGATTGATTTAAAGACCACTTTTGAAGTGTGAAAACATCTGACAAGCTTTTATTTCGTGATGAACTATCCCTTTAATGATGCCAATTCTAGCTCTCTGCTTGTATTAACCATGTCATTACTTTTGATCAGATACAATATCTGATATGCTTATCTCATGCACATTGAATGATCCTCTCCATTGCTGTTTTCACAGGTACCCATCAGCAAAACTACAACCATGTGGTTCTAGGTAGCCCAACACGCACCCAGAATGGTAAGGACAGCTAACAGCACTAGCATCCAGATACAGGGTTATGTTCCAATATCCACTCTAGCATAGGCTACTCCTTAGAATTCATGCCCAGTACATTACTTAGTGTGGATGATGAATCAGAGCCACACAGTTATTTGTAGAAAGACAAATGTCACTAAATCACTTTTTTTCCAAACCAGGCCATTCTCTCAAAAAATGTAGCCCAGATTTGGGGAATTAACTTTGAAACAGTCTTTGACACAAATATATGCTACCACTGATGCCAACCTACTCTTCAATTTCTCTAAATCCATTATCTTATTGAAAATGTATCTTTTTATTAACGATAGAATCATAGAAGTGTCACATTTCATCATCATGACCATGTATTCTTTTGAATGGAGCGAATAAAAAACAACTGAATGTCTATCACCTACTAAAAGAAAATGTGATTGGCTGGGCATCAAGTGAACCTCCTTTTAAGGTCACAGTGTCCTGGCTATAGCGTTCGACCATCGAACACGTTCCACCTCAGATGATTGGCCCTGTCATTAGAAGATGAGTGCTATTACTGTAACCCCTGCTCTCTGTGAGGAAATCACCCCCAGCTTCATTACATTTACAGATTTTCTTCTGCCAATGTTCTCTATTCATTCACAAGAGCTGGGTTTAGGGGGGATAGAGGCTGATGAATAGATATGAGGAAGAGTGCTGGTTGCATAAGGACAAAGGGTGAGGCGAGGATAAAGAAGAACGAAAAGGAGAGAAAATACAATTTCTTTGTGTTTGTTTAACATTGGATTGGCCTCTCTGGCTTGTATTCTTCTGCTGATGTTCAGTGTCTGCTCAACCCTGTGTAGAAGCCTTCCCCTCCAATGCTTCCGCTGCGTTTTAAGGAGATTCTGTAGTCGTAACACATCTGCTCCTGTGTGTCAACTCAATGTGTGTTCCATTACACACTGCTAAACCAGATGAGTGTTCCATGAATGAAATACCCCTGAATTCTATGGGAAACATGAGAAATCCATTCTGACAACACATCGAACAAACGCGCTTTGATCACAAGCCACATAAAAAGGGCTTGGTATGCCAGTGTTCTGTATTGCTCCGATAAGGCTGGTCTATGTAGCTAGTGCAACCTCTGCTATCCTCTGTGTGTGAAGCAACTGCTGACCTTCTGTCAATTAAAGAGGGTATAAAAAAGTGCTCATTGCACATATAAGGTGCATTATTACTATATCTAAAGGCACATTAGATTTTGGTATGTTCCAAATACATACAAATTATATACATCATTGGTTTATTCCAGAGGTAAATACTGGACTGATGGCATTGAATGAGGTGTGTGTTAGTTGGGTTGGTCTGAATGCTGTTTCACACCATCAACATGTTTCTGAACTGTTTGTTTTCCACTTGGGTGGGGTAGCTCACCGATCATTGAGGCGGGGTAAGTCACACACACACACGCGCACACACACATAAACCCACATAAATTAACTAACACACACACCCTTTCATTCAACCCCACACCCTTCCGCACACTCACCAACCCTTAACCTTTGTACCTTCCCCCGTCCACATAGTCCGTGGTGTGGCTGTACTGTGCGTGATGATTTAGCAGTGACGTGTGTTTCTTGTTATGGAAGTAGCTAACAGCATGCCACAGTATGAGTCTATTTTCCCTGTGTGGAGAGTGTGGAGAGTGTATTGCAGACACTTCTTTCACAGCTGGGTCTCTCTCCTCCCAAAACTCACCCCCACAGTTCTCTCCGGACCCCTGCTGTCATCTGTCCTTTTCAAACTTCTCTTTCTCTCTCTTCAACTCTCCCCCCACTTCAACTCTCTCCTGCAGCAGTCACCCGTCCCTCTATTTTTATCTGGCCGCTGGAGCCAGGACTTGAGCCGCACCCTGCTGCCCACTGCTCTGCGTGACAGACTCACAGCCAGAAGGGGAGAGAGAGAGAGGGGGAGGGGGATGCAGAGAGGGAGGGAAAAGAGAGTAGTCAGAGGGAGAGAGAGCGAGAGCTAGGAGATAGTAGAAGAGAGGGGAGTTTGAGACGAAAAGGGCAAAGAGAGAGAGAGAAAGAGAGGGAGAGAGGGGCCAGAGTCCCAGTATGCCCCTCTCTCGCTCTGGCATCACATCGCATCAGTCTGATGAGCGGGTTGCTGCCCTGTCCTAACCCTCTCCCCACCCCACTCCCCATCCTCCTCAGATCACAGCACACAAACTGTCACAATCAGGGTCACTCTGAAGCAGACATCCATTGTTTGATGTGGTGTTGTTGTTGGTCCGTTGTCACCTCCTCCGTGACAAACAATCCCACAGTGCCTAGTGACCTCCTCCTTCAACCCACGTCCCCTAACCCCCCTCTCCTTTCAGCCCACCCCCGACCTCCCAGACTCCACCAAACGCTCCCTGAACAAATTCCTGTCAGATGATCACCTCCCTTCACTCCCCTCCCTCCCTTCCTCAGCAGCTGTGCTCTACCAGCGTTGCCTTTTGTTCTGACTCCGGGTATGTTTTAGGAAGCCTGCCCATTTCCCATCTTGTTTGTTTTGCTGTGTCTCCCCAGAGAACACTAGGATGAGTGGCATCCTGACCTCGCAGACGGAGCCATACGACCTGTCCTCCTCGCGCTCCTTCCAGAGCCTGTCCCACCTGCCGCCCACCTACGAGGCCGCCGTCAAGGCCGACCTCAACAGATACTCCTCCCTCAAGAGACTGAGTAGGTCCTCGCCACAGCACAGTCCACCGTTAGCAGAAACGCTGAAAGGGCTCCCACTGCCTCGCTGAATGACCTGCATGTTAAAAACTCTAATGCATAAGTTAATGCCTACTCTGGCATGTTAAAAAGTCTGCATTCGTCACTCGACTCTTTACTTGACTGGCATACGTTTATGAAGAATTATACCATACGCCCCTTAAAATGTAGTGATAGGATACTTCAAAATGAAGGTTACATTCTCTTTTTCTGAAAGGGTCCGAATATTCAGTGTATCAGCATTCACAACCTTTCCAGAAAGTGCTGACTCTTGAAGGCATAAACAGAGTGTCTGGATGAGAGGGGACAGACACTTACAAATACACATATCAAACATGCTCCTCCATAACTTCATCAAAACCATGCCTCACTGCTATTCCATTCCAATACACCACACAGTCACTCTCTCTCTTTAAAGATGTCTCTTTAGAAAAGCAGCAGCCACCATTTCTCAGTGTGAGCATTTAACCACATTAAGCTCTGTGCTGTGCTCTAGTTGCAGCTCTGTATTGATTCAGTGTACTACGCTGGGGTTCATCTCTTCACATTGAGCGGAACACAAATATTCCTTAAGGCTTGTGTAATTGCATCATGGCTGTCCTACTTACATTTGAGTAATTTAGCAGATGCTCTTGTCTGGAGTGACTTACAGTAGGGAGTGCATACATTTTCATACTAGTCCCCTGTGGGAATTGAACCCACAACCTTAACATTGCAAGCACCATGCTCTACCAACTGAGCGACATGGGACTACAGGGAGAGATCTGAATCTATTGTAGTCTACAATTCAAAGTCGGTGCGGCTAAAGTCGGTGCTGTTACACACACACACACACACACACACACACACACACACACACACACACACACACACAAGATCTATTCAACCTAAAAAAAAGCACCTATTGAGTTTACAGGGTCTAATGGGGAGACTTGAAATCCATAAAATGTATTCCAAAGTGAAGGATCTGATCCCATCAGTGCTTGCTATCTCTAGAGTGGGTCAAAATCGTTATACATGTGCCTGTCTCAGGTGTCTCTTGTGCTTGTTATTGTCTAATAGAAATTGGACTGCATATTGATTGGAACATGCTATGTCATTGCTTGGGAAATGTCAGTGCTTGGGAAATTGTCTTAATACGTAATGTTACAAAATGCATGGTGAATGTTGTCGCCATGTTAAAACCTAAAACTGTCCTCAGGCAGTGCCAGCCCGGCCTAGCTCTCTTTATCTGCTTCCAAAGCAAATCATTTGCAGCAGCAAATAGCCAAAAGGCATCTTTCTACTGATAGATCATGTAGGATAGAGCCATAGGCGAGATAGAGACGCATCTCCTTTATTGGAATAATGAAATGGCAAATCTCAGCATCTACTAACGAATGTAAATTGATGTATAAATTGAAAGTAAAGCGTACAGTGTGTCTCTGCACACACATTCATTCCTTTTTCAGATGATTTTTTCAGCCTGAACTGGCCTTGCCTTCTTCCCCATAGGGAATTAAAATGCGTAGTAGATTTTTCTCTAATCTAAAAAAAAAAAACTGCTTTAGAGAATTAATGATGACATCTTACTTTTATTTGCTCTTTTATTCATTAAGGATATGTATATTTCACTGATTTAGGCTCATTTATTTAACAACACACATCATTTTCATGCCAATTAAAAGACTATATATATATATATGTATATTTTTGTTATTCATCTGTTAATACGCTTTAGCCAATCCCCTTTTAGCGCCCTGTCTTAATTGACGTTTGTGTGAAAGGACTGATCAGCCTGAGGTGTATTAGAAGCCTTGTGACCATCATTTATACAGCGGGATATATTCTACAATGGTGTATTATTGTTCTCTGGATTCTGGTAGAAGTGTTTTATTTTTAATTAATGAATAATGAATATTATTAACGGATTCATCTTATGAAAGTTCATCTCCAACTCACTTTAGCAGTAAAACATTCAAAGCCAAAGTGAAAAAGAACAGACTCCGAGGAAGACAACTGTCTTTTTGGGGGTGAACTTGAAAGGTTTCCATTTTTTTTATATACACTATATCATTTCTGCCGCAGCTTTACTTAGTCATGGGTGGCAGGTAGCCTAGCGGTTAGAACGTTGGGCTAGGAACCGTAAAGTCGCTGTTTTCGGATACTGGAGCCGACAAGGTCAAGAATCTGTCGATGTGCCTTTGAGAAAGTTATTTAACCCTAATTTGCACCAGGGGTGACGTACTATTATGGCTGACCCTGTAAAACAACACATTTCACTGCAACTATCCAGTTTATGTGACCATGAAACATATATTCTTTACATCTTTTTTGACAGGATGTTTGTGTGTGTGCGTCCTGTACATCTGTGTGTATGTGTGTACATGTGTGTGTGTATGTGTGTGTGGTGTGTGTGTAGCGCACGTGATTGTGTGTGTCTGAATATGTCAAATCCGTACGTATGACTAATGGTTGATGCATGGTTCCCAGTGAGTCTCCTTTATAACACATACAAGGTGTGAGGGTGTGATATCACACATCCTGCCAAGACAATCTGGAGACATGCACATATCTCTAGACCTGTTCTAGACCTGTTCTTGGACACAACCCATATCCATGTTCGATTTGATAATACATGAACGTGCAGATGAATCTTCATCCATGTTACGTGATCCTGCGTCCTTTCAAATAGCCTTTGTGTATGACGTTTTTGTGTGGTGTATGCAGTATGACACTGTTGGTTAACAGACGTTTCTGGCCCACAGCCAGAAACGCCGGTAGAATCACAGATGGGGCCAGGATTGTCGTATTCTCGGAGCAACCTTCAGACCCTCTATTCAATCTCCTTTACTTCCCTTTTCTCTCTTTCCCTCTTACTCTCTCTCTACCTTCCCCCTCCCTCTTTCTCTCTCCTAATTCACCTCTTCTGTCTCCCTCTGTCTCTCCACAGCGGATAAAGACGTCGACGACTACTACACCCGCAAGCGTCACCTCCCTGACCTGGCAGCCAGAAGCACCCTGCCCTTACACGTCATTAAAATGAACCAGGAACAAGTACTGCATCTACGTTTTTGTATAAATCTGCATTTTGTTATGCAATGGTGCCTGTTCAGAGCATACATTTACAAAAGTCCCAAGCAGTTGAATATATCAGGAGTTGACTGTATCTTTATCCATTCCTCCAGCAGCAGCAGCAGCAGCTCCAGAGCCAGCCCCCCCAGCCCCAGGTGGCCCAGGCCCCACCCCAGCAGCCCCAGGCCCAGCAGGCCCCCAGGAGACAGAGGCCTCCCCGAGTCCAAAGGGCCATGTCTCAGGACCGGGTTCTGTCCCCACACCGAGGCCCCCAGCAAGACTATAGCATCTCCTACGGGATGGGGATGACCGAGCATGGAGGACGAATCCTGTCTGATGAGCAGCTACTGTCTGCTGAGAGGCTGAGGTCCCAGGAACGCCTGCTTCCTCAGGACCGCTTGATGTCCCAGGAACGGCTGTACTCCAAGGACCGCATGTACTCCAAAGACAGGCTGTTACAATCGCAAGACCACATGTACCCTAAAGACCGCCACTTCTCCCAAGACCGCCTCTACTCGCAAGACCGCTTGTACTCCCAAGACCGCCTGCTATCTCAGGATCCTCTGATCTCGCCGGACAAAATGATGATGTCGCTAAAGCGTGGTGTAGTTGGCAGCGTGTCCGGCGGTTTCCGGGGAAACAACGACAAGTCGATGTCGCACGCCATCTCGCACCCGGACGTGTTCTTGCCCACGACGCCACTCATGGACCGCTACAAGATTACCAAAATGCACTCCCATCCCAGTGCCTCGAACAACACAGGAGCGGCAGGCGGAGCAGGACCAGGGGCACACTCCAACACGCTAGTCATGAACCACACGACTAATAAGAGGCAGCAGTTTGCCTCTAGAAGGACCCACACTGTGGAGCAGCTCCAATACATCCCCCAACAGCACCACCAACAGCAACAGCAGCAGCAGCAGCAGCAGCAGCAGCAGCAGCACTATCGCACAGGCAGCAAGACCGAAGTGACTGTTTAACGCTGGCTAGCACGCTAACGGCTAGCTTGGGAGTGAGGCAATGGGTAATGCTAACTCGCTAACAGCTAATCGCTAGTATGGGAAGGATTATGTTTGTGGGGGGAAAGGGATGGGAAGAGACTGACTGTTTGTAAGGTGGGACATGACACTCTGTAGCTTAGTTTCCTGCTAAGTCAATCAAAAGATAATACCCTCATCTCTTTGCCTTTCCGGACTTCACCAGAACCAAGTACTGTACTGTAATAGACTGGAGTTCTTCTGTAGACACAAACTCCATAAAGACTGACTCCAGATAAACATGGATCAGCTGTGGTAGTGTGCTGTGAAATTGACAAACTACTCTACTGTTATTCCTGTTATGCCCTAAGCACCAGCTCCGCTTGTCCTACACAATTGGGGTGTGATTCATATGAGGGGACATTGATTATATGAGAACACCGAGGCTCAGGCAGCCTTTCCGTCCAACACAAATCTCTTCTTCTTTGAACTTCTACCGCAACTCTAAAGGGCTTTGCATGGTAAAACACAAGGACTGATCCAATCGATGTCTCCAAGACAAGTGTTGTTGAAAGACACGACAACCACGGGTGATGAAACCGGGACGGCCCTGTAATAACTTTATAAATATATAAATATAAACTACCGTTTGTAACGCCAGTCTTACGCATAGCTGTAGAGAGATCTTGAAATAAATCAAAACTAATGTTACTAGCACTTTTATTGGTCCCTCAGTCTGAGACAAGTGTTCCATTTTTACAAAATGGAGAATTGGTTTTAGTGGGTTAAAAAGCACAATCAATTAATGAGATACTCTGTTTCTGTTCAGTTGTTTTTTCTTTCATAAGTTTGTTCGGTGATGGCTAGCTCATAGATTATTGTAAATAAGCTATAATTCTAGAGGCAGTATTATGGACCAGTCCATACTGGTTGGCTTTTGTATTAGACTGTCTAATGTTTTCAGTAGATTCTGAACAAGTTATAAACCACCGCCGTTTCGTGATCAGTTCAGACTAGAAAACCCACTTAACCAAGTATTTGACAGGATAAATGAATACTATAATGTGTGTCTTTTCAACTATGTTTGTAGAATGAGAAGTGAATGAATGTGTTGATAAAAAATATACCACTGTTCATATTTGGATGTAAACTGTGTTCCATTGACTAATATGAGAAGTTGAAAAACATGGTGATGGATTATATGCTTGTTGCAGTAGGGTCAAATAAACCATCCATATTTTTTTAAACAGACAATACTCTTCTGAAATGACTATATTTGTGCTCTGTTTGTTAATGTGTATGAAAAATAGCATATGTCAATCATATCATTTTAAGTTGGTACAGCTGACCAATCAACACCTGCAGGGGTTTGAAAGGGCTGCGTGAGAGCTGAAGGTGGGGTTTTCATACACTTACACATGAGAAAGTTTAGAAAACGGTAGACTTTCCTTGCCTGTACATATTCAATCAAGTGATATCTCATAGAATAATCAAAATGTGAAAATACATGAAAATACATCATTTCATTAGTTAAGAGAACACAAATTAGAGGTGGGATTCATTTTTTCCCATGACACAGTGATCTTGTTTTTCTCAGCGGTGGTCACACCTATCCCTATCATAATCAAATCAAATTTTATTGGTCGCAAACACCTATTTAGCAGATGTTATTGCGGGTGTAGCGAAATGCTTGTGTTCTTAGCTCCAACACACAAATTTAAAATGGAATTAAGAAATATATAAATATTATTACGATCAATGTCGGAGTCCGGAGTATAAATATACAGTACCAGTCAAAAGTTTGGACACACAAATGCAATCCAGGTGACTACCTCAGGAAGCTGGTTTAGAGAATGCCAAGAGTGTGCAAAGCTGTCATCAAGGCAAAAGGTGGCTACTTTGAAGAATGTCAAATCTAAAATATATTTTGATTTGTTTAACACTTTTTTGGTTAATACATGACTCCATATGTGTTATTTCATAGTTTTGATGTCTTCACTATTATTTTACAACATAGAAAATAGTCCAAATAAAGAAAAACCCTTGAATGACTAGGTGCAGTAGGTCTGTGGATCTATTGGGACGGTATGCAAATTGAAGTGGGTCCAGGGTGTCAGGTAAGGTGTAGGTGATATGATCCTTAACTAGCCTTTCAAAACATGTCATGATGACAGAAGTGAGTGCTATGGTGCGATAGTCTTTTAGTTCGGTTACAGTACCTTTACTTTTAAATGGTGGACATCTTGAAGCAAGTGGGAACAGCAGACTGGGATAGGGAGAGAGGGAGAGATTGAATATGTCCATAAACACTCCAGCCAGCTGGTCTGCGCATGCTCTCAGGACACGGCTAGGAATGCCTTCTGGGCCGGCAGCCTTGCGAGGGTAAACACGCTAAAATGTCTTACTCACGTCGGCCACGGAGAAGGAGAACCCATAGACCTCGTGAGCAGCCCACGTTGTTGGCCGCAAAGTCCAGTGTACTTCCTTGGGGGCCGATGTGGAATCGGCTTGAGGGTGAATATATACGGCTGTGTCTATAAACAAAGATAATTATCTTGGGAGGTAATACGGTCTACATTTGATTGTGAGATATTCTAGGTCGGGTGAACAAAAGGACTTGAGTTTCTGTATGTTATCACAATCACACCATGAGTAGGTAATCATGAAACATATACCTCCGGCTTTCTTCTTCCCTGAGAATTCTTTATTCCTGTCTGTGTGATGTACTGAGAACCGAGCTGGCTGTATGAACAACAGTATATTCAGAGAGAGAGATGATTCCGTGAAACAGAGTATGTTGCAGTCCCTGATATCTCTCTCGAAGGAGATCCTCACCCTGAGCTTGTCTACTTTATTGTCCAGGGACTGAACATTAGCGAGTAATATACTCGGAAGCGGTGGATGGTGTGCACGCCTCCTTAGTTGGACTAGAAGTCCACTCCGAATACCTCTTCTCCTCCGGTGGTGTCTTGGGGCAGCCTCTGGGATAAGTTCAATTGCCAAAGGATCCAATTCGGGAAAGTCGTATTCCTGGTCGGAATGCAGGCGAGTTACCGCCGCTCTGATATTCAAAAGTTATTTCCGGCTATATGTAATAACCAAAAAACGTTCTGGGCTAATTATCCAAAAACAAAATAATGCGAAGATGCTTAGGAGCTAGAAGCAGAGCTGCCATGTCTATCGGCACCATCTTCATATAGTCTGTCACGTTGACAGACAGTTTTACTTGACAGCCTTGCCACAGTAAGAAATATGCCACAGATGCAGGCTACCGCAGTACTTTACTTCTGATATCTGAATTAGTATGGTAGCCACTGCAATTTCAGACCTTCTTAAAATTCATTGAACTCCTGTGGGTTTCGAACGTGAATTCTCACAGAACACAAAAGAGGCCCCCGCAATCACATTGGCCCACAAATACAAAAGAGTAGGGAACTAAGCCGGAATAAGTTTCGGATTCCAATTTGCACCCAATCCTCTAACCGATCAGCATTTAGATGAAAATATGACACTCCAATCAAAAGAAATCTATGGATGGGGAATCAGCTGGAGCGTAAAAGGTAGGCCTAAAATGCCCAGGCGGGCGGGTACGGAGACTGAAGTTAAAGCCATATCCACTTTGAGAAAAGGGAATCAGGCCAAGAACAGGGCTTTCCATAACATAATCAGGAGCTTTCAAACTGTCTCCACGTTTTAAAAACAGCGTCTCGTTCCACAATACAAGACTTTTCATTCTATCACTCCTCCAGTTTTAATGCTGACAAAGTTGAGGGCAGACTGAGTACTTTTTTGTTCTGGAAATATTTGGTTTTAGCTATCGTTGCTTTTCCATTTGTCCCTGTGCCTTTGTCATTCCTATTCTGCCCTCAGAGAGAATTGTCATCTTTGATTGGGAAGGAAGGAAACATTGGCCAGATCGCATCGCAATCCATGGAAACCTTCAAATGTCCTACAACAGACTGAGACCTTCCTCTTCTCAACCCATACACACAGCACATGGGATAACCTAGAGGACAATGTGCCACATTTCCAATGAACGATATGAGTGAGAAACATATAGAACTCCATATTTCACCTTTCTCAAGTAAAAAATTAATTTGTCCTTCACACACCTCTTGTCCTTCACACACCCACAGGCCTATGCTAATATATGTTATGGATATCTGTGTTCAGAGGGATCTTTGCTGCTGTTTGTGCCTCTAATCCACCTGCAAACTAGTCAATAAGGGTTGAGCTGGCGGGATCTCCACACCCTGAGAGGGATGCTGGTTAGTTAATCATGCAGTTAGGACTGCTGCTGGAACTCAGAGACATTAAGCTGATATTTTGGCTTTAATCTGACATACCGTATTGGCATCTTAGTGGGGATCTTAAAACTTAATACACAGCAAGAAGATGATAATAGCAACATTTAAAACTTTTCTACAAGAAACTATTCTCTACAATAAACTGTCTTGAAGTGTCCATGTGGCAGTGAACAGTCCAAATGAACAAGTCCAAATGAACAAGTCCATCTTCATTGAGGAAACAAGGAACTGCCATCAGCTGAAAGAAATCTGAGTAAAAAACAATTTCTATGTTGAAAATGTTGCTGCCAAATCCATAATTCCAACCTTATCTCCTCCTAGCATAGGGATCCAGCCCCAATAGCTCTCACTCTTGATAATCCTCAGATTGGAGAGACAGCTAACAGACGTTTTGTTTAACGACAGATGCCAAATCCAGATAAACATTTAATTAGCAGCTCATCAACTCTGTCAGAGTTAATTACCCAAGGCCTGAGCCCAGCCAGAACCCAGCTAGTGCCACGTTAAAGCTGCTCACAGAGGCCTGAGCCCCGCCAGAACCCAGCTAGCACCATGCTAACACTGCTCACAGATGGTTGGTCCTCACAACAAGGACTGACTGGGACCCAGAGAGGCAGAGGATTCACAGAGTTAAAACCCAGGAAACCTAGGCACTGTTAGGAATTCAGATCACTAATCCAGGCATTCTGTCACTGCAGACAGAAAGTATTCACACCACCTTGACATTTCACACATTTTGTTGTGTTACAGCCTGAATTTTAAATGAGTTAAACTGAGACTTTTTTGTCACTGGCCTAAACACAATACTCCATATGGAGTGCATTCAGAGAGTGTTCAGACTCCTTCCCTTTTTCCACATTATGTTACATTACAGTTGCGTTTTTTTCACTCATCAATCTACACACACAATAACCCATAATGACAATTCGAAAACCGATTTAAAAAAACAGAAATACCTTGAAGTCGGAAGTTTACATACACCTTAGCCAAAATCATTTTAACTCAGTTTTTCACAATTCCTGACATTTAATCAGAGTAAAAATTCCCTGTCTTAGGTCAGTTAGGATCACCACTTTATTTTAAGAATGCGAAATGTCAGAATAATAGTAGAGAATTATATATTTCAGCTTTTATTACTTTCATCACATTCCCAGTGGGTCAGAAGTTTACATACACTCAATTAGTATTTGGTAGCATTACCATTCAATTGTTTAACTTGGGTCAAACATTTTGGGTAGCCTTCCACAAGCTTCCCACAATAAGTTGGGTGATATTTGGTCCATTCCTCCTGACAGAGCTGGTGTAACTGAATCAGGTTTGTAGGCCTCCTTGCTCGCACACGCTTTTTCAGTTCTGCCCACAAATATTCTATAGGATTGAGGTCAGGGCTTTGTGATGGCCACTCCAATACCTTGACTTTGTTGTCCTTAAGCCATTTTGCCACAACTTTGGAAGTATGCTTGGGGTCATTATCCATTTGGAAGACCCATTTGCGACCAAGCTTTAACTTCCTGACTGATGTCTTGAGATGTTGCTTCAATATATCCACATAATTTTACTGCCTCATGATGCCATCTATTTTGTGAAGTGCACCAGTCCCTCCTGCAGCAAAGCACCCCCACAACATGATGCTGCCACCCCCGTGCTTCACGGTTGGGATGGTGTTCTTCGGCTTGCAAGCCTCCCCCTTTTTCCTCCAAACATAACGATGGTCATTATGGCCAAATAGTTCTATTTTGTTTCATCATACCAGAGGACAATCCAAAAAGTACGATCTTTGTCCCCATGTGCAGTTGCAAACCGTAGTCTGGCTTTTTATGGCGGTTTTGGAGCAGTGGCTTCTTCCTTGCTGAGCGGCCTTTCAGGTTATGTTGATATAGGACTCGTTTTACTGTGGATATAGATACTTTTGTACCTGTTTCCTCCAGCATCTTCACAAGGTCCTTTCTGTTGTTCTGGGATTGATTTGCACTTTTCGCACCAAAGTACGTTCATCTCTAGGAGACAGAACGCGTCTCCTTCCTGAGCGGTATGACGGCTGCGCGGTCCCATGATGTTTATACTTGCGTACTATTGTTTGTACAGATGAACGTGGTACCTTCAGGCGTTTGGAAATTGCTCCCAAGGATGAACCAGACATATGGAGGTCTACAATTATTTTCTGATGTCTTGGCTGATTTCTTTTGATTTTCCCATGATATCAAGCAAAGAGGCACTGAGTTTGAAGGTAGGCCTTGAAATACATCCACAGGTACACCTCCAATTGACTACAATTATGTCAATTAGCCTATCAGAAGCTTCTAAAGCCATGACATAATTTTCTGTTTAAAGGCACAGTCAACTTAGTGTATGTCAACTTCTGACCCACTGGAATTGTGATACAGTGAATTATAAGTGAAATAAACAACTGTTGGAAAAATGACTTGTGTCATGCAGAAAGTAGATGTCCTAACCGACTTGCCAAAACTATAGATGTTCACAAGAAATGTGTGGAGTTGTTGAAAAGCGAGTTTTAATGACTCCAACCTAAGTGTATGTAAACTTCCGACTTCAACTGTAAGTATTCAGACTCTTTGATATGAGACTCGAAATGTATCTCATGTGCATCCTGTTTCCATTGATCATCCTTGAGAAGTTTCTACAACTTGATTGGAGTCCCCCTGTGGTAAATTAAATTGGCTGTTCATGATTTGGTAAGGCACACACCTGTCTATATAATGTCCCATAGTTGTCTGAGCAAAAACCAAGCCATGAGGTCAAAGGAACTGTCTGTAGAGCTCAAACAGGATTGTGTTGAGGCACAGATCTGGGAAAGGCTACCAAAAAAATTACTTTAGCATTTTTTGTATTTGTATTTATTATGGATCCCCATTGCCAAGGCAGCAGCTACTCTTCCTGGGGTCCGGCAAAATTAAGGCAGTTATATAATTTTAAAAACATTACAATACACTCATTACAGAATTCACAACACACTAAGTGTGTGCCCTCAGGCCCTTAATCCACTACCACATATATACAACGCAAAATCCATGTGTACTGTACGTGTGTGTATTGTGCGTATGTTATCATGTGTGTGTATGCATGTGTTTGTGCCTATGTTCGTGTTATTTCATAGTCCCCGCTGTTCTATTAGGTGTATTTTTTACCTGCTTTTTAAATATGATTATACTGCTTGCATCAGTTACCTGATGTGGAATAGAGTTACATGTAGTCATGGCTCTATGTAGTACTGTGCGCCTCCCATAGTCTGTTCTGGACTTGGGGATTGTGAAGAGACCTCTGGTGGCATATCTTGTGGGGTATGCATGGGTGTCCGGGCTGTGGGCTAGTATGTTAAACAGACAGCTCGGTACCTTCAGCTTGTCAACACCTCTTACAAAATCAAGTAATGAGGAAGTCATTCTCTCTTCCACTTTGAGCCATTAAGAGATTGACATGCCTGTCATTAATGTTAACACTCCGTGTACTTTTAAGGGCCAGCCGTGCTGCCCTGTTCTGAGCCAACTGCAACTTTCTTAAGTCCCTCTTTGTGGCACCTGACCACACGACTGAACAGTAGTCCAGGTGCGATAAAACCAGGGACTGTAAGACATGCCTTGTCGATAGTGTTGTTAAGAAGGCAGGCAGCACTTTATTATGGGCAGACTTCTCCCCATTTTAGCTACTGTTGTATCAATATGTTTTGACCATGACAGTTTACAATCCAGGGTTACTCCAAGCAGTTTAGCCCCCTCAACTTGCTCAATTTCCACATTATTCATTACGAGATATAGCTGAGGTTTAGGGTTTAGTGAATGATTTGTCCCAAATACAATGCTTTTAGTTTTGGAAATAGTTAGGATTCATTTATTCCTTGCTACCCATTCCGAAATTAACTGCAGCTCTTTCTTAAGTGTTGCAGTAATTTCTGTCGCTGTAGTAGCTGACGTGTATAGCGTTGAGTAATACGCATACATAGACACACTAGCCTTACTCAAAGCCAGTGGCATGTCGTTAGTAAAGATTGAAAATTGGCAGTTACCCTGGGGAATTCCTGCTTCTACCTGGATTATGTTTGAGGCCTCCACTAAAGAACAACCTCTGTGTTCTGTTAGACAAGTAACTCTTATCCACATTATAGCAGGGGGTGTAAAGCCATAACGCATAAGTTTTTCCAGCGGCAGTCTATGATCGATAATGTCAAAAGCTGCACTGAAGTCTAACAACACAGCCCCCACAATCATTTTATCATCAATTTCTCTCAGCATATCATCAGTCATTTGTGTAAGTGCCGTGCATGTTGAGTGTCCTTCCCTATATGCGTGCTGAAAGTCTGTTGGCAATTTGTTTACTGTGAAATAGCATTGTATCTGGACAAACATAATTTTTTCCAGAAGTTTACTAAGGGTTGGTAACAGGCTGATTAGTCGGCTATTTGAGCTGGTAAGGGAGGTTTTACTATTCTTGGGTAGCGGATTGACTTGATCTTCCCTCCAGGCCTGAGGGCACACACTTTCTAGTAGGCTTAAATTGAAGATGTGGCAAAGAGGAGTGGCAATATTGTCCGCTATTATCCTCAGTATTTTTCCATCCAGATTGTCAAACCCCGGTGAGCTGGTAGGGATGATAGACAACAATCATTTTTTCATCTCTTCCACACTGACTTTACGGAATTCAAAAGTACAATTCTCGTCTTTCATAATTTGGTCAGATATTGAAGGCAAGAACACAGTGGCCTCCATTATTCTTAAATGGAAGAAGTTTGGAACCACCAAGACTCTTCCTAGAGCTGGCCTCCAGGCCAAACTGAGCAATTGGGGGAGAAGGGCCTTGGTCAGAGAGGTGGTCAAGAACCCGATGGTCACTCTGACAGAGCTCCAGAGTTCATCTGTGGACATGGGAGAACCTTCCAGAAGGAAAACCATCTCTGTAGCACTCCACCAATCAGGCCTTTATGGTAGAGTGGCCAGACGGAAGCCACTCCTCAGTAAAAGGCACATGACTGCCTGCTTGGAGTTTTCCAAAAGGCACCTAAAGACTCTCCGACCATGAAAAAGAAGATTCTCTATTCTGATGAAACCAAGATGGAACTCTTTGGCCTGAATGTCAAGCATTACGTCTGGAGGAAACCTGAAATCATCCCTACAGTGAAGCATGGTGGTGGCAGCATCGTGCTGATGGGATGTGGGAGACTAGTCAGTATCAAGGGAAAGAAGAACGGAGCAAAGTACAGAGAGATCCTTGATGAAAACCTGCAGAGAATCTGCAGAGATGAATGGGAGAAACTCCAAATACAGGTGTGCCAAGCTTGTAGCGTCATACCCAAGAAGACTCGAGGCTGTAATCACTGCCAAAGGTGCTTTAACAAAGTACTGAGTAAAGGGTCTGAATACTTAAGTAAATCTGATATATCAGGGGGTTTTCTTTATAAATTTGCTAAAATGTATAAAAACCTGTTTTTCCTTTGTCATTATGGGGTACTGTGTGTAGATTGATGAGGAAAAAATATATTAATTCATTTTAGAATAAGGCTGTAATGTAACAAAAAGTGCAAAATTCAAGGGGTCTGCATACTTTCCAAATGCACAGTATCTTTGTAGTAAATGGGTGTATTGATACACCATCCAAATTGTCATTAATAACTTCACCATGCTCAAAGGGATATTTACTGACTGTTTTTATTTTACCCATCTACCAATAGGTTCCCTTATGCGAGGCATTGGTAAACCTCCCTGGTTTGAATCTGTTTTTGAAATTCACTGCTCGACTGAGGGACCTTACAGATAATTGAATGTGTGGGGTACAGAGATGAGGTAGTCATTCAAAAATTATGTAAAACACTATTATTGCACACAGAGTGAGTCCAAGCATCTCATTATGTTACTTAAGCACATTTTTACTCCTGAACTTATTTAGGCTTGCCATAACAAAGGTGTTGAACACTTGCAAAAAACATAATTCCACTTTGACATTATAGGTTATTGTGTGTAGGCCAGTGACAAAATATCCCAATTTAATTAATTATATATTCTGCCTGTAACACATCAAAATGTGGAAAAAGTAAAGGGGTGTGAATAGTTTCTGAAGGCAGTGTATATACTGTATATATACACTGAACAAAAATATAAACATAACATGTAAAGTGTTGGTCCCATGTTTCATGAACTTAAATGAAAGATCCCAGAAATTGTCCATATGCACAAAAAGCTTATTTCTCTCTAATTTTGTGTACACATTTGTTTACATCCCTGTTAGTGAGTATTTCTTCTTTGCCAAGATAATCCATCTACCTGACAGATCTGGCATATCAAGGAGCTGATTAAACAGCATAATCATTACACAGGTGCACATTGTGCTGGGGAGAATAAAAGGCCATTCTAAAATGTGCAGTTTTGTCACACAGCACAATGCCACAGATGTCTCACGTTTTGAGGAAACGTGCAATTGGCATGCTAACTGCAGGAATGTCCAGCAGACCTGTTGCCAGATATTTGAATGTTCATTTCTCTACCATAAGCTGCCTCCAACGTCATTTTAGAGAATTTGTCAGTACGTCAAATTGGCCTCACAATCGCAGACCACGTGTATGACGTTGTGTGGGCAAGCGGTTTGCTGATGTCAACGTTGTGAACAGAGTGCCCCATGGTGGCTTTGGGTTTATGGTATGGGAAGCTATATGCTAAAATACAATCACAATTGTATTTTATCGATGGCAATTAGAATGCAAAGAGATACCGTGACAAGATCTTGAGGACAAATGTCGCAAGGATCTGTACACAATTCCTGGAAGCTGAAAATGGCCTGCATACTCACCAGACATGTCATCCATTGAGACTGTTTGGGATGCTCTGGATTGATGTGTACGACAGCGTGTTCCAGTTCACGCCAATATCCAGCAACTTCGCACAACCATTGAAGAGGAGTGGGACAACATTCCACATGCCACATTCAACTGCCTGATCAACTCTCTTTGAAGGAGATGTGTCGCGATGCATGAGACAAATGGCGGTCACACCAGATACTGACTGGTTTTCTGATCCATGTCCCTACCTTTTCTATACGGTGTCTGTGACCAACAGACTTAGATCTATATTCCCAGTCATGTGAAATCCATAGATTAGAGCCTAATTGATTTATTTCAATTGACTGATTTCCTTATATTATCTGTACATCTTTGAAATTGTTACACATTGCATTTATATTTTTGTTCCGTATGTACGGTACCAGTCAAAAGTTTGACACTGACTCATTCAAGGGTTTTTCTTTGTTTACTATTTTCTACATTGTAGAATAATAGTGAAGATATCAAAACTACGAAATAACACATATGGAATTATGTAGTATACAAAAAAGTGTTAAACAAATCATCAGCCTTGATGACAGCTTTGCACACTCTTGGCATTCTCTCAACCAGCATCACCTGGAAAGCTTTTCCAACAGTCTTGAAGGAGTTCCCACATATGCTGAGCATTTGTTGGCTGCTTTTCCTTCACTCTGCGGTCCAACTCATCCAAAACCATCTCAATTGGATTGATGTCAGGTGATTGTGGAGGCCAGGTGTGTTGGGTCATTGTCCTGTTGAAAAACAAATGTTAATCCCACTAAGCACAAAACAGATGGGATGGCGTATCGCTGCAGAATGCTGTGGTAGCCATGCTGGTGGGGTGCGCCTTGAATTCTAAATAAATCACAGACAGTGTCACCAGCAAAGCACCCCCACACCATCACACCTCCTCCTCCATGATTCATGGTGGGAACCACACATGCAGAGATCATTCGTTCACCTACTCTGCGTCTCACAAAGACACGACAGTTGGAACCAAAAATCGGACAGATTTCCACCGGTCTAATGTTCATTGCTCATGTTTCTTGGCCCAAGCAAGTCTGTTCTTCTTATTGGTGTCCTTTAGTAGTAGTTTCTTTGCTGCAATTCGACCACGAAGGCCTGATTCATGCAGTCTCCTCTGAACAGTTGATGTTGAGATGTGTCTGTTACTTGAACTCTGTGAAGCATTTATTTGGGTGGCTATTTCTGAGGCTGGTAACTCTAATGAACTTATCCTCTGCAGCAAAGGTAACTCTGGGTCTTCCTTTCCTGTGGTGGTCCTCATGAGAGCCAGTTTCATTATAGCACTTAATGGTTTTTGCGACTGCATATGTAGAAACTTTCAAAGTTCTTGACATTTTCCGGATTGACTGACCTTCATGTCTTAAAGTAATGATGGACAGTCAGTTCTCTTTGCTTACTTGAACTGTTCTTGCCATAATATGGACTTGGTATTTTACCAAATAGGGCTATCTTCTGTATACCACCCCTAACCTTGTCACAACAACTACCTCATGAAGTTGGTTGAGAGAACGCCAAGAGTATGCAAAGCTGTCATCAAGGCAAAGGGTGGCTACATGATTCCTTATGTGTTATTTCATAGTTTTGATGTCTTCACTATTATTCTACAATTTAGAAAATAGTAAAAATAAAGAAAAACCCTTGAATGTGTACGTGTGTCCAAAACTTTGACTGGTACTATGTGTGTATATATATATATATATATATATATCAGTAAAAGTACATAGTAAACTCATACACATTGTAAATACATAAATAGAATGCACTATTTCAGAGCGTGACTTACCTTTTGCATGCAAATATCAGACTGGGAAGAACTGGCATTCGCAATCTCCCCCTGTCTTCAAGCGTAGTCAATGACATAACAACTTATTGACTTGAACCAACCAATAGAAATACATAAACATTGAATACATATTTCTGCAGTGGCAAGTGGAAACATAACCAAACCTGATACTTCAGGATAGAGAGCAAAATAAAAGTCTGATGGAACATTTTGCAGGTGTTAATATCTGATAATACTATTGATAAATGGTTATTTAAGTTGTATTAATACAAGTAAGTATAATACTGAAGTTGGCATCCAATCATTTTTGCTTGGTAAAAACAAAACAAATCAGAAACCCCCCAGGTAGCACTTGCTCGTTATGGAAGAAACTTGCTGTCTTGGCTGCCACCTTCCCTGCTGTTTTCACAGAAAGTATTTCTCAGAACAAGTGACATTTTATAATGAACATCAATGTCTAGCTTTAAAAAGAAGAAAAACATTATGAAAACTGAAAAAGGAGGAAGGGGGTTAAACTCTATGGGTATTATTGGGGTAAAATATTAGCTTCCATTCTTTCATGACCTGCTACTACAGTATCTGAATGTGACTATGCAGTGCTGGAGGTGATAACGTTTGACTCCTGATTTAGTTTTGCATGTCTGAAGATAATGTATGAATGATTGCAAAGGGGCCTGGGGCAAGGGAAAAATAGGTCGCATGATCCCTGTCATTACCGAAGGCAACTGAAGAACTGCAGCCATTTCCTTCAAATTAGTACGTCACTTGCTTTCATGTTACACACAGCAAACCATTGCAAGCTTTTCACATTAGCAGTTTCTCAGAACTGACCTGTAACCTAGCAACCGGCTGACGTGTGGCTCAGAAGATGATGAAAGCGACCTTCTTTGCCATTCTGAGAAGGAGCCCCTTTGATAAGACTCTTTCCCAACCAACCCCAACATTCTAACATTCTCGCCCCACACTTCCATGCCAGCAGCTCTCCCTAAATAATGAAATATGAATGGCCAAGCTGTTTTTGGCCTTTAAAGACTCATGGTTTGTAACTCGCTATTGCCGAAAACCCATTCTTACTGTACCATTTCAGAAGCTATAATTCATGAGGTACTGAAGGTTATTATGCTACACTTCATGATGCCAAGTAGCTGCTTCATGAAGCTCAGCAGTTGAGTTCATCAGGACGAGTGCACAGAGTTGCAACTGGAAATCTGAGGCAGGGAAATCAAGGCGCATGCTTCCGCTGTGTCACGGCGGGACATAAGGCATCTACATGCTGGTATAAGGACATGGATTGCCGAGCCTGTGGTAAAAAGGGCCACATCAAGCGAGCCTGCAGAAACAAAAGGAGCTCACGGAAAACATTAAAGACTGAAAACAAGAAAGAGACATTCCAACGAAAGAAAAAGGGACATGTTCACGCTGTTGAGCAAGAGAACACAGAGGTGAGTTACTCATCAGACGAGGAAGTCACTGAATATACTGACTGTTGCTGGGGGACCGCACGGCTACTATGTCTCTCAGTTGCTAGAGGCAACCAGTGTGAATGGAGATTGACATGGGGGCAGCTGTATCACGTGTCAGACCCAGTCTACAAAAATACACTGAAACACCTTCCACTTCAACCAGACTTACGCAAGTGAATCTGTTGCCGTGAGAGGCATCACTGAGGTCACCGTTCAATTAAACTGACAAACTGAAAAGCTGTCATTCTACTTCGTGAAAGGAGACTATCCATCCCTACTGGGACATTCGTGGGTGGAGACAATCACACTGGACTGGCCATTAGTGTCTACAATAATACATGGAGACACAGATCTTACCCGCCATCTTAAAGAAACATGGAGGAGTCTTTAATGGAGAGCTGGGTTGCATGAAAGACATTACAGAAGCTTAACATTAAGCCAGACAAGAAACCAAAGTTTCTGAAATCAAAACCCATAGCTATCAGACCAAAAGTCAAGGGTGACTTGGACACATTAGTCAAGAACAAAGTACTGGAGCCAGTTAGCATGAGTGAATGTGCAACACCCATTGTATCAGTCCTGAAGAAGGAGGGAATCAGGATATGTGGAGACTTTAAAGTCACAGTTAACCCTGTGTTGTCTGCTGAACAGTATCCGCTACCACACATTGACAACCTTTTCAAGGGCATAGCTGGGGGTCAAAAGTTCCACAACATAAAACTTTGCCAAGACCCTTTTCAGATGCAAGTAGATGAAAAGTTAAAGGCGCTGCTGACCATCGTGACACACACGGGGCTCTTCAAGTACTGTCGTCTACCATTTGGAATCACAAGTGCGCCAGCTCTGTTCCAGAGGACAATGGACCCGATCTTGAGTGGATTGCCAGGAGCACAATGCTACCTGGATGACATCCGCGTTACTGGAAAGGACGAAGAGGACCATCTACAGAACTTGAATGCGACCTTACAGAGATTGAAGGACTACAGACTGTGAGTTTGTAAGGACAAATGTGCATTCTTCCAATCATTGGTTGAATACCTCATACACGTCATCGCAGCTACGGGCCTCCACAAGGCTCCGTCCAATGACAAGGCTATCTTAGACATCCCAGCTCCTCAGAACGTTAGAATGTCCAAGACAACGTCAGCATATTTGCCCCCTGGGGTTACTGAATTGCTACAGATGCTTTATCCCAAGCTCAGCAATGAAGCTGAAGCCACTGCATCCGTTTCTTTGTCAGAACAAAACATGGAAATGGACAGAACAATGCTAGGAATCATTCGCGAAAACCAAGGAAACACTACTGAAATCTGCGGCACTGACACAATTCAACGCTGCATTGCCCAGCCAACTAGCTTGTGATGCTAGTCCATATGGTGTAGGAGCAGTTGTGTCCCATGTCAGAGGGTTATACATGGAACCAATGTTCTCTCTAAGCTGAGCGCGTGCTCGGGCACACAGCTCCCCTCGGACTGCTGCATACAAGAAATATCAGCACGGCAGAGAAGCACAAGATCAGTTAACACTATCAATTTTTCGCTCTACTGTTGGAATTGTGATCAAATCAATGCAATATTAGCCACTTTCAATGTAACATACCGAAACAAAACTGCCTAATGACTGAGAATACTGAGGGCTAAATAAAGGGAGAGTAATCAAGGTGGTTGTTTCCTACAAGATGTGTGCATTTCTAGCCATCTTTGAAAAGAGTCAGGTTAAGAGTTTTTTTATGTCTTAAAGGGGCAGTGTTGTATTTTGAGACGGTCTTGAATAAGCCAAGTAGCCAATAGGCAGAGAGTAGCATAATTTGTCTGATTCTCTGTAATAATGGTATGGGAATAATAAAATGTTATTTTGTAAACTGTTTTTTTTGCATCAAACAACACATGTTCAGTCACCTCCTTGTCTGAAGGACAAGTGGATAAACAGGTTAATATTAAGCCTGGCATGTTTTTTTCAAAAGTCTCATGGAATGTAGACCTACATTGAACATCACACATTGGCTGATACTGTAGGCTGAATGATAGAACAGCTATTTCCATGTTATGAGATGCATGTTTTGCTTCGTATACGCTGGGAGTCAGGGTGCAGGTGCAGAATTTGAGTTTAAGAATAAGGCAGATTAACTAAACAGTAGAACGTTTAGCGTACTGAACGTGACCAAAACCAATACTGCCTAATGACTGAGGCTACTGAGGGCTAAATAAAGGCAGAGTAATCAAGGTGATGATGAGGTCCAGGTGTGTGTAATGATGGGAGCAGGTGTGCATTATGATGGTGCCAGGACCGGTGGTTAGTAGATCGTTTAGCTTGTCTGTGCAGATTACGATAGCTGATGTTGCCACCATTGTCTGTTCCTTCCTGCAAGTTTCCACACAGATGAGTTCCTGCAGATAGTACAAACGGGATGTCACATACTGCAGTCGGCACGCCCAGACTTATGACTAAGTCACACAAGACAAGCCTGCATCAGCAAAAAAGAAAAAAAAACACTTGCATATAAAAATGGACAATTCTCTATCTAAAAACAGCATTGTATGTCCACCACAACTACGACATCAGGTTCCGCAAGTCAGAACTGCACTGCAATGCAGATGTCAGTACAGTCCGGTTGCCTGCTGTGAGGAAGGAGCGTTATCCTTCCGCCATCACCGAGGAAACCAGTCTTGCAACAGTTACACTCAGGTCATTGTGCAGTGGTTCACATTAAGGAAATCGCACAAAGCTACTTCTGGTGGTCTGGATTGGATGGAAGCATTGAGGAGAAAGCATATTCCTCATGTCAGAAGGTTCGCAATGTACCACAACTTCTACCTCTTCATCCGTGGGATTGGCTAGAGGTGTGACAATGCATAAATGTAGACTTCGCAGGTCCATTCGAAGACAGAATGTTTCTCGTGGTTGTGGATACTGATAGGTGGTGGCCAGAGGTTGCCATCATGAGGTCTACTACTGCTGAGAAGACCATCGAGAAGCTTGGAGAAGTGTTTAGTAGGTTTGGCTTGCCACTCCAACTTGTTAGCAACAACGGACCGCAGCTGTCCCAAGAATTGGCCACGTTCCTACAGGTGAAAGGCGTATAGCACATCAGATCCACCCGTCACATCCATCAACCAACGGGCTGGCGGAGAGGTTAATTCGTACAGACCATGAAACACTGCACCAACGCTTGAACAGCTTCCTGCTATTCTACAGGAACACACCTCACGCAACAACCAAGGGTTCGTCTGTATAGCTACTCATGAAGAGAAAGTAACGCACAAGCTTCAACCTACTCAGACTGGTCCTGTGTCCTACACTGTCCAGACTGCAGAGGATGTCATCTGGAAAAGGCACATAGATCAGTTACTGCTGAGTAAAGCTACATTGACAGAAACACCAGTCGTGAGTGGTCCAGAACTGTTACACTCTGTTGTCACCTGGGGGCTCACAGTCAACTTTTCAGGACTGTTGTTCATAATGGTTACAATTTAAGTCGGCGGGGAGAAGGTGTGGTGTATTGGGGGTGTGCCGCAAAGCATCATGGGTGTTGTATGTGTTCTAGACCTAGCACGTTCCAGATAAATGGTTGAACTGATTCCTGTCTCCTGTCTCATCATTATTGCATTTTTATAAAGGCGTGGTTATGAAACCCACGAGACATAACAGTATTGTTTGAAGGCAGGTAAGTGCTAACTTTCCCTTTGGCCCAAAGAGCTCATTCTACTTTACGTCACACACCAGTGTGTGTACAGTACTGCATTCCCTAATAGAAAGAGTCAACAAAAACGCAGCGCTTCAAAAGCACTTTGAATTATTTCTTCAAAGCTTATAAGAGGGTAATAATTTCTCCTGAGTCCCATGCATCATCTGTACTGTGTATACCGGTATGCGCCACATAGGCAAAGGCACAATCTATTTTCATAACACTACCTGAAGGTGTAATTTGCAAGTTCTACATAGATTGCCTCCCATTGCATTATTGCTTTCTTCATTTTCCTCCCTCTTTCCATCCCTCCTCCTCATGCCTCTCCGTCTCATGGCGCTTTGTTAAGGCCCTCCAATAACTGGATAAAGGAGACACCAGGGAGACGGAGCTGATGAGAGAGAAAGAGAGAGAAATAGAGATAGCTGAGGCATCATAACTTATACACCACCACGATAAAATGAATCCCTCCTCATGATCCTTTTATGGTGTCCGTGTGTGTGCGTGTGTATGTGTGCAGTTTGCACATGTCTGGGTACAATGGATGTGAGACTGCAGAATGAGCTGTAGAGTTGGGAAGGTTATTTAGGAAGGAGGTGGGTGGTGGAGAAGACTGCTTTGAAAAAGTTAGAGAGAATGACTGTAGATTAGAGAAAATGGAGGGAAAAGAGGAGCAAAGCAGTGAACACAAAACACCTGACTGCACTCTTGGATGGTTCAGTATAAAAGTCTTTATTCTACAAAATTGGTGTTTAAAAAAGAAGAAACTACTATTTGAGATCTCCAGAGTAGATTATTTTTGATTATACTGATTTAAGTATTACAGGACAAACCTATCTATTTGGTGTAGGGTTTCTCTTCTCTTTAAGACAGAATAAATCTTTCTTTTGACCCTTCTCACTTCGTTCCTCATTTCGACAGGAACATTTCCTCCTTTCGACAAGTGAGATCAATCTAGAACTCAACTAGTAACAACTATTAAAAGACTGTCTGATAAGTGTGCTGTACAGTTAGCTAGGTTCATGTTTATGTGCAAAGAAAAAGGTCAATCAAATCGACCCCATTCTGAAGCTGGCTGGCAAGATTATGTCTGATGAAGGTCTCTGACCGAAACGTCACAGTATGTTTAGAACTTTGGATCTACAAAAACAAGATAAAACTTGCATTTAGATCTGCAGTAGCAGGGCCACCCCAGCTAGGGTCCACTTGGAAGGGTTCTCTTTGGTCTTGAGGTTGAAGGTCCATACATAGGTGGGTCCTCTCTGTCTGGTCTTGTAGACAGGACACTGGTAGACGTTACGCACCTCCTGCTTGTCCACAGGGATGGCTCTGATGAAGATGACGGGCATGGTGGGGGTCAGTTCCTTCAGACGGGCATCCACCATCATACCAGCCTGATGGGAGAGGGAGAGAGGACAATGACATGGTCTTTGAGAAAAAAGTATCTCATATGTACACTTTTCTTCAGTGTAGGTGGCCTTAGGACAAACAGGAATATTGTGAAAATTAAGTATTACCATATAACTAAAGCAATTTTATTTCCTGAAGGTTGTATTTGGTAGAACTGAATTAAATCCTTCTTAAACAATACAGCAAATGTAATTAAATTAATCTGACTGAGTTGGCAGAAGGACACTTTAGGGGCTCAATATTTGGGGTACCCTTGAACAGTGTGTGAAAGTCACTATAAGTCTGAAGTTATCCTGTCTTCTCCTGCCTTTCAGAGCAGACTTTCCAAACACGCTCAAACAGGAAACAGAGCGGTCCATCTCACTAATTAATCCTCTCTCCACTTAGTGTCCAGGAGACAGAAGTTCCACCACGAAGCTAGCTGACTCCAGGAAACAAATGTAAATCCTAATGACTTTGGAGGAGAAGCTTGGAGGACGAAGAGACAAAGCCACTTTATGACATCCGTCTGAATTACAGCCCTAATTACATCAGCAGTCGGTACATTCTTTTTGTGTTCTTTTACACATTGATAGCTTTATGTGTATTTAGGTAAATAGGAATAATGAGGGTCGTTAAAGACGCTGTCCCATCTCATTGAAATTCATGACAAATTATCATTTCTATCTTCTTGAAGGTGTATGGGGTTGATATAAATGTAAAAAGATAACAGCAACCGTCACCATTAGGAGAGAATAGATATTTATTTGTTGCAAAGACAAAACTGGCTATAGTGTATCTTATTAATAAGCTACTGTACTTCCACAGATCTAAGTGAATCTGAACAACTGTTTAACTGGAACAGAATATGGACAAATATGACCTTGGCATTCTTAGCAATCTACACACAATACCCCATAATGACAAAGCAAAAAACAGGTTTTTAAAAATGTTTGCAAATGTATTAAAAATAAAAAACAGAAATACCTTATTTACATAAGTATTCAGACTCTTTGCTATGAGACTCGAAATTGAGCTCAGGTGCATGACTGTAAAGCCCAACACATACATATAAACAATCTATAAAGCCCAACACTTAAACTACATGGCCAAAAGTATGTGGATACCTGCTCGTCGTACACCTCATTCCAAAATCATGGGCATTAATATGGAGTTTGTCCCCCATTTGCTGCTATAACAGCCTCCACTCTTCTGGGAAGCCTTTCCACTAGATGTTGGAACATTGCTGCGGGGACTTGCTTCCATTCAGCCACTAGAGCATTAGTGAGGTCGGGCACTGATGTTGGCCAATTAGGCCTGGCTCGCAGTCGGC
The DNA here is from genome assembly GCF_016432855.1 of Salvelinus namaycush. Classification (NCBI taxonomy): domain Eukaryota; kingdom Metazoa; phylum Chordata; class Actinopteri; order Salmoniformes; family Salmonidae; genus Salvelinus; species Salvelinus namaycush. The sequence continues at coordinate 22,970,261 of NC_052341.1, read as the reverse complement.
GTTCCAATTCATCCCAAAGGTATTTGATGTTGTTGAGGTCAGGGCTCTGTGAAGGCCAGTCAAGTTCTTCCACACCAATCCCCCCCAAAAATGTATGTATGGAACTCGCTTTGTACACAGAGCATTGTCCTGCTGAAACAGGAAAGGGCCTTCCCCAAACTGTTGACACAAAGATGGAAGCACAGAATCGTCTAGAATGTCATTGTATGCTGTATGGTTAAGATTTCCCTTCACTGGAACTAAGGGGCCCGAACCATGAAAAACAGCCCAGAGCATTATTCCTCACGATTCATCACTCCAGAGAACGCGTTTCTACTGCTCCAGGGTCCAATGGCGGCGAGCTTTATACCCCTCCAGTCGACGCTTGGCATTGCGCATGGGGATCTTAGGCTTGTGTGTGGCTGCTCGGCCATGGAAACCCATTTCATGAAGCTCCGGGCGAGCAGTTCTTGTGCTAACATTGCTTCCAGAGGCAGTTTGGGACTCGGTAGTGGGTGTTGCAACCAAGGACAGACAATTTTTACAAGCTATGCGCTTCAGCACTCCCGTTCTGTGAGCTTGTGTGGCCTACTACTTAGCGGCTGAGCCGCTGTTGCTCCTAGACGTTTCCACTTCACAATAAGAGCACTTACAGTTGACCGGGGCAGCTCTAGGGCAAACATTTTACAAACTGACTTGTTGGAAAGGTGGCGTCCTATGACGGTGCCACGTTAAAAGTGACTGAGCTCTTCACTACGGGCCATAGTACTGCCAATGTTTGTCTATGGAGATTGCATGGCTGTGTGCTTAATTGTATACACTGGTCAGCAATGGGTGTGGCTGAAATAGCTGAATACACTAATTTGAAGGGGTGTCCACATACTTTTGGCCATGTGGTGTACATACAAACAAAATATATAAACCTATTTTCCAGTGTTGTAGTAATACGGTCTCGAGACCACATATTGAGTGTCTCGGTCTTGTCTCGGTGTCGAATACATTTGTACTAGGTCTTGACTCGATCTCAGACAGTGAGGACTCATCATTTCTTCCCGAGACCAGCGGAGTAAAAAACTCATTATCAGCTTCCATTTAGTCAGCCCTAAAACCGCTTCGCCAGGCCAAATATATACACTCCTTTCTTCAAACATTAATACAGTATCTTAACAGCCTTTATGTCTATTATAGACATGTTTGTGCAGTGGTGTACCTATAGGCCTTCAGTGTGTGAGAGGTTAGTACAGTGGTGTACCTATAGGCCTTCAGTGTGTGACAGGTTAGTACAGTGGTGTACCTATAGGCCTTCAGTGTGTACCAGGTTCATGGTTCTGAAAGGACAGCAACCGTAATACCAGTGTACTCATGTAGGAGTGCACTTTTTGTAAAAAACCAAGGGCCAGTGGTGTAGTGGAGGCTATTCGTAGGTATAAACCGTATACAGACTTGTATTCAGTGGGCATTGCGTATACTCACTTCTTAATCCCTACTGATGCGTATCAAAGTAGTGTAGTGGAGGTATATTACTTATCAATTACGTACTACAATAGAGAAATCATACCTACACAATCAGTAGCTTACACAAACGCAAAGCACGTGAAATATATTCACATGCGCGCCGCACACACAGCCTAGTTTCAGAGGAATATCATCCGCAGGCAGCAAGAGTGTGCAGCTCTCAACTGGTTTTGGCATGGAGCAGCTCACAGAAGAAAGACATCGGTAGGGTAGGAAAGACGTTTCAACTTATGATATCTACCAGTAAATGCTAACTAAGACAACAATGGGTATGCAAAAAAGTTGAAAAAGTCTAAACTGAATAAGTTTAGTCTGAAGTGTTGTTTAGTAGGCTATATGTGATGTGCAATTGTCATCATGCCCTGTTTGCATCAGGGGCGTAGACATGGATGGGCCTGGGAGGACAGAGGCCCACCCACTGGTGAGCCAGGCCCTGACAGGCCCATCCAATCAGATTGACGTGGTTTAAGCATTGTTGTGGACTTAAATACATTGGTCTATAAAAAAAAAAGTGATTGAGAGTGAATATCTGAAAAATTGGTAGGAAAATTCATTTAAAAAAACAGGAAAACATGGGACTTTTCACCCAGGGTGCCTTTCCTTCGCCTGGCGGGCCATTTGGGAACTTTTTGGCAACATTTGAGTATACCCCCTTCTCCAGGAACCACTATACCACTGCATAGGGCCAATGGAAAGACAGCATTCACACACAGCATGATGTTAAAGAATAAGCAGTCCATTCACCTGGACATAATAAGCCAGTAGGTCCCAATCATAAGAATACAAAAACACAACCATTAATCATTTCCCAATCAAAATGTACAACTATTACTTCCCATTGCAAAAAAAGACATTTCACGTTTGGCACACAAAGTATCCAGTCACCTAAAGTTTAAAGTGGAACTGACAGCGTTTTAACTACTTTTCAGACATGAAACAAACAGACAATCATAATATCAGTCAAAAATATCTAATTCACAGTTTATGCTACAAAATCAACTCCATGAGAGGTTTTAAAAATAGGTTATATTGGATTCAACGTTCCACGACGTACACTAAGGCATTGTTGGCAGAATAAATGGATGCAGTTCAATGCACGATTCATTTAATTCACCAATACATTTCTTGGTAGTCCAAAAAATATTTGCTATCAGGTTGTAAATCACAGCTGGCCTGGTACATTGTTTGCTGCCTCCATTCGGGATGCACTGTTTCAGTTTCAATGACTCAATATTCTGGACAAAAATTGACGAATGTAACTAAGGCTGGGAATGTCAATACAATCAAACAAGCAAGGACAATGATCCCAAGTAGGTCATAACGTGGCTAATAGGCTAGCGTACCTATTTATGTAGCAACGGAGCCTAACATTAGCTAGATTGCTAGGAGGATGGAATGTCATGCCATTGAAGGATTGTGTGAGTGACTACATTTTTCCTCTCATATCGTTTTCGGTAGCTATACACGGCTAGAGATACAGGTGTCATTTGGTTAGCTAGCAATAACTTTATCGACAGTTATCCAGTTAGCATATTTCTTGAGTTCGCAAATTCACTCTGGCTATCTACTCCGATTTCAGAGCACTCTCATATGAGTGTGCCAGAGTGCAGAACAACTGATGAATTTAGGAACACGCAACACCTGCTGAATATGACCGGTGTCAGTAAACGTAGACAAAAAAAAAGTAATAGTTAAAAACGATCTAGATAACATGTAAACAGCCTAACCAGCTCTGCTATGGTGAGTAAAATAGTCAGAGTGAGGGTTCTCTCATTTGTGTCTGGAAGTAGCTAGCTAGCAAGCTAGGCAACTTTAGCCAGTTAGCTTGGGTCATTGGTCAGAACATGCATGCATTGGCAGGCAAGCTGCAGAAGGACGAGGAGGCTACAATTCCCCATTGTTTATTATTGGAATTTTGACGGCCAAATAGATAAAAAAATTTGAGAGGTTTTATCTAATGTTCCTTCATTATATTTTAGCTCGTCTTGCTCTGGCTAGAATTAGTAGTTGATCTTGCTGTTAATGATGTGCATAACTGAGGGAGAGAGAGCCTACCTTTTCATGGTTGTTTGACCAAATGTAAGAGGACCCCCAAGGTGTTTACATATTTGCAGAAATCTATTCCGGTGTATTTTGTTAGTTTTGGCGAATGAGTTATAATTATCTAAAGTCGTGCTGTTGCAACTGCCTGTAAACACACAGTCCAGTTCAAAGTGAATGATGGCAGGGCGGTGTGGCAAATGGCTTGTTTGCATAAAGGCCTACTGTAGCTCTGATTGGCTATAGCGCATGGGTCTGTGTAGACCGGTCCTGGACAAGACAGCTGTTTTTATTCGGTTTTATTTACTACAGTGTCTATTATTGTCCAAACACAAGGCTGCTTTCCCACTCTATTTTGCTATCAAAGTTTCACAAATGCCTTAGTATACGTAATTCCCAAATATTCTAATAATTTATGAAAATGTGAAAATGACCATATCTCAGTAGTCACTTGATTACCCCCCGGGAGTGTATATGAACAGATTTGAATAAGATTTCATGTTGCTGAAATGCTGTCAGTTCCACTTTAAATGCAACAATTTTTCACACACAACTTATTTTCAAAGAGATGGCTGACACCTGCTGCAGCCGCTGCAATCTAACCAACAACAAAGCTAGCTAGCTAGACCATGGGAAAACTATTGCTCGCTATTGCGCAGTGACCTGTTAGCCTTCAAGAAGGCAGAAGTTTCCATACGTTTTTGTAAAAACGGTCCCACCCATTAAGTCAAAATGTGATTGGTTGATTCCACTGTCACTCCAAAATGTTGCCCTTATACAGTTGAATGGCAGATGCCTTTATCTAGCTTCTGATAGCCTAACCAATGGCTGACTGAGCTAGCTAGATTTATCTAGGGTATAAGTGGCGGGTTGGGGCTTAGGGGATAAGTGGCGGGGTGCGAGTTGGGGCTTAGGGGATAAGTGGCGGGGTGCGGGTTGGGGCTTATGGGATAGGTGGCGGGTTGGGGCTTAGGGGATAAGTGGCGGGGTGCGAGTTGGGGCTTAGGGGATAAGTGGCGGGGTGCGGGTTGGGGCTTATGGGATAGGTGGCGGGTTGGGGCTTAGGGGATAAGTGGCGGGGTGCGGGTTGGGGCTTAGGGGATAAGTGGCGGGGTGCGGGTTGGGGCTTAGGGGATAAGTGGCGGGGTGCGGGCTTAGGGGATAAGTGGCGGGGTGCGGGCTTAGGGGATAAGTGGCGGGTTGGGGCTTAGGGGATAAGTGGCGGATTGGGGCTTAGGGGATAAGTGGCGGGGTGCGAGTTGGGGCTTAGGGGATAAGTGGCGGGGTGCGGGTGGGGGCTTAGGGGATAAGTGGCGGGGTGCGGGTGGGGGCTTAGGGGATAAGTGACGGTGTGCGGGTGGGGGCTTAGGGGATAAGTGGCGGGGTGCGGGTGGGGGCTTAGGGGATAAGTGGCGGGGTGCGGGTGGGGGCTTAGGGGATAAGTGGCGGGGTGCGAGTGGGGGCTTAGGGGATAAGTGGCAGGGTACGGGTGGGGACTTAGGGGATAAGTGGCGGGTGGGGGCTTAGGGGATAAGTGGCAGGGTGGGGGCTTAGGGGATAAGTGGCAGGGTGGGGGCTTAGGGGATAAGTGGCAGGGTGGGGGCTTAGGGGATAAGTGGTGGGGTGGGGGCTTAGGGAATAAGTGGCGGGGGCGGGTTGGGGCTTAGGGGATAAATGGCGGGGGGCAGGTGGGGGCTTAGGGGATAAGTGGTGGAGACAGACAACCAACAGCATAAACATAAACACACACCCTTCCCATCCCCCCACTATCATCTTTAGATCTTTATTATATACACATAGAGAGTGCTACTGTGTATTCCCCCATCTTTGATGTCCGCATCCCCTGAATAAGTAGCTTGGCTCATTCATATAGATGAGCTGGTTTATCATAAATCTTTGACTTGTACAGCTGCAGCGCCAGAGCCGGGCTCCAGATGGAGGGATGCTGCTCACACTCCCGTTCACACTCCGTTACACCCTGACACAGTGCTGGCCCAGGGCTGAGAGGAGGAGTGGAGATGAGAGGAGCCAATATGAGTGCAAGACAGAAGTTAGGAAGAGAGTAGAGGAAAGAGGAGGCGAGCGGAGCGGAGAGGGGGAGAGGACACTTTTTCATGCTTTTCTGACTGTCTCCATCGTTGCCTGCCTGCCTTCCTCCCTCCCGGACTGCCCGCCTGTCACCCTCGCTACTCATCTCTCAGTCTGACTCTCTGCCTATACCCCTGTCTGTCTGTCTGTCTCCAGCTTTTAATAAAGTGAGAACACAGCAGTGCAACTCATAAGGATGATTAAAGTGTGCCAGTGCATACTCGACACATTCCCTAATTAACAGGTCTACTGGGACCCTGCAGGAGAGCTGGATGCATACATATCATTTAACGAAAGCCTGACTGGCACACTCACGCACACAGTATTCCATACTACAGTAGTAACTGAAGTAACCTTGAGATAAACTTTAATTAAACAAATAACTACTTTACCCTACCATCTCTAACCATGTATGAACTGTAAAGCGTCTTCACACATGCAGTGTAGGGGGGACACCTATATACACACACAACACGACTATGTCACGCTTAAGTCACTGATATGTCAGCCACACGACTCCTCTATGAGGTGACATCCCCACCTGTGTGTCCCAGCAAGCTCCCTCCACGTACAGTCCATGTACGTAGGCCCCCTCTGACATACACAACTCTCACTAGCTATGTCACCTTTGTGTCATCTATATGTCACCTATATAACCCCTCTCTGTACCTGAGTGTCCCAGCGTGCTCCCTCCATGTACAGTCCGTGTACGTAGGCCCCCTCCCTGGGAGGAGTGCTGAAGTCCTCTCTGTTCTTTTTGGTGACGTCACACTGCAGACACATCCTGTCCAGAGGCCACTCATTCCTGACAGGAGGAATCATGGGAACATCATGGAATGTTGTATCACAATCACCTGGTGATAAGTAGTATCGTGATAACAGCTTTTATCGTGATAATTGACAGTGGGAATTCTAGGTACAAGGTGAATTCTATTCTCACAGAAAAAGCTGTTTTGAAATGAGAAAAACTGTACTTCTCACATTATTTTAAAGCGAATAACAATTTTGTTTCCATTATCTGATCATATTTGTGATCGTGCCGAGCCTGCGTTAGCACAAGTATCATTGAATCCACTTTTTCAAGCTATATTTGTGTAATATCGATTATCATGCCAACCTACCTGCGAGCCATAGCCTGCATGATGGCTGTGAGAAAGGACTGAGGGTTGAAGAAGCCGGCCAGCCAGACGGCTGAGGGCAGGATGAAGTCAGTGGCCCAGGCCTCCAGCTCCTTGATCCTCCCCAGCAGGTCAGTGAACCACAGGGCCAGGCCACACATAGACGGATAGGCCCGTCTGGTCCACGACTCTGGGACCAGGTCCAGGAAGATGGCCGTCTGGAGACTCTCCATGTCACTGGTCATAGTCAGCTCTCCCTGAGAGGAAGGAATCAGAAAAAGCGATGGGAATGAGATTCAGAGAACGTTTATTGGCAGTCAATTATGGAATAAGTTTGTGTCAAATGTTTTATTAGTAAGGCACATTTTTTATTCAAATAACTTTAATTAATAATGTAATTTTTCCTGTGGATTTCTGCAAGAACACTGAGGAGAAATCTCACAGTTATTGGAGTTGTCTTTTTCACACTAAAATTGAAATCCTGTGTGTCATTGAGCAATACCACCCTGTAACCACTAGCAACAGCAACCCATAGCTGATGAAGCATGCATAAACAAAAGCAGTCACTCACTTTCTTCACTTTCTATCCAAAGAGAAAACAGAAGAACTATATGGAGGGAGACTAACAAGTTAAATGGCTATGCCAAACAGTGTGTCCTTCACCGAATGATACCGTAGCTAGCTGATGAATGTATTCATGTCTCGCCGTCATAACCCTCTTTTACTGAGGCGATAAAGAGTTCCCAGATGTATCTCATCTACTGCAGAGCATTAACCCTGAACCAGTCACCCTTTTAACTCTCCCCCAAATCACTCAGATCCCTCAACAAGTCAGGACACCCCCTCCCACCCCCAAATGCTTCCAGCCAAGGTTGAGATTCTGATCGTTCCAATATATTTGCACAGTAAAGTCAAAATATGAGTACATTTGACTGGTAAAATAAAGTACATGGCTTTTAACTCACTGAGGCGATTTACCGGAGGCAATGTGTTGAGGCATCGAAGCTCATAACTCCTTAGAAAAGGCACTCACACACACGCACATAGCCACCTGCCTTAACCCTAAACCAGCCGTTGCTACGACAACACCGAGCTAATATACAGCTGGGATTCCAGAACAGGCCATGTCGTGAAATGTCATTTTACTTTTATGTATTTAAAAAAATATATTCTCTCCAGTGTTTAAGGTCATTGTTTCTCAAATACTCACTATGACTCACACTTAAGACGAAACACATGCACGTGCACACGCACACACTAGGGGCCAGAGGGCTGACTCACCACTACTTAAGAAGACAGCCTGCGTTTCAGAGGAATACTGGTGACACAAAGTTATGCAGGAATAATAACAGAGCAGACCAGACCGCTACTGTATACAGGCTCAACCAACAGAGCGTGACTCATTACCCCAATGATAAAAAAAATAATTTGACTCCAATGCCATTGTTTCTTTTTCTTAGAAGTGGTCTATGGGTTGGCAGTGCCCAGCCACCCACCACCGGTGGACACTGGCATTGTTTACCCCAAAACAAATAATTATCTGAACTTCAAAGCAAAGTTAACTCAAAGTAACTGTGGGGGAGTGAGTAGAAGAAGTAGACAAAGACTGTTTGTGATTGGCTGACCTTGATAGAATGATTGCTTGATTGACTCACCTTGAGTCCAAGGTTGAGTTCGCGTAGGGATCGCCTTATCTCCTGGGTGAGTGTGTTCATCCTTTCACACTCCTGCAGCGCCACCACCTGGTAGGGTGTCCTCTCCTCAGCTTTCCCCAGCATCTCTACCATGTTAAACTCCTCTGGTAACTTCTCCATTATCTCCTCCAACACAGACCGTACCTGGGGTAAAGGTGTGTGTGTATGTGTGTGTGTGAAGAGACAGGGACAAAAGAGGGGGTAAATATTAACCTTGAATTTGGGGATGTATTATGAAGATGGTATTAATGACAGAACGATAGATTGTGGTCATTGTCAAGAATTTCTCAGTGCCAGTGTCACATTTTGTTACTGAAAAGTAGGGAATCAAAAAAAGATTACATCTGTCGAGTAAACATGATAAGAATTCCAAGCACTAATGACTCCTTGAGAAGAAAATTATGGAAGAAAAAAATGTATAAATATTCATGAGAATTATTTGCAACAACAGCAGCCGTTTGTCTTTAATAAAAGTCAAATCCCCAGAGAATCAATCCTCGTCTCATATTTCCGTTGGGTAAGTGATGAAAGCTTATGTCTGTGTTCACATTTTCCAGCACTAGAGATCAATCAACGGATTAAACATTGAACAAAGGATTGGAGGTCATCATAACTATGGATTCTCCGCTCAAATATTGAATCTGTCTTCTTCAGCTCCGTGGCAGCCTGCATATCAAACAGGAAGTGCTCAAACGGGCATGGTTCGCTGGCGTTGGCCGATGGTTGTCATCTGTTAAGACATAACTATCTCTGCTTCTCAGTTGTAAAGGTCAGCCGTCATAATACACCCAGGCACACACACGCACCCACATGTATGTGCACACACACACTTCTATATCATTAAAAGTCAGACGGCACTAAAGCGTGAGATAGTGTAGGGACACAAGGAGAAGTCACTGCTCTACATCTATCAAACGCCCATTAAACAGGAAGCTAGCTTGCATATTAGAAAGGTGAGGTCATAATGTATTAGAATTTATAAACTGGGTGGTTCGAGCCCTGAATGCTGATTGGCTGACAGCCGTGGTATATCAGACCGTATACCACGGGTATGACAAAATATTTAACCAGTTTATAATAGCAATAAGGCAGCTCAGGGTTTGTGGTATATGGCCAACATACCACGGCTAAGGGCTGTGTCCAGGCACTCTGCTTTGCATCGTGCGTAAGAACAGTCCTTAGCCGTGGTATATTGGCCATATACCACACCCCCTCTGGCCTTATTGCTTAAGTATAACACTTTTCTGAGTGCTTTAGATTGTAAGGGGGGATTGAGCTCATTCACTATGAACATATTTGTTTCAGACATTGGACTAGTTTGTCTGAGGTAACACACGGGAGTGTATTTAAGGTAAGGCATATGGGGATTGGGAACAAGGGAATAAGATTGTCCAAACATTGGGAGAGTAGTTAAGGTAACCCATATAGGTTGTCAGGGGGTAGAGGTGACGTGTGCTGTATTATGTCACTCCTGTCAGTGCCAGATGGGTGTTATAGAGCTATGACCTGATGGAGCCTTGGACCAAAGACTACCTTGTTCCTACCTTACAATCAGTTTGGTTCAGGTTTGACACTTTGAAAATATGAATCAGTTCACAGAACTTAGAATCTCAGAGGCAGCAATCGCTCTAACATTGGCCCAACTTTCTCTACACTCTATGGGCTGGTTTTTGGGCCACAGATGAAGCCTGGATTCCAAAATCATGCTCAATGGAGAACCTCAATGGGTGTAGGCTGTTTTTTACCATATATGACTGTCGCATTGCTCCTCCATACAGTTAGTCCATCCCTACCTTCTCATCTCTGGTGGTCCCACTGCCCTCCCCGGCCCCTCTGTCTCTGGGCTGCATCTCCAGCACGGTCCGGAACAACTTCTCAGACGTCTGCGTTAGGAAGCCGATCTCAGCGTTGGGGTGGAGGCCGTACAGGTAGGGAGACTCTGCAGGAAGTGTGTCATCTATGTACTGGAGGAAGAGGCAATTACACGTTAGAACACCAAATTAGTGGGAGTGTGCATTTCAATATTCTACAGTGAATTCCCGTCCTTCATCTGCACTGATCTGAAGAAAAAAAACTGGTGAAGAAAATACGGTGGATGCCAGATATAGTATATACTTTGCCAAGCTCTGTTAAAGCAAAGGAAATAATGAGACATGTTATAGTTCTAGAACACCAGTCATTGTGGTGGCAAAGGGCTACTCATTTCTCCTAAGTGGAGATTTTCAAATGTTTCCCCTTTCACACCGATCCATATCCTCATTTGAATTCCATGCTGTCGCTGTCACTTGTCCACTCAAGCTTAACATTATTGTCATCTATGGCCCACCAGCTGCCCTTGGAGAGTTCCTTAAGAAGATCGATGCCGTGATAAGTTCACTTCCTGACGATGGTCACCGCTAATCGTACTCTGAGATTTCAACCTCCCAACGCCTTCCTTTGATTCATTTCTTTCCACCTCTTTCTTTCCACTATTTTCCTCTTTGACTCCACACTTTCCCAGTCCCGTCCCACTCACAAGGCAGTCAATGTGCTTGACCTTATCTTCACCAGATGCTGTTTGTCTACGAATCTCACTGCTACCCATCCATGTCTCTTATCAGTACTTCGTATTTGTTTTCTCTCCCTCTCTCCTCCAACCCCCCCACTCAACCGGCTTATCCCAGTCAAAGCTCTTCTCTGTCCTGGTAACGAAATGTTCTGAAAACGTCTCAAAACCTCTTTGAGAAGTATCTCAAATAATCCCATAGCCTGCCCTCCTTCCCTTTCCCCTCCTCCATCCCCATCTCCTCTCCTGTCCAGTATTTGGGCAGTACAGATGGATGAGGGAGTGGACATGTTCTAACAGACCCCCAGGGACCACCAGGCCTTTCCAGTTCCAGGCGCTCCAGCTAAGTCTCAGCCACTCAGCTCCCTCTATCTGTTTGCTGGCCAAGTGTAAAACGCTCCAGACCTCCATGCCAGGTGTCTCTGTCAGCCTAGACGTGCCCAGCGAACAACACCCGGGCTGGGGATAATTAAATACAACCTCTCCCTGGGGAGCTGGTGGGAGGAATGTGGACAGGCTGCAAGGGCTGGCAGACATTTTAGCAAGAGTGTTACTGATATAAATCTTGGCAGTTGTCTTTTTTTTATTTTTTAAAGAGGGCTGTGGTGAAGCAAAGTTCCTGCTGTCATAACAGAGATGCGAACAGATTCCAGAGTTGGAGAGAAATATCAGCATGCTGAAAATGGGGAAAACAAGTAGATTTGAATTGACACAACAGACTTAGACCTTAGACTGTCAAGGTTGCTATCTAATAAATGATGGATGATATTTTTTACTTCAGCAATTGACACAACAACCAAGTATACAATATAGTTATAGATAAGTTACAGATAAGTAACCAACTTTTTTCCCCCTCACATTCTCAAGGTTGCTATTTAATAATTGACATTACTTACTTATGCGTCTGCCATGTCTGTAAGCTAGTAAGCTCCGCTAGCCAAGTATTGGCCATGGGCTCAACTAGCTAGCTATCATAACGCTACCCGTTAGAATATCCCTGAGCTGTCCTCCTCACCGATGGAAAACATGTCACTTGTGCGCACCACAAAATCTTGAGGGAAAATCTGACCCGACCGGGAAAATGAAAACCAATGAATACAGCGGTTCTGATGCAGGCTAGACGCGCAACATTGTTATTGTTGCGTCACATTGGATGACCACTACCAACTTATTGGAGCTTTTGAACATTGAAAAAATACAACAAGTGACATTATTGCAGCTTTAAGCCACGTGAGGTAGTGTAAGATCATTAGGTAACCTGATTGTATTTGTAGTCCTTTACTTAACTGGGAGCTATTGTAGTCCATGTTCCCAGGCAGGGAGAATCCGGTGGCCTGATGGTAGATGTGGTCCTTTACTGACCTGGTGGTAGGTGTTGTAGTCCATGTTCCCAGGCAGGGAGAATCCGGTGGCCTGATGGTAGATGTGGTTCTTTACTGACCTGGTGGTAGGTGTTGTAGTCCATGTTCCCAGGCAGGGAGAATCCGGTGGCCTGATGGTAGATGTGGTTCTTTACTGACCTGGTGGTAGGTGTTGTAGTCCATGTTCCCAGGCAGGGAGAATCCGGTGGCCTGATGGTAGATGTGGTTCTTTACTGACCTGGTGGTAGGTGTTGTAGTCCATGTTCCCAGGCAGGGAGAATCCGGTGGCCTGATGGTAGATGTGGTTCTTTACTGACCTGGTGGTAGGTGTTGTAGTCCATGTTCCCAGGCAGGGAGAATCCGGTGGCCTGATGGTAGATGTGGTTCTTTACTGACCTGGTGGTAGGTGTTGTAGTCCATGTTCCCAGGCAAGGGGAAGCTGGGAGCCAGGTACAGCTCTCCCTCCATCATCTCAGGTTTGATGAACTCCTCCAGGTAGGTCCTACAGAGTCGTCTGTCCCAGTCATCAGTGATGTGACCTCCATACATGATCTCTCCAAACAGGTATCGCAGGTCATCATATGGCACCTGGGACGCAGAGAGAAAATGAGTTATAACGCACCTTAGAATCTTAAATGCTTTTCACACTACAGAACCGAATCGAGCTTAGCAAAACCAAGTGCTACTAAGTTGGCCTGGTTTACGCATCCATCATAGTTGCCAAAGAAAATATCCACAATTTGGTTTGCGGTCGGCACAATAGTGTGAAAAGGGTATTACTGTCATGGAACATGGTTGTCTTTATTACTACTGTGGCACATAAGATACAGCATGTGTGTGGACTGGTTACTTTAGAGTTAGCCTCCAGGTAGTTGTAGAGTACATTGATGGAGATGGTGAGGTCTCCTGTGTTGAAGGGGTAAGATCTGTTCCAGCCCTGAGGTCCAAACTTCCTCCTTTCAGCCACCACCGCGTGGAAGTAGCACAGCGCAAACAGGATGCTCTTAAACTCATTCTCCCTGGCACACATCTCCAAAGTGTCCTAGAAGAAAACAAAGGCCCAGACAACTAAACAAACATTCAAAACTCTTCCTGACGAATGTTCACCGTTTCACTGTCTGCCTCAGAAAAGTACGGGTAGCATTTTTGAAGATTTTCAAATACAAAAGCGTTGTGTTGAAAGTAAGAAGCTGTGGCTGATTCTCTGTGCAGAAGTCCCCAGCAACACGGGGCTCCGCGGTACAGAAAGAAGACTGAATGAATGGAAATAAACGGCAGGATGAGATTCTTTTTTAATTGTTACTGCTTGTCAGGCGATCTCGTCCCGTTGGCTCATCATACCCAGATAAGGGGAATGTAAGATGGCCTTAGGGGAGGGACGGTGAAATAAGAATGTCAATAACCTCTATGAAAACAGTGGGTTTAAATGCTCTTTTATATTCCTTCCTGCGTCAGGTTGAGTACTGTGGAGAAGGCCCTCTGGCTTTTCCCCTGTCGAGCCCAAGGGAGCTGACTCCTAGAACGTATGCACACGCACACACAAACGAGCACACACACGCCACAAACACACACACGGAAAGTTAGTTAATATTCTGCACACAGTGCCTCTCTGGCTGCTCACAGCTGAGAGTGGAGCATTGCCTCCCTATCCATACACTGTTAGATGACACACACACTTGATTACATTCTCTACCAGCAAAGAAGAAGCATAAACCAAGACCTGATAATACATCTATAATGACATGTCTTCCAGCCCTTTGAGAACTGTGTAACTACATCAAAAAATCCTAACCGTGTCATTCCAGAGGCCTGTTTCTTTAATGTCTCCTGTCCTCTGCTGGCCGTCACACACACAGCCAGGGGATGAGAATGGACACTAAAGCTTTTGTATCTGCTGGTTGAAAAGGTCAGGAAGGAGGAAAGATACTGTCATCTCTCTGGCTTACTGTGGGTTACTAAGGGTTCTGGCTGTATAGAGACAAACCATTGATTAGCTTTCACCCTGTACAGTACATGATTGGAATATTGTCCCGCCCTGCTCTCTACAGTACCTAGGGGACCTCCTGGAGTGTATGTGTGCGTGTGTGTGTGCGTGTGCGTGTGCGTGCTAGCTACCACACAAACATGCACTATCAGAGAGATAGGCATCAGCACTTTAAAATGGCATGTTGGATGGAAGCTAAGCATTGCATTATTGGTATGGAGGCAGAACCCCAGCAGGTTATGGTAGGTTACAGATGGAGATGCATTGATAACTTGTTGATACATTTCTGGCTAACAGCTGCTTTACTGTAGATAGAAGTGCACTGATGAGGTAGAGGTGGAATTCTAACTAGCACAAATGCATGCGCGCAAGCACATGAAGGCATACACACACATAATTATGTCATACTGTATTTCGATCACAGAAAGATGGCTTGTGGATAAACATCCTAACATCCCGTCCAAATGTGCCTCTTCCCCATAGAGAGACATGTTTCTACTACAGTGGACGACTGTGTCCTCCACGGGTCAGAGTCTACTCTAAGGTCACTGACAGAGGTAACACTCTCAATCTGGTAGCTGCTACTGCACACCAAACAGGCAACTTGATGACAACACCACAGAGAAAGTGGCACGTAAACATGGGACGTCTGGACTGCTTCTTTTACGGGCAAATGAAAATGAAGAGCGGGAGAGAGAGAAATCGTACATCGTATGCCTATTTGTGTGTTACCTGGTTGAAGTTGTCCAGGGCCTTGTGCAGGTTGGCATTTATGCCAGTGGGTGGTTCATTGGTGATCTTGATGGAGTTCTCCAGGATGCCCTGTGGTATGATGTGGCCCTCTGGGGTCCCTGAAGGCTCAGCGCTGATGAAGACTCTGAAGTCCTGGTGACTGTTCTCTCCATGCTGCTCCAGATGCTTCTCTAGAGAACCCAGCCACCTCGCCACCAGGTGAATGTTCTATAGGGAGAAATATTACAGTAATATCAATAAATACAGGCAGCATGCCTCAAGCAAGGCCACATTTACCTACACAACATGTTTTGTTGCAGGTGTGACTGGGCATTTTTAGCTTTTTCTATTCCCCTCAGAATGTACATTTCCAACCTGTATAGGGATAACATTGCAATAGCACTACATAAACTTGTCTGAGATAAATGTTCCATTCCGTGTGTCCTAACTCCTAACCCCGAGAGAGGAAGTCCTCATGGTGATGAGGAGTTAGCCAAGCCCCTCACATCACCGCCCAGAGCGCTGCCCGCCCGCGTGTTACCCAAATCTAATTACACCACTAATAACTGCAGTCATTAATTCATAAGCCGCTTTGCCTTCTCTTCATCTCCTACGGCACTCTAAATTTAATCATCCCTCTGATTGTTCAAGTTAACCCTCTTTCCAAATGACAGGAGATCCTCTGGAGCAACATCACCGCAAATTTTAGATGACAAAATCAAAAAATAAAAGCGAAAGAGAACGACAAGAAGTTTCCTCGTGTGTTTAGTGAGAAGAATACATAGCCCGAAGCTGAGGGGGTAATATTCAGATAGATCCAAGTTAGGAGCCTATAAACTTACAGCATATTGAACGAGACACAAATTAAAACTTTAAATTGAAGTGCTTTTTCATTGCCTTGAAGAACAAGCTCTCCTGTTGGCGTCTAACTAACGAGTGTGTAATAAAGAGCCTAAACAGACAGACAGACAGACTGAGGCCTCCCTTAGAGCCTGTCACCTCAATGAAACCACCTAGGCTCAGAGAGAGGGAGAGAGAGAGGAGGGAGAAAAATACCTTCGAGATATTTTCTTTGTTCTCTGTTAAGCACCTCCATCCTCCAGTTCTTATAATGATGTTGTCACCATCGCCGACTAATTTTGGTTTTTGCTATGACATGATGTCAATAGTGAACATGGCCTGTGGCAACACCAAGGCCCATCCGGCTGTCTCTCCACGTCTTCCTCTGCTCACACACTCAGTCCTCACTCTCTCCACGTCTTCCTCTGCTCACACACTCAGTCATCAAGGCCCTCTGCCCTAAGGGCATCTCCACAGCTGGCCTCTGACTATGTCTTTATAACAAAGTCTCTGCAGCAGAGACTTGGGCAGAATGACAGAATAGACATTAAAGATAACCACAGACTGTAGAGTTTCAGAATATAGCTATTCTGCAGAAGAAACATCCACACTATATTCAGCACCGGAATAGTTTTGTAGATAACATAATAATCTCAAAGCGCCACAAAGCACACACAAAAAAGACAAAGACTCTGTAGTAGATTGCTAGCTAGCTAGTCCTTCACTACTACCAAAATTAAGCACCCACTTGGATGTTGCTACGGCAGTCATATGGCGCCAGAAAACACACAACATTTCAATAATAATTAAAGAGCAGCCTTGTAATTTTGTCCTCACTACGATCCTCATCGCTGCACACCTCTTGCTTTCGGCTTCTGTCCATCCTCAACCCCCGGACACTGGCTGGCATTTAAATCAAAACAGCTAGCAAGCTAACGTTATCTAGTTTTCCAAACAAACAAATTATTTGCCAACTTCAGTCTTAACTTTGTAGAGGATTCTGATTATATTAATTAGCTATATTCATTTTTTTCTTCTTAAAAAAAAAAAGATTGTAGGTAAAGAAAAATCTATTCATTACAAAAATATTTACATAGTTTTACAGGAGCTTTCTGCTTAGGCTGCTGCTAGGGTGCCAAGGCAAATATGATATGACAACAATGAAAGACTAATAAGAAGTATGGCTGAATGAAATGAGGATTTAAAACGGCATGTAGCCTATGGCAATAGGGTCCTTACAGTGACGACTGATTAATTCAACTCTCGTTCACATCATTCTCTCACTGAAAACTCACAAGAAGAAAAAGTGGTCTGCATTAAACTTTATAACACTACCCAAATACCCAAGCTATCATGCTCCTTACAGAGTGAAGTGAAGAGAGATGAAAAAGAGGGAGAGAAACTAACTTTTTCTCTAAAGCGTCTCGCCCTATTTCCTTTCCATCTATTTGCTAGACTGTGAGCGTCCCTGTGCCTTTAGGACTAAGTGCCTGGAGGACCTGGGTATTTTAGGTCCACTCAAAAGAATCCCACTGCTGGGGATATGGGCTCTTCAGCTCAAATATATTCCTAGGTCTGGGGGATATAGCCTATTCAGCTCCAATCTGCCAGATTGATTGCCTTTTCTCTTTTCTCCCTCTAGGTGGGTTTCTGCATCTCTCAAAGTGTCTTTGGGTGGTCCTGGTTGGGCTGTGAAGAGTGGGGATAGGACAGGGCCCGGTGTGCAGCGGTATAAGGATAATGCTCCCGTCACAAACATAGGAGAGAGAGGAGAACAGGGGCCAGAGTAATTTACCTGCAGTGAAGGAGAACCTGCCATTGACCCAGCTTTGCAGCCTGCTACTGATCTGATGCTGGGATGGAAGGACCAGTGGGAGATGAGAGGGAGGTAAAAGGTGTGTGTGTGTGTTTGTTGTGGGATCAAGGCCTAGATACGAGAGTGGGATGGAATGACTGAGGTTAGAAAGATGGGAGGAATGGGAGGCAGAAGAGGAGACATTTTGGAAAATGTGAGGCAGGGTGTGAAAAGAGGGGGAGACGGTGGCAGAGAATGAGAAGAGGGATTGAAATAGAAAAGAGACAGACCTCCCTCCATTCTTTCTCCCTCCTTTTATGAGGGTGGTCCAGACACAGACAGACAGACAGACAGACAGACAGACAGACAGACAGACAGACAGACAGACAGACAGACAGACAGACAGACAGACAGACAGACAGACAGACAGACAGACAGACAGACAGAGGATGATGATAGAGTGAGTGGGCGGTGAGGTTGGTTGCCACGGGGACAAGGCTTTTTTAAGTTGTATCGATCAGGAGTCTTATGCAAAGATAATTCAATCGCTGCTTGTCTCTGTGATGCTGTGTGTGTGGCTGGGAGAGAGAGAGACACAGAGACAGAAGGAGAGATGGATTGAAAAAGAGATGCTGCTTGTGTCTGTGATGACTGGGTGAGAGAGCTGAAGAAAGAGAGGCGAAAGAAAGGGATAGCAAGACATTCTCTGCTTTACCAGCGCTGTGAATAAAGGAGACCCCCCCCACACAAACTCTCTCTCTCCAAGAGTTGTCTCTGTGCCCTGTGCCGGTGTTCATATCTGTCGATACTCCCCATTAGGATTCAACAAACGAGCTGGCTTAAAATGCAAACGCTGACTGGCCTTGCCCTCCAGATAAGAGAACACACACTGAGGAACCAGATACTGTACTGAATAATACTGGGCCTCTCTCTCTCTCCAGGAAATTATACTATTTCATATGCAGTTGAGCCACAATGGAGAGCAAAAAGCCAACACTATGTGCAAAGCACAATGGATTAGAGAAACAATATGACCTTAAACACGGGAAAGAATACATTTTTTTTAATTACATAAAAGTAAAATGACATTTCACGACATGGCCTGTTCTGGAATCCCAGCTGTATATTAGCTCGGTGTTGTCTTAGCAACGACTGGTTTAGGCAGTCGGCTATGTGTGTGTGTGCATGTATGCGTGCGCCTGTGTGTGCCTCTGAGTATGCCTCTGTGTGTGTCTGCAAGTAAACGTGTGTATCTGAATACCTGCAGTATAACCCAGTGTCCCTCATTAGCTGCCAGATCCAGAGCCTGTTCAGCCACCACCTCCTGTCCCTGGCCCAGAGACACATTGTGGAAGTTACCGCTGTCAAACGTATAGCCCAGCTTCCTGCCTGAAAGAAAGATCACAGAGTAATGATTCATATAATCCATAGCAGTTTAGGGAAAATTGAAATGATCGACAGTTTAATAATAAAGTAGTAATCTCTTTTTTATAAAGTGTGCTTCATTTATACACTGAGTGCACAAAACGTTAGGAACACCTGCTCTGACCAGGTGAATCCAGGTGATAGATTTTATCCCTATTGATGTCACTTGTTAAATCCACTTCAAATCAGTGTAGATGAAGGGGAGGAGACAGGTTAAAGAAGGATTTTTAAACCTTGACAAAATTGAGACATGGATTGTGTATGTGTGCCATTCAGAGGGTGAATGGGCAAGGCAAAATATTTAAGTGCATTTGAATGGGGTATGGTAGTAGGTGCCAGGTGCACCGGTTTGAGTGTGTTGAGTGTGCAACGCTGCTGGGTTTTTCATGAATGGTCCACCACTCAAAGTACATCCAGCCAACTTGACAACTGTTGGAAGCATTTGTGTCAACATGGGCCAGAATCCCTGTGGAACGCTTTTGACACATTGTACAGTCCATGCCCCGACAAATTGAGTCTGTTCTGAGGGCAAAAGGAGGTGCAATTCAATATTAGGAAGGTGTTCTTAATGTTTTGTACACTCAGTACATTCACTGTTGTACATTCACATTGCCTAAGAAAAAGTGGCCATCTGAAATTTAGCGAAAACCCACACTATTTTCCTAAAGTAAAGTGTATAGATTCAGGGTTCTTCATTCTGTGTGATCTGTGTTGCCTTTGGCCCTCTCTTCACACTCTACACCAGGCCTCTCTGATTGGTTAGCTGCTTTAGCTTTGATGTGATTGGTCACGCATACAGGGGGGGGCTTGGATAATTAGTCATACACATGCATGCAAACACATGCACACACACACACACACGCGTGCACAGAAGGGTGTGGACATCAATTATACACACCCCTGTGTGTGTGTGTGTACATTTGAACAAGTGTGTCTGACCAATTATCTGAGCTTCAGTGGGAGAATGATCTCATATCACATGAGAGGATAACTGATTTCACGCCAGACCATAAAAAAGACTTGGAGACTATTCACTCAAACATCAAACTAGGTTACTGTGTTTCCAAGGTACGGAGGAACACATTTACAAAACAAAACAAAACATGTTATCTACAATCCAGCCTCAGCAGCCCAATAATTTTATTCACACGTTGTTCAATATAACCCTGTCAGTCGCATTTCCATTTGAATCGCATTTGAATCTTTCATATTACCAAATAGTGAAGTATTGAAATATTCGTCATCAAACACTGCTGAAGAGTAAACCTGTGATATCTCCTATACCAGGTCAGTAAAAACCAAAGCTTCACATTTCACACGTCCCGGTGTGATTCAATATTGCTAGTCTCGAAAACCCGACTCTAAACGTACTGGTGTGAAAACAAATTAACTTTTTACCCAGCATGCTCTACTGCAGGTAGATTGTTTTGGAATTGTTTATTATCTGTGTTTATTCATGTACAGTGCATTCGGAAAGTTTTCAGACCCCTTGACTTTGTCCACATTTTGTTACGTTACAGTTGATTTTTTTTGGAGAGGGGGGTGGTTCTTTCTTTCACCCCTTTTTCTCCCCAATTTCGTGATAGCCAATTGTTGGTTACAGTCTTGTCCCATCGCTGCAACTCCCGTACGGACTCGGGAGAGGAAAAGGTCAAGAGCCATGCGTCCTCCAAAACACGACCCTGCCAAGCTGCACTGCTTCTTGACACACTGCTCGCTTAATCCGGAAGCCAGCCACACCAATGTGTCGGGGGAAACAAGTCCAACTGGCGACCGTGTCAGTGTGCATGCGCCCGGCCCACCACAGAAGTCACTAGAACGCGATAGAACAAGGAAATCCTGGCCAGCCAAACCCTCCCCTAACACAGACAATTGTGCGCCGCCTCATGGGTCTCCCGGTCGCGGCCCGGGATCAAACCCGGATCTGTACAGCCTTATTCTAAAATGGCTTAAATCATTTTTCCCCCTCATCAATCTACACACAATATCCCATAATGACAAATCAAAAAAATGGCACATCTACATAAATATTCAGACCCTTTATTCAGAACTTTGTTGAAGCACCTTTAGCAGCGATTACAGCCTTGAGTCTTCTTTGGTATGACGCTACAAGCTTGGCACACCTGTATTTGAGGAGTTTCTCACATTCTTCTCTGCAGATCTTCTCAAGCTCTGTCAGGTTGAATGGGGAGCGTCCCTGCAAGCTATTTTCAGGTCTCTCCAGAGATGTTTGATTGGGTTCAAGTCCCGGCTCTGGCTGGGCCACTCAAGGACATTCAGAGACTTGTCCCTAAGCCACTCCTGCATTGTCTTGGCTGTGTGCTTTAAGGTCGTTGTCCTGTTGGAAGGTGAAGCTTCGCCCCAGTCTGTGGTCCTGAGCGCTCTGGAACAGGTTTTCATCAAGGATCTCTCTGTACTTTGCTTTGTTCATCTTTCCTTCAATCCTGACTGGTCTCCCAGTACCTGCCTATGAAAAACATCCCCACAGCATGATGCTGCCACCACCATGCTTCACCATAGGGATGGTGCCAGGTTTCCTCCAGACGTGACGCTTGGTATTCAGGCCAAAGAGTTGGTTTCAGAACAGATAATCTTGTTTCTTATGGTCTGAGAGTCCTCTAGGTGCCTTTTGGCAAACTCCAAGCGGGCTGTCATGTGCTTTTACTGAGGAGTGGCTTCCGTCTGGCCACTCTACCATAAAGGCCTGATTGGTGGAGTGTTGCAGAGATGGTTGTCCTTCTGGAAGGTTCTCCCATCTCCACAGAGGATCTCTGGAGCTCTTTCAGAGTGACCATCGGGTTTTTGGTCACCTCCCTGATCAAGGCCCTTCTCCCCCATTTGCTCAGTTTGGCCTGGAGGCCAGCTCTAGGAAGAGTCTTGGTGGTTCCAAATTTCTTCCATTTATGAATGATTGAGGACACTGTGTTCTTGTGGACCTTCAATGCTGCAGAATCTTTTTTGATACCCTTGCCCAGATCTGTGCCTCTTCACAATCCTGTCTCAGACGTCTACGGACAATTCCTTCGACCTCATGGCATGGTTTTTGCTCTGACATGCACTGTCAACTGTGGGACCTTATATAGACACGTGTGTGTGCCTTTCCAAATCATGTCTAATCAATAGAATTTACAACAGTGTTCCTAACCCTGGCAGTCAGTATGACTGCAGGTTGCGGGTGAATAAAATTCCAACTGTTGGATATCTTAACTCTGGCTAGATTCCAATAGGAATTACACCACTTTGCAAGCCAGCATAATGTGACTTGCAGATAGGGTTGCAAAATTCTGGTAAACTACCCAATGTTTTCCAGATATCCCGGTTGGACGATTCCTGGAAATCGTTCAACCAGGATATATATTTTGGAAAAGTTACTTGCAGGCCTGATGTGGCCTGTAAACCATGAATTCCAGGCCACTGTATTAGGGTAAAGCTAAGCCTCATAATATGACCTTAATGATAAATGTAATGTCATAAAGAGTTTAATTATAATGTTAATATTCACCTAGGAACTCACTTGGTGAAAGCCACAGGACTGAAACTGAACGAATTCCACAACCATGTCTCTTTTACTAACAAATACAGACATGGGTGGTAACTCTACAATTCACTGGAAAAGGCAAGGCACAGTGGAAAATTATATTGGAGGCGTGGCTAAGTAAATTTCAGGCTGATACAACTTAAATCTGGACCCCCTACATGTTTGAGTTGTTGTAACGAGAGCCAACGAGGGAGATGATGAAGAAAAGATATCCCTTAAGTCCCACATTCCAGGGCAAGATTTACAGTTCTGTTCGTGGTGGCGCCGCCCTCTTACAAGCTATCACAAGACAAATAAACTCCTCTCCCTCTTCTCCTTTTACAATGTGAGTGGGCCTGAGGGGGGTCAGAAGACAGAAAACAGTCGCCTTCAGCAAGTCAGCAGACCGCCTTGTGATCTGCATGTGTTACTAGGTAAACAACCAGCCAGGCTTTAGAGTGCCAAGAGATGTGTATTGCAAGGGAGGAGATTAACTTTTACTCTTTGTGACAAAGGGAAAATGGCGCAAGGACATTTAAACACGTTTCCTTAACAATGTATTAAACTGAAAAACTCATACATGTTGATATAACTTGAAGCATAATGTGAGAATTTTCTTCTGATTCTTCTATGTCATTAAAATGGGTATAACAGGTATTCTTCTGAAACAAAGAACAGATGCATTTTACCAATATCCTGTTTGGTACCTACAGGCTACGTACTTCATCCTAGAGATTGTTAAACTGTTTTGTGCAGTAGAAACATGCTGTGGACACTTATGAGGAAATCTCAGGTTTGTCCATAAGAACAGAGATGTTGAATATCTAGAATCAACGGGGTGATCTCGTGACGCCATGTCCGGTCATCAGAGCCCTATGAGTATCCCTATAAATTACAGGATTTGCAAACAGATGAGGAGATCAAGTTTCTCCAAGGTGCGGCCACACCATGAATGATCCCATCTCCTTGGAAACCAAACTCCGATCAACTTTTCCTATCATACTTAGACGGAAGCAATCATCCCAGAGGGGATCCTGCAAATGCACTGTTTGCCTTGGAGACTAACTGACTGTGTTTGCAATCCATCCCGGCTGGACCAAAGGAAGAAGTTCTCTAATATAATTGACTTTCCTGGACTGAGAACTGAGAGAGATCTCACTCCTTCGGCTGTGAGCTATTTTCAGTCCACTGGCCTCATCGACTACTGTTGTGAGAGACTTGGCCAACCATCCAATCCCATTTTCATCCCATCATAACATAATCCCAACTGAGAGGCAATAATGACATACAAGTCATTTGCCCTGTTACATTATCGATATAAAGTGGCGTTGTGTGTGAAACTTAGTGGAAGTCATTGAGTAATTGCAAGACGGCAGGTCTAATTTACAAGCCCATGTTCAATGCTGTCCTGGCATTGTCCACATCGGATGCTAACTGGTAGCCTAGCCCATTGTCTTTTTCGTGTTTGGTGAAGCTCTCTATAATTTCACAGTTGTGAAAGCCTATGATAATGATATAGCCAAATCACTTTTTCTCTTTCAATTAATAAGACCATATCATCCTCAAAAGTCTTATGAATGTACTATTGTACTTGCCTGAGTTGAATACGGAAATTCATTTATATGGACCTGAGACTCTCACCTCAATAACTGTATTGAATCCCATTATACTCTGCTTTGATATTGTATTTTGTTAACTACCTAATTTTCCAACTTATTTAGTCTAGTAAATAAAACATTGAATTAACTATTTGTGGCATTAAGTTATTTTGCGAGTGATCGGGTTCTTGAGGTTCCAGAGCTCGACGATAGTGAAATTATATGTCACGTTCCTGACCTATTTCTGTTAGTTTGTTATATGTGTTAGTTGGTCAGGACGTGAGTTTGGGTGGGCATTCTATGTTTTCTGTTTCTGTGTTGGTTTATTGGGTTGCCTGGTATGGCTCTTAATTAGAGGCAGGTGTTTGGCGTTCCTCTAATTAAGAGTCATATTTAGGTAGGCGTTTTCACAGTGTTCGTTGTGGGTGATTGTCTTCCGTGTCTGTGTCTGTACACCACGCGGGACTGTTTACGGTTTGTTCGGTTTGTGTAGCCTATGTTTCCTATTCGTGCGTTCTTCTTGTTTTATGTAAGTTCGTCGTCTAGGTCTGTCTACACCGTTTATTTGTTTTGTTAGTTTAGTCAAGTTCGTGTTTTCGTTAATAAAATTATGTCATTTCACTACGCTGCGCCTTGGTTCCCTCAGAGGACTGCCGTTACAGAATCACCCACCAGAAATCCAGAACCAAGCAGCGGAATTTCGAGCAACGGGAGAGTATACAGGACTTGTGGAGTTGGGAGCAAGTATTTAACGGAGAAGGACCATGGGCTAAAGTGAATCACCGTCCATGGGAACAGCTGGAGGCAGTTCGGAGAACGGAGGAAAAGAGAGAGAGGAACCGGAGTTATGAGGGGACGCGTCTTGCACGGAAGCCCAAAAAGCCCGTGAGTAACACCCAAAAATTTCTTGGGGGGGGGCTAAGAGGTAGTGGGCCAAGGGCAGGTAGGAGACCTGCGCCCACTTCCCAGGCTTACCGTGGAGAGCGGGAGTACGGGCAGGCGCCGTGTTATGCAGTAGAGCGCACGGTGTCTCCTGTACGAGTGCATAGCCCAGTGCGGGTTATTCCACCTCCCCGCACTGGTAGGGCTAGATTGGGCATTGAGCCAGGTGTCATGAGGCCGGCTCAACGCGTCTGGTCTCCAGTGCGTCTCCTCGGGCCGGCATACATGGCACCTGCCTTACGCATGGTTTCCCCGGTTCGCCTACATAGGCCGGTGCGGGTTATTCCACCTCCCCGCACTGGTCGGGCGTCCGGGAGCATTCAACCAGGTAAGGTTGGGCAGGCTCAATGCTCAAGAGAGCCAGTACGCCTGCACGGTCCGGTATTTCCGGCGCCACCTCCCCGCCCCAGCCTAGTACCTACAGTGCCTACACTACGCACTAGGCTACCAGTGCGTTTCCAGAGCCCTGTTCCTCCTCCATGCACTCTCCCTATGGTGCGTGTCTCCAGCCCAGTGCCTCCAGTTCCGGCACCACGCACTAAGCCACCTGTGCGTCTCCAGAGCCCTGTACACACTGTTTCTTCTCCTCCTACTAATCCTGATGTGCTTGCCCTCAGCCCGGTGCCACCAGTGCCGGTACCACGCACCAGGTATAGAGTGGGCTTTGAGAGTCCAGTGTGCCCTGTCCCTGCTCCCCGCACTAGTATGAAGGTGCGTGTCCTTAGCCCGGTGCCTCCAGTTCCGGCACCACGCACCAGGTCTACAGTGCGCCTTATCCGGCCAGAGCCATCCGTCTCCCCAGCGCCATCTGAGCCATCCGTCTCCCCAGCGCCATCTGAGCCATCCGTCTCCCCAGCGCCATCTGAGCCATCCGTCTCCCCAGCGCCATCTGAGCCATCCGTCTCCCCAGCGCCATCTGAGCCATCCGTCTCCCCAGCGCCATCTGAGCCATCCGTCTCCCCAGCGCCATCTGAGCCATCCGTCTCCCCAGCGCCATCTGAGCCATCCGTCTCCCCAGCGCCATCTGAGCCATCCGTCTCCCCAGCGCCATCTGAGCCATCCGTCTCCCCAGCGCCATCTGAGCCATCCGTCTCCCCAGCGCCATCTGAGCCATCCGTCTCCCCAGCGCCATCTGAGCCATCCGTCTCCCCAGCGCCGTCTGAGCCATCCGTCTGCAATGAGCCTGCAAAGCCGCCCGTCTGCCATGAGCCTGCAAAGCCGCCCGTCTGCCATGAGCCTACAGAGCCGTCCGCCAGACAGGAGCCGCTAGAGCCGTCCGCCAGACAGGAGCCGCTAGAGCCGTCCGCCAGACAGGAGCCGCTAGAGCCGCCCGCCAGACAGGAGCCGCTAGAGCCGTCCGTCAGACAGGATCTGCCAGAGCCGTCAACCAGACAGGATCTGCCAGAGCCGCCAACCAGACAGGATCTGCCAGAGCCGCCAACCAGACAGGATCTGCCAGAGCCGCCAGCGAGCCATGAGCAGCCAGAGCCGTCAGAGCCATGAGCGTCCAGAGCCGTCAGCCTGCCATGAGCGTCGAGAGCCGTCAGCCTGCCATGAGCGTCGAGAGCCGTCAGCCTGCCATGAGCGTCGAGAGCCGTCAGCCAGCCATGAGCGTCGAGAGCCGTCAGCCAGCCATGAGCGTCGAGAGCCGTCAGCCAGCCATGAGCGTCGAGAGCCGTCAGCCAGCCATGAGCGTCGAGAGCCGTCAGCCAGCCATGAGCGTCGAGAGCCGTCAGCCAGCCATGAGCGTCGAGAGCCGTCAGCCAGCCATGAGCGTCGAGAGCCGTCAGCCAGCCATGAGCGTCGAGAGCCGTCAGCCAGCCATGAGCGTCGAGAGCCGTCAGCCAGCCATGAGCGTCGAGAGCCGTCAGCCAGCCATGAGCGTCGAGAGCCGTCAGCCAGCCATGAGCGTCGAGAGCCGTCAGCCAGCCATGAGCGTCGAGAGCCGTCAGCCAGCCATGAGCGTCGAGAGCCGTCAGCCAGCCATGAGCGTCCAGATTCGTCAGTCAGCCATGAGCTGCCCTTCAGCCAGAAACGGCTATATACCCAGAACTGCCCCTCAGTCCAGAGCTGTCTCTCTGTCCGGAGCTGCCTTTCAGTCCGGAGTTGCCCCTCTATCCTGATCTCCCTCTCTATCTTGAGCTACCTCTATATTCTGATCTATCCCTCTGTCTTGTGCTATCCCTCTGTCTTGATCTATCTCTCTGTCCCGGTGCTGTCCCTGTCATTGATGTTACTAAGAGGATTTTGTGGGGGTAAAATGAGGGTGGACATTCTTAGGGGGAGATGGAGGCTAGGATTGATTATGGTGGGGTGGGGACCTCGCCCGGAGCCTGAGCCACCACCGTGGTCAGATGCCCACCCAGACCCTCCCCTAGACTTTGTGCTGGTGCGCCCGGAGTTCGCACCTTATGGGGGGGGTTATGTCACGTTCCTGACCTATTTCTGTTAGTTTGTTATGTGTTAGTTGGTCAGGACGTGAGTTTGGGTGGGCATTCTATGTTTTCTGTTTCTGTGTTGGTTTATTGGGTTGCCTGGTATGGCTCTTAATTAGAGGCAGGTGTTTGGCGTTCCTCTAATTAAGAGTCATATTTAGGTAGGCGTTTTCACAGTGTTCGTTGTGGGTGATTGTCTTCCGTGTCTGTGTCTGTACACCACGCGGGACTGTTTACGGTTTGTTCGGTTTGTGTAGCCTATGTTTCCTATTCGTGCGTTCTTCTTGTTTTATGTAAGTTCGTCTAGGTCTGTCTACACCGTTTATTTGTTTTGTTAGTTTAGTCAAGTTCGTGTTTTCGTTAATAAAATTATGTCATTTCACTACGCTGCGCCTTGGTTCCCTCAATACTCCTCCTCTTCAGATGAAGAGGAGGAGGACTGCCGTTACATTATATTGTTGATAGTATTAACACTATAACGGTTAATGATTCATTTGGAGAGAATAACCAAATTAAATCAATCAAATCACTGAATTATTCTAGTAATTAATCAGTAAATTATCTAAAATATTAATTAGCCCAAAGTCACAGCAGAGTAATGACTACAAAAACATTTTAAATAACTGTACTCGGATATATTTTTGAAACTGCACTGTCGGTTAGGGGCTCGTAAGTAAGCATTTCACTGTAAGGTGTATGGAACTTGTATTCGGCGCATGTGACTAATACAATTTGATTTGATATTAAGTGCAACGAGTTTCCTCAATTTGAGTAATGACAGCACATTGGTGTTAACAGTGTAGGTGACTCCATTACCATGTTTCTCCACATCCTTCAGTGGGTCTACTCCAGGAGAGAGGATGAAGAACATGGGTGTGGCGGGACCAGACTCCTCAAAGGACACAGCAAAGTCAAGCGACCTGCCAACCACATACTGACTCCCCAGCTTCTCCTCCACAAAATCTCTGTGGGGAGACATGATGATATATGTTCAATACATACAGTACCAGTCAAAAGTTTGGACACACCTATTCATTCAAGGGCTTTTCTTTATTTTTACTATTTTCTACATTGTAGAATAATAGTGAAGACATCAAAACTATGAAATAACACATATGGAATCATGTAGTAACCAAAAAAGGGTTAAACAAATCAAAATATATTTTAGATTTTAGAATATTCAAAGTAACCACCCTTTGCCTTGATGACATCTTTGCACACTCTTGGCATTTTCTCATCCAGCTTCACCTGGAATGCTTTTCCAACAGTCTTGAAGGAGTTCCCACATATGCTGAGCAATTTTTGGCTTCTTTTCCTTCACTTTACGATCCAACTCATCCCAAACCATGTCAATTGGGTTGAGGTCGGGTGATTGTCGAGGCCAGGTCATCTGATGCAGCACTCCATCACTCTCCTTCTTGGTCAAATATCCCTTATACAGCCTTGAGGTGATATCCCTTATACAGCCTAAGCGCAGACCCAGATGGGATGGCGTATCGCTGCAGAATGCTGTGGTAGCCATGCTGGTTAAGTGTGCCTTGAATTCTAAATAAATCACAGACAGTGTCACCAGCAAAGCACCCCCACACCATCACACCTCCTCCTCCATGCTTCACGGTGGGAGCCACACATGCAGAGATGATCTGTTCACCTACTCTGCATCTCACAAAGACAAAGGTTGGAACCAAAAATCTCCACTTTGGACTCATCAGACTAAAGGACAGATTTCCACCGGTTTAATGTCCATTGCTCATGTTTCTTGGCCCAAGCAAGTCTCTTCTTTGTATTGGTGTCCTTTAGTAGTATTTTCTTTGAAGCAATTCGACCATGAAGCAATTTGACCTGAACAGTAGATGTTGAGATATGTCTGTTACTTTCTGAATTCTGTGAAGCATTTATTTGGGCTGCAATTTCTTAGGCTGGTAAGTCTAACTAACTTATCCTCTGCAGCAGAGGTAACTCTGGGTCTTCCTTTCCCGTGGCGGTCCTCGTGAGAGCCAGTTTCATCATAGCGCTTGATGGTTTTTGCAACTGCACTTAAAGAAACTTTCAAAGTTCTTGAAATTGTCCGCATTGACTGACCTTCATGTCTTAAAGTAATGATGGACTGTCATTTCTCTTTGCTTATTTGAGCTGTTCTTGCCATAATATAGACTTGGTCTTTTACCAAATAGGGCTATCTTCTGTATACCACCCCTACCTTGTCACAACACAACTGACTGGCTCAAACGCATTAAGAGGGAAAGAAATTCCACAAATTCACTTTTAACGAGGCACACCTATTAATTGAAATGCATTCCAGTTGACTACCTCGTGAAGCTGGTTGAGAGAATGCCAGGAGTTTGCAAAGCTGTCATCAAAGCAAAGGGTGGCTACTTTGAAGAATCTCAAATATATTTTGATTTCTTTAACACTTTTTTGGATACTGTATGAGTCCATATGTGTTATTTCATAGTTTTGATGTCTTCACTATTATTCTACAATATAGTAAAAATAAAGAAAAACCCTTGAATGAGTAGGTGTGTCTAAACGCTTAACTGGTACTGTACACATAACTGCCCAAATAAAGGAAACACTTGAGTAAATGTTTCCTTTATTTTGGTAGTTATCTGTACATAATACACATTCGTACTGCAGAGCACTGCTCATAGCTTATGGTGGTTAGTTTAAAAGCTGAAAATGCACTCATACAAATATAGTATTTATTACTTTTCTATGAAATAACTATTACATACTGTAGCTGTGGTCAATGGCCACTGGGTTAAATGTTAGCTCACTGGGTTGAATGTTAGCTGTTTATATTATGTTTGTTCATTGGTGGGACAGGGAAATTCAAAAGATATCCTCACAAAAAAACAGAACCACAGTTGTACTGTATATCCTCTAACAGTAGGTCAGAGGGTAAGGTATTTGACCTTTCACCTCACAGCGTAGGTCATGCGGTCAGGCCTCATGGCCCTCATCATACACAGTCTCTGTAGGGAACTCTTATTCTTCCACTCCTGAGGAAACTTCTCCTTCTCTGGACACTCCGACTCCACAAACTTCTTCCAACGCTTGGCCGAACCCTCCATGTCCCGGTCCAGGTTACGGAACTCGTCCATGGAACACAGAGACTGGGATGGAGGGATGAATGTACAAGAGGAAAGCGGACGCAAAAAAATATGCATTAAACATTTGCCAGAAACTACAACTCTGGTGAATATAGATTAATTCATAGATATACAGTCCCTCATCCAAAGTAACCATGTATACAAAACTGGAATGCATTTTCTTGTTCTCATAAAATAAAATAAGATTGTATATGTCACATGCGGCGAATACCACAGGTGTATACCTTACAGTGAAATGCTTACTTACAAGCTCTTCCCCAATGATACAGAGTTAAATAATAAAGAAAATATAAAACACATGAGAAATAAAACACAGGAATAAAGCTATATTCAAGGAGTACCATAACAATACCAATGTGCAGGGATACGTGGTAATTGAGGTAGATACTGTATGTACATATAGGCAGGGGTTAATTCATATACACAGTATTTTCCCACCGGCTCTGAAACCTTTCTAAGGATGAACAAATGGTTATTTGCTCTTATTATTTACCTCATATACAGTGGGGCAAAAAAGTATTTAGTCAGCCACCAATTGTGCAAGTTCTCCCACTTAAAAAGATGAGAGAGGCCTGTAATTTTCATCATAGGTACACTTCAACTATGACAGACAAAATGAGGGAAAAAAATCCAGAAAATCACATTGTAAAATTTTTAATGAATTTATTTGCAAATTATGGTGGAAAATAAGTATTTGGTCAATAACAAAAGTTTATCTCAATACTTTGTTATATACCCTTTGTTGGCAATGACAGAGGTCAAACGTTTTCTGTAAGTCTTCATAAGGTTTTCACACACTGTTGCTGGTATTTTGGCCCATTCCTCCATGCAGATCTCCTCTAGAGCAGTGATGTTTTGGGGCTGTTGCTGGGCAACATGGACTTTCAACTCCCTCCAAAGATTTTCTATGGGGTTGAGATCTGGAGACTGGCTAGGCCACTCCAGGACCTTGAAATGCTTCTTACGAAGCCACTCCTTCGTTGCCCGGGCGGTGTGTTTGGGATCATTGTCATGCTGAAAGACCCAGCCACGTTTCATCTTCAATGCCCTTGCTGATGGAAGGAGGTTTTCACTCACAATCTCACGATACATGGCCCCATTCATTCTTTCCTTTACACGGATCAGTCGTCCTGGTCCCTTTGCAGAAAAACAGCCCCAAAGCATGATGTTTCCACCCCCATGCTTCACAGTAGGCATGGTGTTCTTTGGATGCAACTCAGCATTCTTTGTCCTCCAAACACGACGAGTTGAGTTTTTACCAAAAAGTTATATTTTGGTTTCATCTGACCATATGACATTCTCCCAATCTTCTTCTGGATCATCCAAATGCTCTCTAGCAAACTTCAGATGGGCCTGGACATGTATTGGCTTAAGCAGGGGGACATGTCTGGCACTGCAGGATTTGAGGCCCTGGCGGCGTAGTGTGTTACTGATGGTAGGCTTTGTTACTTTGGTCCCAGCTCTCTGCAGGTCATTCACTAGGTCCCCCTGTGTGGTTCTGGGATTTTTGCTCACCGTTCTTGTGATCATTTTGACCCCACGGGGTGAGATCTTGCGTGGAGCCCCAGATCGAGGGAGATTATCAGTGGTCTTGTATGTCTTCCATTTCCTAATAATTGCTCCCACAGTTGATTTCTTCAAACCAAGCTGCTTACCTATTGCAGATTCAGTCTTCCCAGCCTGGTGCAGGTCTACAATTTTGTTTGTGGTGTCCTTTGACAGCTCTTTGGTCTTGGCCATAGTGGAGTTTGGAGTGTGACTGTTTGAGGTTGTGGACAGGTTTCTTTTATACTGATAACAAGTTCAAACAGGTGCCATTAATACAGGTAACGAGTGGAGGACAGAGGAGCCTCTTAAAGAAGAAGTTACAGGTCTGTGAGAGCCAGAAATCTTGCTTGTTTGTAAGTGACCAAATACTTATTTTCCACCATAATTTGCAAATAAATTCATAAAAAATCCTACAATGTGATTTTCTGGATTTTTTTTCTCGTTTTGTCTGTCATAGTTGAAGTGTACCTATGATGAAAATTACAGGCCTCTCTCATCTTTTTAAGTGGGAGAACTTGCACAATTGGTGGCTGACTAAATACTTTTTTGCCCCACTGTAAGTGCCACAAAGGAGAAAAGTTTGGGTTGGAAAAGTCGCATAATAAGACAGTGCTTATCTTCTCTTACGCCAATATGAGTTGTATTTATTCAAACCATAGTGCTGAGTAGACATTAGGCTGTTTATAACGGTGGGTAGAAAAGGGGAATATGCTTCGGCAGCACAAACCTGGCACATACTCTAGACTTTTATCTGACAGCATTTGTTCTTATCTCAGCTTTGGATCTCTGAAAAACAGTGGCCTCACAGAGTGCTCTGAATGTCACACACACGCCGATGGTCGCATGCACCTACACACACACAAAGGCACACGCAAACACCTGTCCTCTCAGTCTCTGTCAATCAAGTCAAGGTCCTATCGAAGAACATCACAACTCCTTCCCCGGAAATACACACCACGGCCCTTAATGATCTAAGATGAAGTCACTCCAACTCCTCCACTTAGTTAATTACCAGTATCTGGGTTGGCAGATTCTCAGGTGAGGAGAGAATACTACAGCCCCATGTGGCTTCCTCCCCATCCTTCTAATATCATCTAAGAGGGCCACGGCCACCAGGCACTATCACAGGATCTCATCCTCTCCAACTGATTATGTTCCTAACCGCGATAAGAACCAGAGTGAGTGAATTCAATTAATGGTACCTAGACCGACATCTCTGTGGAATAGCAGGAGAGGAGAAGATGGTTTTGGAGTTTAGGATCATTAATAGTGGAGAGGGTCCGGGTTGAAATATTTATGAGTACGAAAGCCTGAGGTACACTGCCATTAGGGTTTAGCTTGTACATCAACTGATTTGATGGGAGGGGGAACTATGCTCTCTGGCGTACAGTAGCCAGACGTCTGCTCTCAACGCTACTGTAAACCCTGAGCAAGTGGGGACGTCGTAGCCCCCCACCTTTTCGGAAAGATCTCTCTCTCTCGCACTCCCCCTCTTACAATGGTGTTTGTGCACCACTGGTTGCCCTTTTCTTGTGGCAACAGGTCACAAATCTTGCCGCTGTGGTGGCACAATGTGGTATTTCACCTAATAGATATGTGAGAGTAGTGAACCCTTGAGAGGCAGCAACTTCTCAAATGAACAATTTTGTAAAAAGAATGGCATGCCTTTATTATTTCATACATGTTTTAGCGGTAATGCTCTTTTGCAGTGTTTCCCAACTCCGGTCCTCCAGTAGCCCCAACAGTTCAAATTTTTGTTGGAGCCCTGGACAAACACACCGGATTCGATCGAAGGTTTGATGATTAGTTAACAAGTTGAATCAAGTGTGCTTGTCCAGGGTTACAATAAAAATGTGTACTGTTGGGGGTACTGGAGGACCAAGGTTGCTTTATTGTAGTGGAAGTAGACTTCACTGTACCCATTATGTTCTGTTATTTTCCACAGATGTACTGAGTTATGGAGTGGAAACAGACTAAGTGCTAAAATAACTACAGGGGAAAAGGGGAGTTCAGTCATACGTAAATGACAAGGATAGTCAGTGGATGGTTTGTTCTAAAGTATGTAGTAGGATGAATTTACCCCTAGACACTGATTTAAAGTAGCATGTTGTCCCCTGATGGTAAAGGTTTGGCTTTTGTGGGGTAAACTGATCTTAGATCTGTGGTTAGAAGCGTCTTCAACCTCAACTGTGAAGGTCTGACATCTTCACTTCCTGTTTGTCTCACCTTGATACCGCCCCAGGAATGGTTGGACAGGAAGTCGACAGGAGAGGTCACTCCTGGTTGGACGGGATACCTCAGCAGGAAATCTAACTCTGTAGTGTTGATCTCCTTATTCATCAACAGGATCTGGGTTCACAATGACAAAAAACATATACTGTCAAAATAACATTCATTCCTATATTGTTCTTTTTTAAAGACAAAAAAGGAGACCTCCGCAGTTTTAAAGGGCAATGATCAGTACCTAATATTCGTCACTGTGTAATGACATGTAAAAACATTTCTATTTGACCAAAAAATGTACAATAAAGCTTTTATTGAACTTTGAACTCTGACTTTCTGTGTACCTGGAAGACGAGCTGTGCGATGTATGTGAGTTTATCACACTCGAATAGGCCTCTGGTGGTATACTGGAACACTTGGACAGTGATGCTGTCTATCAGGTTAGACACTCTCTGTTTCAACACCTCGTCTGCCTGGGCCTTCAGCACCGCTTTCTGGAACACTACACTAAACGCCTGTAGCATAGAAACACAATGGATAGAACAGACTCAGTACTGCCTAGGATAAGAAACACTATGGATAGAACATTCTGGAACACTACACTAAACGCCTGTAGCATAGAAACACAATGGATAGAACAGACTCAGTACTGCCTAGGATAAGAAACACTATGGATAGAACATTCTGGAACACTACACTAAACGCCTGGAGCATAGAAACACAATGGATAGAACAGACTCAGTACTGCCTAGGATAAGAAACACTATGGATAGAACATTCTGGAACACCACACTGAACGCCTGGAGCATAAAAACACAATGGATAGCAGACACACTTCTAGAACCCAAATGATTTATTTCCTGAAACATATCTAAAGTACGAGCTGGCTGGCAATTGTACAACAGACTGTATTTAAAATATATGGGTCTGCCCTGTGCGTTTTATCTACAGCAGAGACATTTCATCTGATGAAAGGTCCAATGCATCCGTTTTTATCTCAATATCAAATCATTTCTGGGTAACAATTAAGTACCTTACTGTGATTGTTTTCACCTAAAATTGTCAAAAAGAGGGGCTCCCGAGTGGTGCGGTGGTCTAAGGCACTGCATCGCATTGCTAGCTGTGCTACTAGAGATTCTGGGTTAGAGTCCAGGCCGCGACCGGGAGACCCATGGGGTGGTGCACAATTGGCCCAGCGTTGTCTGGGTTAGAGGAGGGTTTGGCCGGCAGGGATGTCCTTATCCTATCGCGCACTAGCGACTCCTGTGGTGGGCCGGGCGCAGTGCACGCTGACATGGCTGGCTTCCGGGTTAAGTGGGCATTGTGTCAAGAAGCAGTGCAGCTTGGTTGAGTTGTGTTTCGGAGGAGGCACAGCTCTCGACCTTCGACTCTCGAGTCCATACGGGAGTTGCAGTGATGAGACAAGACTGTAACTACCAATTGGATTCCACGAAATTGGGGAGAAAACAGGGTAAAAGAAAGCTTCTTAGCAAAGAGCAATTTCTCAAGCAAGAATTTTATTGGGAGTGGTTTGAGTGGGAGGGGAAAACTGAACATTTGCTGTTATTGGAAGAGAGGTTTGTAACTCTTTCTTATTGGCAAACTAATTTTGATGTCACCAGGCAGGCCAAAACTTCATTCCACCAAAACAGGCTGAAATGTCAGTCGGTCTTTTCAAACAGCTCTTACACTAAAAGGGCATCATCATCATTTTCAAAATGCCACAGCATTATTCCAACCTCATAGTGTGAAAATATATATCAAATATTGGAACATCACATTTTTGACTGCACTGGGCCTTTAAACTCTCTACAGTTGGCCCAGGGTGGCTAGCTACCTGCAGAGAGCAGTGTGATTGCAAACCATATCTCACCCCATGACTCCTCAGTGCTTTGGAGGGTGACAATAGCAGGGACATTAGGTGAAGCATAACAGCGTTAGGAAGCGACAAACACAAAGAGCAGAAAGCATAAAACACTGGAAGCTAATGGAGGAAAAGGCAGAAAACAGAGCAGCGTGGGTAAAGACTTAGCTCACTGGGGAGCTCTGAGGCCGGGAGAAACATGGTGGGTTATTAGAGAAAGTACCTAGAGAAAGAGAGAACAGTGGAGTGTGTGTGTGCTCACTAGGGAGTGTCAATAACAGGTCAGGTCAATAGAGAGGTGGGTGTACCTTGAGAGAGAACTGGTACATTGGGTGGATCTTATTGAGGTCGTTCATTATGAAGTACAATAAGGATGCTCGGGCTGCCGCAGGCCGATAGTGCTCCCGCGCCTCGTTGATTTTGGCCTCAGTCACCTTGGCTTCTTTAACCTGCAATACACACACAGCAAACACACACGCGTAAATATACACACACAAAGGCAAGTAAAACACACATAGGATTCATTCACCAGCCAGGGAAATTAGAGCAAATTATAACAGAGAGTACAATAACACCATCTCCCACTGAACAAAGCAGCCATTCCAATTTAATGATCCAATTCAACATGCCTATAGAGAAGGTGAAAAATATGTTGCCACACATTTACTGAACATACTGCGCCAGTATTACCAAAGTGGTGGCACTTTGTAAAGGAATCCACTCTCACATCTCAGTCTCTAAGCGGTGTCCTTGAGCCTAATGAAGAGCTTTTCTACTGCTCACTTGCCAAGTTTCACAATTTGTGATTGTGCCAACGTTTCGATCTACAGTAAGCGAGTACAGTAAGCAGTGAGCAGGAGGCTCTACATCAGTATCTCAATATACTGTGTATTCAAAAACCTCTGTAGGATAGTCTCTAGAGGTGGAGAGCTAGAGGTGGAGATTACCCTTTCCTGCAGTCAAATGACCAAATCACGCTCTAGTGGCCTCATGGGTGGAATGTTATTCATATTTTTCATAAGTCAATGTTATTTTTTTTTATCTGACATGGTGCAGGTTCTTCTTTTTTTTTAAGCCTATAACCATGTGTGTGAGGTGTATACTTTTGTTTCAAAGTAGATTTGTTTAAGACTACCAAGAAACACTCTCTGTGACCCTGATTTAGCCCACTGCGGTAAAAGGTTAATAAATTACCATTGCTAATAGCTCCTCATTTGGAGATATAGAGAGAGAGAGCGAGAGAGCGGGATCTTTCCGAAAAGATGCAGAGCTACGACGTCCCCACTTGCTTAGGGTTTACAGTAGCATTGAGAGCAGACGTCTAGCTTTGTCGTACCTTTGCATACTACAGTTGAAGTCGGAAGTTTAAATACATTTAGGTTGGAGTCATTAAAACTCGTTTTTCAACCACTCCACACAATTCCAATGGGTCAGAAGTTTACATACACTAAGTTGACTGCCTTTAAACAGCTTGGAAAATTCCAGAAAATGATGGCATGGCTTTCGAAGCTTCTGATAGGCTAATTTACATAATTTCAGTCAATTGGAGGTGTACCTGTGGATGTATTACAAGGCCTACCTTCAAACTCAGTGCATCTTTGCTTGACATCATGGGAAAATCAAAAGAAATCAGCCAAGACTGAATGTACAAGAAAAAATGTACACCTCCATATGTCTGGTTCATCCTTGGGAGCAATTTCCAAACACCTGAAGGTACCACGTTCATCTGTACAAACAATAGTATGCAAGTATAAACACCATGGGACCTTGAAGCCGTCATACCGCTCAGGAAGGAGAGTTCTGTCTCCTAGAGATGAACGTACTTTGGTGTGAAAAGTGCAAATTAATCCCGGAACAACAGCAAAGGACCTTGTGAAGATGCTGGAGGAAACAGGTACAAAAGTATCTATATCCACAGTAAAACGAGTCCTATATCAACATAACCTGAAAGGCCGCTCAGCAAGGAAGAAGCAACTGCTCCAAAACCGCCATAAAAAAGCCAGACTACGGTTTGCAACTGCACACGGGGACAAAGATCGTGTCACGTTCCTGACCTGTTTTCTGTTGTTTGGTATGTGTTTATTGGTCAGGGCGTGAGTTTTGGGTGGGCAGTCTATGTTTTCTGTTTCTATGTTGGTTTTGGGTTGCCTGGTATGGCTCTCAATTAGAGGCAGGTGTTTGACGTTTCCTCTGATTGAGAGTCATATTAAGGTAGGTTGTTCTCACTGTTTGTTTGTGGGTGATTGTCTTCCGTGTCAGTGTATGTTCGCACCACACGGGACTGTTTCGTTGTCGTTAGTATATGTAGTCTGTTCCTGTTCGTGCGTTCTTCATGTTTTATGTAAGTTCTCTCGTTCAGGTCTGTCTACTTCGTTTTGTTGTTTTGTAAAAGTATCAAGTGTTCTTCGTGTGTTTAGTTTCGTCTTGTTAAATAAAGTTCATTATGTATTCACAACCCGCTGCACGTTGGTCCAATCCTTGCTACTCCTCTTCGGATGAAGAGAAGGAGGAGGCTCGTTACAGAATCACCCACCAAACCCGGATCAAGCAGCGGGTTAACGGACAGCGCACGAAGCAGGATTTCTGGTCTTGGGAGGAAATCATGGAAGGAAAAGGACCATGGGCTAAAGTTGAAGTGAATCGCCGCCCATGGGAACAGCTGGAGGCAGCTCGGAGAGCGGAGGAAACCGGAGAGAGGAACCGGCGTTATGAGGGGACGCGTCTAGCACGGAAGCCCGAAAAGCCCGCAAGTACAACCCAAAAATTTCTTGGGTGGGGGCTAAGAGGTAGTGGGTCTAGGGCAGGTAGGAGACCTGCGCCCACTTCCCAGGCTAACCGTGGAGAGCGGGAGTACGGGCAGACACCGTGTTACGCAGTAGAGCGCACGGTGTCTCCTGTACGTGTGCATAGCCCGGTGCGGGTTATTCCACCTCCCCGCACTGGTAGGGCTAGAGTGAGCATTGAGCCAAGTGCCATGAAGCCGGCTCAACATATCTGGCCTCCAGTACGTCTCCTCGGGCCGGTGTACATGGCACCAGCCTTACGCATGGTGTCCCCGGTTCGCCAACACAGCCCAGTGCGGGTTATTCCACCTCCCCGCACTGGACGGGCTACGGGGAGCATGCAACCAGGTAAGGTTGGGCAGGCTCAGTGCTCAAGGGAGCCAGTACGCTTGCACGGTCCGGTATATCCGGCGCCACCTTCCCGCCCCAGCTCAGTACCACCAGTGCCTGCACCACGCAGCAAGCCTCCTGTGCGTCTCCAGAGCCCTGTACGCACTGTTCCTTCTCCCCGCACTCGCCCTGAGGTGCGTGCCCTCAGCCCGGTACCTCCAGTTCCGGCACCACGCACCAGGCCTACTGTGCGCCTCAGCGGGCCAGAGTCGGCCGTCTGCCCAACGCTTTCTGCACTGCCTGTCTGCCCAGCTCCGTCTGAGCCATCCGTCTGCCCAGTGCCATCTGAGCCATCTGTCTGCCCAGCGCCGTCTGAGCCATCTGTCTGCCCAGCGCCGTCTGAGCCATCTGTCTGCCCAGCGCCTTCTGAGCCATCCGTCTGCCCAGCGCCTTCTGAGCCATCCGTCTGCCCAGCGCCTTCTGAGCCATCTGTCTGCCCAGCGCCTTCTGAGCCATCCGTCTGCCCAGCGCCTTCTGAGCCATCCGTCTGCCCAGCGCCTTCTGAGCCATCCGTCTGCCACGAGCCATTAGAGCCGCCCGTCTGTCCCGAGCCATTAGAGCCGTCCGTCTGTCCCGAGCCATTAGAGCCGTCCGTCAGTCAGGAGCCGCTAGAGCCGTCTGTCAGTCAGGAGCTGCCAGAGCCACCAGCCAGTCAGGAGCTGCCAGAGCCGCCAGCCAGTCAGGAGCTGCCAGAGCCGCCAGCCAGTCAGGAGCTGCCAGAGCCGCCAGCCAGTCAGGAGCTGCCAGAGCCGCCAGCCAGTCAGGAGCTGCCAGAGCCGCCAGCCAGTCAGGAGCTGCCAGAGCCGCCAGCCAGTCAGGAGCTGCCAGAGCTGCCCTACAGTCATGAGCTGCCCTACAGTCATGAGCTGCCCTACAGTCATGAGCTGCCCTACAGTCATGAGCTGCCCTTCAGTCATGAGCTGCCCTACAGTCATGAGCTGCCCTACAGTCATGAGCTGCCCTCCAGTCATGAGCTGCCCTCCAGTCATGAGCTGCCCTCCAGTCATGAGCTG
Organism: Salvelinus namaycush; assembly: GCF_016432855.1. NCBI lineage: Eukaryota > Metazoa > Chordata > Actinopteri > Salmoniformes > Salmonidae > Salvelinus > Salvelinus namaycush. The sequence goes on along the minus strand of NC_052341.1, from coordinate 22,929,719 downwards.
CCCTCCAGTCATGAGCTGCCACTCAGTCCGGAGCTGCCACTCAGTCCGGAGCTGCCACCCAGTCCGGAGCTGCCATTAGTACAGAGTTGTCCCTCTGTCCTAAGCTACCTCTCTGTCCGGAGCTACCTCTCTGTCCTGAGCTACCTCTCTGTCCTGAGCTACCTCTCTGTCCTGAGCTACCTCTCTGTCCTGAGCTACCTCTCTGTCCTGAGCTACCTCTCTGTCCTGAGCTACCTCTCTGTCCTGAGCTGTCTCCTCTATGTAGGAGGGGCCTTAGTGAAGGTTCCTGGACCATGGTCGGGGGCGAGGGTCGCCACTCAAAGGACGCTAAGGAGGGGGACAAAGACAGTGGTGGAGTGGTGTCCTCGTCCGCCGCCGGAGCCGCCACCGCGGACAGATGCCCACCCAGACCCTCCCCTTGAGTTGTAGGGGGCGCCCGGAGTTCGCACCTTGAGGGGGGGGTTCTGTCACGTTCCTGACCTGTTTTCTGTTGTTTGGTATGTGTTTATTGGTCAGGGCGTGAGTTTTGGGTGGGCAGTCTATGTTTTCTGTTTCTATGTTGGTTTTGGGTTGCCTGGTATGGCTCTCAATTAGAGGCAGGTGTTTGACGTTTCCTCTGATTGAGAGTCATATTAAGGTAGGTTGTTCTCACTGTTTGTTTGTGGGTGATTGTCTTCCGTGTCAGTGTATGTTCGCACCACACGGGACTGTTTCGTTGTCGTTAGTATATGTAGTCTGTTCCTGTTCGTGCGTTCTTCATGTTTTATGTAAGTTCTCTCGTTCAGGTCTGTCTACTTCGTTTTGTTGTTTTGTAAAAGTATCAAGTGTTCTTCGTGTGTTTAGTTTCGTCTTGTTAAATAAAGTTCATTATGTATTCACAACCCGCTGCACGTTGGTCCAATCCTTGCTACTCCTCTTCGGATGAAGAGAAGGAGGAGGCTCGTTACAGATCGTACTATTTGGAGAAATGTTCTCTGGTCTGATGAAACAAAAATAGAACTGTTTGGCCATAATGACCATCGTTATGTTTGGAGGAAAAAGGGGAACGCTTGCTAGCCGAAGAACACCATCCCAACCATGAAGCACGGGGCTGGCAGCATCATGTTGTGGGGGTGCTTTGCTGCAGGAGGGACTTGTGCACTTCACAAAACAGGTGTCATTATGAGGAGGGAAAATTATATGGATATATTGAAGCAACATCTCAAGACATCAGTCAGGAAATTAAAGCTTGGTCGCAAATGGGTCTTCCAAATGGACAATGACCCCAAGCATACTTCCAAAGTTGTGGCTTAAGGACAACAAAGTCAAGGTATTGGAGTGGCCATCACAAAGCCCTGACCTCAATCATATAGAAAATTTGTGGGCAGAAGTGAAAAAGCATGTGCGAGCAAGGAGGCCTACAAACCTGATTCGGTTACACCAGCTCTGTCAGGAGGAATGGGCCAAAATTCACCCAACTTATTTTGGGAAGCTTGTGAAAGTCTACCCGAAACATTTGACCCAAGTTAAACAATTTAAAGGCAATGTTGCCAAATACTAATTGAGTGTATGTGAACGTCTGACCCACTGGGAATGTGATGAAAGAAATAAAAGCTGAAATAAATCATTCTCTCGACTATTATTCTGACATTTCACATTCTTAAAGTAAAGTGGTTATCCTAACTGACCTAAAACAGAGCATCTTTACTAGGATTAAATGTCAGGAATTGTGAAAAACGGAGTTTAAATGTATTTGGTTAAGGTGTATGTAAACTTCTGACTTCAACTGTATATGTCAGAGAGCATAGGTTCCCCTCTCCCGTCAAATCAGCTTAGGCACAAGCTAAACCCTAATGGCAGTCTACCTCAGGCTTATATACTCGTAAATATTTCAACCCGGACCCGCTCCAATATTAACTCAAACCATCCTAAACTCCAAAACCATCTTCTCCTCTCCTGCTATTTCACAGAGATGAGAAAGAAAGCTAGAAAGAGAGAAAGCGAGAGAGACAGAGACTCAGAAACAGACAGAGATAAAAATAGAGATAATAAAAGAGAGAGAACCTTCTCCTCTATCTCTGCGGCAGTGCGTTTGGTGATCTCCAGGTTCTCCACCAGCTCTGTGTCTCCCAGGAAGTTCCCTGAGGCGGAGGAGAGACGGGACAGCAGGTTGTCCTCCAGGATCTTCAACGTGATCTTAAAACCATTCTGCTGCTTCGTCAGGTTCCACTACAGTAACATACAGACAGAAATAAACAAATGGCAAATAAAGATTGGACTAAAACAGATGAAATAAAACATTGCAGTAAAATACACAGAGACTCTACACACAAGGGTCAAAAAAGTAAGATTAACAAACTCAAAGAAACCCAAATAGCCATTAAAACAAATCCTCTCTCTTCCGTAGCGGCTGACCTGGGGTTATCTTTTATCTCCTGAGGTGAAGCCAAATGCTAATGTCGCTCTCAGGGTGGACAGTAAAGTTCTAGTCTATTCTATTCTATCCTTGGTGAACCTCGAAAGTTCCTTGAGGTAAACAAGGCACCAAGGGCGATGGGTTGCTCAGGGTTGGACGATGGTCATGTTTGATTAGAAACACTGTTGAACTACGTGTGGCCCATCCTTGATTCGGGACACTAATTACTGCTGGTGGTAGATAAACACACATTAAAGGTGATGGTGGGGGCTTCATTCAGCGCAGGCATACTGAAGGATGCCTCAAAGGCAGAAGCAATCAATGGTCTCTGCATGGGCTATCTGGATAGATGAAGAGGAGGCTCTGGGGTGGATTAGAATGTCTTCCTCTCAAGGCTGAGGACATCAAGCAGCGGCCAACAGACTTCCACCACCCTGCTGCCGTCTGATGAGAGAGTCGATGCTGCTGCAGGATCCACAGGCTTTGATGGTAAACCAAACAAACACAAACACACGGACAGACGCTGGACGGATCACACACACACACACACACACACACACACACACACACACACACACACACACACACACACACACACACACACACACACACACACACACACACACACACACACACACACACACACACACTCCAGAATGCCTGCACATGGCCTGGATTAAGGGGTATTAATCATCGCACACCATATGGAGAGGTGAACCTGGCCTTCTGAGAAAGCCTCAATGCTTTGGTTTTAACACCCTTTGTTTTAAAATGCCAGGGTACCACAAAACTTTCACTTTTCAAAGATAGACAGGACCCTTGTTTCGTTGTCCTTCGTTTCATCCCCCCCAAAAAACTTTCCTGCACAGTCTTCCTGCTCTTCTACTGATTGCTTCTTAGCTGTAACCTGGTTGGGTGATTGATTCTAGTTAGTCCCAAAACAATTACATGCCAATGCGTTCCAAATCAGTAACAAGAATGGTGTCAAGGACATACTGTATATAATTGGAGGTACATAATTGGAGAAACAAGTATATGTATAATTTGAGGAGGGGTTCAAGTGAAGCAATTTGCCCTGTGAGTTCACGCCACGACCTTGACCTTCTCCTCTCTTCTGTCTCCCCTGTCTTTCCACTGTACGAGGGCAAAGCTCTCCACATCAAAACACCCCCAGTTTTTAATAAGTCAGTTATTAATGTTTAGTTCTCAGTCGGCATATTGTTCACGTAATTACCCGGCCTGGGAAAAACAAACAATTAACCAGATAGCAGAAATCCCTAATTGGGATTAAAAAGAGATAATACATCTATCATTTCAGGCAGATGATTACTGAGAGCCAGTGAACAGCCCTGGTGAGGCAATATGGAAAACGGATCGCTCTCTCTCGCCCTCTCTTTCTCTCCCTCTCTCCCACTCTCCTAGGCTGCATCAGACACACACTCATGTACGCACACACACACACACACACACACAAAAACACTGCTCACGAGTGGGAGGCCTTATTAGAATTGTTAGGGGGTTTCTATGGGTGTGCCCCTCTCTGAAAATGGAGTGTTGACATTTGACACTTCTTAACTGGACTTTGGATGAGTTCATTAAGCAATAAGGCAAGAGAACCCATGGATTATCGAGAATAACACACAGTTTAGGGCTGTTCTTAGGCTCGACGTGAATGCAAAGCGCAGCAAGGTTTATACAAACCCCCGCTGTTTGAATAAAACATCTCATGTTGGCAACATCTTTATTCCAGTGGAGATAAAGTTTATGAATTGCCTGGCTGAACTATGGGACAGGGAATATTTCAAATATAACTGTTATCAGGCATTACGGTCCTTTGTAGTTTAGTTGGTAAAGCATGGCGCTTATAACGCCAGGTTAGTGGGTTCGAATTCCCATGACCACCCGTATGTAAAATGTATGCTTGCATGACTAAAATGCTATGGATAAAAGCGTCTGCTAAATGGCATATATTATATTATTACCCGTGGATTATCATGAATAACTAATGCCTATCAACCAATCAGCATCCAGTATCCAAACTATCCTATTCAGCTCAGTAGCTAAACTCTAAACTCATTAGAGGAATAATGACATGAAGTTAATTCAGAGACAATAAACAGGTCTACAGACAGGCTCTATTTACAGGCTCCTATCAGTACTGTGATTGTTATCAGTCAGTAGAGAGGAAACGTGTTGTTTACTGGGGAACACAGAACAGGTTATAACCAAATAAACAAATTCTACCGGGAATTGTTTGGATAGCAGGTGCATGGAGTTAGCCACGCGTTTACCCCGCTTAACTTTTAACGTTAATTAAAAAGATAAGAGTTCCACATCACGTCTTTTCCTTCCCCTCTTTTTCCTCTTCTTCTTCTTCCTCTCCTCCCATCTCCATGAAATGCTAATTAAACAAGCTTCATTAAATCACATTTCACTTCTCCGCTGCGTTTTGCTGAGGGGACACACAGGCGGCTTAAAATAACACTGCCGTTTTGTGTGCGTTTGTGTTTGTGTGTGCCCATCTGTGTGTGTGTGTGCCCATCTGTGTGTGTCCCCATCTCTGTGTGTGTGTGTCTGTGCCCATCTCTGTGTGTGTTTGTGTTTGTAAATGCCTCTCTGTGTGTGTGTGTGCCGTCTCTGTGTGTGTGTCTGTGCCCATCTCTGTGTGTGTCTGTGCCCATATCTGTGTGCGTGTGCCCATCTCTGTGTGTGTGTTTGTAACTGCCCGTCTGTGTGTGTGCTCGTCTGTGTGTGTGTGTGTGTGTGTGTGCCGTCTCTGTGTGTGTGTGTGTGCCCATCTTTGTGTGTGTGTGTGCCCATCTCTGTGTGTGTGCCCATCTCTGTGTGTGTTTGTAAGTGCCCATCTGTGTGTGTGTGTGTGTGTGCCCATCTGTGTGTGTGTGTGTGTGTGCCCGTCTGTGTGTGTGTGTGTGCCCGTCTGTGTGTGTGTGAGCCCATCTGTGTGTGTGTGTGAGCCCATCTCTGTGTGTATGTGTGAGCCCATCTCTGTGTGTATGTGTGAGCCCATCTCTGTGTGTATGTGTGAGCCCATCTCTGTGTGTGTGTGTGTGTGTGTGAGCCCATCTCTGTGTGTGTGTGTGTGAGCCCATCTCTGTGTGTGTGTGTGTGTGCCCATCTGTGTGTGTGTGTGTGTGTGCCCATCTCTGTGTGTGTGTGTGTGTGCCCATCTCTGTGTGTGCCCATCTCTGTGTGTATGTGCCCATCTGTGTGTGTGTGTGTGCCCATCTCTCTGTGTGTGTGTGTGCCCATCTGTGTGTGTGTGTGTGTGTGCCCATCTGTGTGTGTGTGTGTGCCCATCTGTGTGTGTGTGTGTGTGTGTGTGTGCATGTGTGTTTTCAGGTTATTAAAAATGATTTGTCTTCAGATGATGAAAGCCTACAGGTCTGATTAAACCCTCCCTACAGAGGCCCAATGCCAACAAGCAGCAGGCTGAATGAAATCCACTGGATGTAAATAGAATCACTGCTACAGTAAATCTCCACTCCGCTCTGCTCCGACCCGCTGACTGAGTTTTACAATTATCAGAGTTCCTGATCTCTCCCAAAACACTGCCGTCAGCCGAATGTGTTTCTGAGTAAAGTTGGGTTTTCTGATTTGGTTTAATGCGGTGGGGGGGAGAGAGTGGGGGAAAGAGATAGGGAGATTAAGACAAGAGTCTGTGTGCGTGTGCATGTGTGTGTGTATTACTGAAAGTGAGGGATGGACAGGGATGCTGATAGTAGCAGTGTTTCAGTGACTGTCCTGTCTAAAGGCTTCATGCCATCCATATCCAACGGCCGTGGACACAAAGCCGATCCTGGTTATCGTCGATGCTGTGAGCATGTGGCATCATTAAGTTCCTGGGCTTTGACCAAGACCCTTCTTCCAGTTACCTGCATTCAGATACTGCACATGTCGGCCATTCTCTCTCCCTACATAACAACCCTCCACTCTCATTACCATCAACACTGTAAGGCAAGCCAAGCATCTCAAATGACACCGTTTTCCCAACCAGAGGATGAAGTTTAAATGTAATGCGGGTGCTATTTTGGTACACAGTTCAAGGTGACATCCCATTGACTCTGGTCAGAAATAGTGAACTACTTGCGTAGGGAATAGGGTGTCATTTGAGATGTGATGCTGAGTTGTTACTGAAGCGACAGGCTAGTTTACCGACATTATTATTACAATGCTGAGTAGTTGCTCATCAAGATGCAGTTGATGAGGCTAGTTAAGTGAGGAGACCAGACAGACGTATGTGAGCGCGCACACACACACACACACAGTATTCTCTACGTGATGGACCCAGGGCCCAATAATTATCACCCTTCCAGTTAACGTCTCGCTAATCAAAGCGTCTGACGATTGTTTTTGGAATCAAAGAGCTCGCCGCCGCGGGCTCTAACGCAGCCGCTTGTGATGTCGAAACTTTGTTAAAAGAAGAGGAGCGAAATAATGATGAGAGGCTGCAGAAAGTCGCTGACTCTAGTCAGTGTTGATGAATCTGTTGTTAGTTACACCTAAGGAGAAGAGTCATCAAACCCTGCTCAACTCTTGACAGTGTGACTCTCAGATGGTATCTGAAGACGAAAGATGAAAAGACTAAATGAAACCTGACTGGTTTGAGTGTCTGACTGGTAAATGTCTGGAGCTCGTTTGGATACCCGAGGCAGAGCCACATCGTATGTTCCTACAGTATCCTCACTGTTGATTCCCCACCTCCAGTAATGTATGCTCGTCACACAACACCGTTCAAAAGTTTGGGGTCGCTTAAAAATGTCCTTGTTTTTGAAAGAAAAGCACATTTGTTGTCCATTAAAATAACATCAAATTGATCAGAAATACCAGTGTAGACATTGTTAATGTTGTAAATTAATATTGTAGCTGGAAACGGCTGATTTTTAATGGAATATCTACATAGGTGTACAGAGGCCCATTATCAGCAACCATCACTCCTCTGTTCCAATGGCACGTTGTGTTAGCTAATCCAAGTTTATCATTTTAAAAGGCTAATTGATCATTAGAAAACCCGTTTGCAATTATGTTTGCACAGCTGAAACTGTTGTCCTGATTAAAGAAGCAACAACTGAGCAAGAGGACAAGTACATTAGAGTGTATAGTCTGAGAAACAGGAGCATCACAAGTCCTCAACTGGCAGCTTCATTAAATAGTACCTGCAAAACACCAGTCTCAACATCAACAGTGAAGAGGCGACTCCGGGATGCTGGCCTTCTAGGCAGAGTTCCTCTGTCCAGTGTCTGTGTTATTTTGCCAACCTTAATCTTTTCTATTTATTGGCCAGTCTGAGATATGGCTTTTTCTTTGCAACTCTGCCTAGAAGGCCAGCATCCCGGAGTCGCCTCTTCACTGTTGACGTTGAGTGGGTACTATTTAATGAAGCTGCCAGTTGAGGACTTGTGATTCTTCTGTTTATCAAACTAGACACTCTAATGTACTTGTCCTCTTGCTCAGTTGTGCACCGGGGTCTCCCACTCCTCTTTCTATTCTGGTTAGAGCCAGCATGCACCAAGACGAGATTGGGCAAGTTCGCAATTTTTTGCAACAGTTTTTGTGACAAAACCATCCAGTCAGTTTGAAGGAAACACTCTTCCGCAGTTAAAATGTGCATATATTTGTTATGCAAATATTTGATCATTCCCTTGAAAACATTTTTTGGAAGGGGATGGAAACCTAGCTAACGACCATCATCATAGACTAAGGTGAAATGCTAACTGTGTCCCACCTTGAGTTCCTCCAGGTCAGGCCTCTCCATACTGACCACAGCAGCCAGTAGCTGGTCCTCCAGACCGTCCCTGGTCACGGTGAAGTTCATCAGGGTACACTGGGCCTGGAGCTCGGGCTGGTAGTGTGGGCTGGCCAGCTTAGTGTGGAGAATCAGTCTAAAGCTGGGGTTGTACTCGCACTCCTTGTCTCCTATCTTTATGTACCTGAGGAGAGGTAGATGGAGAGGAGTGTAGTTGGAGGTGTGATGATTGAAGTCATGCTGTATTAGGATAAATTCAAATTTCAAATGTGTCAATGAACTTCTCGCTTCAATTTATGACAGTGACAGTTCAAGGTAGGTATGCACATGGTAGGATTCAGCCTACTGGAACTAGCTGACATTTATTTTAAAGCAGGTTTCAGATTTGATGGAAAATGCTTTGGAAATCACTTAGAGAGTCACGCACCTGCCCTTCTTGATGGTTTCTCTCCCCAGTAGTGGCCCTAGAACAGGGTCTACAGTATCCTCTAGGTTCTCAATCAGAACCACATCACCAGCAGACAGAGCTCTCTCTATGGAGTCCAGATACCTGAGAGACACATGCACAAAAGTCAACACAGACCCGTGAATAGGAGTTTTACTGTCACTAGAAAGAGCTTACGCCTTAATCAGTTTTACCCAATATTTTAAAGACTTTTTGTACTGTGCTTGTTGAACCGTCTCCTGCACTATCGGTGATGGGTAATGATGTGGAAATTTCATTGAAGAAAATGTTTAATCTACATCGTTATAGCAATTTATTAAACCAGGAAGTGATTCTGAGTAAAGTCTTTCTCACCCACTCTGCCCAATAAAGGAGGCAATTATGGTCTCTATTAAGATTGTCAAGGAGAGCCCATTATATACCCTCTTCAAAAACTCTCTCCAGAACAGCTGCCATCTTGTGACTCACCCTCTCTGTCCGATGCGGATGACGCATAGATCCTCTCCGTATTTGTTTTTGATCCACTTGACGCCCTGTAGCTGGGGGTCCACCATGAGGGGCCAGCGCTGGCAGGAAGTGAGGATGGTGGCGTTTTCCGTGGACATCCTATCGGCCGGCAGGCCCTCGTTCTGCCACGCCGCGATGTCAGCGTCGTCCATCAACATGGTCAGAGGGTCCAGGTCGGGGGTCACTGGGATGGGCACCTGGGAGAGAGGGAAGGTGGGATGGGGGACGGTGGTTAGTAACAAGCATGGAAGCCACAGGCATCGAAATGGCATGGATCAGGGGTGGACAACCGTCCTCTTCGAGATTCATGGGGGGGGGGGGGGGGATTTTGGTCCAGCTCTGATTCTATTCATCAGCTGCTTATCAGGATGTTCATTAACTGAATGGTAAACACTTTTACAATGATGTGAAAACAGAAACGTTGATTATTATGTGTGTGTGTATGCATATGGCTCTGTGTGTGCGTTGTCCCACCTGTAACTGACTGAGGTATGGTCTCCAGGTGTTGTCCATGAGCTGCTGTCGGTAGCGCTTAGTGAAGTATCCCAGGTAGGAGACAAACGCTGTGATGAGGAGGACGTCCCCACACAGAGTCCTCTCCTGACGTCTGAAACTCTCCACTGCCTCTGCCCAACGCACGTTCTCTGACGCCAGACCACCTACCTACAGACCACAACACAATGTGACACGGCAGGACACAACACCACACATAACCATGGAGTGAGACGAGACGGATCACAATTCAAGTGGTGCAGCGGTCTAAGACACTGCATCTCAGTGCCAGAGGCGTCACTACAGTCCCTGGTTCGAATCCAGGCTGTACATCACATCCGGCCGTGATTGGGAGTCCCATAGGGCGGCGCAAAATTGGCCCAGCGTCGTCTGGGTTTGGCCCGGGGTAGGCCAATCTTTGTAAATAAGAATTTGTTCTTAACGGACTTGCCTAGTTAAATAAAAAAAAAGATTCTAAAAAGAATCTTGAATTTTCATTCAAATCTCATATTGATACCAAGGCATGATTAACACAAAAGTCAAAGTTAAGGCTCTACAATTAGCATTCTGCCCTGAGTGACATTGATTACCCACACTGCACCCTGCTAGCTGCAGACTCATTAAAAAAGTATACCGTCAGTAGCCTGTCTTAATTACAATAACATCAATGAATAGAAGTGTGATAAAGTTATAGAACACAGCTGGTTTGGAAATAATAAGCTTAACTTAGCAATAATGATTACAATGTTGTTTGACACTTTTAGAAAATGCTGATCCCTCTCTTCCTTTGTTGGCCTGTCTCTCATCAAGTGGATAATGTAGATTACCACCCTCACACTGTCAACACAACACATCTCCTTACTGAATACTGATCAGCAGGCGATGTGTATGCCCCCAGGTAAGTGTGTGTGTGTGTGTGTGTGTGTGTGTGTGTGTGTGTGTGTGTGCGCGCGTGCGTCTGGCCAACTCACCAGGCGGTTGGCAAGAGAGATGGTGCGAGTGGTGGACTCAGCATCCTGCTGGCATTTGAGCTTGTCGGCCGTGGCTTTCTCAAACTTGGCTGTCAGCTTGGCCAGGTTCTCATTAAGGTGCTGTCACACACACACACACACACACACACACACACACACACACACACACACACACACACACACACACACACACACACACACACACACACACACACACACACACACACAGGAGAGAAAGAGAGACAGAGAGAGAGAGATTGCTTGGTGAGTTGACAGATAAAACTTAAAATGATCTAAATGCTTGTTACCCGACGACAAGCTACTCCGGATGAAACAAAACTTTCCCAGTTTTCTGAAAGTTGCTGAAATGTGATCAATCTCCACAAAGGATTTATTAGGCATACGGAGGCAGTTATTACAAGGACAAACACAATTAATTGTTGGAGACACACAGGTTCATATTATATGATACTGAGGATTACTAATTCCCCCTGGCTCATGAGCCATTTTCTGCACAAATGCTTTGGCTGACAGCTGAACAAATGACAGGCGGAAAAAAGTGGATTTGGAACTTATTAGAGTCCAAACTAGAATCTCTTCAGGGTTGGACGTTGGCAGACAGCAAGGCGGCTGCTACGGCAGGGCTGCTACATGATCTGACTTCATAACGAGGGACTGCATAGAGGCTGCTGAGGATGAGGGTCTGAATGTCAAATAAACAATAGGCTGTTGACTCACAGCTATTATTTACAGCTATTGGGATTGTCATCTTGAGATGTATTTCTTGATGCATATAACAGCCTCTGAATAGAAGGTATTTTATACTCCCTTAAAGAAACATACAATTTATTATTAGGTAATTAGAGTAATTAAATCTGATACCATGATATAGTGGACCATAAAACCAAGTCTAAGAACTGTTTCTAAATCAGATTCAACCTGATCAGTGTTAGGTTAACTCACGTTGATCTTGGTCTTGATGACTGTGAGTTTTTCCTGGGCTGCAGCCAGCTCAGCGTTGGCCTTGCTCAGAGCCTGTCTCTTGGGCTCCACCTCACAGAACACCTGGTAGAACTTGACGATGTTTAGGACCCAGGAGCAGAGGCCCGCCGCAGCGTTGGACTTAGAGGCCACTAGTTCGGGCTGGAACTCTGGGTCCTGCAGAGTGGCATGGGGTGGAGGAACACGATTAACACGTTCAATTAAAATGTGCTGCTTGACATCATGTCCGAGGTTATGCAAGCTGGTAAGTACAACTGGTCTTGCATGTTGAGTTCGGGGTACTCTCAACAGATTCAGCACTCCCACCTTCCTCAAGAGACGGTTTAATAAAGTATCACAATAATATGATACTATCATCACTGAATTATTCTCAATCAAATTTACTAAAATAAAACAGTAGGTAAGCATGTGTGACTGTACCAGTATGTAAGCATGTGTGACTGTACCAGTATGTAAGCATGTGTGACTGTACCAGTATGTAAGGCTGTGTGACTGTACCAGTAGGTACGGTTGTGTGACTGTACCAGTAGGTACGGCTGTGTGACTGTACCAGTAGGTACGGCTGTGTGACTGTACCAGTAGGTACGGCTGTGTGACTGCACCAGTAGGTACGGTTGTGTGACTGCACCAGTAGGTAAGGCAGTGTGACTGTACCAGTAGGTACGGCTGTGTGACTGTACCAGTAGGTACGGCTGTGTGACTGTACCAGTAGGTACGGCTGTGTGACTGTACCAGTAGGTACGTCTGTGTGACTGCACCAGTAGGTACGGCTGTGTGACTGTACCAGTAGGTACGGCTGTGTGACTGTACCAGTAGGTACGGCTGTGTGACTGTGCCAGTAGGTACGGCTGTGTGACTGTGCCAGTAGGTACGGCTGTGTGACTGTACCAGTAGGTACGGCTGTGTGACTGTACCAGTAGGTACGGCTGTGTGACTGTGCCAGTAGGTACGGCTGTGTGACTGTGCCAGTAGGTACGGCTGTGTGACTGTGCCAGTAGGTACGCCTGTGTGACTGTGCCAGTAGGTACGCCTGTGTGACTGTGCCAGTAGGTAAGGCAGTGTGACTGTGCCAGTAGGTAAGGCAGTGTGACTGTGCCAGTAGGTAAGGCAGTGTGACTGTACCAGTAGGTACCGCTGTGTGACTGTACCAGTAGGTACCGCTGTGTGACTGTACCAGTAGGTAAGGCTGTGTGACTGCACCAGTAGGTAAGGCTGTGTGACTGTACCAGTAGGTAAGGCTGTATGGCTGTATTTTACTAGTAGGTAAGGCTGTATGACTGTACTTTGCAAGTAGGTAAGGCTGTATGACTGTACCAGTAGGTAAGGCTGTATGACTGTACCAGTAGGTAAGGCTGTATGACTGTACCAGTAGGTAAGGCTGTATGGCTGTACCAGTAGGTAAGGCTGTGTGACTGTACCAGTAGGTAAGGCTGTGCGACTGTACCAGTAGGTACGGCTGTGTGACTGTACTAGTAGGTACGGCTGTGTGACTGTACCAGTAGGTAAGGCCGTGTGACTGTACCAGTAGGTAAGGCCGTGTGACTGTACCAGTAGGTATGGCAATGTGACTGTACCAGTAGGTATGGCAGTGTGACTGTACCAGTAGGTATGGCAGTGTGACTGTACCAGTAATGTAGGTACGGCTGTGTGACTGTACCAGTAGCTAAGGCAGTATGACTGTACCAGTAGGTATGGCAGTGTGACTGTACCAGTATGTATGGCAGTGTGACTGTACCAGTAGGTAAGGCTGTATGGCTGTATTCTACTAGTAGGTAAGGCTGTATGACTGTACCAGTAGGTAAGGCTGTGTGACTGTACCAGCAGGTATGGCAGTGTGACTGTACCAGTAGGTATGGCAGTGTGACTGTACCAGTAGGTATGGCAGTGTGACTGTACCAGTACTGTAGGTACGGCTGTGTGACTGTACAAGTAAGTACAGCAGTGCGACTGTACCAGTAGGTAAGGCTGTATGGCTGTATTCTACCAGTAGGTAAGGCTGTATGGCTGTACCAGTAGGTAAGGCTGTGCGACTGTACCAGTAGGTACGGCTGTGTGACTGTGCCAGTAGGTACGGCTGTGTGACTGTACCAGTAGGTACGGCTGTGTGACTGTGCTAGTAGGTACGGCTGTGTGACTGTACCAGTAGGTAAGGCTGTGTGACTGTACCAGTAGGTACGGCTGTGTGACTGTACCAGTAAGTAAGGCTGTGTGACTGTACCAGTACTCTAGGTAAGGCTGTGTGACTGTACCAGTAGGTAAGGCTGTGTGACTGTACCAGTACTCTAGGTACGGCTGTATGATTATACCAGTAGGTAAGGCTGTATGGCTGTACTCTACCAGTGACTAGTAGTTAGGGCTGTGTGACTGTACTCTACTAGTAGGTAAGGCTGTATGACTGTACCAGTAGGTACCGCTGTGTGACTGTACCAGTAGGTAAGGCTCTGTGACTGCACCAGTAGGTAAGGCTGTGTGACTGTACCAGTAGGTAAGGCTGTATGGCTGTATTTTACTAGTAGGTAAGGCTGTATGACTGTACTTTGCAAGTAGGTAAGGCTGTATGACTGTACCAGTAGGTAAGGCTGTATGACTGTACCAGTAGGTAAGGCTGTATGGCTGTACCAGTAGGTAAGGCTGTGTGACTGTACCAGTAGGTAAGGCTGTGCGACTGTACCAGTAGGTACGGCTGTGTGACTGTACTAGTAGGTACGGCTGTGTGACTGTACCAGTAGGTAAGGCCGTGTGACTGTACCAGTAGGTAAGGCCGTGTGACTGTACCAGTAGGTATGGCAATGTGACTGTACCAGTAGGTATGGCAGTGTGACTGTACCAGTAGGTATGGCAGTGTGACTGTACCAGTACTGTAGGTACGGTTGTGTGACTGTACCAGTAGCTAAGGCAGTATGACTGTACCAGTAGGTATGGCAGTGTGACTGTACCAGTATGTATGGCAGTGTGACTGTACCAGTAGGTAAGGCTGTATGGCTGTATTCTACTAGTAGGTAAGGCTGTATGACTGTACCAGTAGGTAAGGCTGTGTGACTGTACCAGCAGGTATGGCAGTGTGACTGTACCAGTAGGTATGGCAGTGTGACTGTACGCGTAGGTATGGCAGTGTGACTGTACCAGTACTGTAGGTACGGCTGTGTGACTGTACAAGTAAGTACAGCAGTGCGACTGTACCAGTAGGTAAGGCTGTATGGCTGTATTCTACCAGTAGGTAAGGCTGTATGGCTGTACCAGTAGGTAAGGCTGTGCGACTGTACCAGTAGGTACGGCTGTGTGACTGTGCCAGTAGGTACGGCTGTGTGACTGTACCAGTAGGTACGGCTGTGTGACTGTGCCAGTAGGTACGGCTGTGTGACTGTGCCAGTAGGTACGGCTGTGTGACTGTGCCAGTAGGTAAGGCAGTGTGACTGTACCAGTAGGTAAGGCTGTGTGACTGTACCAGTAGGTAAGGCTGTGTGACTGTACCAGTAGGTACCGCTGTGTGACTGTACCAGTAGGTACCGCTGTGTGACTGTACCAGTAGGTAAGGCTGTGTGACTGCACCAGTAGGTAAGGCTGTGTGACTGTACCAGCAGGTATGGCAGTGTGACTGTACCAGTAGGTATGGCAGTGTGACTGTACCGGTACTGTAGGTAAGGCTGTATGACTGTACCAGTAGGTAAGGCTGTGTGACTGTACCAGTACTCTAGGTACGGCTGTGTGACTGTACCAGTAGGTAAGGCTGTATGGCTGTATTTTACTAGTAGGTAAGGCTGTATGACTGTACTTTGCAAGTAGGTAAGGCTGTATGACTGTACCAGTAGGTAAGGCTGTATGAATGTACCAGTAGGTAAGGCTGTATCAGTAGGTAAGGCTGTGTGACTGTACCAGTAGGTAAGGCTGTGCGACTGTACCAGTAGGTACGGCTGTGTGACTGTACCAGTAGGTACGGCTGTGTGACTGTACCAGTAGGTAAGGCTGTGTGACTGTACCAGTAGGTAAGGCTGTGTGACTGTACCAGTAGGTATGGCAGTGTGACTGTACCAGTATGTATGGCAGTGTGACTGTACCAGTAGGTAAGGCTGTATGGCTGTATTCTACTAGTAGGTAAGGCTGTATGACTATACCAGTAGGTAAGGCTGTGTGACTGTACCAGCAGGTATGGCAGTGTGACTGTACCAGTAGGTATGGCAGTGTGACTGTACCAGTAGGTATGGCAGTGTGACTGTACCAGTACTGTAGGTACGGCTGTGTGACTGTACAAGTAAGTACGGCAGTGCGACTGTACCAGTAGGTAAGGCTGTATGGCTGTATTCTACTAGTAGGTAAGGCTGTATGACTGTACTCTACTAGTAGGTAAGGCTGTATGATTATACCAGTAGGTAAGGCTGTATGGCTGTACTCTACCAGTGACTAGTAGTTAGGGCTGTGTGACTGTACTCTACTAGTAGGTAAGGCTGTATGACTGTACCAGTAGGTAAGGCTGTGTGACTGTACCAGCAGGTATGGCAGTGTGACTGTACCAGTAGGTATGGCAGTGTGACTGTACCAGTAGGTATGGCAGTGTGACTGTACCAGTACTGTAGGTATGGCTGTGTGACTTTACCAGTAGGTATGGCAGTGGGACTGTACCAGTAGGTAAGGCAGTATGGCTGTATTCTACTAGTAGGTAAGGCTGTATGACTGTACTCTGCTAGTAGGTAAGGCTGTATGATTATACCAGTAGGTAAGGCTGTATGGCTGTACTCTACCAGTGACTAGTAGTTAGGGCTGTGTGACTGTACTCTAACAGTAGTTATGGCTGTATGACTGTACTAGTAGGTAAGCATGTGTGACTGTACCAGTTGGTAAGGCTGTGTGACTGTACCAGTTGGTAAGGCTGTGTGACTGTACCAGTTGGTAAGGCTGTGTGACTGTATCAGTTGGTAAGGCTGTATGACTGTACCAGTAGGTAAGGCTGTATGACTGTACTCTGCTAGTAGGTAAGGCTGTATGATTATACCAGTAGGTAAGGCTGTATGCCTGTACTTTACCAGTGACTAGTAGTTAGGGCTGTGTGACTGTACTCTAACAGTAGTTAGGGCTGTGTGACTGTACTAGTAGGTACGCATGTGTGACTGTACCAGTAAGTAGGGCTGTGTGACTGTACCAGTTGGTAAGGCTGTGTGACTGTACCAGTAGGTAAGGCTGTGTGACTGTACCAGCTGGTAAGGCTGTGTGACTGTACCAGTAGGTAAGGCTGTATGACTGTACCAGTAGGTAAGGCTGTGTGACTGTACCAGTACTGTAGGTACGGCTGTGTGACTGTACCAGTAGGTAAGGCTGTATGGCTGTACTCTACCAGTAGGTATGGCTGTATGACTGTACTTTACCAGTAGGTAAATCTGTATGATTGTAATCCACCAGCATGCAAGGCTGTATGGCTGTCCTTTACCAGTAGGTAAGGCAGTATGACTATAGTCTACCAGTAGGTAAGGCAGTATGACTGTAGTCTACCAGTAGGTAAGGCAGTATGACTGTAGTCTACTAGTAGGTAGGACAGTATGACTGTAGTCTACCAGTAGGTAAGGATGTATGACTGTACCAGTAGGTAAGGCTGTATGACTGTAACAGTTGGTAAGGCTGTATGACTGTACTAGAAGGCTGTATGACTGTACCAGTAGGTATGGCTGTATGACTGTACCAGTAGGTAAGGCTGTATGACTGTACTTTACCAGTAGGTAATGCTGTACTCAACCAGTAGGTAAGGCTGTATGACTGTACCAGTAGGTAAGGCTGTATGACTGTACTTTACCAGTACGTAAGTCTGTACGACTGTCCCAGTAGGTAAGGCTGTATGACTGTATTCTACCAGTAGGTAAGGCTTTATGGCTGTACTCTACCAGTATGTATGGCTGTATGGCTGTACTCTACCAGTAGTAAGGCTATATGACTGTAGCAGTAGTTAAGGCTGTATGACCGTACTAGTAAGTAACGCTGCATGACTGTACTTTACCAGTAGATAAAGCTGCATGGCTGTACTCTACCAGCAGGTAAGGCTGTATGACTGTACTCTACCAGTAGGTAAGACTGTACTCTACCTGTAGATAGGGCTGTATGGCCTTGAGGCAGGACTCTGGGATGTTCTGCTTGTTGAAATGGACCAGGGAGTCCAGGAAGGCATCTACTTTGGCCATCATCACCTTGGCAGCCTTCCAACTACGGTCCTTAGGAACCCGACCACCCGGGGCCATCAGAACCATGACCGCAGCGGTCACGTTGGTCACAGCCACCACAGGAGAACCAAACGACTTCAGCTCAGTCAGGTTGTTCTGGAGGGAGAGATGGAGGGAAGGAAGAATGGATTGAAATAGAGAGTGCATTTGGAGGACATCCGCTTGACCAGGCTATTATGAAAAATGAGAAGGATGGATATGAGGCAATGACAGATTAAAAACTGGAATGCACTTGAAGGACTTCCCCTCTGCCAGGTTATTCAGTGCAAAGGGAAGGATGAATAAAAAAAAGACGAAAAACTGGATTTCATTCAAAGGACTACAGTTACATTTATATGATATTTTAGTAATTTAACAGGTGCTCTTATCCAGAGTGACTCACAGTTAGTGCATTCATCTTAAGATAGGGGCGACAACCACATACTGTATCACAGTAAATACACTTTTCAATAAAGTAGGTATCAGCAATTAATCAGCAGTTCAGTCAGGGCATTCTAGAAAAAAAAGTAGGTTTATAAAAATAGGAACAGTTTGCTGACTTTGAGAAGAAGAAGAAGAAGACAACAGGGATTACTAATTGGAGTCTTTAGAGGGTAGCCTAGCTGGAGCCTAGCTGGGAAAGAGATGTCCGTTATGGTTGGGTGAACACAGAACACCTTAAATCACTCAGGTGCTTAGTGAATCCCACAGCTCTCTCATATAAAACCCACAGAGAACGGCTACAGGGCTAGATAGTAAGAGACCGCTGGACATTGAGCCGTGAATATTTTAGTACATTTTTTGGGGAAAATACCATAATTCCAGATCAAATCTGATATAGTGGAAATGAAACCCATAAGGTATCAAACTGTGAGTGTGTTTGTGTGTGCATGCATGTGTGTGCACCTTATTGAGAGTGTTAAGGGCCTCTTGTGCTGCTATGAGGGCTGGTTCAGCCTTGGCCAGATCCTTCTCACAGTCTCTCTGTTTCCCTGTGACCACCACCGCTATGTCCGCCACCTTCTCTTCCTCCTCATCCGCCACAGTCTTCTCTTTAGACACCTGGTCATGGATCAAAAGAAAAAGGATGTAGGAATTATTGTAGTATGCAGCAATGCTTCTCACAAAGTCTCAAAGTGATTCACAAGAATGCTTTAGAAAATGTGGATTGCAATATCCAGATGCTCAAAGCACTTGACAATACATTGTTTAGGGAATGATGGGGGGACCCCCCCCCCCCCCAACCCCCACCACCACCACCAATGTTTAACAGTATCACCCACCTTCTCTGTTTCCACACCGACTACCTGGATCAGCCTATCAGCATCTTCGTTCTTCTGCTTGAGCTCCACCTCCTGGGCGGCCAGCTTGGCCTTTAGGTCGTCCACCTATCACAGGAGAGAATAGGAGAGGGCAGGTCATGGTTGAGGTTTGGTTGATTCTTCTATCTGTGTTTGTGACCGGTGGAGAGCAGAGTATCACATGCCTTATATGAGATCTGTGATGACAGGAAGGCTGTATTGGTGATCATTTTTGTCACGCTGATAACGTATTATAAGTAGAAATCAACATATACGTATATTACACACACACAAAATGAATCTGTTATAGACTAATATAATCTCTGATGTGTGTTTTTACAGGACCAAACATTTTTAAGACCCAAACCTCAGAACAGACATCATTCTATCATTCATATAATCTTGATCTATTACATTTAAAAAAATCTATGATTTTCTCAAAGCAGAGAAATGGACAAAAAGGGGACACAAATGGAGAGAACATGTACACTACTGTTCAAAAGTTTGGGTTCGCTTAGAAATGTCCTTGTTTTTGAAAGAAAAGCACATTTTTTGTCCATTAAAATAACATCAAATTGATCAGCCTCTCTACACTGGCTTCCTGTTAAGGCAAGGGCTGATTTCAAGGTTTTACTGCTAACCTACAAAGCATTACATGGCCTTGCTCCTACCTATCTTTCTGATTTGGTCCTGCCGTACATACCTACACGTACACTACGGTCACAAGACGCAGGCCTCCTTATTGTCCCTAGAATTTCTAAGCAAACAGCTGGAGGCAGGGCTTTCTCCTATAGAGCTCCATTTTTATGGAATGGTCTGCCTACCCATGTGAGAGACACAGACTCAGTCTCAACCTTTGTCTTTATTGAAGACTCATCTCTTCAGTGGGTCATATGATTGAGTGTCTGGCCCAGGAGTGTGAAGGTGAACGGAAAGGCACTGGAGCAACGAACCGCCCTTGCTGTCTCTGCCTGGCCGGTTCCCCTCTCTCCACTGGGATTCTTTGCCTATAACCCTATTACAGGGGCTGAATCACTGGCTTACTGGTGCTCTTCCATGCCGTCCCTCGGAGGGGTGCGTCACTTGAGTGGGTTGAGTCACTGACGTGATCTTCCTGTCCGGGTTGGCACCTCCCCATGGGTTGTGCCGTGGCGGAGATCTTTGTGGGCTATACTTGGCCTTGTCTCAGGATGGTAAGTTGGTGGTTGAAGATATCCCTCTAATGGTGTGGGGGCTGTGCTTTGGTAAAGTGGGTGGGGTTGTATCCTGCCTGTTTGGCCCTGTCCGGGGGTATCGTCGGATGGGGCCACAGTGTCTCCCGACCCCTACTGTCTCAGCCTCCAGTGTTTATGCTGCAGTAGTTTATGTGTCGGGGGGCTATGGTCAGTCTGTTATATCTGGAGTATTTCTCCTGTCTTATCTGGTGTCCTGTGTGAATTTTAGAATGCTCTCTGATCTCTCTTTCTTTCTTTCTCTTTTTCTCCCTTTCTTTCTTTCGTTCTCTCTCTCGGAGGACCTGAGCCCTAGGACCATGCCTCAGGACTACCTGGCCTGATGACTCCTTGCTGTCCCCAGTCCACCTGGCCGTGCTGCTGCTCCAGTTTAAACTGTTCTGCCTGCAGCTATGGAACCCTGACCTGTTCACTGGACGTGCTACCTGTCCCATACCTGCTGTTTTCAACTCTCTAGAGACAGCAGGAGTAGTAGAGATACTCTGAATGATCGGCTATGAAAAGCCAACTGACATTTACTCCTGAGGTGCTGACCTGTTGCACCCTCGACAACCACTGTGATTATTATTATTTGACCCTGCTGGTCATCTTTGAACATTTGAACATCTTGGCCATGTTCTGTTATAATCTCCACCTGGCACAGCCAGAAGAGGACTGGCCACCCCCCATAGCCTGGTTCCTCTCTAGGTTTCTTCCTAGGTTCTGGCCTTTCTAGGGAGTTTTTCCTAGCCACCGTGCTTCTACACCTGCATTGCTTGCTGTTTGGGGTTTTAGGTTGGGTTGGTACATCAGCTGATGTAAGAAGGTCTTAATTAATAAATACATGTGATTGATTGATCAGAAATAGAGTGTAGACATTGTTAATGTTGTAAATTACTATTGTAGCTGGAAATGGCAGATTTTTTATTGAATATCTACATATGCGTACAGAGGCCCATTATCAGCAACCATCACTCCTGTGTTCCAATGGCACGTTGTGTTAGCTAATACAAGTTTATCATTTTAAAAGGCTAATTGATCATTAGAAAACACATTTGCAATTAGGTTAGCACAGCTGAAAATGGTTGTGCTGATTAAAGAAGCAATAAAACTGCCCTTCTTCAGACTAGTTGAGTATCTGGAGTATCAGCATTTGGCCATTTTGAGCCTGTAATCGAACCTAGTCTAAAGAAGGCCAGTTTTCTTGCTTCTGTTTCTCAGACTATACACTCTAATGTACTTGTCCTCTTGCTCAGTTGTTGCTTCTTTAATCAGGACAACAGTTTCAGCTGTGCTAACATAATTGCAAAAGGGTTTTCTAATGATCAATTAGCCTTTTAAAATGATAAACTTGGATTAGCTAACACAACATGCCATTGGAACACAGGAGTGATGGTTGCTGATAATGGGCCTCTGTACGCATATGTAGATATTCCATAAAAAATCAGCCGTTTCCAGCTACAATAGTCATTTACAACATTAACAATGTCAACACTGTATTTCTGATCAATTTGATGTTATTTTAATGGACAAAAA
This sequence comes from Salvelinus namaycush, assembly GCF_016432855.1. NCBI lineage: Eukaryota > Metazoa > Chordata > Actinopteri > Salmoniformes > Salmonidae > Salvelinus > Salvelinus namaycush. The sequence continues at coordinate 22,907,916 of NC_052341.1, read as the reverse complement.
ATTTGCTTTTCTTTCAAAATCAAGGACATTTCTAAGTGACCCCAAACTTTTGAACGGTAGTGTATACAGTTGGGAGTCAGAAGTTTATATACACCTTAGCCAAATACATTTAAACTCCGTTTTTCACAATTCCTAAAATGTAATCCTTGTAAAAATTCCCTGTCTTAGGTCACTTAGGATCATCACTTTATTTTAAGAATGCGAAATGTCAGAATAATAGCAGAGAGAATGATTTATTTTAGCTTTTATTTCTTTCATCACATTCCCAGTGGGTCAGAAGTTTACATACACTCAATTAGTATTTAGTAGCATTGCCTTTAAATTGTTTAACTTGGGTCAAACGGACACCTTCCACAAGCTTCCCACAATAAGTTGGGTGAATTTTGGCCCATTCCTCCTTACAGAACTGGTGTAACTGAGTCAGGTTTGTAGGCCTCCTTGCTCGCACACGCTTTTTCAGTTCTGCCCACAAATGTTCTATGGGCTTGAGGTCAGGGCTTTGTGATGGCCACTCCAATACCTTGACTTTGTTGTCCTTAAGCCATTTTGCCACAACTTTGGAAGTATGCTTGGGGTCATTGTCCATTTGGAAGACCCATTTATGACCAACCTTTAACTTCCTGACTGATGTCTTGAGATGTTGCTTCAATATATCCACATAATTTTCCTCCCTCACGATGCCATCTATTTTGTTAAGTGCACCTGTCCCTCCTGCAGCAAAGCACCCCCACAACATGATGCTGCCACCCCCATGCTTCACGGTTGAGATGGTGTTCTTCGCCTTGCAAACGTTCCCCTTTTCCCTCCAAACATAACGATGGTCATTATGGCCAAACAGTTCTATTTTTGTTTCATCAGACCAGAGGACATTTCTCCAAATAGTACGATCTTTGTCCCCATGTGCAGTTGCAAACCGTAGTCTGGCTTTTTTATGGCGGTTTTGGAGCAGTGGCTTCTTCCTTGCTGAACGGCCTTTCAGGTTATCTCAATATAGGACTCGTTTTACTGTGGATATAGATACTTTTGTACCGGTTTCCTCCAGCATCTTCACAAGGTCTTTTGCTGTTGTTCTGGGATTGATTTGCACTTTTCGCACCAAAGTACATTCATCTCTAGGAGACAGAATGCGTCTCCTTCCTGAGCGGTATGATGGCTGCGTGGTCCCATTATGTTTATACTTGCGTACTATTGTTTGTACAGATGAACGCGGTACCTTCAGGCGTTTGGAAATTGCTCCCAAGGATGAACCAGACTTGTGGAGGTCTACAATTTTTTTTCTGAGGTCTTGGCTGACTTCTTTTGATTTTCCAATGATGTCAAGCAAAGAGGCACTGAGTTTGAAGGTAGGCCTTGAAATATATCCACAGGTACACCTCCAATTGACTCAAATTATGTCAATTAGCCTATCAGAAGCTTCTAAAGCCATGCCATCATTTTCTGGAATTGTCCAAGCTGTTTAAAGGCACAGTCAACTTAGTGTATGTAAACTTCTGACCCACTGGAATTGTGATACAGTGAACTATAAGTGAAATAATCTGTCTGTAAACAATTGATGGAAATATTACTTGTGTCAGGCACAAAGTAGATGTCCTAACTGACTTGCCAAAACTATAGTTTGTTAACAAGAAATGTGTGGAGTGGTTGAAAAACAAGTTTTAATGACTCCAACATAAGTGTATGTAAACTTCCGACTTCAACTGTATCTACTGGATAATTTAATAGCGTTAGGCACTAGAACTGTAATCAGACACACACAGACAGACACACACACACACATGCATGCATGCAGGTACAAACACACACTCATGCCACACACACACACACACACACACACTCATGCCACACACACACACACTCATGCCACACACACACACACACTCATGCCACACACACACACACACACTGCCACACACACACACACACACACAGCCACACACACACACACACACACACACACACACACACACACACACACACACACACACACACACACACACACACACACACACACACACACACACAAATGAAAACCTGAAACACACACAATTTCCACAGAATGCGTGCATGTTTCTACATTACCATCTGACTTCGTCAAAATGTTGCACAGGGGAAATAAAACAGAGTGATTTTTGTTGTTCTTTGAGATAATTAACTAAACATGATGTGAGAGAGCTGAGGGTGTTGTGTAGAAGATGTCTCTGTTGGGTCCTGATGAAATCAACCCAGACAGAACCTGACGAGCACCGAGTGAGCCATCAGAGTGATGGGTGAGAGGGGGGATATGGAGGGAATAAGAGGGAGAGAAAGAGAGAGAGAGAGACAGAGAGGGATGGAGAGAGCGAGAGAGAGCGAGAGACAGAGAGAGAGAGATAGATGGATGGATGGCGAGAGAGAGATAACTAATTGCTGTGAGACATGGCTGTGAGATAAACAGTGAAATCGCTCTACATCTGGACAGCTCTCTAAATACATGTAAACACGTACCAGTGTGTATGGGACTATCTAACACCCACACATAATACCCTAGCTTCTAGACAGGGTGTATTGTCTTTATCAATTCAAATCCGTATAACTGCCTTACCGCCCTCCCTCTATGGAAGATGACATTCTGTCCAGGTGGATCTAAACAAACCTAAAGTTATTTCCAAGATCTAATTTACAGGAGAGCAAGTATTTTCCCCTACAGCACCATAACCAGTTCATCAGACTGGGAGTCTGGGACCGATACACTAGAACTCATCAGATCATGTTATCAGAACAGCGACACGTGGTTGAAAAAGCAGAACTATTTTCCCTTAATCATTAAAGGCCCAGTGCAGTTGAAATTACGTTATGCCTGTGTTTTCTATAATATTCTACAACAGCTAATGAAACTAACACTGTACAAGTGTGAAAAAAATTGGATCAGTGTTGTTTCCTGATAGTTGCTGGTTGAAAATACAATCTACAACTTAATTGTTACCTAGAAAGGATTTGATATTGATATATAAAAACGGCTGCATTGGGCCTTTAAATCATTTTTATATATAACCTCCTATTTTTCCTTTCTCTGGCTCCCTGTCAGGGATCTGTGGATGAGGGTAGATTGGAGGTTAGAACCCTCACATTTACACGACTGGAGATGAGACATTAGCCTCCCACAGCGATTAGTGTCAGAGAGACAAAAGAAGAGGAGGAGGTGTGTGTGTGTGTGTGTGTAGGTTCATTATAAAGAGTATAAGAGCACTGTTCGCCCACGCAACTCCACACTGATAGAGGCAGGTCTAGGAGCCACACACACACACAAACACACACACAGACACACACGTGTATGTGCATGTGCATGTGTGTGTGTAGCGCAAGAACTCATCTCCCCTGATCCGCTCCCAGATACATCCTGTGGTATCAGCGCATCTCAGCTCCAACCCACTCGCTCTCCTCTCATTAAAACACTATTAACACTCATCATCCAAGATGGCTGCCGCAAAAACAGACCAAAATCCAGACCAGAGGAGCTGAATACAGCCCACAGGAATCCCTTTAATATGTTCTCTGGGGAGCCGATGAGTCATTTTCAGCCTCATCTCCCCGCTTTAACCCCTGCAACCTTGTTTATTGTTGTTTACCAGACAGCCGATCTCTGACTTTCTGAATTAAGTGTTGATGTTACAAAACAAGTACATTTATTGCAAGAGGCTTGTCAGAGGGACGTGAACACATATAGAAAGAGCATTAATGAAGCCTGTTGTAAAAGGGGTCAGGGGGTGGAACTGTAATGAACAGTCAACGCAATTACAGGGTAAGTATGTACTGTAATGTATGTATGTGACCTGCTGGGTATTCCTATAGGGGGTTGGTGACACATTGTAATGCATTAATGCTATTCACGTTGGAGGGTGTGTGTGTGTGTGTCACCAACACTATAATTAGACTCTCCTGCGTGTGGGACTCGCTGATGTGTTCATGTCCCTTCAAGTGTTGAATCAGTGAACATACACTGAGTGTACAAAACATTAGGAACACCTAACCTAATATTGAGTTGCACCCCAATTTGCCCTCAGGACAGCCTCAATTTGTTGATGACTCTACAAGGTGTCAAAAGCGTTCCACAGGGATGCTGGCCTATGCTGACTCCAATACCTCTCACAGTTGTGTCAAGTTGTCTGGATGTCCTTTGGGTGGTGGGCTATTCTTGATACACACGGGAAACTGTTGAGCTGAAAAACCCAGCAGCGTTGCAGTTCTTGACACACTCAAACCGGTGCGCCTGGCACCTACTACCATACCCCGTTCAAAGGCACTTAAATCTTTTGTCTTGCCCATTCACCCTCTGAATGGCACATATGCACAATCCATGTCTCAATTGTCTCAAGGCTTAAAAATCCTTCTTTAACCTGTCTCCTTCCCTTCATCTACACTGATTGAAGTGGATTTAAGAAGTGACATCAATAAGGGATCATAACTTCACCTGGATTCACCTGGTCTATGTCATGGAAAGAGCATGTTTTGTACACTCAGTGTACAGTTCAGTACATGAAAAACGTGAACGCATAAAGGTACTTATACAGGCATCAGCGTCAACTTGGTAAGGGCCTGTATGGAGGAGCACAGGTTGAGGTACTGTTGGGTTTCAGGTGAGTTAAAGGAAACATGTGAATACAGAGGAGGTAAGGTGAGAGAATATATGGAGTATATTTTTACCTGAGCGGAGGAGCTGCTGAGTTTCTACAGGCCGTTCTCCAGCCTCTCCATCTTGGTGGTTAAGGTGAGGAAGAGGCCGGTACAGTAGGTTAAGTTAGAATAAAGTAAGGTAAGGTCTGACCTGAGCGGACGTGCTGTTGAGTTTCTGTAGGCCGTTCTCCAGGCGTTCCATCTTCATGGTGAGATCTCTGCTCTTATTGGCCAGCAGGCTTTGGTACAGCTTGATCTGCTCCAGGAAGGACTTGGGCGTGGTGTAGTTATAGCGCCTCTCATTGGACAGGTACTCCTTGGAGGTGTGGTTCACACTGACGTGGACGTAGGCCATGAACTTACTCACTGACTCCTTCAGCTCCGGCTGGGAGGACAACAGAGGTAGAGTCTTAGAGGTTTTATTGTGGATGATGATTACGAAAGAGAGGGAGAGAGAATGAGAGAGAAAGAAAAGTGTGAGAGAGAAAGAGAGAAACATAGAGAGCGAGAATGAGAGAGATAGAGTGGGAAAGAAAAGTGTGAGAGACAAAGAGAGAGAAGGAGAGATCTCACTTCAATATTGTCGACCTCTTGTAGGAACTTGAGGCTGACAGACTCCAGCGCCTCCTGTGGCCACTCATGGAACCAGTCAATGGCTGTACAGTTAACCACAGCTGGGAACTTCCTGCTACGCACCCGCAACTTACTGCCCACTGGAGAAAAGCACAGGGCCACCTACACACACAGAGAAACACATACACATACCGTCAGCCCACTGCCCCCAGGGGAGAAACACACAGCCACCTACCTAGCACAGGGATGAGGAATCCAGCTGTATGTGTTTATGTGCGTGCCTGTGTGTATGTGTGTCCACCTTTGTATTTGTGTGTGTGTGTGTGTGTTTGTGTATATGTGTGTGATCCAGCCTCTCTAAACACCGACCAATGGGACTCTACTACCCTAATTTATTCTGCTCCAAACCTCATCATAATAATAATACTGCTAACCCCTGGCCTGACGCTTTCCCGCAGACAACAGGGTATAGTGGTGGCACGATCTCATCAGGACTGTAGTCACACAGAGAGAAATGCTGGCCTACAGTTCATACCCAAACTAAAGCTCTCACAGCAATATAATAAGACTAGACCTTACTAAAAAAAAAATGATCTGAAAAATGTCATGAACCTCTGAATAATATAATCTCTATGGTCTGACACAGGAGGTGGTAACAACTCAAAAGGCAAAGCTGGTTACAAAAACCTGTTTACAACCACTTCTAGACCACTTTCATTTGAATTATTATTATTAACGTTTCTCAACTTCTTACACCGAGAGAGATATGAAATTCAAAGAAACGCTCCATGTCCCTGAACAAGACAGTTTGTCACCTTGAGCTGCCTGCGGACTCGATCGATGAAGAACTTCCAGCAGTTTTCCCGGGTGTCAATCATTCCAAGTCCTCGCACCTCGTTCCTGACGCTCCCGATGATGTTCTCCACCTCGTCATCTGGGAACAGGTCAGGAATCTCACCTGGGATAGAATATTCACATCACACAGAGACATGGTGGGCAATGTACAGTCCTGGGGGGCTACTGTGTATGCAGGTTTCTGTTCCAGACCATTACTAACATGTCACAATTTGACTACGTGGAAATGTACATTTCTAAGCGAAAGTGCCATAGATGCTACCTGTGCATCCCACATATAGAGTAACATATTGGAACACTCACATGTTATTGAAGTATCTAAACCAATGGGGATCTCACCGATCATATAACATTCAAGCCTAAACCAATAGGGAGCTCACCTACAATAGAACGTTCAGATCTAAACCAATAGGGAGCTCACCTACAATAGAACGTTCAGATCTAAACCAATAGGGAGCTCACCTACAATAGAACATTCCGATCTAAACCAATAGGGAGCTCACCTACAATAGAACATTCAGATCTAAACCAATAGGGAGCTCACCTACAATAGAACATTCAGATCTAAACCAATAGGGAGCTCACCTACAATAGAACATTCAGATCTAAACCAATAGGGAGCTCAGCTACAATAGAACATTCAGATCTAAACCAATAGGGAGCTCACCTACAATAGAACATTCAGATCTAAACCAATAGGGAGCTCACCTACAATAGAACCTTCAGATCTAAACCAATAGGGAGCTCACCTACAATAGAACCTTCAGATCTAAACCAATAGGGAGCTCACCTACAATAGAACATTCAGATCTAAACCAATAGGGAGCTCACCTACAATAGAACATTCAGATCTAAACCAATAGGGAGCTCACCTACAATAGAACATTCAGATCTAAACCAATAGGGAGCTCACCTACAATAGAACATTCAGATCTAAACCAATAGGGAGCTCACCTACAATATAACGTTCAGATCTAAACCAATAGGGAGCTCACCTACAATAGAACATTCAGATCTAAACCAATAGGGAGCTCACCTACAATAGAACGTTCAGATCTAAACCAATAGGGAGCTCACCTACAATAGAACCTTCAGATCTAAACCAATAGGGAGCTCACCTACAATAGAACATTCAGATCTAAACCAATAGGGAGCTCACCTACAATAGAACGTTCAGATCTAAACCAATAGGGAGCTCACCTACAATAGAACGTTCAGATCTAAACCAATAGGGAGCTCACCTACAATAGAACGTTCAGATCTAAACCAATAGGGAGCTCACCTACAATAGAACGTTCAGATCTAAACCAATAGGGAGCTCACCTACAATAGAACATTCAGATCTAAACCAATAGGGAGCTCACCTACAATAGAACATTCAGATCTAAACCAATAGGGAGCTCACCTACAATAGAACATTCAGATCTAAACCAATAGGGAGCTCACCTACAATAGAACATTCAGATCTAAACCAATAGGGAGCTCACCTACAATAGAACGTTCAGATCTAAACCAATAGGGAGCTCACCTACAATAGAACGTTCAGATCTAAACCAATAGGGAGCTCACCTACAATAGAACCTTCAGATCTAAACCAATAGGGAGCTCACCTACAATAGAACATTCAGATCTAAACCAATAGGGAGCTCACCTACAATAGAACGTTCAGATCTAAACCAATAGGGAGCTCACCTACAATAGAACGTTCAGATCTAAACCAATAGGGAGCTCACCTACAATAGAACATTCAGATCTAAACCAATAGGGAGCTCACCTACAATAGAACGTTCAGATCTAAACCAATAGGGAGCTCACCTACAATAGAACATTCAGATCTAAACCAATAGGGAGCTCACCTACAATAGAACGTTCAGATCTAAACCAATAGGGAGCTCACCTACAATATAACATTCAGATCTAAACCAATAGGGAGCTCACCTACAATATAACATTCAGATCTAAACCAATAGGGAGCTCACCTACAATATAACATTCAGATCTAAACCAATAGGGAGCTCACCTACAATATAACATTCAGATCTAAACCAATAGGGAGCTCACCTACAATATAACATTCAGATCTAAACCAATAGGGAGCTCACCTACAATAGAACATTCAGATCTAAACCAATAGGGAGCTCACCTACAATAGAACATTCAGATCTAAACCAATAGGGAGCTCACCTACAATAGAACATTCAGATCTAAACCAATAGGGAGCTCACCTACAATAGAACATTCAGATCTAAACCAATAGGGAGCTCACCTACAATAGAACATTCAGATCTAAACCAATAGGGAGCTCACCTACAATAGAACATTCAGATCGATATTACAACAACAAAAAAGTTACTTCAAACAACGAACACTGTTTTCCCCCTTTGTATAATTGCACATCACTTCATGCGGGATAGAAGAGCAGAATAGGTCCTGCAAATGTCTTTTTACCATGCTGGGTGCTTTATCAACAAAACAATAACAGAATGTGCTGGGGCGAACAGTGGCACTGTTTCCTCTAACGCAGAAGGGGTGTAAACAGGAGGTAGTGACAGGCGAGGGTCCTAGTGACTGGATGACTCACATCACTGATTTACGGTGAAGCTCTGAGCATTACTATTACAGTACTGCAACTCTCTGCGACTCACAGAGAGGAAGACAGAGAGGAGAAAAAAATCCTGTTTCTTTAGGTTTTTACTTCCATGTCTCCTCCTCATCCATCTGAATAATGGAATATAATTGTAGTTTAGAGCTGACTTGTTAGTCTATCCGGAGGTGGACATTTGTGTTTGGCATCACCTCCAACAGTGATGCAGTAGCAGTGTTCCAGCACACTCACACAAAGCCATGGTAACTGGCTCTTCTTCTTTGTGAAAGGGAGAATTCTCCTCTCATTCATCTACATAGGCAGCTATTGGCAAGGCCAGATACAGTATATTGGAGCTCTTTATATTTGGCTCTGGCTTCTCCTGCCCTACCTAATGCCAACAGAGTGACACATAGCCTTCTTTCCCAATGTCCCAGCCAACCCCAATGCCAACCCCCCTCCCCAATGTCCCAGCCAACCCCAATGCCAACCCCCCTCCCCAATGTCCCAGCCAACCCCAATGCCAGCCCCCCCTCCCCAATGTCCCCGTCCCAATCGTACCCGATGCCAAAAGATCGTTGACCAGAACGAGGAACTTCTCATCTGCCACCTGGGCATCAGTCATTAGCAGCACCGTGCCAACATTCTTCACGCCAGCTTTGATGTAGAGGGACGCCAGGTCAGTCTGATGGGGGGGGGGGGGGGGGGGGTGACAGGAGAGAGAGAGAGAGAGAGGTGTGGAGGGAAGGAGGGAGGGAGTGGAGAAGGGAGAGAGGGAGCATTTAGCTGGTCAGCTGCTAGACATAAGTTCCCAGTAGAACAGAATGGGGAACATTTGTAGTTTAAGTCATGCAATATGCAATGGTCTCGGTCAGTGCATGCAGGGGCGTGCGTGCGGGTGTGAGTGCGTGTACCTTGAGGTCAGGGATGCCGTAGCCTTTCCTGAGGGTGATTTGGAACACTTCCAGGTTGGAGATGAAGGCAGCCAATCGGGTGAGGCTCTGCTTGCCGCTGCCACCCACGCCGACCAATAGAGCGTTACCACGTGGAGACTCCAGGATACGGTTGATACGGCAACTACAGGAGGGGGGAGAGAGAGAGGGAGGGGAATAAAGAGCAAGAGGGGAAAGAGAGAAGGACAAAAGCAGAGGTTTTAAGAAGCAATCGCCATTATTTACTGATGATACGGCATTAAAAGTGTTTCTCAGTTCATTTATTTTTTTATTAGTGATATAGCAAAAGAGGGACTTATAATGGACCTATAATAAGTACATTAAAAAGCCAAATAGAGGTTTCTCCTTCCTACATGTGAGCCATAGCGTCTTCAAACAGAACCAGGTTGAGGACAGCGTTAACTTCGTTATAGCTGTCCAGGACCTCCAGTAGTGTTTTGTTGAGGGAGCTCCAGGACTGGACAGCCATGTACCGGGGCTCCCCCACCCCCGAGGCGAAGTGACAGAACATGTTCATCTCCCTGGCCTGCTCCAGCGTCTCCTCCATATCCTGAGGGGAGACACATTCTGTATGCATCCCAAATGGCCCCTTATTCCCTATTTAGCGCACTACTTTTAACCAGGGCCTGGGCTCTGGTTCAAAAGCAGTGCACTACATCGGGAATAGTGTGCCATTTAGGACAGAGCCTCAGTTACCTACAGTGGAACGGTTAAATGGAATCAGTCTGGACAGGGAGGAACTCAGCATTCAGCAAACAAAACATTTCCTGGAGTAGGCTACTCTGTGTTCACTTTTACTAGTTATGTTTAACACTTCAATTATTTATGATAGCAGGATGTTTCTAAACGTAGGCCTCTGTTTGAGGAAATGTACATTCCTACAGTGTATTCCCTAAGACTCAGTTCATCTGAGGGGAACTGTGATATCTTTCTCCTGTCTCCTGTCTCTTTCTCATTAGAGAACACTTGAAAACGACTAGCTGACATGCTGGAACCGGAGCTTTATATTTTGGTGGTGTGTGTGTGTGTGTGTTCCCTCGCTGCAAAAAAGTGTGTGTGTGATCAACTTGAGGGTGTGTGTGTGTGTCTGCGTGCATTCCCCTGTGTGTGTAGGTGTCAGTTCCCTGGCTGTAAGCATGAACAGTGTGTTTGTGATAAAGTCAGGAGGGTAGGGAGTCAGGGCACAGCGGTCAGAAAACCATTAAAATGTTTTCCAATTTGCTGGGCTGGTGGCCCAGGCCCTGACAGTCAGACCCTTCTCCTGATTACTATTCTCTCCATTCCCCTCCTCTTCCCTCTCCTCGCTGCGCTGGTCACTGATGTCCGGCCTCCGACTCTGAGCAGGCTGTCTAATGATTTCCCCCCTCCACCTCTTGCTCCGTCTTCCTCTGCTGAACTTGGTAAAACTCTCTCCCCAACAGTGTGTATGTGTGTGTGTATGTGTGTGAGTCAGAGTGTGTTTGCATGCCTGTGTGTGAAGTGTGTGTGTGTGAAATGTGTGTGCCCGTGCTGGTGTCTGTGGGTGTACGTCCATGTGCGTGCCTGCGTGTGTGTGTGCCTGTGGGTGTGTGCCTGCGTGTGTGTGCCTGTGCGTGTGTGTAGGGGTGTACGTCCACGTGCTTGCCTGCGTGTGTGTCTCTATTTCTTTGGGTGTAACTTGGTAAAACTCTCTCCTTACCTCATAGAACTTTTTCACAGTGTCTGCCTGCAGCTTATCAAAGGCCTGTGTGTCTCTGTCCTCCACCATCTTGTCTCTGTAGACACGGTTGGACTCATGGAGGTAGATCTTCACCAGATCCACAGGACCCCTCAGACACTCACTGGTGCAGAACAGAATACCCTGGACAGGACAGGAGGCAGATAAAGTCAGGTTATACCGTAAAAAGGTACGGTAAACGTGGGTAAGTCGATAACTGTTGGGGCTAAATGCTGGTAGAAAGGGAGTGAGAGAAAGTAAGACCAGGGGTTTATGTAAGTACAAAAATTAATCAATGGGACTTCTTGGTTTGATTTCATGTATATATTCTGAGCAATCACTGTTTAAGAGACTAATATTTCATAAAAGTAAGACTATTTATCATACTTTTCTCTTCACAAGCTAAACCCTGGCATCTCCAACACGCTCCCAAATGAACTGAATGACATAAACTTCAGATCAATCAAATAATACCTTCCAACAGATGAATGTCTAACTAATCTAAGATGATATGCTTTGCTCTGGATGAGCTAAACACTAACATTGTCCCACAGGGAAAGACTAGAACTCATCCATGTCTCAGTGTAATCCCATCTCCTCTCCCAGCAGCTGTCCTAGCATGAGGAATAGGCCCGGTGAAGCTCCGGCACTGTTTGTCCCTTTCTGCGGCCCGTCACCGAGGGAGAAAAAACACAAACTAACAGATGCTGTGTGCTCCAGGCAGCAGGCCGTATGCAAATCAACGTCGTCATCATCACCTCGCGTGTTACAGCCAACTGAATCCGATCTGATGATGACTGTCGTAACGGAGTGCGTTGGAGGTGTCTGTGTAATATCTTCCTCTCCTTTTCCTCCAGTCATCCTTTGGTAGCCCCCCCCCCCCCCCCCCCACCACCCCTCTTCCCCCTCTATCATTGTCCACAGAAGAGAGGGATTGGGTATGAGTCAGAGCCTTCAGACTGTTCTCTCTGCTACCGATGCACCAAGTCTAGGACCAGCCTCTACCCCCAAGCCATAAGACTGCTAAACAGTTAGTTAAAATAGTTAACCAATAGCTACCTGGACTATCTGCATTAACCCTTCTTGCACTCTTTTGATTCATCAAATGCGCTGATGTTACTGTTTACAATCTATCCTGTTGCCTAGTCACTTTTTTCCAACCTACATGTACAAGTCAACCTCAATTACTGGTACCCCGTGTATATAGCCAAGTTATCGTTACTCATTGTGTATTTATTCCTTGTGTTATACTTTTTCTATTATTTATATATATATATATATTATATATATATATATAATTTTCTCTCTGCATTATTGGGAAGTGCCCGTAAGTAAGCATTTCACTGCTAGTCTACAACTGTTGTTTACAAAGCATGTGACAAATACAATTTGATTTGATTTCGTCTGAGGCTTGTTTCCACTCCTCTCTGCCGACCAGTCGCTCTGGGTTCCAAACAATGCCTCTCCTCCTCCCTGGTTAACTACTACAGCTATCTCCAGCTCAGCGGACTGGGCTTTCTACGTTAGACAGACAGTACAATTAGGGTTGCACATTGGGGAATATTCAGAGGTGAAACTTTCCGTGGGAATTAACGGGAATATATGGGAAATAACGGAAATATATGCACATTTATATTCATACCATTTAAATGTAGATGTTTTTTTGCATTGGATATATTTACCATATCATATGGAGACAGAAACATAAACCTTTTACCTTATCATAAGACATAATTGCAAATTATGAAATCCTGACAATAGAAATAAATAAAAATATTTAGTTACGAATTGAACTTTAATTAAATTAGTTGACTCTTCACATGGAATGATTTCACTGAACAACAAAAGAAAGGGAATATTGAATGATCCCCAATGATCCATCTCATCTCCCAAAAACGTTTTCAACATACATCTGTAAAATGATAGTCTAGAAACTAAAGCTTTGGTTGTCTTCCTCTCAGGCATCCATGTCTTCGCCCTGGACCTCCTCAATGTCCACCTCTTGAACATCTGACTCTGAGGCCTCATCTTCACTGTCACTTTCCAACCTTGTTGGGGATGGCTCGTTGTCAGGCTCAAAAAGCCTCAAATTTGCCCAGATGGCCACCAATTTTTCAACCCTTGTATTGGTCAACCTGTTGCGTGCTTTGGCGTGTGTGTGTTCCCAAACAAGGACCAGTTGCGCACTGAGGCGGCTGATGTTGGTGGGATTTAGAGGATGACGGGGGCAACAGGGGAAAGAGCCTCAGATCCACAAAGTCCCTTCCACCAGGTGGCTGATGAGATATGTTGGCAAGACTGCCATATTGCATCTCCATCCCAAAGCCCTTGCTTGGAAGTGTACTTCGCCAGATTGCCAAGAACTTTTCCCTCATCCGGGCCAAGGTGGCGAGACCTGGTAGTGATGACACCATAGGCCTTGTTGATCTCTGCAGCAGACAGGATGCTCTTGCCAGCGTACTTGGGGTCCAACATGTATGCTGCGGCGTGTATGGGCTTCAGGCAGAAGTCTTCACGCTTTTTGATGTACACTGCTCAAAAAAATAAAGGGAACACTTAAACAACACAATGTAACTCCAAGTCAATCACACTTCTGTGAAATCAAACTGTCCACTTAGGAAGCAACACTGATTGACAATAAATTTCACATGCTGTTGTGCAAATGGAATAGACAACAGGTGGAAATTATAGGCAGGACTGGTTCTACAGGTGGTGACCACAGACCACTTCTCAGTTCCTATGCTTCCTGGCTGATATTTTGGTCACTTTTGAATGCTGGCGGTGCTTTCACTCTAGTGGTAGCATGAGACGGAGTCTACAACCCACACAAGTGGCTCAGGTAGTGCAGCTCATCCAGGATGGCACATCAATGCGAGCTGTGGCAAGAAGGTTTGCTGTGTCTGTCAGCGTAGTGTCCAGAGCATGGAGGCGCTACCAGGAGACAGGCCAGTACATCAGGAGACGTGGAGGAGGCCGTAGGAGGGCAACAACCCAGCAGCAGGACCGCTACCTCCGCCTTTGTGCAAGGAGGAGCACTGCCAGAGCCCTGCAAAATGACCTCCAGCAGGCCACAAATGTGCATGTGTCTGCTCAAACGGTCAGAAACAGACTCCATGAGGGTGGTATGAGGGCCCGACGTCCACAGGTGGGGGTTGTGCTTACAGCCCAACACCGTGCAGGACGTTTGGCATTTGCCAGAGAACACCAAGATTGGCAAATTCGCCACTGGCGCCCTGTGCTCTTCACAGATGAAAGCAGGTTCACACTGAGCACATGTGACAGACGTGACAGAGTCTGGAGACGCCGTGGAGAACGTTCTGCTGCCTGCAACATCCTCCAGCATGACCGGTTTGGCGGTGGGTCAGTCATGGTGTGGGGTGGCATTTCTTTGGGGGGCCGCACAGCCCTCCATGTGCTCGCCAGAGGTAGCCTGACTGCCATTAGGTACCTAGATGAGATCCTCAGACCCCTTGTGAGACCATATGCTGGTGCGGTTGGCCCTGGGTTCCTCCTAATGCAAGACAATGCTAGACCTCATGTGGCTGGAGTGTGTCAGCAGTTCCTGCAAGAGGAAGGCATTGATGCTATGGACTGGCCCGCCCGTTCCCCAGACCTGAATCCAATTGAGCACATCTGGGACATCATGTCTCGCTCCATCCACCAACGCCACGTTGCACCACAGACTGTCCAGGAGTTGGCGGATGCTTTAGTCCAGGTCTGGGAGGAGATCCTTCAGGAGACCATCCGCCACCTCATCAGGAGCATGCCCAGGCGTTGTAGGGAGGTCATACAGGCACGTGGAGGCCACACACACTACTGAGCCTCATTTTGACTTGTTTTAAGGACATTACATCAAAGTTGGATCAGCCTGTAGTGTGGTTTTCCACTTTAATTTTGAGTATGACTCCAAATCCAGACCTCCATGGGTTGATAAATTTGATTTCCATTGATAATTTTTGTGCGATTTTGTTGTCAGCACATTCAACTATGTAAAGAAAAAAGTATTTAATAAGAATATTTCATTCATTCAGATCTAGGATGTGTTATTTTAGTGTTCCCTTTATTTTTTTGAGCAGTGTATTTCAGAACAGCAGTTTCCTCTGCTTGGAGCAACAGTGAAGTGGGCAGGGCAGTACGGATTTCTTCTCTTACATCTGCAAGCAGAGTCTGAACATCAGACAGGGTGGCCTTGTCTCCGTAAATCTGCGCAATGGCTACTGCTACAGGTTTCAAGAGTTTCAGGCTGCTTACCACTCTCTCCCAAAATACATCATTCAGGAGGATCCTCTTGATGGGGCTGTCCATATCGGCAGACTGTGATATGGCCATTTCTTGGAGAGACTCCTTCCCCTCCAGGAAACTGTCAAATATGATGACAACACCACCCCAACGAGTGTTGCTGGGCAGCATCAATGTGGTGCTCTTATTCTTCTCACTTTGCTTGGTGAGGTAGATTGCTGCTATAACTTGATGACCCTTCACATACCTAACCATTTCCTTAGCTCTCTTGTATAGGGTATCCATTGTTTTCAGTACCATGATGTCCTTGAGGAGCAGATTCAATGCATGAACAGCACAGCCAATGGGTGTGATGTGAGGGTAGGACTCCTCCACCTTAGACCAAGCAGCCTTCATGTTTCGCAGCATTGTCTGTCACCCGTGCAAGTACCTTCTCTGGTCTAAGGTCATTGATGACTGCCTTCAGCTCATCTGCAATGTAGAGACCGGTGTGTCTGTTGTCCCTTGTGTCTGTGCTCTTGTAGAATACTGGTTGAGGGGTGGAGATGATGTAGTTAATTATTATTTGCCCACGAACATTCGACCACCCATCAGAGATGATTGCAATACAGTCTGCTTTCTCTATGATTTGCTTGACCTTCACTTGAACTCTGTTGAACTCTGCATCCAGCAAATAAGTAGATAAAGCATGTCTGGTTGGAGGGGTGTATGCTGGGAAAAGAACATTCAGAAATCTCTTCCAATACGCATTGCCTGTGAGCATCAGAGGTGAACCAGTTGCATACACAGCAAGACATTCATCAGCATTTCTCTGACTACGTTCCTCCATTGAGTCAAAAAAACGTCTGATTCCAGGAAGACCATGAGCTGTTGCTATCGATAAGGTGTCTGATTCATCATTTTCACTTCGAATAGAAGTAGAGGGTCTTTTGTCAGAGGTTGCTTGTCGTGAGCTTGAGGGAACTTTTTGCACTTGGCCAGATGATTCTGCATCTTTGTTGCATTCTTCACATATGATTTGGCACAGTATTTGCAGATGTACACAGCTTTTCCTTCTACATTAGCTGCAGTGAAATGTCTCTACACATCAGATTTTTTTGTGGCGTTTTCCTGTAAAGATTAGAAAAGTTAGATTAAACAACTCTTTTGTAAGATAAATGTTTTAAAATTAAACGTATGGAAATAGGTGAATTAACACTCCTCAGTTAGGAGGCTCAAGCAAGCTAAAACCCACATGGTAGCAAAAACTAACTAGCAGAAATTGTTAACAAATTAGAAATGATTTAAACACACTTTGCTGTAGGCTACTATTTACTAGTTAACAAAAAATAATGTCTGCCATATACAATCTATTCACCCCACCCAGTATTGTAATCAAAACTTACCAGAAAGCATGTAGTCCTTGGCTCAGACATTGTAGTAGTGTTGGCTCAATAGCATCTCAGTAGTGTGCAAGATTTTGAGAATCATGTGATGGAAGAGTGCACTGCACATGTGATGGAAGAATGCACTGTGCATGCAGAGGGTTGCAATTCCATTGAATTGGGGATAGTTTAACCAAAATATGCCGCAAGACCTAGAATTGCCTTATGTGTATCTCACAAAAAAAGGTTCACTGTTATAAGCTAACGTTTTTGAGAAATTTGGAAAATTTCTGGGAAAATGCTGGAAATATCCTGGAAAGTTTCTGACCCTTTGCAACCCTAAGTACAATACAGTAGATGGAGTTCTCTCTCCTAACCATGCTGACATAACTTTCTCTCATCTCTCCTGCTCTCTTTCCTCCTTTTCTTCTTCCCTCCTCCCCCTCTCCTACCCATCGCTCTTCTTCTACCTTGTTCTCTCATTCCCACTCTCCTTCTGTTCTACCAGAGCTCATTTAGGGTGATGTTCGCCAGACAGATCCCTGTTATGCCCGCTGGCCATGTACAGCAGAAAAACAAACGATAGACAGCGTTCCTAACGGTCTGGTGCTGTGAAATGCAGTTCTCTCACAACACATCCCTATAGGAACATAGACTGTTTTTCTTGTCCTATTAGCAGGGATTTGGCTACTGGCATCTAGTTAACTATCAAACATCAACATGTCCCCATAGGATGATGGTGTTTCTGTCATCATATTAAGCTGGATCTGGCTTTGAGTTGTTGTCAGTGAAGTAACTATGAAAACTTGACAAACACTACCAAAGTGTTTAGTGATAGCCTTGTGGTTGTATTTCAATCAATAAGGGACGGAGAGAAACCAAAGAGTGACACAAAGAGGAGAGAGGAATACCGGAGAAAAGAACTGATCATTTCTTGTGACATCAATTCAACCTTGTGACAACTACCTTGAGGAGTGTAATTATTGGAAAATATTAGGATTTCTGGTGAAGAGAAGAAAGGCTTAGATACTACCTTGAATGTTGTCTGAACAGTTCTCTTGAAAATGTTGTAACAAAGTGTTATCCCCCGTTAGGTTCCTCAGCTTGGTTTTCCTCATTAGAGCTGATGATAATGAGGCAGTAGTCGCCTTGGGCTGATTGTACCAGTGTTCCAGTGTTTACAAAGATACTAAACTAACTGCTGCTTCATTAAAAGTCACCAAACTAATTTTCCTTAGGTAAACCTCTTCAGAAATAATCCACATTTCGCAAATTTTAATGAACACAAGAGGACAGCAAAATTGCAATAGAATAAATACTATGACGTAATGGTAAGCACCAACACAATAGGACCTGCGTGGCTATTGCGCTAAAGATACTTACTAGTCCTCACTTCGTCTGACTAGCTATTTCAAATAACAAGTTTGGGGCACACAATATGTCTGAAGACACTAAGACGATTTGTAAACTTTCAGGAGCTTAATTTGTAAATTAAAGAACTTTCCATTCTTAAAAACAGTGAGGACAAGCAGACAAGATGGAATGTGGACTAGGGTGTGTGAGCAGGCAACCCTGTGTAGCTAGCTATCCTCAGGCCCTGGAGCTAGTTAGCAGCTGAATTGTGAAGACATATGGAGAGAAAAGTTCAAAAGAGAACTATGGGCTGTGTCTGAGCCCCATCTCACTTTCTCCTTATTACCCCAGCTGAAAAACAACAAGGATTCATCCTGCGCTCTCTCTCTCCTTTTGTCCCACCTTTCTCCCACACTCTCTACCGGCTTGACACCAGGGACACCACACAGACCCTTTAGAATGCAGGCTTCACCAAAACACACAGCACTGAGACTCTTCAAAGTTCAAAAGCTAAGTTTAATGAGTTCTACCCCCATCAGGACCCTGCTATTGAAATCAATGCTGTACTGTTGTCAACGTTGATTAAAGGTCTAAAAGGTAACATAAAGGGGTCAGCAGGGCTGGAGTCTATGGTCTGTAATTATAGATAATAAACGCTCTAGTGTTGAATCTATGGTCCCTCATCGTTAAAGGTGAGGTTAGAATAATTCTAATAGCTCAACCTCAACTCATTATAATTGCTAAACCTAAACTCTTAGATTTAAGGCTAATAATGATGAATAACTGAGAACCTGTTCTTTTGAAGTATGACTTACTGTACATTCCGACGTTCTGTATGCACATTTTATAAGAGGATAAGGGTGTGACTTGAAACAGTTCCAAGGCTTGGAGGTCTCAGGGAAGGAATTATGAAAACTAAAGTACTATGGTTGAATGGCTTAGAGTATTAATTATGTATTGGTGCTTGTATTAAATGAGAGTCTTTGCCCCCCTGGAATCGCTGAGGATCGTGACAGAAAAATATTGCGCATAAGCTTCTCTCTCATGACAGCTTTAGAGGTTACAGTATAATATAATATTCATTTAAATACATTAAATCGTTACAAACACCCCTGAGAGCAAATCCATTCTTCTCTCTTTTTCTGCAAATTTCAGCCTTATTTCTCTACACTAGGCACACCTTACTAAATCAATAATCATTTAGATGAGAAATTAGTTACAGTACTTTAACTTTTACCGCCTGGGGTGCAATAAAACTCTACCAAACCAAACTTTGATACAGTATATTAAAAAAGTAAAAGAGCTGGGTTTTGAGTGCACATGCCAAATCATTTAACTGGTGGTGTTTTAATGGAACGATTCATGAATGAAGGAGAACATGCCCTAGGTCTTAGTTTTGAGTGTACAGTACCAGCTTCAGTAACTGAACATTTGCATCAATGTAAAAAATGTCACCAGGGATAGTAAATTGTAAATGTGTGTGTGTGTGTGTGTGTGTGTGTGTGTGTGTGTGTGTGTGTGTGTGTGTGTGTGTGTGCACCCGTCAATCCATTCATTCATTTGCATTCATCACCTGGAATATGTTGGAGAGGTCTCGGAGGTTAAAGATGTAGTGGAACTTGACAGCGGTGGGCAGGAAGGTGGAGGTGAGTCTCTGATGGAGGGCCAGAGCTAGCTGGACCAGGGTAGGACAGCTCTTCTGCAGGGCAGCACTGAAGCCCTCTCCCCTGAGGTGCTGAGAGAGGATGGAACTGTAGATGGTGCTAAGAGCCTCCGCTCCAGGGAAGGACAAGGCAAACACTGAGAAGTGACGCTACAAAGAGAAATGGAGAAAAAGAAAAATGATGTGTATATGTATAGAGGTTTATAATTATGCTAATGAAACGTTGCAATAGAGACAACGGAACATCATCAGATGTGCATGCATGTGTGTGAGTGCATGCACGTTTGTCTGTGCTTGTTTGTAAGCGTGTCTGTGTGTGTACCTGTAGTCGTGGGTTAATGGTGAAGCTGCCTGCCGTAGGGTTCATGCAGGACACGTACTGCACACTGTGGACCTCTTTCAGCAGCAGCTTACTCCTGTCATACCTTGACACACACACACAGTCTTGTTTAACTAACCTTGTGGGGACACACAATTTATAAGCATTCAAAATCCTATTTTCCCTAACCCCTAACCCTAACTTAACCCCAAATCCTAACATAAACCCAAATCCTAAACCTAACTCCTAACCCCAAACCTAATTCTAACCATAACACTAATTATACCTTAGCCCTAAACCCCCAAGAAATATACTGAACAAAAATATAAACGCAACATTTTCAATGATTTTACTGAGTTATAGTTCATATAAGAAAATCAGTCAATGGAAATAAATCCCTAATCTATTGATTTCACATGACTGGGCAGGAGAGTCTCCAGCAGGGTTTTATCCACCCCCCTCTACGTCACCAGTCTCCTCAAGCTTCTTTTTTATTAAAAAGAAAGATGGGGGACGGGGCCCCTGCATTGATTATCAAATTCTGGATAAAGGCACAGTAAAGTTCAGCTATTCTTTACTCCTTTCCCCAACCATCATCGAACAAATGCACAGGGCACAGTACTTCACGAAACTGGACTTGAGGAGTGCCTACAATCTGGTGCGCATTCGTGCAGGAGACGAATGGAAAATGGCCTTTTCCATGACCACGGGCCATTACAAGTATCTCATAATGCCTTTTGGCCTGTCTAATACTCCTTCAGTCTTCCAGGACTTTATTAACAAAGTGTTTCGGGACATGCTGGGATGGGGCGTAGTGGTTTATATAGATGACATTTTGGTCTATTCTGCTGACCGCGCCCAGCATGTCTCGTTAGTCAGGTCTGTGCTGGGAAGACTGTCGGAGCATGATCTATATGTCAAACAAGAGAAATGTTTGTTTTCCAGCGGTCAGTGTCCTTTTTGGGCTACCTCATATCCACGGAGGGAGTGGAAATGGAGGAGCAACGCATCAGCGCAGTCAGGTCATGGTCCATCCCCAACTCTGTGAAAGCAGTCCAGCGATTCCTGGGTTCGCCAACTATTTCTGGAGGTTCATCCGGGGCTTCAGCACGGTGGTCACGCCTCTTACCTCCCTGCTGAGAGTAGGTTCCCAGCGGCTTCGTTGGATGGCGGAGGCGGAGAGGGCGTTCGAGACACTGAAGGCACGCTTCACCATTGCTCCCGTGCTGGCACATCCCTTCCCTTCCACGTTGAGGTGGATGCCCCCGAAGTAGGAGTAGGGGCAGTGCTGTCCCAGCACACCGGAACCCCTCCAAAGCTGCGGCCCTGCGCTTTCTACTCTAAGCAGCTGAGCCCCGCCTAGAGGAACTACGACGTAGGGGACCGGGAACTCTTGGCGGTCAAGAAGACTCTGAAGGCATGGAGGCACTGGCTGGAGGGATCCAAACACCCTTTCCTGGTGTGGACGGACCACCGCAACCTGGAGTACATCAGGGCAGCGAAGAGGCTAAACCCGAGACAGGCCAGGTGGGCTCTACTGTTCGCCAGGATCCAATTCATGCTTTCCTATAGGCCAGGCTCGAAGAACGTGAAGGCGGACGCCCTGTCTTGCCTCTATGATAAAGAGGAGAGGCAGGGAGAGGAGACCCCCATCATCCCTCCGTTCCGTATCATCGTACCAGTGGTGTGGGACGTGGACGCCGACATACGGCAGGCCCTGCGCACGGAACCTGCACCTGCACAGTGTCCAGAGAACTGTGCTTACATGCCCACAGGTGTGCAGGACTGCCTCCTTAACTAACACACGGCGCCTGCATCGGGTCATCCTGGGAAAAGCCGTACCATCGCTTGCCTGTCTGAGAAGTACTGGTGGCCCACCTTGGCTAGGACGCCCGGGTTTACGTCTCTTTCTGCTCCATCTGGACTCAGTCAAAGACACCCAGACATCTCCCTTATGGAAAACTCCTTCCCCTGCCGGTTCCACAACGACCCTGGTCTCACCTCTCGGTGGACTTTGTCATTGACCTTCCCCCCTCCCAGGGGAACACCACCGATCTTGTCATTGTGGACCGGTTTTCCAAAGCTTGTCGCCTCATTCTTCTGCCCGTTTGCAACTCCCTGCTGATTACTGCATTAACCCGACTTTTCATGTGTCTCTCCTCAGGCCAGTGGTGCCTGGTCCCCTCGCTGAGGCTGGACCCAGTGACGCCCCGCCTCCTCCTCTGGACATCGAGGGAGGTCCGCCGTACTCAGTCCATGAAGTTCTGGTTTCGAGGCATTGAGCGGGGCGTCTCCATTACCTCATCGACTGGGAGGGGACGGCCCAGAGGAGCGGTGCTTCGCTGACCAGGGATTTTCACCGTTGGCGCACTGCCCGACCCACACCGCGCCCCGGTGGTCGTCCCTCAGGCCGGTGTCGTCCCCCTGCTGGTACACCGCGCCCCAGTGGTTGTTCCCCGAGGCCGGTGTCGTCCCGCTGCTGGTGCACTTGTTATTTCGGGTCTCGTCCTGTGTACTGTTACTACGGGTCTTGTCCCGTGTAATCTTTAGAGGTTTAAACCTCACTCTTTTGTTTGGGTTACATCCCTGTGTATTTTATATACGTGTTTGTTTTGGGCTTTGGCCCTGTGTGATGTTCATGTATTTTGGGTGGTTAAAACCCCCTATTACGCATTCCTGCACCTGTCTCCGATCCTTATACAACGTGACACTGTTTAATCAGCTTCTTGATATTCCACACCTATCAGGTGGATGGATTGTCTTGGCAAATGAGAAATGCTCACTAACAGCGATGTAAACAAATTTGTGCACAATACGTTTTTTGTGTGTATAAAACATTTCTACGATCTTTTATTTCAGCACAAGAAACACTTTACATGTTGCGTCTATATTTTTGTTCAATATAGCATTTGACCGTGTGGGGACTAACAAAATGTCAATGTTTTGTTCGTTTACTATTCTTGTGGGGACTTCTGGTCCCCATAAGTATAGTTAAACACGTCCACAGGCACACAAAAGCACAGGCACATACACATTGCAATGACATACAGAAACACACTCTTAATGTTCTCCTGTCAATATGCACGCCTCAACTCTCCCTTAAGCCAGCATAGCTTAGTAACACCCTTCTCCCTCTCAATTTCATACCTGAGATACTCTCCATAACTCTACTGGCTGACCGTGTGTAAAACAAACACACACACACACACACACACACACACACACACACACACACACACACACACACACACACACACACACACACACACACACACACACACACACACACACACACACACACACACACACACTCACACACTCACACACCCTGTGGCTGTGTCTACAATACGCTTACTATGCCTGATGCCCCAACTACACAATCCTTTTAAGGAAAATCACATGCCCAAGCTCTCACATTGGACATCATTTAAGTTGTAGCATATTTTAGTAACAGCAACTGCAGTGAGTGTCCCTTTGAATAGTAAACTGAAGACATGCTCTGCTGTAGTAAGCTGAATAACAGATCAATTATTGGACTAACTCACTGCAGTAGGTTTGCTATAGCAGGGTTAGCCAGCCAGTACCCTCTTTAAAAGAGCTGTGGTATAGTAACTCTGAACAAATGTGCCTTTACTGTAATTGTCCAACATTTATGGGGTTCTAAAATTATGAAGTGGAACATCGTTCTTTTCCATAAAATATCACTGTCAAGTTCCATCTGTGATAACAATACATAGGACATAAAGTATTCATCTACTGCAGTGGTCACCAAACGGTTGATCAACTGGTTGATCTCCAAAGCATTCCTAGTCGATCACCAAACATTTCTGTAAAAAAAACAACGATAAAGCCTTGCGTTCCTATTTTTTTATTTGTTTTGTGCTGTTGGCAGTAGGTGCACTTGATTCAGCAGCTCTAGCACCAGGAAGGCAACGTTTCCCATTTTAAACCATTTCATGTGTATGAAGGTAGAACCCAGAGAGCAAATCAAGTGCACCTATAGGCCTACTGCTGGCAAATCAGATAGATCACAGCGTCTGCAGTTTCCTTGAGCCATAGACTGTAAAAAGAAGCCTTGAGCACACAGCAAAGCTGAAACTGAGATTTCAAAACTTTTAAAACCATGACTAGGGAGAGATTCAACGAATACAGCAAAGCGCTGCTGTTTTTATGAGTAAATTCATGTTTAAGTTATTCAGCAATGTCAACACTTTGTTCAAAACTTTTATAAGCCATAAAATGCACGTTCTCCCTACTTCCACTCACACTACAACCAGCACTGCAGCTGTAATGAATGACTACAGTAAAGTGTTTCGATAAGCTTGCGTTGTTATTATTAGCGGCTTGTCTCTTTTTATATCAAGTAATATTTCACTTTATCTGGACATCAAATTAACAACATTAATTGGTGCATGAGGCAGAAATAATGCACTGCGACTTGATTTTCTCTATCAGCTTGAAGACTGTCCACTTTTCTCAGTGGAGGGAGGGAGAGAGGGATGGTGAGTCGGGTGAGAGGCAGCCTCACCACTGCACTCTCCATCCCCTCAGACTGACCATCAGATGCAGACCATCAGTTCAGCAAAATTAAAAAAAGCAAATTATTATGCTCACTCAGCTGTGCCTCACAATCCAGGTGTTGGTGTAACAGGGTTATATTGGTGATTCACCTTGCCACTTTATTGTTAAGACAATGGGCTTTTGTTTTTAGTTTTGTCTTGTCCTCACCTACTCAACATGGCATCTTATTGGCTGGTTTGCGTGGCTTGCTTACAAAGGAGGATGTTTAAATTAGAATCGTCCCAGTGAACAAGCACCAAACCAGCGCTAAGTTGTTGGTTGAAAAGTGATTTTTATACTCCCAAGTGATGATTTTAAAGTACAATTTATATCAATTTGTTTGTAAATATTATTAGAACATCACACATAAGATGCCACGTTTTCTGTGCATATTTGTTGTGCATTTTTTTGTAGAGAATTCCAGCTAATGCTAGCTAGCAACTTACTGTGTCTGGTGGGGGGGGGTTTCATATATTTTGTACAGTGCGTGAGTGCATTGTTGGATGGTGAGCCGTGCATTGCATTATGTGCAATTTTGTGCTGTTTCTATCAGAATAAATCTCCATGATTGGTGCTAAAAGTTGGAGTCTGTGTCGATGGTTGTACACAACGCAAGAAGAGCACTGTTACATTGGCGTATGAGTGTGTGTGACTGCAGGGTCTGTGTGTGCACGTCCTCTCACCAGTGGTTGTAGTCCAGGTGTTGGCGTATGAGTGTGTGTGGCTGCACGGTGCCGTAGGCGTCCACCTCTGGCATGTTCATATCGTCTATGAAGTAGACCAGCCTCCTGCTGCCTGGAGGACCATAGTTACGGCCTGCCTTCTTCTCCAGGGGCTTCTCCAACACCGCTGCACAGGAGAGAGGGAAGAAGGAGAGGATGAGAGTGGAAAGAGAGAGGGATGGGAATGTAAAAAGAGGTGAATGGAGGATGCGTGCAGAAAGAGATGGATGGAGGATGTGTGTAGAAAGAGATGGATGGAGGATGAGTGTAGAAAGAGATGGATGGAGGATGAGTGTAGAAAGAGATGGATGGAGGATGAGTGCAGAAAGAGATGGATGGAGGATGAGTGCATAAAGAGATGGATGGAGGATGAGTGCAGAAAGAGATGGATGGAGGATGAGTGCAGAAAGAGATGGATGGAGGATGAGTGCAGAAAGAGATGGATGGAGGATGAGTGTAGAAAGAGATGGATGGAGGATGAGTGTAGAAAGATGGATGAGGATGAGTGTAGAAAGAGATGGATGGAGGATGAGTGTAGAAAGATGGATGAGGATGAGTGTAGAAAGATGAATGGAGGATGAGTGTAGAAAGATGAATGGAGGATGAGTGTAGAAAGATTAATAGAGGATGAGTGTAGAAAGAGATGGATGGAGGATGAGTGTAGAAAGAGGGAAAGGAGAGAACCAGCTAGGCTACATTATATTTATTTGCAGTTGTACACTAGTAGTAGCAGACCATTCCCTACCCTGTAGCATGGCAGATGTGGTGTAATAATTGAAGGGGACGTTTTTGATCATGTATTTCTCCTGGTCCAGTGATCCCAGTTTGTCTCCGACCAGAACAGACTTCCCAGTACCGGCATTCCCGACCAGCATGACGGGCCGGCGGCGTTCCAAGAGGCGGTCCATGAAGTAACGGACGCGGATAGTCTCTGTGGTGTGGACCAGACATGCCTTGGGAGAGGGGAGATAGGGGACAGAGTTCAGATAGACTGTAGATACTCTACAGGTTGGTGTTTCCCCACAGATCTAGGATCAGATTACTCAACTCCAATTACAACCTAAACCATTACTTATTGTGGTCCTTCAAGCCGGATGTTGTGCAATATTTATGCCACCGATGTTCACTTATTGGAAATTGCTCTGGAGAAGAGCATCTGGTAAAAGACTAAATTGTAAAGAATATGTAATTAGAAGATATTTTACTGTAGACCGTCGATGACTACTGCTTTGAAGCAGCTAATGCATGATTTAATGTCACTATAGAAGTGACACCAATAACACAAGACTTTACCGTACCTGTAGAGGAATATCAGCATCCATCTCGAACCTGGGCACCATCTTGGACCAGGGTTCAAACTTCTTGGTGTCGGGGTCAATGTAGTAGTCAAACACAGTCCCCTGGGAGGGGAACTTGATGGTCTTAAACTCTGTCACCCACCACTTACTAAACTCCACACGGTAGTCCACCAACTACACACACACACACACACACACACACACACACACACACACACACACACACACACACACACACACACACACACACACACACACACACACACACACACACACACACACACACACACACACACACACACACACACACAGGGAGAGACAAACATTGGGTCAATCTCTTGAGATACTTCTGGGAGAGGAAGCATTAAAAAACAATCAAATGAAACAAAGACACTCCTATCCAACTACCCACTGGTGGAACAACTACCCACTGGTGGAAACTGGTGGAGTTAACATTGTTTCCACGTCATTTCAACAAGAAAATTAAATGTGATGACGTTGTTTCAACGTGGAAAAGTGATTGGATTTTCAAAAAGTCATCAACGTAAGGGAAATTTTAACCTAAATCTGTCACACCCTGGCCTTAGTTATCTTTGTTTTCATTATTATTTTAGTTAGGTCAGGGTGTGACATGGGGAAGTGTGTGTGTTTTTGTATTGTCTAGGGTGTTGTATGGTTTAGGGGGTTAAATAGAGTAGATGGGTTAGTGTTCAGTGTAGGTGTCTAGGAAAGTCTATGGTTGCCTGAATTGGTTCTCAATCAGACAGCTGGTTATTGTTGTCTCTGATTGGGAGCCATATTTAAGGCAGCCATAGGCTTTAGCTGTTTGTGGGTAATTGTCTATGTCAGTGTGTAATGGTCAGTGTCAGCACCATTTTGTTTATATAGCTTCACGGTCGTCAGTTTGTTATTTTGTTAGTTTGTGTATAGTTGTTCGTTTCGTGTTTCTTTTCTCTCTTCTAATAAATAGAAGATGTATTTTGCACACGCTGCGCCTTGGTCCAATCTCTCACAGCAAGACGATCGTGACAAAATCCAATGACTTTTTTTGTTGATTTCACGTTGAATTCACGTTAGTTAACAACTCAACCTTAATGCATATCCAAATTTGATGTTGAAATGACGTCTGTGGCCAGTGGGTATCCATCAGTAAAAAATAAAAATCCCTGAGCTGTTATTTCCTCTCTCTCCTCTCTCCTTTCCCTCTCTCCAGGCTGTCTACTGTGTTCAGGCCCTGCTCTGCAGTCAATAAACCCACTTAGCATATAAATGCAGTGTAGATAAGGAAATAAAGTGGAGTACATTGGTATGCTAGGAGAGACTGTTTTATCCCATAACTTAGATGGACATGGTTACTGTACGGAGCTGTCTGGGTTGCTTAGCAACCGCTCGTCACTTTGTTCGCCGCTGGTTAAAAATTCAGCCGGGTGTAGTGTTTAGGACTGTGAGTGGAATACACTTAGTTTTGAAGATGAAGCTGCAATACAGTACGGAGTCCTCGCATTGAAAACCACCATACTTTACTGAAATATATGTGAAGCAATTCTCATCATCTGAAGCTTTGAGGGGAGTTGGAGAGCAAATTAGATGACGATTTACTAAAGCGTTTGCACCCGTGATAAAAGTACACCACTTTTTCTGAAGCAATCTACTTTATTCTTTGACTCTGAGGGAAAGCACTTATCCACTACGTAGGAATGTCTCACAAAAATACTTAATAATAATATATGCCATTTAGGAGACACTTTTATCCAAAGCAACTTACATTTTAAGTACGGGTGGTCCTAGGAATCTAGCCCACTATCCTGGTGTTACAAGCCCCACTGAGCTACAGAGGACCAACCACAATCATAGGAATCATTCAACCATCCTACCTGGTCCTGGAACATGGCACCTCCGAAGGCCCAGACAGCACCGAAGACAAAGTAGAGTTCGTAGAGTTCCTTAGGGCAGTCTGGAGGGGTGTGTTCTGGGGTTAACAGACACTCCAACAGATGGCACAGCATCTGGACCATACTCTGCTCTGGGACTGGGATGATCTTCTTAAACCTGACCACACACACATTATAGACATAGGGGTAAGACCATCAGTGAAATACATTTATATCTATTGTTTTATGTCTGACACTATTTAGGCCTATTGTTCTCTGTCACTTGCCCTCTCTGTCTTCTCTCTCTAACCTTTCTTACTCCCTCTCACCCTCTTCCATGTCTACAGTCTCTCTCCCCTCAGTCCAGAGCAACCATCTAGATCACTATGAACCATTCCATACTGACAACTGATGTGTTACCTGGACCTGAGGGTGTCCAGACATGAGGGGAGGTACTTGTCAAACAGGATGGTCAAGTTGGCCTTCTCCGATTGGACCTCCCTCCTGTCAATCCAGCTGGATACAGGTGGGTTCCAGCCCAGATCTGCCGGGTTGATATACAGAATGCCTGGAGGGACAAGCAGAGCTTGTTACTCTGTAGTCACATGTAAACAGGTAACTACACAGTACGTACAAATACATGTAAAATGTGGTCTAACTGGGAAATATATGGTCTAGGATAACAACAAATGAAGAGGAGAGCAGGGGGACAGGGATAGGATAAGGAGAGGAGGAGGAGAGGTAATGGAGGAGGCGAATGACTAGCATACCAGCTCTAGATACAGTAGCAGGAGTAGCAGTCCGGAGGTGACTGATCTCAAACACCAGCCTCATGGTCGGGTTGAGAGGAATACGTTCATTACTCGCCAGGGTTAACACCTAATGCAGGGAAAGGTACAGAGAGTTATTACACAGACGGACAGAGAAACACAGACAGGGAGACAGACACACACCTTGTTGTCGTCCATGACAGTGTTGAGAGACTCAATCCACATGGGGTCTATGTCTCCATCCAGTACGATCCATTTAGGCCCAGTGTGGCTGAGGTTAGCCAGCTCACGCATGATGTTAGAGAACAGACCTGGAAAACAGACATGTATCAAAGGTCTATATGTTGGCCATATCATCATCACCATCATGACAATCATCATCACCATCACCATCATGACCGGCATCATCATGTCCTCCCCTCACCATCCCTCCACTCCCTGGTTGCAGGGTTGATGATGCCAAACAGCTCATCATTGGTCACAGCTTTGGGGTTGAGGTCCGCCCACACGGGCCTCCGCTTCATGTTCTGGTAGGTCCGTTGGAGAGACCTCATCACCTGGCTCTTCCCTGTGCCTGCGTTACCCACCACAAACACAGAATGGCGCACCGCCAGCAACTCTTCCAACTGTACCACCTGGGGGAAGGAAGGAGAGAGCGAGAGCCAGAGAGAGAAAGGGAGAGACAAATAGTATGGTATTGCTATACAGAATGGTACACTGCAATGCTGCAGAGTAGATCAGTACCATACAGTGTGTCACTCACGTTACAGCTCAGTGAAAGTGAAAGAGCAGTATTTACTGCTTAATGCAAACAGTGTGGAAAGAACACATTATGCTACCTCTAAAGTATCAAATTCACCTCATTAATATCAGCAACACTTTGGTACACAAAATATTAACAACTTGAATAGCTCTGTAACGGTAAGAAAACGAGCGAGAGAAAATCATATTTCCTTTCACAGTGAAACTCCCCGATGGAATTCTCAATCAATGCAATTGACTCAAGCTATTCACCCTCAGCATAGTGTTAGCATCCGAAAGACCCACATTGATATTAGATTTGATGTGTGGGCAGCTGACAGGGGCTAATGCTAGCGCTACAAGTGGCTAACACCACAACAGGCTAACATTATGAGAGGCTAACAGTACAACAGGCTAACATTGTGAAAGGCTAACACTACAACAGGCTAACACTACAACAGGCTAACATTATGAGCGGCTAACAGTACAACAGGCTAACATTGTGAGAGGCTAACACTACAACAGGCTAACACTACAACAGGCTAACAATATGAGAGGCTAACAGTACAACAGGCGAACACTACAACAAGCTAACATTATGAGAGGCTAACAGTACAACAGGCTAACATTGTGAGAGGCTAACACTACAACAGGCCAACACTACAACAGGCTAACAATATGAGAGGCTAACAGTACAACAGGCTAACACTACAACAGGCTAACATTATGAGAGGCTAACACTACAACAGGCTAACATTGTGAGAGGCTAACACTACAACAGGCTAACATTATGAGAGGCTAACACTAAAGTCAAATAAACCCATTCCCCTCTGGACTTCCTCCTTTCACTCTAATATTACTGACCAACAGAATGTGGCCAAAAGTAGTGCACTATAATATAGTTTAACATGGCTTCAGGGAATAGGGTGTCCGACAAAGACGGAGAGTAAGGTTCAGACGATACAAATTGATCATTATTGACCTGCCGTTGTTTCATCAGCCTGTTCCCTCCCTGTTTATATCCATGTGTGGTGTCTGTGACAGTGGCAGGGTTATGAGCTGCTCTTGCGGTACAGCGGTGTGATGGAGTGTCATTACGTTGCTACCATGCCGGTTTGACCTGCTGCAGATTGCACTCATTTCCCCTGGCCCCGCTTTCCTCTGTCTCTGACATTGTATGTGTGTGCGTGTGTGTGTGTGTGTGAACACAGCATAATGGCTAGAATAAGGACGGTGGACCTTTCCACCTGGGACGTTATTACAGTATAACCGGAGGGTTTGGGTTGGGCATATTTGGCCAATTCATCCACAACCCAGACTGCTCTGACACTAATGTGTACTTACCACTGATACAGTACAGTGCAACACTAGGTACATGGCTTTTGGAGGAAAGGGAACTAGTAGCAGAGGAACGCAACAGCTGAATATGTTGTTTTATTGTTAATTGCCAAGATTGAAGTGTGGTTTCTTTTCCCTGGCAGTGTTATTGAAGGTCAGGGACATTACAGTATTATGGGCTGTGTTCTTATAGGGCTATCATCTACCGTCAAAAAACGGTGTCTTTCCATGTATTTGTGGATGATTTTAGGCCTGGGTCACTTGTTATATGAATTGTTTCATTCATTAAGTAATTTATCAACATGAAAACATAACTTTTAACCAACACTCTCTAAAGACTGAAACAGCCAACCCTGGTCAACCGGTAATTACAACTCACCTTCAGTACAAAGTTATCCTCAGCCTGTAATTTGAGGTCCAGCACAGACTGCTTGACATGCTTCTCAAACTCCAGGTCTCTCTTCCTGGGGACGTCCAGAGCAGGGAACAGGTCTCCGATAAGCCCCATGAACACTGGCATGTCATCCGTCACGATCTTAGGGATGTTAAAGTCTCTCAGAGCCCGCATGAGGACCTGGTCCTCGGGCCGATCTGGGTCACCCCGCTTCAGGGAGCCAGCCACCACCAGGACAGACTTGATGGCCCTCAACCCCCAGTCATAGTGGTCCTGGAGACCAGGGAGAGACGGAACATTAATATTTAAGGCGCATTTTCCTTTTTCAAGAATGACAAAGATGTGTAATGGAAGGGATAGAAATGTAATGGAAGGGATAGAAATGGTTGTACCAAAAGTTTCCGAAAGTGCTTGTTTACTAGACAGATAGTCTTTGTTTTGAAATGCCAAACATGATTGTGTCCTTTTTTTCTGGTTTCAGCTGAACATATTTTGAAAGTAAGACAAGGACAAATGGTCAAACATATTCTAAACATATTTTTTGTACTTTTTACCCCTTTTTCGTGATATCCAATTGGTAGTTACAATCTTGTCCCATTGCTGCAACTCTCGTACGGACTCCGAAACACGACCCTGCGATCCTCCGAAACACGACGCTGCCAAGCCGCGCTGCTTCTTGACACACCGCTCGTTTAACCCGGAAGCCTCCACCAATGTGTCGGAGGAAACACCGTAAAGTGTGCATGCGCCCAGCCCGCCACAAGGAGTCGCTAGAGCGCAATGGAACAAGGACATCCAGGCCGGCCAAACTGTCCCCTACCCGAAACGACGCTGGGCCAATTGTGCATCGCCTAATGGGTCTCCCGGCCATGGCCGGTTGCGACACAGCCTGGGAACGAACCAGGGTCTGTATGATGCCTCTAGCACTGTGATGCAGTGCCTTAGACCACTGTGCCACTCGGGAGGCCCAAACAAGATATTCTAACACGTTAACCTATACATATATCTTTGTTACACACAAGTTTGCACAAAGCAAGTTATTTCATATTATATACTGGGTGGTTCGAGCCCTGAATGCTGATTGGCTGACAGCCGTATACCACGGGTATGACAAAACATGTATTTGTGCTGCTCCAATTACATTGATAACCAGTTTAAAATAGCAATGAGGCACCTCGGGGGTTTGTGGTATATGGCTAATATACCATAGCTAAGGGCTGTATCCAGGCACTCCCCGTTGCGTCATGCAAAATAACATACCTTAGCCGTGGTATATTGGCCATATACCAAACCCCCTCATGCCTTATTGCTTAAATAGAGCCCCGAGTACCAGGCCATTAGCTACCTGATGATCGTACTACTAATGCATGTCCAGAGTGCATAACAGGAGATTACCATGACTCAACGGCCACATCGAATTTTACTGCGGTCATGACTCATGACTGCAGGTGTGGAGGTAATACAGTCACCGCAACAGCCCTACTCTATGCTGAGTGTCAAATACATGTTCTGTAACACTCATTGCCACGCACCACATACAGGCCATGCAGAGTATCAAATGTAATGTTCATCCACTTCCTGTATGGCAGTGTTTCAGATCTGGAATATCAGATTCTGTATGGAGCTGTAGTTCTTCTCTATATCGAGCCATTTTTGTGTAATAATCAATATGGACATAATGGAGCTAGCCTAGCCTAGTCCCAGATCTGTTTGTGCTGTCTTGCCAACTCCTACTGTATGGTCATTGTCTTGCCACAATGACCATGTGAGTTGGCAAGCCAGCACAAACAGACAAGGGACCAGGCTATAATGGAGCTAGTGCATAAGATCAGGGATCTGAAGCATACTGTACCTGTTTGGAAAGCAGCTCTTTGCAGAGTGTGTAGAGGGTGATGAACTTCCTTGCCAGGACTCTGGCATCGAGGAAACCTTCAGCCACCAACATGATCTCACAGATCAATTCAAAGTCTGGTACTACCATGGCACAAGGCCTACAGAGAGGGAGGGAGGTAGAGAGGGAAAGAGAGAAGGAAGAGAGTAAGAATTAGTTCAGAGGGCTGACACAGTCATGTGGCTTCCAGTCAACCCTGGTACAAATCCCGTCGGGGACATTCAGTTCACCAAGAGTAATACGTGTAACTGTGGGACTGAAATATATTCATTGTCGTTTGTCAGCTTTTCTTCCGTCAACATTATCATAAACATCCCACGTTGAATGCCTTGAAGGGGTAACTCATCTTTGTTTTTCCATCAGTCTCATCATTTCATTGTTTAAAAAATGACATTATAGCATTTTAAAAACAAGGAAACACTTTTGTGCGTGTTCCGTGTTACCTAAACAGGGCCTTGAGATTCTCAGGTAGTTCGGTCCTGCCAGCGTAGCCTGGGTTCATAGTGATGAAGATACCTACAGAAGGGAAAAGATTCACCTCCTCGCCCATGAAGTTAAACCTCTGCTTCTTGTCTCGGATGGCGTCCTGGATGCTCTTCACCTGGACAAGACAGATATATAGATATACAGAGATATATAGAGATATAAGACAGTCAGGAACTAAACTCAGCAAAAAAAGAAACCTCCCTTTTTCAGGACCCTGTCTATCAAAGATAATTCGTAAAAATCCAAATAACTTCACAGATCTTCATTGTAAAGGGTTTAAACACTGTTACCCATGCTTGTTCAATGAACCATAAACAATTAAATGAACATGCACCTGTGGAACGGTCATTAAAACACTAACAGCTTACAGACGGTAGGCAATTAAGGTCACAGTTATGAAAACTTAGGACACTAAAGAGGCCTTTCAACTGACTCTGAAAAACAGCAAAAGAAAGATGCCCAGGGTCCCTGCTCATCTGCTTGAACGTGCCATAGGCATGCTGCAAGGAGGCATGAGGACTACAAATGTAGCCAGGGCAATAAATTGCCATGTCTGTACTGTGAGATGCCTAAGACAGCGCTACAGGGAGACAGGATGGACAGCCGATCGTCCTCGCAGTGGCAGACCACATGTAACAACACCTGCACAGGATTGGTACACACAAACATCACACCTGCGGGACAGGTACAGGATGACAATAACAACTGCCAGAGTTACACCAGGAACGCACAATCCCTCGATCAGTGCTCCGACTGTCCGCAATAGGCTGAAAGAGGCTGGACTGAGAGCTTGTTGGCCTGTTGTAAGGCAGGTCCTCACCAGACATCACTGGCAACAACGTCGCCTATGGGCACAAACCCACCATCGCTGGACCAGACAGGAATGGCAAAAAGTGCTCTTCACTGACGAGTCGCGGTTTTGTCTCACCAGGGGTGATCGTCAGATTCGCGTTTATCGTCAAAGGAATGACCATTACACCGAGGCCTGTACTCTGGAGCGGGATCGATTTGGAGGTGGAGGGTCTGGGGCGGTGTGTCACAGCATCATCGGACTGAGCTTGTTGTCATTGCAGGCAATCTCAATGCTGTGCGTTACAGGGAAGACATCCTCCTCCTACATGTGGTACCCTCCTGCAGGCTCATCCTGACATGATCCTGCAGCATGACAATGCCACAAGCCATACTGCTCGTTCTGTGCGTGATTTCCTGCAAGACAGGAATGTCAGTGTTCTGCCATGGCCAGTGAAGAGACTGGATCTCAATCCCATTGAGCACGTCTGGGACCTGTTGGATTGGAGGGTGAGGGCTAGGGCCATTACCCCCAGAAATGTCCGGGAACTTGCAGGTGCCTTCGTGGAAGAGTGGGGTAACATCCAACAGCAAGAACTGGTAAATCTGGTGCAGTCCATGAGGAGATGCACTGCAGTTCTTAATGCAGCTGGTGGCCACACCACTTTTGATTTTGACCCCCCCTTTGTTCAGGGACACATTATTTCATTTCTGTTAGTCACATGTCTGTGGAACTTGTTCAGTTTATGTCTCAGTTGTTGAATCTTGTTATGTTCATACAAATATTTACACATGTTAAGTTTACTGAAAATAAACGCAGCTGACAGTGAGAGGACGCTTCTTTTTTTGCTGAGTTTAGAAAAAACGGTTCCAAAAGGGTTCTGCGGATGTCCCCGTAGGTAGGTGATCTTGTAAGATACTACCACTCGTATTCAATCACCAACAAACACAAAATGGAATGGTATTCACACTCTAAAAAATAGCCAAGGCAATGATATTTGCTATAAGCTAGCGTTACTGAAATGATGAAACGGCAACCCTAGTTCATCCTCATCATTTCACATATCCTACATCTGTGTGTGTGTCTAGGATGTGTACAGTAAGAATGAGATGAACTTTTCCG
Organism: Salvelinus namaycush; assembly: GCF_016432855.1. NCBI lineage: Eukaryota > Metazoa > Chordata > Actinopteri > Salmoniformes > Salmonidae > Salvelinus > Salvelinus namaycush. Next base: position 22,871,684 of record NC_052341.1, on the reverse strand, counting down.
TGTCCTTAGCTGAACCCAAGATCTCGACTACAGGGTTTGGTAAAATAGATTAGTTTAGAAAATGCTGCGTTGACTCTGTGTATATGAAACAGCACTCTCATAATTATACACCCATTAGTCATTATTCATCATCCAGTCTGGTATTTTGCAGACAATTTCACCAACAGACAGTTGTGTTGAGGAGAAGAGAAGGGCTGAATTTAGCTCATTTGTCTCCATTCAGCTGTGTCTGTGCTGCCTTCTGTTTCCCTGCCCTTTACCTAATGGAGAATTGATCTTGCCACCTGCGTACGCACTCACAAACTGCAGCTACGTTATGGCGCCTGCTCTCCCCTTAAACAGAATGGATTATCGTACACCTTCCTCTGACATTCGCTTATGGAGAAGACGGGTGGGTCGTATTCATTAGGCAAAGAACAGAAGAAAAACAGACTGAGAAAAAAAGGAGGGAGGCACTACCAGGACTTGTCCAATGAGAAACGCTAATTTTGTTGTTCCGTTGCAAAACAGTTTAAAATGTTTTCTGTAGCGTGCTGTTATGAACACAACCTGGGTGAAGCGCAGAGGAAGGAGAAGAGGGTACTGGAGCGGGTGGGAGAGTGCCCGTCAGAACCATTTTATTGTTTTCTGCCAGTCTTATCCAAGGTCTTCTTCCTTTCATCCTTTCGAAGCATAGCTTGATTTATTATTCAATATGCCTGCTAACACCCATCCATTGCTCTGTTCTGCTGCTTTACAGTTTCAAAGTTCTCTCTCTCTCGCACTCTGACTTATTGACAACGTTTCCTTTCATAGCTAGCTGCCGGGGAGAGGGCAGAGAAACTGGCTGTGCTGTGCTATACTGCCAGTCTGGTGATGATGAAACCCTATCAGCATTATCTACTGCACATAATGTTATGATATGGGTTAAGGTAAGTGTTAGGACATAGACAAACACACTATCCAGGATACACTTTCATACTCCATCCCCCAGGGGGCAGCAGCAACCTTGTCCAAATGCTGAGTCTGGTTGATAAGCACATCAGGTGCTACCAATTAAGGTGATCGTCAGTGAGTGTCCCAGTTTGCAAGCCATGATGCTACTGGGAGGTTTGTTGGTTTTAAGAGTCTTTTTTTCACCAAGGTGAGATTGCTGTCTCCCTGGGCACATGTATCCATCACGTCCTCAAATGCTGATTTGTCACATAAATGCACACATTCATTTAGGTTACAGTTCATGTAACTAGGCCTAGGACACCTAGACAAAGTGAGTGCAACGATATCCGTAGGCTAGTTATGAGTTTTGCAACAATACACATTACAATGATGACAAAATATAAATGTGTACTGTGCTAACTCAATGCAATCATTGCTTATTAGTACTGTATACAGTGAGTTCCAAAAGTATTGTGCCCAATAGAAATGAATGGTAAATAATGTATTGTGTAATTTAGGAGTCACTTTTATTGTAAGGAAGAGTAGAATATGTTTCTAAACACATCTACATTCATGTGGATGCTACTACGATTATGGATAGTCCTGAATGAATCGTGAATAATGATGAGTGGGAATTACAGACGCACAAATATCATACCCCCAAGACATGCTAACCTCTCACCATTACAAGAAAAGCGGAGGTTAGCATTTTGGAGGGGGTATGATATTTGTGTGTCTGTAACCTTCTCACTCATCCTTATTCACGATTCATTCAGGACTATCTGCAATGGAAGTGTTTATTAACATATTATATTCCTCTTTACAGTACAGAGACAAAATAAAAAGGGTCACTGTGCCAATACCTTTGGAGCGCACTGTATGATTAGCCCAGGGACATGCTTACCTGCACAGCGACCACAGACAGCACCTCCACAGAGATCCTGTTAAATTCATCAAAGCAGCCCCACGCTCCTGTCTGGGCCAGGCCTTTATAGATGTTGCCACACGACTGCAGGAGGGGTCAGAGAGAGAGAGAGAAAGAGAGAGGGAGATGTGTTCTATACAGAGTAAAATTGAAGGTAAAAATGACAACAGACGTTTGAGATTTACCACAAAAGCAAGGGCCTAAACTTTCTTGCCTAAACGGGTGACATTTTGTTGCTGTCTGTCTATTCCAATATGAAAAAGGTTAAATGCCAACGCACACCATCAGTTTTCTCCACAGACACAGAAACCAAACTTCTGAGCAGGTGAAACAGCCTCCTGAGATTCACTAGACAGGAGAGAGGTAGGATCCAAGTCTCTTCTCTCTATTATAGGGCAGAGCCATGATACTAACCAAGCCTGACTGTGTGTGCCGCTTGGTTGTATGACTTTACACCATCGCTGCATCTCCTGGTGCATATTAGCACTTCTCTCTGACACATCAATGCAGTGTGGTGTGTGTGTGTAGAGTGGGAAGGGCAATAATAATTCTCCTGTCTAGGCAGGCAGCAACAAGCTGTATGAAGAGATTGTGCCTGCGTCTCTATTGACCACTCTATATGCAGTGAGTGTGAGTGTGTGTGTGTGTGTGTGTGTGTGTGTGTGTGTGTGTGTGTGTGTGTGTGTGTGTGTGTGTGTTGAAGCAGCAACACTGAGAAGGGCGTCTGACACCACTTAACAGCAAAATAAATGCATCCATCAGGTTGAACTGTTATGTTCTTCCTTCAAGGACAGAGAGAGAGAGAGAGCGAGAGCGAGAGCGAGAGCGAGAGCGAGAGCGAGAGCGAGAGCGAGAGAGAGAGAGAGGAGGAGAAGACAGAAAGAGACAGGGAGCTCTCTTTACCCTCTCCCCTCCATCTCCGTGTCAGATATCCACACCGAGTAGAGTTGGAGAAGCAGGACTTAGATCAGGGATGGGCAACTGGCGGCCCGCCCCCCTTTTGAAAGCCCTCGGATTAATCCCCCCCCGTCCCCCCCTGCCCCCACCCCCCCAAAAAAACTCAGTCGGGGTCTCAACTTACTGTTGCGAGTTAGAATAGTAGACTACACAAGGTGCAATTTCAAAATGTGGTTGTGCATCAGACGTTTTACTCTTGTTATGTCAGTCACTGATAGTCAATTAGCTCATGTCAGCTAACTTTTTTTAGATTGCTAAATTAGTTCAGCGGCCAGCTATCCAAACTTGTTATCATGGCCGAATTATCGTCCGGGAAGCACCCATTGATTTTGTTAGTCAGTCTCACTCAGATATATTAAAAACTGCAAACATTTCTCTCCACCCTATGGCAAGATGTGTAGAATTGCAGGAAATTAGCTGTAAAACAGCACATTTTCCTCACCGCCTCATGGAAAAATGTGTAGAATTGCAGCAAACTTACTTTAAATTGCAACATTTGCTCTACACTCCGTGGCAAAATGTGTAGAATTGCACAAAATGAACTCTAAAAAAGTGTTTTAAATGTTCTCTGCTGTCAAGAGTGGGGCCACTAAGATGTTTTGCCCACAACGTGGGAGGTATGGATGTGGGTACGCAGACCCGTGAGCAACTGCGGGCCCTCATGATGAGTTGTTTTGTTGTGGCCCCCACCCCCATCAAAAGTTGCCCAACCCTGACTTAGATGATTCATAGCCTGTCTGCAGAAGGAGTGGGAGCCCACCTTGTAGTCCATCTGCTCGGAGCAGTTGAATACATAGACCATGATGCCAAGGGCTCGGCCCAGATCCTTGGTGGTCTCTGTCTTGCCAGTGCCTGCTGGGCCTGCTGGAGCACCACTCATAGTCAGGTGGAGGGACTGGGTAAGAGTGATGTAGCACCTGGGAAACACACACACACACACACATTCTTAGTAATAACAACTTAACTTCACAGGTTGATTAACTCAAGTCAAATAACAAGCAGCATTTAAATGCAACAACAATCTGCATGTTTCAATAGCACACTAAGGTGTTTAGGAGGACTGATAGAGACGATCACATCTGAAATTGATCATCAATATACATGCATTGTTTCGCCTCTGAAATCAATGTGGTAATAATTTCAGCAAGCAGAGGGTAAATAGACAATATATTGTGAGAGAGCGAGAGAGAGAGAGAGAGAGAGAGCGAGAGAGAGAGAGAGAGAGAGAGAGAGAGAGAGAGAGAGAGAGAGAGAGAGAGAGAAAGAGCGAGAGAGAGAGAGAGAGAGAGCGAGAGAGAGCGAGAGAGAGAGCGAGAGAGAGCGAGAGAGAGAGCGAGAGAGAGCGAGAGAGAGAGCGAGAGAGAGCGAGAGAGAGCGAGAGAGAGCGAGAGAGAGAGAGAGAGAGTGTGTGTGTGTGTTAAAGAGATATGCAAGCTACCGGAAGACAAACGATCCAATTTGTGTCATCCAGAGACTGTTGCCAACGTTTTTATAGTCATTTTGGAAATATGGCCATAAATCTCACAATCAACTGTCTGGGTGGCAACAAACCTGCTTGTTCTGAATACCTAAAATGCCTAAACACAGTTCTCAGAAGGGGCTGGAACACTTTAACTGAGAAGTATTGTGTATGTATGATTACATCATTGTTTTTCTACCAGGGGGATGCCATCACAATCCTTAAAAACACCGCTTCCAGAATTATGTGATTGAAATCCAAACACATCTGAAACCTAAAATCAAGCTGTTTAAGTTGGCCAGTAGCCATCTGTGAATGAATGACAACTTTATATCAAACTTTCCCTGACTCCAGTATAGCTGAATGACAGAGGGTCAGTGGTCAGAAGTTTGACAGGCAGAGATAACGAGATAGAGCACAGTCTCTGACCATATGCTGCCTCTACGAGCACATGGCCGCTGATCAGTGATCCAGCCTTCAAACACCATTGTCTTTGTGGTGCTTTGTTCTGGCTTCAAAGGGAAGAGGCTAATGGTCAGTTCCACAGCCACAGCACAGTTTGCCAGAGGACTACAGAAACAGGTCATAAATCCACTTTTTATATTCAGACTTTATCTGTGATGTTTCCCACAATAATGTAGTAACCGAGTTCAAGCTGCAATTGCTTGTATGAAAGGTGCTAAACAACAAAACATTTTCCTTATGATTCTTTTTTATTAATCCAAGAGAATAAGTTGCAGATAGAAATGGCATGAATAGAACTGACATGATTCCTTAGAATCAGAGAGGCATGTTTGTTCTATATAATACATTTCTATCGGAATGTTGGCCAATGTTTCAGTCCTCTGGCCCTGGTACCCGCTTGTCCCTACATATGAGAAGCTAACCACAATAACAATCCCAGGCCCCCATCCCCGCAGGAGGCCTTTTGCCTTTTGGTAGGCCGTCATTGTAAATAAGAATTTGTTCTTAACTGACTTGCCTAAAAAAACGTTTAGCCACAATAGTGAATTTGCAGTTCACCTTCAAAATAAAAGTTCCTCATCGAAAGTGATGCTAATGGATAAAAACTGTGGAATCGTGCCATATTTGGACTAGATAATGCTAAACAAGTTTGGAATCCCACTGTAGGTGTATTAGACTGCATAACTGCATTGAGAGCATACTTATATGCACTTTCAAAGTTTGAAAAAGTGAATCACTATAAAATAAGCATGCATGAAACATAAACATGCATAAAAAGTATTTACAGAAATGATGAATCCAAAAATCGATTAGAAAATAATTATTTGTATTATTAGACGTGACTCTAAACCTATAATGTTAGCCAGCTAACTAGCTAGCTAGAGTGGCTAGCTAGCTAATCTCTTACATGTACTGTACTAGTCAAAAGTTTGGACACAGCTCTACTCATTCAAGAGTTTTTCTTTATTTTGACTATTTTCTACATTGTAGAATAATAGTGAAGACATTAAAACTATGAAATAACACGTATGGAATCATATAGTAACCAAAAAAGTGTTAAACAAAATCAAAACATATTTTCGATTTTAGATTCATCAAAGTAGGCACCCTGCCCACATCCGACCTGACCCACAACCGCCCCCGCCCCATTCTATGTGCCGAGTTGAGGGCTAATTTCACCACATGTGCAAAGCAGTCAAAGTTTAAGCACTGCCTTCGGCCAATCCTGATACATCCAAACAATCAGTGACGAAAATCCAAACACCAGAACTACTGCTGCTCGTTATCCTACCAACTCCATCCCGTCCTGACAGATTATTTGGTTTTCGCGCAGAATCTGTTCACGAGAGATTAGGCTCACCCTAACTTGTCTATCAAAAAAGTAAACAACCAATCAGAATGTGATACCCTGGGGATTGGAGGGACGCCATGTGCGACTGACGTGTTTTCCGTTTGCTCCCGTGGTATTTTTAAAGTTTATGTGAATTTTGCAGCAGAACCGTATTTATTTTCATATATTATTTTGGTGATCCCTTCCCGTAAAAACCAAGACTACTTTACTTCCAAATGTCAGCATGTCGACGAAACATAAGGCCAAAAGCATGACTTTGAGAAAACCCGGCCTACAAGACACACTCTCATCACCGCCCTCCCCTGAGCCTGACGGCCCGGGGACTGATACTTTACCCGGGGGGGTGGCTTGGCCTGGCGGCGCTGAAGTGAACATTCTCGAGGCCATCAAACTACTACGCTCTGAGATAGTTGAAATGAAAACGGAGGTGGTTGCTACGATTGAGGCCCGAATAAAGGAGGTTTCTGATACTTTAAAAGCAGATCTAACCATCCTGCGGAACGAGACGGTGCCGGCAATCGCATCACTCAAAACAACAATGGAGTCGCACACTACAACGATTGCAGCACTGGAGACCTTCGCTACAAATGTCTCCGACTTAACTACATCCCTGGAGGCTGACGTGAAACGCCTAGCTGCGGATTTGAAAAAGGTGAAGGAGAGCTGTGTAAGTTTGGAGGGATTCTCTCGCCGCAATAACCTGAGACTTGTATCAGTCCCAGAGTCAGCGGAAATGCCTCGCGCCACGGATTTCGTTTCTGGGCTGCTGAAGGATGTTCTTGCCTTAGATGAAAAGCCCCTGATTGATCGTGCCCACCGGTCGCTGCGCCCAAAGCCCCGGGATGGGGAGAGGCCCCGTGACATAATTCTTCGAGTGCACTTTTTCCATGAGAAGATGGAGATTCTCCGACGAGCCCGCAATACCACTCTGAGCTTTCAAGGACAGAGCTTCTCCATCTACCAGGACTACTCCCCCACTGTTTCCAGGCAGCGCGCAGCTTTCGGACAGGCCAAACGACTACTTCGGGACCATCCAGGTGTGAAATACGGACTGCGATTCCCGGCCCGTTTATGGCTATCTCATGATGGTAAAGACTACACATTTGAGTCTCCGGATGAGGCTCTCTCTCACATTCAACGTCACATCAAGAAGTCTTGAACTTGCTCATAGTTCAGCAACTGTTGCTTGCGAACTGAGGATAGTAAGTAACCCACCTGTGGTACAATTATGTTTAGCTACAACATGCTAATTTTGTATAGTTGGGGAGTTGGCGTACCCATTCAGGCTTATTTGATGTGATCTAATGTTTTGATCATCTAGTGTGCTTGCCTTACAAGCATTCAGTCATTTTAATTTCATTGTATTGCGGTTTTACTATACTCCTGTGTTTTCTAGGCTGTCTTGCTCACCTATTCAGTTTGTTTACATAGTGTCTCAGTGACTCAAAATATTCTTGGTTATTTGCTTACTGCATCCGTTTGCATTGACCCAGTAAACAGTAAATGCTTCCCGAGGCGACACGTTTTTTGGGGTCTTCACTTAAATTTTAAAAGTTCTGAGCGTCATTTATGCCCAGCAAGCGTTCAACGTTGCGCACACGTAGTTTTTTGGTCTTGGTTGTAAGCTGTCTCAGCATTCAACTAGACAACTATTATAATAATAATAATAATTATTATTTTTGATTGTCTTACTACGATTTCCTTACTTCAAATTAGGTTTTCGGCTGAGAGCCTTTATACATTCTATTTATTTTCTTTATTTTCTCTCTCAAATGCCTGTTATAAGACTGGGAATATAATTATATACATCTACAAGTGGTGCTTTTGTAATTTCGTCTGCACAAGGGATTCACTTTAATTTTTTTTATTTAAAAAATGATTATCTCTTTTTGCTGTTTGATCCACTAACAAAACACGACTTTAAAGAGCGGGACTGTGGGTTTAGGTTTAAGACCGCACTCTCACAGACATACTGTGCGAAGAGAACATGTTCTATTTAGGCTTGTACCTCGTTTGGGGAGGTACTGTCTGGGATGGGGGGAGGGGGTGGGGGGAGGGGTTGAATTGTTCAGTTCTAATGTTGTCATTCTGTCTTTTTTGTTTTTTTTTCTGTACTTTTTCCAAACATCTACCACCGTACATTATTACTCTGAGACAAGTTATTCTGGGGTTTTTGGGCGCTCATTGCTTTTCCATTCTATGCTCTAATGACAGGGTTGTATAACGGGAATGCCCAGAGGGGCCGAAACAATGCGATCAAGTACATTTCGTGGAACACCAAAGGGGTTAATAACCCAGTGAAGCGTAAGAGGGTGTTGACACACTTAAAGGGTTTGAATGCAAATGTTGCATTTCTACAAGAGACTCACTTGAGGACTGGTGAGCACTTTAGGATGCGTAGGGACTGGGTTGGTCAAGTGTTCCACTCTAACTTTCATAGTAAATCAAGAGGGGCTGCCATTTTGGTTGATAAAGCCACTCCCTTTGTAGCTTCTGAGGTTATCGCTGATCCTAAGGGACGATACGTCATAGTAACCGGTAAACTGTTTTCTACCCCTCTTGTTTTGGCTAGTGTTTATGCTCCCAATTGGGATGACACAAGTTTCATTTCTTCCTTTTTGTCTGCTATACCCAATTTAGATTCTCATTTGTTGATTTTAGGGGGGGATTTCAACTGCAAAATGTCCCCAGTTCTTGACAAGTCCTCACGAACAACTACAGGCCCATCTAAATGTGCCCTACTTATTCAAGCCTTTCTTCAGAAATATGCCATGTTTGAGGCCTGGCGTTTCCTACATCCTACAGATAGACAGTATTCCTTTTATTCTCATGTTCATCAAACATACTCCCGGATTGATTACTTCTTTTTGGACAAAAAACTTCTGCCTAACCTTCGGCAGTGTACTTACAAGAGTATTGTTATTTCTGACCATTCACCATTAGTGCTTGAACTAGAGTTTCCCCAGCGACCTCCTATGTGTTATCAATGGCGTCTTAACCCCATTTTACTCTCAGATAAGGAGTTTGTCAATTTCATTTCTTCTGAAATCACCTTATTCCTAGAAACTAATTCAACACCAGGTATGTCCTGCTCTACCATATGGGAGTCTCTCAAAGCATACCTACGTGGCCAAATTATTTCTTATACAGCCAACCAAAACAGAGTTCGCTCTCAGCGACTTCGGGACCTGAGCGAATCCATAGCCACATTGGATGAGAAGTATGCCACGGTTCCTTCCTCTGATCTGCATAAAGAGCGCCAACTACTCCAATCTGAATTTGATGAGCTTTCTACCAGGCAAGCTGAACAGTTACTCTTGCGAGCTCGGTACAGAGTGTATGAACAAGGCGACAAGGCCAGTAAACTCCTTGCACATCAGATCCGTAAATCTGAGGCCTCACGTTTAATCCCACAAATAAGGACCCCGTCTGGTGCCACCACAGTTATACATAAAGAGATCAATGATCAATTCAAACAATTTTACTCTGCGCTATACACCTCTGAATCCCCTCAAGACCCTTTGCTGATGGATTCCTTCTTTAATGGCCTGAATATGCCTTCAATTGATACAGACACCCATGACTGTCTAGAAGAAGAATTTACACCTGAGGAGATTGCAACAGCAGTGTCCGCAATGAAAAGTGGTAAATCACCGGGTCCGGATGGTTTTCCAACCGAATTTTACAGGACGTTTTCTGGTCTGCTTTGCCCATTCTTGTCTCGACTATTTGCAGAGTGCCTTAATACCTCAAAGCTACCGCCTAGTCTTTATCAGGCTTCAATTTCATTACTATTAAAGAAAAACAAAGACCCCCTGGAATGTGGATCCTATCGCCCAATCTCGCTTTTAAACTGTGATTACAAAATCCTAGCCAAGCTTTTAGCCATCCGTATGGAAGGCTCGCTGCATCAAGTAATACACTCTGACCAGACTGGCTTTGTGAGAAATAGGCATTTGTTTTTCAATATTAGGCGCCTTATGAATATACTGTACTCCCCTGCGTCGGAGGACCCAGAGGTGGTGGTCTCACTTGATGCAGAAAAAGCGTTTGACCGCGTTGAGTGGGATTACCTAACAGCTACCCTTTATAGATTTGGCTTTGGCCCCAAATTCATTGCGTGGATAAAGATTCTTTATTTTTCCCCCATGGCTTCGGTACGGACTAACAACTTGTCCTCTGACTATTTTCCCTTGCACCGCGGATCCAGACAGGGCTGTCCACTCTCCCCCTTGTTGTTTGCTTTGGCAATCGAACCTCTCGCCATTGCACTACGCTCTAATGATGCCATTCAAGGAATAATCCGGACGGGCTCAGAGCAGAAAGTCTCGCTATATGCGGATGACCTCCTTTTGTTTATCTCTAACCCTGATACTTCATTGCCACGCGCCTTATCTGTTCTTAAAAGGTTTGGATCAATCTCAGGGTACAAGCTGAATCTAGGCAAGAGTGAGCTTTTTCCTGTAAACAAGGCTGCTTTAAAGTGCTCTTTTACAAGTTCTCAGTTTAGGATTGTCCAGGATCAATTCACCTACTTGGGAGTTAAAGTGACAAGGAAATATTCAAATCTGTTTCAGGAAAACTTGGTTGCTCTAGCAGACAGTTTGAAACAATCTTTTACTTTTCGGAAGGATTAATGTCATTAAAATGAGTGTGTTGCCCAAATTTCTATATTTATTTCAATGTTTACCCATTTTTATTCCAAAATCTTTTTTTATTTCACTGGATCAAACATTCATGCATTTTATTTGGGATGGCAAGGTACCACGGATTGGTAGAAAACATTTACAGAAGCCTAGGTCATTGGGGGGTTTAGCTCTACCAAATTTTCAGACATACTATTGGGCTGCAAATTTCAGAGCCCTTCTGTACTGGCTGCAGACTGATCCTACTGGCCCTAGACCAATCTGGGTCCAGATGGAGTCTGAATCGTGTAAACCTGCTGCACTTTCTTCTGTGTTGTGCTCGTCTCTCCCAGTGTCCCTAGGCAAAAGGTGTGTCAACCCAATTGTAAAGCAGTCTCTTAAAATTTGGAATCAGTTCCGTTTAGCCTTTGGCCTCCGAGGCTTTTCTCTATCAGGCCCAATCAATCAGAACATTTTATTTCCTCCATCTTTGAATGATGGGGCTTTTGGCATCTGGCACTCACTAGGCCTCTCCTCACTAGCCCAATTATTCTTTGATGATACATTTGCCTCTTTTGCTCAGCTACAGGAAAGGTTCAACCTCCCCCAATCCCACTTTTTCCGCTATCTCCAGACTAGGAACTTTGTCAGAGCTAACACACCTGAATTTCCCCATAGGCCTGTGAATACAGCTATAGAGAGCATCCTGGAGCTGAACAAGCTTCCTAGGGGCGCAATTTCAGATGTATATGCAATCATTCATGACTTACAGAACCCTTCTTTGGTGCCTTTAAAGACTCGATGGGAAAAGGATTTGGGGGAGGAACTTGGGGAAGACACCTGGGAATCTGTGCTGCGCAGGGTGCATTCGTCCTCTTTTAGCACTAGACACAGCCTCATTCAATTCAAGGTGGTTCACCGTATCCACTGGTCTGGGGCCAGACTTGGAAGAATATTCTCTGATTTTGATCCTACCTGTGTCAGATGTAAAATTGAACCAGCCACACTGTTGCATATGTTCTGGGGCTGTCATAAACTGTCAGGTTTCTGGGAATTAATATTTCTCTGATATATATAACACTGTTATAGATCCCTCTCCCCTTACAGCCCTTTTTGGAGTACTGCCCATAGGTACCCCCCTGTCAAGAATCCAGTCGGACACTGTTGCTTATACAACTCTTTTAGCTAGACGGCTAATACTACAGAACTGGAAGATGGCAGCTCCCCCATCTTATAAATATTGGGTGAGAGATGTGTTGTGCTCTCTGAAACTAGAAAAAATTAAATTAAATTCACGTGGGAACCCCAAACTGTTTAGTGAGGCTTGGGCTCCATTCCGGTCTTACTTTAAACAGTCCATCCTCTGATGGCATTCCTATTAAAACCAAAATAAGTCTGTATTTGACCCCCCTGTGACTTAGAGGTTGGATGAGCATTTCTCTGTGTTTTTTTTCTGGGGTGGGGGTGGGGGGCATTAAGGTTGATGTGCTTATTGATTGTGACCTGCGGATGCCTTGTTCATCTTGCCCGGGCAGAGACTAAGGTGTGAGCTTGTTTTTCCCAGTTATTTTTATTTTTTAATTCTGTTCACGCCTACATAAAATTATTATTATTCATTTTTTATTTTAAAGCATTGTAAACTTTTTATTTTTGGTCCAGTGGATGGTTGGTCTGTGGCCTTGACTGTCTGTGAGTGGTTGCATTTCTCCACCCCATCCCTTGACTGTTTACAGGAACAATGGTGAGGTGTTTGCTCTGTCCCTATACTATAGATTGCCCTTTAACCTTTTGTAGCCTTCTGCCTGGTGTGTTTAACTTGTCTAAAGTATGGTATCTTTAAAGTTATTTTTTTTATATGTATTATTTGTATTTTTTTTCTAGTTGAGTATATTATTTATATTGCTTTGTCTTGTCTGTGTGTGTGTAAAACTTAATAAACAGAGTTTTCAAAAAAAAAAAAAGAATGTGATACCCTGTGCCAGCATGGTTTTTATTGGTTAGTGTACCTGTCAGTCAGAGGGGTTATGACAAGTCGTGGTGTGTTGCCCAGGTACTCGTATGAATAGAGGAACTGGGCGTCACAGATGTTGGCGAAGCAGTGTCTCTCCTTTTCATCCCAGCGATGACGTAGCTGAGACAACCATAGGAACGCCTGAGAGTTCTCCACCTGGCAATGGGGGAATGAGGGAATGGAGAGAGAGAGGGAATTGGAAGAAGACGAAAAACAGGGATGAGTACAAAAAAACATCCAAAACACTTTCTGTCTTTGTTAAAGTTGCAAAACTTTTTTAAAGCCTTTATCATTATGTTCATTTCATAATTGAGAAAAGGTTGAAAACAAACTAAAACTGATACCTTCTGAGCGATGATCTTAGCGACCACGTCCCTCGCATGGACGTCTATGGTGCAGATGGTCATGACCTTCTGGCGGTCGCCCGGCGACAGCTGTCCAATCAGCATGGAGATTAGTGTGTTGAGCTGGGCGACCTGCTTCCTGTTATATTCCTTCATGGCGTTCTCATATCCCTCCTCCAGACGGGAGAAGGCCATGCCCACGTCTAACGTCCACCAGATCTGAGTACACGTCAGGGCCACCTAGAGGGCAATATACACATTAGAAGTCAGAGGTCAAAGGTCAGAGGAAGACAGAGGTTCGAGTTACAGAGCTGAGTGCACTACACAGATCGATAAAAAGGCACAGGTCATGTCAGGAGTGGTCAACCCTCCTCCTGGAGAGCTATTTGGTGTGCAGGCTTTTGTGACAGCCCTGCTCTAACACACCTAATTCTAATGTAATACAGTATTACCTGAGCGGGGTAGTCAAACAGCCACTGCTCTCTGGGTTTGTCCTCGTAGGCCATCACTGCCTCTGTCATCTCATGATGCACTGTTGACCGCATGGTTTCCAGAACACGATTCAACCACATCTCCACCTGAAGACAACCACACAGATAATGATGTCATAGAACACAGTGCAATCACACCTCCCCCTGAAGGCAACCACACACATAATGATGACATACTACACATCCACACTATTAATGTGTTTGTCATTTTAGAACCGAGGGGCATCAGACAACATGAATATACACAATTGACTTTTCATTCAAATGAAGGGGACTAATAGGAAACTAATACATTTGATTTACATGCTTTGCTAACATCTTTCAATCCCTGTCCCCCATAATAGTGTTACCTGTCCGGTGCAGTCGCAGGGCTGATTAAAGGGGACATACTCCTCCTCCCTACTGAACATGCCCAGACCTGTCTTAGTAGGGTTCCCCTCCGTGTCAGTCTCAAACTGCATCTTAGCTGTGTTGTCAAACAGCTTGGATAGATGTCTCTGGACCTAGGGACAGAGCAGGAAGAGTAGGAACTAATGTCAGGAAAAGTAAGGACCACCCTTTATTGACAGGTTTCAACAAAACTCGTTGTTCAACTATCCTTCAATACTGAAGAGAATAATTTAGCACTTTTTTTTTTATTCCCAGGATGAGGTGTAAAGACTGGAAAACTATGACCAACACTGCTCTCTTGTGGAGACTCAGAGTCCTACAGGTATGAGCAAAAAAAACATGTCAGTATTTATTATCCATTGTGAAAACGTCTCAGAGTAAGAGTACTGATCTAGGATCAGGTCTCAATCTGTCAATATAATTGTATTCAATATGATCGAAAAGGCTAAACTGATCCTAGATAAGCACTCCTAATCTGAGAGGCTTTGTGGATCCACCTAATGGGTTTAGGTTCCTACCTGGAGCGGGTTGGTTCCATTGGACAGTATGTCCAGCATGTCAGCAGAGGAGATGAAGTAGAATCTGGGGAAGGCCAGACGCTTGGTGTCCAGATACTCAGCCAAGGCCTTCTCACACAGAGACAGTCTACACAAGGTCACACACAGTCACTATCAGTGAATTGTGTGAATATGTGCAAGTGTATAAATACATCCATGGGTAAGTTCCTACGTTTGTATGTGTTGCCTTTTTCTATCGATAACACAATCATTCTCTTTCCTCTAACACGAATTTCAGTGCACTGTGAGAAAGAGATTCCCATCACACCACCCCAGACTCCCTCTCCTTCCCCCACCTGCTCTGAATGTCCTCCAGTTTGCTGAACAGGCCTGCTTTATTGGTGGCCTCCACCACGTTGGGCGTTTTATGGGCTGCGTTCGCCAGCTCTTTGAAATCAGCATCAATCCCTTCAAAGCGTTTGGAGTCCTGGGGAGAGTTGCATTGTGGGAGCCCGGCCAGGGGATAGGATTTCCCAGAGGACAATCACACAGAGACATATTAACTACAAACATCTGGCTTTAAGACTACCACTGGAACCGGAGGAATAGCATCGCCATCAAGGTAATTAAGGAAATGTATAATTCTGATTTACAAAGTAGGCTGGTGTTTAGACAACTAACGATGTATTAATTAACATGCATGAAAGTGGTACAGGCAGAGCCCTTATGAAGGATAAAAAACAAACTTGTGAAATGGGAGTGTATGTGTGCATGCATACGCAAGTGTGTGTGTGTGTGTGTGTCTTTGAGCATGTGTGTGCAAGTGTGTGTGTGTGTGTGTGTGTGTCTGACCTCGGGCAGCTGTGAGCGGATGTCCTCAGAGCCTATGAAGATGCTCTCCAGATGGGTCCAGGTACGCTGCACCTCGAACCAGATGGATATCACTCCGTCCGCCACTGATAACTTCCGTTGCCACAATGACACCTCCTCCAGGAAGTGGGCGATGTACTTGGAGGACATGAGGTTCTGCAGCTGGACCTGATTGTCCTCCAGGGTTTCAATCAGGTCCTCGTCCGAGCGCAGCAAGGGCACCTGGGTACGGTGGTGAGGCTCGTACTGGAACTGCATACCTGGAGTAATCAATCAGTCAATCAACCAAACCAATCAGTCAGTCAATCAACCAAACCAACCAGTCAGTCAATCAACCAAACCAACCAGTCAGTCAATCAACCAAACCAATCAGTCCTTCAATCAACCAAACCAATCAGTCAGTCAATCAACCAAACCAACCAGTCAGTCAATCAACCAAACCAGTCAGTCAGTCAATCAACCAAACCAATCAATCAATCAACCAAACCAATCAATCAACCAAACCAATCAGTCAGTCAGTCAACCAAACCAACCAGTCAGTCAATCAACCGAACCAATCAGTCAGTCAATCAACCAAACCAATCAGTCAGTCAATCAACCAAACCAATCAGTCAGTCAATCAACCAAACCAATCAGTCAGTCAATCAACCAAACCAATCAGTCAGTCAAGCAACCAAACCAATCAGTCAATCAACCAAACCAACCAATCTATCAGTCAATCAACCGAACCAATTAGTCAGTCAATCAACCGAACCAATCAGTCAGTCAATCAACCAAACAGTCAGTCAATCAACCGAACCAATCACAGATTAAACATGAAAAGTACAGGCGTCTGATAAAAGTCATAATTGAGCTCAGTTTAAGGGTATTCTGTACTGTACCGGTCCATGTAGAGTTGAGTTCAGAGAGCACCTTCTCCATGCCCATCTCTTTGACAGCCTTGTCCACGATGCCCCTCACCTCCTCCTCAAAGTTGTGCAGGTTGAGCTGCAGCAGGTCCGCCAGTGTTGTCTCCTGGTCCATGGTGAAGCGCACCCCGGTGGCAGCCATTAGCTGGTGCCAGTGTCTGGCCCGTATGGCAGGGTTCTGGAGCTCTGCTACGGCCCTGAGGGAGGTCAGGAGGTTCTTTACCCTGCTGTCCAGACCTGAGAACGCCTCCCACGATCGCACCTAGGGGGAAGAAAGGTTATGATACAATTCAGCATTAACCCCCAAAAACACTGGCGGGAGAGGTGAGTGTCAGGAAAAAGTAAGGGAGAGGCAAGGTGTGAGAAATGTATTTGCAAATGTACTTGTTCTTTTACAATGGGTTTTTCCTTTTTGATTGTGGCCAATGTAATATCTCACTTTCTCTCCCTCTCGTCTTCACCCCTCTGCACTTCTTTCTCCTCCACCTCCTCATCTCTCCCTCTCACCTCTTTATCCAAAGCTCGGATGTCTTTATTGAAGCGTTTACACTCCAGTTCCATGTCCTCTACGTTGATGTCTCTCCATGGTGTGGTCCTCCAGGCAGCCATAGTACTGTCTACTACAGCTATCATGTCCCACAGCTCCTTCAGCAGCCCCGCCTCGCGCCTGGGGAACCACACGATATAACAATAAGTCAGTCAGTCAGACAGTACATCAATCAAACAATTGTATTAATATAGTACTTTTCACAAAAACATTTGACACCGAGTGCTTTACAGTAACCCGGCCTGGATCTTCTAAGGGAAAACCGTAGAAGGACAAACTCTCTCGAAGGAAGAAACCTTGTGGGGAAAGAGTTTAGAAAAACTGTAGCCCTGTCTCACCTGCACTGTCGTAGTTGTCTGTAGTCAGAGACAGTCACCTCAAACAGGCCGGCAGACTCCACCAGCCCAGCCATCACAGCCTCCTTCTCCTGGATCTGTTTGTGGGATGCATTCAGCATGGCATACGGGTTCTCACTGGCAAACCTACAATATCACACGGAGGAACCACACAGCAAGGTTACTCTCTCAGCATCTGATATGGTTTCACATTGATACGAAGTTAACCTGACATTATAAATGTATTAACTACCAGGGAGAAAATAGATTTGAAAGCCCCTTGTGTAGAGGGTCTTACTGACAAACCTACATCACACCAGCCTGAGCACCAGTCTGTTACCGTTTCAGCTGACTACTTTGTCAAGTCATGTTTGGTATGGAGGTTGGCTACCCAGGCCCGACACCACACACACAGTCAATTATCCACCCGGGCATCCATGACATTAATGAGAAAATCATGTCACTACAGAGGAACGATTATGCGCATAATTCATTAAGTAATTAGACAGCATGATGGAGCGCCACTACCTGTGGGTAATTAGCATATGTAAAGATTCAATTATGCTTGCCTAATGTGTAAGCGTTGACTCGTTAACTGTTCACTGCACAATTATAGACTGATCGATGTAGAGGTGTGACAGGAGGGAACAACAACTTGTGATCTTTGCAATGGTGGCCCATAACGGAGAAGGGTGTAAGCAATGTTTTTACCTAGCCCTCTGGTTGGGGATGTGGAGCCATAACCACATTGCTTACACCTACAGTATCCAGCCCTTTTAGATCAAATAGGACACATGTCCTGGGGTAGGAGCTATGGGACTGTTTAGGACTGAGGATTGAATGAGGACACAAGGGAGAGGACAACTTTGTGTGGGAGCGCGCATCACCTGAAGGGCCCGTTCTTCCTGAAGCTCTCTCTGAAGGCGTGTTGCTCCACGTCGAATGAGGCACACTTCCTGCGTAGTCCGGCCACCTCGCTGGCCTGGAGAGGAGCCACCTGCTGTTTCACCACCACCGCCTGCTTCTTCACGTTGGTCCACTTCTCTGGAAGCTCCTAGAGGAAGGGAGAAATAGACGAGTGTAAGGCAGAGGGAAAGAGGGAGAGGGGGACGATGTGTGTTAAGTACTAGGAGGAAGGAGGGACAGAGACATTAGTAACTTTTCTGATAGCTCCTGGACAGAGAGGAAGGAGGAAGAGAGGGATGAGTATCGAGAGGAGGATGAGTACCACCAGAAGGAGCAAAGAGGGAGTGGGACAAAACAGAGAGATGAGTGCCAAAAGGAATGACAGAAGGGGACAGAGGAATGAGAGGAGGAGGGAGGAGAGAGGTAGGAGTTTGATCGATTGACTTTGGACAAGGGTCACCTCTAGCTGTTTGTAGACCACGTCAGGCAGCTCCTGTTCATATGTCTTGAGCAGGGTAATGGTGTGTTGGAGCGGCTCAAACATGGCGTCCGTCCCACCCTGCCTCTCCTTCACGGCCAGCAGGTGACCCATGACCCCCACCAGGCCACCATAGTCGCCCTGCTCCACCCTGTGACCCAGCCCCTGCTCTGCTAGACTGATAAACTCCTCCAGGTCTAACAGGCTGGGGTGGGGGGGGGGGGGAGAGAGAGAGAGAGAGAGAGAGAGAGAGAGAGAGAGAGAGAGAGAGAGAGAGAGAGAGAGAGAGAGAGAGAGAGAGAGAGAGAGAGAGAGGAAGAGAGGAGAGGAGAGGAGAGGAGAGGAGAGGAGAGGAGAGGAGAGGAGAGGAGAGGAGAGGAGAGGAGAGGAGAGGAGAGGAGAGGAGAGGAGAGGAGAGGAGAGAGAGAGAGAGAAAATGTTAAAATGTTTAAATACAAGAAAGACAACATGAAGTAGAAGGATACTTTGACAGAGTGGTTTTTCTCCCCGGAATCTTCTGGTATCTGCCTAACAACCTGTGTGGGATATTGGTAGAGTTAGAGTCTGCCTACCTGTTTGTGACGTGGTCTATGAGGTGTTGTTTGAACATGAGACTCCACTTCCTGACGATGTTGAGAAGGGCGCTCTTAAAGGCCCGTCCGTCGACCCTCATCCACCCCTGGAACACACACACTGGCTCCAGACCCTGCACCTCCTCATAGATACGCTCGTATCTGGGGATACACACACACAGAGTCATCATTACATTCACAATTGCACACACACACTCAAAAACACACACTATTTATCTCCCTTACCCATCCACCTGCTCTCTAAACTGCTCCAGTGTAGGTGGGTTCTCTGGGACTCCATCCTCTGCATGAGCCTCTATCTCCTGACTGGTCAGCACGTGGCCGTACAGCAGGAACTGGCGCATAAACTCCTTCCTGTCGTCAACGTACAGGTATGCATAGCGCTCCAACGAGTTACGGAACTCACAACATGTCGCCATGACGCCCTGCACACGTTCCATCAGCAGCTGGCGCATGTCCGCCAAATCAGCCATGTCTTCCATAACAGCCTGATAGTCGGCAGATTAGAATTATTTTATAGATGATAGATTATAGATACAATACACATTCTAGATTATGGGTTAAAGGGATACTGGGAGATTCTGGCAATTAAGCGTCAGATGAACTCGTGCATACCATTTTTATGTCTCTGTGTGCCTGTAGACTAACAGAAATTGCGCTAACGCTAGTAAGCATTGGCTTGCGAAGCTACCGCTAACTTCCTTGATATTGCAGGCAGAGACATAAACATGGTAAAGAAATGCCAGAATCTCACAGTATTCCTTTTAGGGTGGATTATTGATCTCCATCTGAATATTGGACAAACTTGACATATAATAACAATACGGTATATTTCATGAGACCAACTTGTGTCTGAGCAGCATGAATATAAACAGCATGAATATAAACAGCATGAATATAAACAGCATGAATAAACTGTTTGGCATAGATGTAAGGTTGCAAAATGTAGGTAACTTCCCCAAAATTCCCAGGTTTTCCAGAATCATCCTGATTCCGGGAACCTTCCAACTGGGATTTCTGGAAATCCGGGGAATTTGGGGGAAAGTTATCTGAATTGTGCAACCATGGTAGTGTTGTAGTACCTGGTAGTGTGGGACGCTGCTGTGCGCGGCCAGGCGTGGCACCAGAGAAGAGGTCCTGTAGATGTCATTGACCAGGCTCTCCACCAGGTCATAGAAGCCATCGGCAGCTCCGTACTCCAGCGAAGGGTTAAACACCATGTCAGGGACCCTCAGGTCCAGCTGGGCCTCAAACAGAGGGGCCACACCACCACGCTGGTCTGAGGGAGGGAAGAAGGGGTGTTTCACAAAAATGTGTGAATCTCGTACAAAGTGCACGTCTTACATTCAGGAGGGCTCGCCAGACTGTTAGTCAAACCTGGGCTGAGGTGAATACACAAACAAATGTACTGATCATTCAAGCGGAACGGATCATTGCTCACCAGTGTTGTCGAGGAAGAACTTGAGGGAGCATTCGATGCTGTTGAAGAAGCCGTCTATGACCATGTCGTCTATGTACTCCACATAGGCTCTCCACTCCTCAGAACCTGGGTCTGCTCTGAACAACCCCAGGTTACTCTGTCACAGAACGAAGACACTCACACTCAAAATCAAAGAGTAACATGTACACAGAACACGCACCTATTATTTGTATAAAGAAATTAATAATGCACACCTTTTAACCTTTTACATTCGTGGGGATTGGCCTATATGGATAGGGTTAAATTGAAATGTGTCTTACATAAGACATATGTAAAGCATATGCATAATCATAGTACCAATTGAAAGGGAATATAGTGGAGTTTATGGGAATATCATTAGATCAAAGTTGAGGAAAAAACATTTCACCGGACTCAAGACTGAATCCAAACATTACACTTGATTTCCTGTGCATTTTACATTTACTGTACTTTTCACAGTATTTGTTGATAACAACATCTGAAAATACTCTGGATACATTCAGTAACACGATGAGAATATTTCTGGAAGATGTGGGGTAGGTGCAACATAAGACAAAAAAATGACACGGGTTGAGTGAGAGGACTGACTGGTGTCTCCAAGTGGACACACACCTCTCCAAAGTGTGCACAGTTTCTAAGCAATTTCAATGCACTTCTATGGGTCAAAAAATTGCCTTCAACTATAAGGTGCTTTTTTGATCTCTCCTAGCTGTGCCGATGAGGAACTACGACAAGCACACTTGTAGTTGTTTTGTTTGGAACACGACTCTGCATCCCTGTTGTTGTTTACGCAGAAACGGACCATTATGTATCACTATCTGGGTCAGGTGGGCATCATCTGAAAGCCTGCTCTATTGCCAATATGACTGGTTAAGTTATACCACACGATCTTACAGTGTTCGGCTTTCACAAGGCAATTCAGAGAAACAGATCGTCATTTTGGTGAGCATAGAAAGGTGTGATGAGTGCACACATGTGCGTGTTCCGCTGTGAATTGTCTTCACAATAGACAAACATCATCTCATTCTGT
This sequence comes from Salvelinus namaycush, assembly GCF_016432855.1. NCBI lineage: Eukaryota > Metazoa > Chordata > Actinopteri > Salmoniformes > Salmonidae > Salvelinus > Salvelinus namaycush. The sequence continues at coordinate 22,850,128 of NC_052341.1, read as the reverse complement.
TCAGAACAACCCAGGGTATGACCCCATGTCATCTTGTAACTGTACATCAAACATAATGACCATAAAAGTTGACACTGCATATGACATGTTGTATGATATGGAAATGTGAAGTGCACATTTGGACTCGCGCGTGTTTGGCTTGCGTGTATGACATCAAAGCAGTATTTATTATAATCCACAACGTCTCATCTTTCAACATAAACTGAGTCCTCTTAATTCACAGCATTTCCCTCACTCAGACAACAAAACATTTGCAAAAGTTGCCAAATTCGCAACTTTTGCAATGATGACTAACACATAACTCCTAATATGATTAATAAAGTTCCCTGCAAAGCCAGAAGTGTTTATGACCTTCATGTTATTTGGCATAGTCACCTTCAGCAGGAAGTGTATCTTCTCTCCGGAAGAGCGTATTTGGGCGTAACACCTCTCTAGCCTGTCAGCCCTGTCGTCCAGGCTGAGCAGGGTGTCTCTCTTGCCCTCCCTTCGGTCATAGAGGGGGCTGGCCAAGGCCCTCATACAGCCCTGGATCTCCTCCACGTGGTCCTTGGTCCTCTGGAGCCTCCTCTCCAGATCACACACACACTCACGCACCTCCTGGATGTACTCCCAGATACCTGCTCACAAACAGGGGAAGGAAATGGACACACACGTTAAAAGGGCCGTTACAGTTTCAAATCTATGTTTGTCAGAAGGTTTTCAGACCTTGAAAGTAAAGCGAAGATGAAACCATGTCCCACAACTTCAGTTGTGTAGATCCAGCTACTCGCCTCAATCCCTGAAAAAACGTCTGACAAATGTTAAAGTGCAATGTCCCTCTAAGGAAAGGTGGTCAAGGTTGTTCCACTGTTTTCACTGATCTATTCTTAAGCAGGGCACTGAGGCGTCCGGTGCTGCCAACCCAACTCCTAGTCTGTTTACCAGTCTGTTTAGCTATCATTCCACGCCTGCCATGCTAAACAATCTTGACCATATGAAATGGAGTACATGGAGTGGAAAGTTAGCTGAACAGACTGGTACCCAGGCTATCCAACTCCTTCATCTTCTACTAAAACCTACAAGTGAAATGATAGGGAACTGGCTCCACATACATCTACAAAGCAGGCTCTATATAACACCTTGTCCTCTTTTATTATTCTCCATAACTATCCTAAGTGCATCCAGCACAGTAAGAAGCACCAGAAGTAACATATTGTTTTTGTCTCCATCTGGACACACACCTCTCCAAAGTGTGAACAGTTCCTAAGTCATTTCAATGCACTTTAACGAGACAAAAAAATTGCCTTCAACTATAAGGTGCTTTTTTGATCTCTCCTAGCTGTGCCGATGAGGAACTACGACAAGCACACTTGTAGTTGTTTTGTTTGGAACACGACTCTGCATCCCTGTTGTTGTTTACGCAGAAACGGACCATTATGTATCACTATCTGGGTCAGGTGGGCATCATCTGAAAGCCTGTTCTATTGCCAATATGACTGGTTAAGTTATAAAATACGATCTGGTTGGCATGTTCCGTAAGAAATGTGTATATATATATATATACAAACACTACTTTGCTATTTTGAAAAGAAAAACACATTTTTTGTCCATTAAAATAACATCAAATTGATCAGAAATACAGTGTAGACATTGTTAATGTTGTAAATGACTATTACAGCTGGAAACGGCAGATTTTTTATGGAATATCTACATAGGCATACTGTTACGAATCCCACCGAAGAAGGTGCCTCTTCCCGTTCGGGCGGCGCTCGGCGGTCGTCGTCTCCGGCCTACTAGCTGCCACCGATCCCCTTTTCTGTTTCATTTAGTTTTGTCTGATTTGTTGCACCTGTTTTGTGTTTAGGTTTATTGTGGGCTATTTAAACCCAGTTGGCCCGACGACTTTTGTGCGGGCTTGTTTTTCTGTTTGTGGTGTCGTATTTTCTTGTGGTGTCTGTTCCGAGTGGATTTTGTCCTGTTTGTTTTGGACTGTTACTTGACGCGCCCTTGTATGTGTGGCGTAGCCGTCTCGCTGTATTCTTTTGGAATATTAAATCCACTTGCTTCTCACTACCCTGCTCTCTGCGCCTGACTCCTTCATTGTGACACATACAGAGGCCCATTATCAGCAACCATCGCTCCTGTCACGCCCTGACCTTAGAGAGCCTTTTTATTTCTCTATTTGGTTAGGGCAGGGTGTGTTTGATTCCCAATCGGAGGCAGCTGTCTATCGTTGTCTCTGATTGGGAATCAGATATAAGTTGTTAGTTTCCGTTTGGGTTTTGTGGGATCTTGTCTTTGTTTGTTGCATGTTTTGCACTACGAAGCTTTATGTTCGTTGTATTGTTTATTGTTTTTGGTGGAACATTAATAAAGAAAATGTACGCCTACCACGCTGCACCTTGGTCCGGTCATTCTACCAACGAGAGCCGTAACAGCTCCTGTGTTCCAATGGCACATTGTGTTAGCTAATCCAAGTTTATCATTTTAAAAGGCTAATTGATCATTAGAGAACCCTTTTGCAATTATGTTAGCACAGCTGAAAACTGTTGTTCTGATTAAAGAAGCAATAAAACTGGCCTTCTTTAGACTAGTTGAGTATCTGGAGCATCAGCATTTGTGAGTTCGATTATAGGCTCAAAATGGCCAGAAACCAATAACTTTCTTCTGAAACTCGTCAGTCTATTCTTGTTCTGAGAAATGAAGGCTATTCCATGCGAGAAATTGCCAAGAAACTGAAGATCGCACAATGCTGTGTACTACTCCCTTCACAGAACAGCGCAAATTGGCTCTAACCAGAATAGAAAGAGGAGTGGGAGGCCCCGGTGCACAACTGAGCAAGAGGACAAGTACATTAGAGTGTATAGTTTGAGAAACAGACGCCTCACAAGTCCTCAATTGGCAGCTTTATTAAATAGTACCCGCAAAACACCAGTCTCAACGTCAACAGTGAAGAGGCAACTCTGGGATGCTGGCCTTCTAGGCAGAGTTCCTCTGTCCAGTGTCTGTGTTCTTTTGCCCATCTTAATCTTTTCTTTTTATTGGCCAGTCTGAGATATGGCTTTTTCTTTGCAATTCTGCCTAGAAGGCCAGCATCTCGGAGTCGCCTCTTCACTGTTGACGTTGAGACTGTAGTCATAATGTATGTACTGTAAATACGTATATATTTTTTTAATACATTTTAGTCATTTAGCAGAAGCTCTTATCCAGACCGAGTTATGAGTGTTGGTAGTGAGTGGATACATATTTTTTCTTCTTTTTTGTACTGGTCTCCTGTGGGAATCGTCCAACTTCCCTGCTGTTGCAAGTGCCATGCTCTACCAACTGAGCCACACAGGCTTCTCTACCCTGTCCTTCAGGAAGCTGTGGGTCCTACAGTAGGCACCACCACAACCCTCCCGAACATTGAAGCACTGTGGCTTAGTCATCTGTTCCAAACACATCTTCTCTCCTGGGGTCTCATGTCATGACATCGCAGTCAGTCCTGTCCCGGAACTGACAAGGATGAGGGAACATCATGAAAAAGGCATGTGAGGAGAATATATGACTTAGTAGAACAGTAGAGTACTGTAGCCAAGTAGAACAGTAGAGTACAGTAGAACAGTAGAGTACTGTAGCCAAGTAGAACAGTAGAGTACAGTAGAACAGTAGAGTACTGTAGCCAAGTAGAACAGTAGAGTACAGTAGAACAGTAGAGTACTGTAGCCAAGTAGAACAGTAGAATACAGTAGAACAGTAGAGTACTGTAGCCAAGCACACGTGAGAAGGAAATTGTGGACAGTTTTTGCCCAAGTTAAAACATTAGGGCACCCGTAATGCCCCACTTCCCCCTGTAGTTTTGACCTCTGACCTTGGCTGTTCCAGTTGATGTCCTCCTCTGCCTCTCTGAGACGCGTGTCGATGTCTCTGAGCTGACCCTGGACCAGTGGGTGCTCCACCTCCAGAACCGTGCTCACCACCTTGTTGTATCTCCTCACAGTGAGCTCCAGGTTGGCTATGTACTGCCACAGCTGACCCCTGCTAGTGTACACCTGCTCTGCAGTGTCCGGGATGGACTCTGTCTGCCTGGCCTTCAGGTACTTCACCTCTCTCAGGACTGAGACCAACTGGGGGGAGGGACAGGGGCGAGGTGGGGTTTCAGGGGGAGGAGGTAGGAGGAAGTGAAAGAGAGAGAGGTAAAAATAACAAGTGCTCTGTAGCAACAATGTCATTTACAGTAATGTTGAATACAAGATCATTTTCCCCTAGCAGTACCTGTGGGTTGAAACTGACGGAGTTACGTTTATAGTACCTGTGGGTTGAAATTAACAGAGATGAGGCGGGTAGCTGGGTCTCGGCTGACGAGGGGGAGGTTGAGATTGTACTGGGACTTCTCTCCCACCGTCTCAGTCCATACATCAAACAGCTGACAGGAGTAACTGGGGGAGGTAGTTGGTTAACAAAGCTAGTTAGTTTAACTCAACTCTGGACGTCGAAACCAGTTTCACTGCTTTTTTTTCATTGTTCCTCATATAAACAGGGATTGATTTAGACCTGGGACACCGGGTGAAGGCAATGAATTATCAAGTAGAACAGAAAACCAGCAGGCTCCGGACCTCGTAGGGTAAGAGTTGAATACCCCTGGTTTAGAGAATTAGTTGGTTGAGAGAGTTTCCCAACTCCGGTCCTCGACTACCCCAAACAGCATACATTTTATTGTAGCCCCGGACAAAAACACCTGATTCAACTTGTCAAGGGCTTGATGATTAGTTGGCAAGTAGAATCAGGTGTGCTTGTCCACAATAAAAATGTGTACTGTTGGGAGTACTCGAGGACCGGAGTTGGGAAACACTGGTTTAGAGAGTAAGTTAGTTGATCAATTAACAAAACAAGTAACACATTCCTATTACACCGTTACTGCTAAACAAGCTACTGCAGATTTCAATAAACTGTAATAACAGACATTTGTTTCTCTAATGAGCCACTGTATTAAAAAAAAGTTTGCTCTTCAGTAACAAACAGAAACGTGCAGCGAAAGCGACTAAACCAAAATGAGGTTTGAGAACAATACAGACATATCAAATCAAAATGGTGTTGGTCGCATACATGGATTTGAAGATGTTATCGCAGGTGCAGCGAAATGCTTGTGTTTTTAGCTCCAACAGTACAGTAATACCTAACAATGAAAATGTAAAATAAACAATACACACATTATCCAGAAAAATAAAGAAAATAGAAATATCAGAACGAGCAATGTCAGAGACCGGAATATATATATTTATAAACTGGGTGGTTCAAGCCCTGAATGCTGATTGGCTGACAGCCGTGGTATATCAGACCGTATACCATGGGTATGACAAAACATTTATTTTTACTGCTGGTAACCAGTTTAAAATAGCAATAAGGGACCTCTGGGGTTTGTGGTATATGGCCAATATAACACACCTCCTCGGGCCTTATTGCTTAAATATACAGTACCAGTCAAAAGTTTGGACACACCTACTCATTCAAGGGTTTTTCTTTATTTTTACTATTTTCTACATTGTAGAATAATAGTGAAGAAATAAAAACTATGAAATAACACATGTAGTAACCAAAAAGTGTTAAACAAATCTAAATATATTTTATATTTGAGATTCTTCAAAGTAGCCACCCTTTGCCTTGATGACAGCTTTGCACACTATTGTTATTCTCTCAACCAACTTCATGAGGTAGTCACCTGGAATGCATTTTTAAAAACAGGTGTGCCTTGTTAAAAGGTCATTTGTGGAATTTCTTTCCTTCATAACATGTTTGAGCCAATCAGTTGTGTTGTGACAAGGTAGGGGTGGTGTACAGAAGATAGCCCTATTTGGTAAAAGACCAAGTCCATATTATGGCAACAGCTCAAATAAGCAAAGACAAACAAAAGTCCATCATTACTTTAAGACATGAAGGTCAGTCAATCTGGAAAATTTCAAGAACTTTTGAAAGTTTCTTCAAGTGCATTTGCAAAAACCATCAAGCGCTATGATGAAACTGGCTCTCATGAGGACAGCCACAGGAAGGGAAGCCCCAGAGATTACTGTCACGCCCTGACCTTAGTTATCTATGTTTTCATTATTATTTTGGTTAGGTCAGGGTGTGACGAGGGTGGGTATGCTTGTTTTGTCTTCTCTAGGGTTTTTGTAGATCTAGGGGTTTTGTAAGTCTAGGTAATTGTAGGTCTATGGTGGCCTGAATTGGTTCCCAATCAGAGGCAGCTGTTTATCGTTGTCTCTGATTGGGGATCCTATTTAGGTTGCCATTTTCCCTTTTGGTTTCGTGGGTTCTTGTCTATGTGTAGTTGCCTGTTCAGCACTCTTTGTATAGTTTCACGTTTTGTTTAGTGTTCATTCTTATAATAAAGAGAATGTACGCATACCACGCTGCGCCTTGGTCTCCTCCCTACGACGGCCGTGACAGTTACCTCTGCTGCAGAGGATAAGTTCATTAGAGTTAACTGCACCTCAGAAATTGCAGCCCAAATAAATGCTTCACAGAGTTCAAGTAACAGACACATCTCAACATCAACTGTTCAGAAGAGACTGCGTGAATCAGGCCTTCATGGTCGAATTGCTGCAAAGAAACCACTACTAAAGGACACCAATAAGAAGAAGAGACTTGCTTGGGCCAAGAAACACGAGCAATGGACATTAGACCGGTGGAAATCTGCCCTTTGGTCTGATGAGTCCAAATTTGAGATTTTTGGTTCCAACGGCTGTGTCTTTGTGAGACGCAGAGTAGGTGAACGGATGATCTCTGCATGTGTGGTTCCCAGCATGAAACATGGAGGAGGAGGTGTGATGGTGTGGGGGTGCTTTGTGGTGACACTGTCTGTGATTTATTTAGAATTCAATGCACACTTAACCAGCATGGCTACCACAGCATTCTGCAGCGATATGCCATCCCATCTGGTTCGCACTTAGTGGGACTATCATTTGTTTTTCAACAGGACAATGTCTAAGGGCTAATTGACCAAGGAGAGTGATGGAATGCTGCATCAGATGACCTGGCCTCCACAATCACCTGACCTCAACCCAATTGAGATGGTTTGGGATGAGTTGCACTGCAGAGTGAAGGAAAAGCAGCCAACAAGTGCTCCACATATGTGGGAACTCCTTCAAGACATTGGAAAAGCATTCCAGGTGAAGCTGGTTGAGAGAATGCCAAGCGTGTACAAAGCTGTCATCAAGGCAAAGGGTGGCTACTTTGAAGAATCTAAAATATAAATTAGATTTTGATTTGTTTAACCCTGTTGTGGTTACTACATGATCCCATATGTGTTATTTCATAGTTTTGAAGTCTTCACTATTATTCTACAATGTAGAAAATAGTCAAAATAAAGAAAAACCCCTGAATGAGTAGGTGTGTCCAAACGTTTGACTGGTACTGCATATATATAGACATATAATGGTGTGTTTTGTATGTAAACAGTATTATAATGACCAGTGTTCAATGACTTGACTACAGTATAAAGTGAGTAAAACAGTTTGTAAACACTATTAAAGTGACCAGTGTTCTCTATATACATTGGGCAGCAGTCTCTAAGATGCAGGGTAGAGAGAACAGTGAATAAGGCTAGAGGTGACTGTTTAACAGTCTGATGGCCTGGAGGAAAAAACTGTATCTCAGTCTGTCGGTCCCGGCTTTGATGCACCTGTACTGTCTCCGCCTTGTAGATCATAGCGGGGTGAACAGGCTCGGGTGGCTGATTTCATTTATTGAATCTCTCACCTACACAGGGAGTCTAGTAAAGGAGGAGGAACATACAGTAGGGGACGACTAAACGGATTCATTCACTACAGAGAACAGACAATATGTCAGGCTCCTGGACGGCTGTACCAATCTGTAAATAGACTGTTTATGGTGAGGGCTTCAGAGCACTGAGGTCCTTATTGGATTCCTGCTGATGGTTCATCTCCCGAGTTAGGCACAGCAGACGCTGAGGCAATCAAACGCCTGGGCTAAAACTATAAATCAGTGTTTAGTGTTAGCATAATGACTGTGTGTGTGTCTGTGTGTGTACGTGTGTGTGCGTGCGTGTGTTTGTGTGAATGCCTTTAATAGCTGACTGGAATATGTAAGCAGCGCTGCTGATTACAACAGTATAACAAGGTCCCTAAAGTCTGACTGGAGTGAGCAGGATGCAGGGGACACATGTTGTTCATCGTTGTATATTAGATTGGGTGCAGGGACAACAATGGAATGGTGAAAATGAATGGAATGATGAAAATAATCATGGCCTCTAAACCTTCAAGCTGCATACTGGATCCTATTCCTACTAAACTACTGAAAGAGCTGCTTCCTGTGCTTGGCCCTCCTATGTTGAACATAATAAACGGCTCTCTATCCACCGGATGTGTACCAAACTCACTAAAAGTGGCAGTAATAAAGCCTCTCTTGAAAAAGCCAAACCTTGACCCGGAAAATATAAAAAACTATCGGCCTATATCGAATCTTCCATTCCTCTCAAAAAATTTAGAAAAAGCTGTTGCGCAGCAACTCACTGCCTTCCTGAAGACAAACAATGTATACGAAATGCTTCAGTCTGGTTTTAGACCCCATCATAGCACTGAGACTGCACTTGTGAAGGTGGTAAATGACCTTTTAATGGCGTCAGACCGAGGCTCTGCATCTGTCCTCGTGCTACTAGACCTTAGTGCTGCCTTTGACACCATCGATCACCACATACTTTTGGAGAGACTGGAAACCCAAATTGGTCTACACGGACAAGTTCTGGCCTGGTTTAGATCTTATCTGTCGGAAAGATATCAGTTTGTCTCTGTGAATGGTTTGTCCTCTGACAAATCAACTGTACATTTCGGTGTTCCTCAAGGTTCCGTTTTAGGACCACTATTGTTTTCACTATATATTTTACCTCTTGGGGATGTTATTCGAAAACATAATGTTAACTTTCACTGCTATGCGGATGACACACAGCTGTACATTTCAATGAAACATGGTGAAGCCCCAAAATTGCCCTCGCTAGAAGCCTGTGTTTCAGACATAAGGAAGTGGATGGCTGAAAACTTTCTACTTTTAAACTCGGACAAAACAGAGATGCTTGTTCTAGGTCCCAAGAAACAAAGAGATCTTCTGTTAAATCTGACAATTAATCTTGATGGTTGTAAAGTCGTCTCAAATAAAACTGTGAAGGACCTCGGCGTTACTCTTGACCCTGATCTCTCTTTTGACGAACATATCAAGACTGTTTCAAGGACAGCTTTTTTCCATCTACGTAACATTGCAAAAATCAGACATTTTCTGTCCAAAAATGATGCAGAAAAATTAATCCATGCATTTGTTACTTCTAGGCTAGACTACTGCAATGCTCTACTTTCCGGCTACCCGGATAAAGCACTAAATAAACTTCAGTTAGTGCTAAATACGGCTGCTAGAATCCTGACTAGAACCAAGAAATTTGATCATATTACTCCAGTGCTAGCTTCCCTACACTGGCTTCCTGTTAAGGCAAGGGCTGATTTCAAGGTTTTACTGTTAACCTATAAAGCGTTACATGGGCTTGCTCCTACCTATCTTTCCGAGTTGGTCCTGCCGTACATACCTACACGTACGCTACGGTCACAAGACGCAGGCCTCCTAATTGTCCCTAGAATTTCTAAGCAAACAGCTGGAGGCAGGGCTTTCTCCTATAGATCTCCATTTTTATGGAATGGTCTGCCTACCCATGTGAGAGACGCAGACTCGGTCTCAACCTTTAAGTCTTTACTGAAGACTTATCTCTTCAGTAGGTCTTATGATTGAGTGTAGTCTGGCCCATGAGTGTGAAGGTGAACGGAAAGGCTCTGGAGCCACGAACCGCCCTTGCTGTCTCTGCCTGGCCGGTTCCCCTCCACTGGGATTCTCTACCTCTAACCCTATTACAGGGGCTGAGTCACTGACTTACTGGTGCTCTTTCATGCCGTCCCTAGGAGGGGTGCGTCACTTGAGTGGGTTGAGTTACTGACGTGATCTTCCTGTCTGGGTTGGCGCCCCCCCTTGGTATGTGCTGTGGTGGAGATCTTTGTGGGCTATACTCGGCCTTGTCTCAGGATTGTAAGTTGGTGGCTGAAGATATCCCTCTAGTGGTGCGGGGGCTGTGCTTTGGCAAAGTGGGTGGGGTTATATCCTTCCTGTTTGGCCCTGTCCGGGGGTATCATCGGATGGGGCCACAGTGTCTCCTGACCCCTCCTGTCTCAGCCTCCAGTATTTATGCTGCAGTAGTTTGTGTCGGGGGGCTAGGGCCAGTTGGTTATATCTGGAGTACTTCTCCTGTCTTATCCAGTGTCCTGTGTGAATTTAAGTATGCTCTCTCTAATTCTCTCCTTCTCTCTTTCTTTCTCTCTCTCGGAGGACCTGAGCCCTAGGACCATACGTCAGGACTACTGGGCATGATGACTCCTTGCTGTCCCCAGTCCACCTGGCCTTGCTGCTGTCCCAGTTTCAACTGTTCTGCCTGCAGTTATGGAACCCCTACCTGTCCCAGACCTGCTGTTTTCAACTCTTAATGATCGGCTATGAAAAGCCAACTGACATTTATTCCTAATTATTATTTGACCATGCTTGTCATTTATGAACATTTTGAACATCTTGGCTCTCTCTAATTCTCTCCTTCTCTCTTTCTTTCTCTCTCTCGGAGGAACTGAGCCCTAGGACCATACGTCAGGACTACCGGGCATGATGACTCCTTGCTGTCCCCAGTCCACCTGGTCTTGCTGCTGTCCCAGTTTCAACTGTTCTGCCTGCGGTTATGGAACACCTACCTGTCCCAGACCTGCTGTTTTCAACTCTTAATTATCGGCTATGAAAAGCCAACTGACATTTATTCCTGATTATTATTTGACCATGCTTGTCATTTATGAACATTTTGAACATCTTGGCCATGTTCTGTTATAATCTCCACCCGGCACAGCCAGAAGAGGACTGGCCACCCCTCATAGCCTGGTTCCTCTCTAGGTTTCTTCCTAGGTTTTGGCCTTTCTAGGGAGTTTTTCCTAGCCACCGTGCTTCTACACCTGCATTGCTTGCTGTTTGGGGTTTTAGGCTGGGTTTCTGTACAGCACTTCGAGATATTAGCTGATGTACGAAGGGCTATATAAAATAAACTTGAAACTTGATTGATTGAATGGGTGATATTGCACATTTGGTGCAACGGAATGTGAGTGGTTATGTGTGTACGTGCGCATATCAAATCAAATCGTATGTCACATGCGGCGAATACAATTATTTTTGACTTTTTGACGTGAAACGCTTACTTACGAGCCCTTTCCCAACAATGCTGTTAAAAAGTAAGGAAATTAACATAGATTAATAGATACAAAAAGAAAATAGTAACACAATAAAACACACACACACACACACACACACACACACACACACACACACACACACACACACACACACACACACACACACACACACACACACACACACACACACACACACACACACACACACACACAGAACATAATTGAAACACAATAGAATGCTTTGTCTTGCAGGTTCCTATGTTGGACGTGTTGTGTAGGGCCATTGTACACAGGGTATTAGTAAGACGACAGAGCATATGAGATTATGAGAGCTCCGTGAAATAATCCACAGAACCACACTGCCACAATGAAAACATAAATCACGACTGGAGCTCCATGTCTCCATGCTAGTCCGCTGTGGCCCTTCCTTCCATACACGTAATCCACTACACGGATTTACACTAGAAAGAAATGCTGCATTTCAATAAGCTTACGGGATTTTCTTTTTAAATGCATTTCAATAGAGTTGTTCAGAAAGTGGTAGCAGAAAAGATATCGGGGGGGGGAGGGTTGAAGAAAAATACTATAAAATACTATAAAGGAAATTAGAAGTTACAGAGATAAAATAGAGTTAAAATACCTATCCAGTAACTGCATCATCTCCTCATACTTCTGTACGGCTCTTTCTCCTGCTGTAGACTCCAGACACCTGAGAAGAAACCACCACACGCAAGGGCTGAACTTCTGCTAAGCTAATACTGGTACAACCACCAGCAGCAGAATCTAATGGGTAAAGTAGCGATGCGGGGTGAGAGGAGACTCACGGGTAGGTGATGTATCTGAACATGGAGAAGGGGATCTGGATTCTCTCCTGTAGTTGCTGAGCCCACCTCATACCTCCTGCTACAGCTGGCATGTTCCTATTCACAGGAGTATAACCTGGAGTGATAGAAACACACAGATTGTAGAACTACCTAGAGAGGTAAAGGTTCTGGAGAAACAGTATCATGTGGCAGCAGTGATAACAGTAGCAGGTGAACTAGTAAACGGTCAAACGTTCATCATAGCAAGAGTGTTGGTGATTTCTTTACATGTATTACTTTGGTACGAAATTATGATATAAAATGGTATGAGTTAAAAGCAAGGTGATTTACCCAGTTCCTCCTGTGTGTGTGTGTGTTTGTTGAAGAGCAGTTTGCAGCAGTCTAGCTCTCTGTCAAACAGGCTGATAAGGAGAGGATATCTGTCCAAAGCATCCGCTGCCACGAGGGGGCGCTCTAGCAGGCTGCCAAACATATCCAGCACCTGCAGGGAGGACAGTAGGGTATCAGTGTGTGTGTGTGTGTGTGTGTGTGTGTGTGTGGTGTGTGTGTGTAGCCTCTCCTCACCTTGAATGCGTGCTCCAGTCCAGAGGCATCATCGAAGGCCTGACAGAAGACTGCTCCCAGACGACGGTCTGTATCCTCCACCTTACATCTGAACTCACACACGTCTGCCTCAAACTCCTACATTGAGACACACACACACAGTCAGATAGATAGTTAGACAGCCCTTTCAAGCCCTTTTTGACAGCGCTTTTAGACAGCCCACAAAGAAATTACTTCACTTCAAATGTGTTTGGCCAATATTAACTATACAGTAGATTATTATTAACTTAATCTGGGTCCATACAACTGCCCCTTGTTCCCATATTCCTTCTTCATTATAGTGTAACGCAGGGATCATTAACTAGATTCAGCCACGGGCCGATTTCTTCTTCAGTGGATGGTCGGGGGGCAGGAACATAATTACAAATAATTTGCAAATTGACAGCAAGAAGCCCAAAGAGATATAATATTTGACTAAAACATAATAATTTCAAACCTTGCTTAGACTTGTATACAATCACATATATCTCTGAGTGGGAATACTTTGGAACAATCAATTGTAACAGCTTTTTTTCTGGTATTTTTACAGTCTTTTATGTCCAACAATTCACAAAAAAAGATATATAGATGATATATATTTTTTTTGCTCAAAAAACTTTGGGGGCCAAATAAAATCACCAGTTGGGGAACCCTGCTGTACCGTATTGTTGACGTCGAGGCAGTCGTAGGGCTTCTCAGTGAGGACTTTATATGTGTCCAGGAACTCCTGGTGGAGCCACAGGACCTGCTGGCTTAGAGCTCTGCCTCGGATGCCTCCAAACTCCACCTTCTCCAGCTTTAACAGGTCTACTGCTGTCAGGAGGACATCCTACAGACAGGGACAGAGAGGGACAAACACAGAGGAGACCCTGTTAAACATCAATAATTTAATGTAGTGTATTGGCTGCGGTTATGGTGTTTATGGTAAACAGTAGGCTTGGGCGGTATACAGTATATACCGTATAAGAGGGTATTTTGAAATAACGACTGTATGATTTTCATTACCGTCAAAAAAATTCGGGAGGGGGGGACTAATATGTGATTAATAAATGATCTCCAGCTCAGGGCTCCAGCTATGCATTTGGTTTGCTAACTTGCTAGTTAAGTGGCTAGCTTGGATCAATACTTTTCTTTGATATTTTTGGGGGGTTTGGAAAGAAATAGTGCCCCTTGTGTACACTGCCGGTAATACCGTATATCTTGGTATGGTACAGGAACTGTATGATGGTATTAAAATCTTAATACCGCCCAACCCTAGTACACAGTATGTTTGGCTTATTAATGTGTGTGTTTGGACTGAATAGATATGAATCCTGATATCTGTACAATATTGATGTCTGTAGGGTGTAATTTCACTACTTTGATGTGTTCAATAAGTTAATGTGTTTCAATATTCCATAAATGTTTCTAAAGGAAATTTAAAAATATATTTAAAAAAAGTAAACCCTGTTTCTATTCATTGATCCTCACCTCAAGGGTTTTGACCCGGTCGATGAAGCGGTCGAGGCCAGAGAAAACCATGAGTGGGTGGAAGTCCCACGGTCGGACTTCCCTGCCCTTCCTCTGGTACTGGCCCAGGCTGGCCCTCTTCTCCTCATAGGTCAGTCTGAAGGTGTTAAGGATGTCCAGTGAGGTCTGGACCTTCTGCAGGCTCTCAGACACGTCTCCCTTTAGCACCTCCTCTGGGCTCAGATACACCCGTGCCTGAGGTGGAGGACAAATCAGAGTTTGTGATGTCAAATGAAGACCATATCCATAGATAAACATGTACATATATTCACCTTTCTATACATATACAACAATCAAAACAGCAGTTAGCAGTCAAATCCACAACATTCATACAGTATATCCTCATGAGACTGTATGAATGTAGTCATGAGCACAGTCTTGTAAGTCGTGTAAGCACACACATCAAAACATGAACGTCATTTAAAAACAAAAATTGTTTTTCAATGCAACTGGAGAATATGTTGCATTACTGCAAAATGGATGAAACGTACTTCATAGAGTTATTACTACCACCAGTATTACATGATTGACTGTATATTCATGTACCTGTTGTATGAGTAGATTGCATGTCTCCTGTAGCAGGACGATGAGTCGTGCTGGGGTGTTGTAGTAGCGCGAGTTGGACCACACCAGACACACAACGTGCATCAGAGGCCCGATCTGACCCTTGACCTCAAGGAACTCCACACTCTCCAGGTCCTCAAAGAGACGCTGTAGCGGACGAAGGTACGTACAAATGTCCTTAGCTTCCTCTAGGGCTGGGGCACACACACAAACACACACACAGGCAGATACAGAATCAGACACACACAAGTTCAAGTTCACTATATTCTAATACAATAGGACAATCCGGGGTCCCCAGTCCCTTCAGACACAAAGATAGTAGAAAGCTTGCATGGTGTCTTAGTTTTAGTAGCACCTAATGAACACCTCCAATACAGCATTAACATTAGTTGAACCCACAGTGCGGTTTTACTTTATCGCCGATTTGTTAAAACGGGGCTTTAGTTTACCTGCTAGAACGTCCTGTAGCATGTCTTTAAAGGCAGGGTAGTAGCTGCTCTCCATGGCATCCAGCAGCTCTGCCATCTTGGTCACCTTGGAGGACTTGAACTGAGAGTGGATGCATTCCAGGTCTGCATATCTACACAGAGGAGTTCATTGGAGTGAAACAAGTAGTGCCATATACATTCATTTTTATATGCATACATATCGAAATAAAAACATTTGTTTATATATGGGCCACTGTTTAAAAAAAAGATCCTACTGTTTCCTGCCTACTGAGCACAACGCAGGGCCATGGCATATAGTGTAGGCCCACTACAGTACTGACCTGCTGCTCCAGAAGTTGATCTCAGTGTGTGGTGTGGGACTCTTTCCCTCCAGCAGAGGCTCAGACGAGTCCTTCTTCAGGACCCCACGAATCTGGTGGCTCCACTCTATCACCACTGACTCAATGGCATGGATGATGCTCTTGTCCACTACATCTCCCCTGTAGGCGGCAATAACATGGGTTAGACAGGGGTTTGAGACTGGGGTTAGGGGTTAGGTCTGGGTTAGGGTAGCCTAAGGATCTGGTGACTCCAGCTGAATAATAAAACATGTTGATATCTATCAAGTCTGGGGAAATAAAGGTGTATATGTTATAACACACCTATATATTTGAACACTAATGTTATTGCACGTTATAATGCATAACTCTACTGTGTTGTAATGTCCTGTTATAATATGAGACAGCAGGTCATTTAGGTTACCTCTTGTCCCTCTCCAGGGCAGCCTGCTCCACTCTCTCTGCCCCAGGTGGTAAAGGCAGCAGAGTCTTGCCTTTCACTTGGCCAGACACCACAAACACATTGGTCTTCAGGGAATGAACATGGCGCTGAATGTCCTGGGATACCACCTGAGGCCATTCACTATGGTTCCTGCTGTTGGACAGCAATGGGACCACAACCTGAAAGGAATAAGTATAACATCAACTTTATCACTGTAAAGAGTATTACAAAATAATGTATAATAACAATAGCTATTATTCACTCATTTCCAGTGGTGTAAAGTACTTAAGTAAAAATACTTTAAAGTACTACTTAAGTAATTTTTTTAGGTATCTGTACTTTACTTGACTATTTATATGTTGGACTACTTTTACTTTTTACTCCATACATTTTCCCTGACACCCAAGAGTACTCGTTACATTTTCAATGCTTAGCAGGACAGGAAAATGGTCCAGTTCACTCACTTATCAATTATCAAGAGAACATCCCTGGTCATCCCTACTGCCTCTGAACTGGAGGACTCACTAAACACAAAATGCTTAGTTTGTAAATTATGTCTGAGTGTTGTAGTGTGCCCTGGCTATCCGTTGGTAAATAAAAAATAAAAAAAAAGGAAATTGTGCTGTACGATTTGATTATTATAAGCAATTTGAAATGATTTATACTTTTACTTTTGATACATAAGTATATTTTGGCAGATACATTTGCTTTTCATAGGTAAGTATTTTTCTGGGTGACTCATTTTTACTTGAGATATGTTCTATGAAGGTATCTTTAACTTTACTCAAGTATGACAATTGGGTACTTATTCCACCACTGCTCATTTCATTACCTAAAAATAATATGAGATGCCTATGTAAAGTATTGTCGTTGATTTTAGTTCAATTGTTTGTAACATACACACCTGTAATAGGTGAGCTGTCCTGCGCACTGAGCATTACTTTAATTCTTACCTCCTCCACTAGTGCAGAAAACTGGTCAAGCGGCGCGTAGGACAAGTCTCCATATACCAAATTACTTTTCATTGAGTCAGGGGTTAGAGCTGTTTTGCTTCTTTTGACGAAGTAAACACCCTTGTTTTTAACGGTCGCTGGAAACCCGACAGTGGGCAGCAAGTGGCCAGCTGCATTCAGAGACAGGACCAGTGTAATTTGGTCGGGTTTGTCCAAGAACTCCTGAATAACTTGCTTGTTGTCATCGGTGGAAATACATTTTTGCCACCGGTCTTGCTTCAGTTTTAGAGTTTTTAACACGTACTTCTCTATGAATTCGAATCTCCTGTCCTCTGCCGGAGAATCTTCCATTTTTGCCCTGTTCTCCTATCCTCCTCCGCTCTTCAGCCCACTGCCAGTGACCCAGTGGCGTGAGTGGGTTTGTGTATAAAGTGATTGTGTCCTGGCCTCCATAGTAACGCTGTGTTTGCATTAATGAACCATCCGTTGCTTGGGGTACAAAAGCTACCTCCTGGCTCTGACTCTTGTCATTCTTCCAGATAGGTTAACTAGGTAACTAGTCGCGCTTTCTGTTTGTGTGCCGACTTTTCAAGATTGAGGAGAATATTAACTTTAGCCTACATGAGAAGCACTGCAACAGGTGATAAACTATGGTAAAACGTTGTGCGCAAAAGGAAACATGCAGGGTAGCCTATCACCAACCATTTCCAGGAAAATAATTTCAGTCTCCAATCGTCGGCCTTGTATTAGGCTATCCCACATTTTTAAGTATAATGTTGAGCAAGACGTCAGGGCCATAGACGGACCGTTTATCTTATCCCAAATACAGAAACATGCAATTGCCAATTCCTGCCACAAAGTGGCACCAGTGGAGTACAAACAGCTACCCTAGTCAACCTCATCCAACCAATCCAGTGACCTCTATCAAGGGTAAGGGCTGGTCCTAACCAATAGCTGACCCCAATATAGCATGACCTTATTTGGGAACTTTATTTAGGTTTTACGTATAAAGCACATCAAGCAATCCTATCTCCCTGTAAAAATAGTATGAACATAACATTTTGAAGCTTTAAAGACTGATAAATCTAAAAGCAAATGGGACATAAAAGCATTGGCCATGAACACTAAATATTGTACTACTACTTCATTCATTATACAGTATCTGAGATGTACTTTCTCTGTTCCTGATTAAAAAGATCAAACCACCAATGAACAGTTTGTGGTTTTCCATCTTTCTGTCGTGTACAGTAAATATCAGCAATCCTAACATCATGATGATACACATGTCAAATCTGGCAAAAGAAAACAGAAAATGTTTATTATCATTCAGGGTTCTGATGTGGGGATGAAATAAAAGCATTATCAGCAGCATAATATAAAATATTTGTCTTTGTCCACTTTCAAAGGGATAAGTGAACTCTGAGTAAACAGCATAGACCTCCATAGGAGAGAAAGGGGGAGGGAGAGAGAGAGTGTGTCTGTGTGTGTGTCTGCGTAAGTGTGGGTGAGTGTGTCTGAGCGAGTGTGTGTATGTGTTTGTGTGCCGGGAACCCAGTGTATGTGTGTGTCCGGAACCCATCGACCAAGGAGTCTCAGTTCGTCTCCCTCTTTGAAGATTAGCATGACAGACCAAAGGCAACAACCAGACCAGCCCAGGGTCCGGCTTTCCATTCCACAATCAAAGAGGGTCTTCGTCACTGATACAAGAGGGCTGTTGTTAACAGCTAGCCGGGTGGCTATCTGTTCGCATGGTTATGTACACTACCACTGATGCCTCTGTGTCTGAGCCACTGTGGGATTATTCATCTTTACAAAATATACAAATAAAGATCACAAGCATCCACATATAGGATTATTTACTTTTATTTTATTAGTCCCAAAGCACATTAAGCATATAATAACTGATTAATAATAACTGTTGATATAAATGGGTACACACTGCCATGTTACAACCCTCAGCTAGCTACAAGCCTCAACTAAAAAGCAGTACAGAGAAAACTAAGAGAAGCTAAAATATAGGGTATGATCATATACCTGAGAATAAACCTATCTCCTAAATTTGTTTACTCTCTGCCCCATCAGACCTGACTTTACCCTGCTACGTTCACCCGATAATGGCATCATATCAAACATAGTAAAAAGGTATAAAAATATATTTATGGCCTCGTTAACATTCTTTGGTTTAGCATCAGATGTTTGGTGGTCCTTCTCTCTATTTCCTTTTCCTTTACTGCTTTCAGATGTGTGTAAGACCTTTGTTTAGGAAGAGAGTACAATTGAAGTTGATGAGAGAGAGGGAGCAACCTTGATCTTTGCACTGTACCGTATGTAACATAGTTTTGTGGTGATATTATGCCATTATATAATTAAGCAATAGGGCCCAAGGGGGTGTAGTATATGGCCAATATAAATTGGCTAATGGCTGTTCTTAAGCACGATGCAACTCAGAGTGCCTGGATACAGGCCTTATCCGTGGTATATTTGCCATATACCACGAACCCCTTGGGCCTTATTGCTTAATTATATAAAGGCATAATATAATCGGGTTACCAAAGTAATTAGAGCAGTAAAAATTTAACATGTTTTGTCATACACGTGGTATACGGTCTGACATACCACAGCTGTCAGCCAATCAGCATTCAGGGCGCGTACCACCCAGTTTATAATATACAGTAACGTAACGTACAAGTAAAGAGTAAAGAGTGACATGAGTGACTACAGATTTTAAAGCAATTCTACAATTTCCATTTCTTTTGCGAATAAATGAACATCCAAACACAATAATATTACTTATATTTAAAATGTCTTAGATGTACCAATATAGTGACACATTAATTTATTGTGGATATCACACCAACGGTTGGGATTACATGAATCCTCCCACTAACTAGACCAGTGAGATGATGAGGAGACCCAGCAGAAGAGGGAGAGAGCTCAGACTCATCCTCATGGCTTTGTTACACAGACTCCCTTTACAGCAGTTGAGGTTAGTCTGGTTGGGCATCGCAGACCAGAGGCATGAGTCACTGGAGGCACAGCCTCCATAAATGGTGTCTTTTCCCCCATCAGGAGTGGGCTCTGGCAACATGCAAAACAAAAAAAGACTCTAAAACATGTCTTGTTGTCAATGTCTCTGCACATCTAGAAATAAAATATTAAAATAATTCAAACGTGTCACGTCTCATGGGGTTTCATGCCAGTGAAAATGAACTCACGTTTATATTTGAAGCAGTGGTCTTCAATTCCAACGCATTGCAAAACTTCATAAGTACCATTCACCCAGGTATGACAATGTAGTTTATTGGGCTTGTCACTGAGGGCTGCCCAGACCACAGATTAACAACCATGTCATTAAATAACAACCTACGCAAACTAATAAATACCAAGCATTGCTTTTCTCAAACTAGACCATCAATGGAGAGCTGAGAGCTTGTAAATTTGACTAGAGGGGTGTTCTTACCAGGGAGGGTGTCTATGTTGCAGCCTGTCGTGTTGCAGCAAAACGAGGATTGGGAGTCATGTGAGTATCCGTTGTTCATTGACAGTTCTGTTACTTTATCCATGAAATAACAGTTTTCGGCTACATATGTACAACCCTTAGATACTCTGATGGAATCTGAATGTGATGGAGAGAGGAGAGGTTAAAAATCATTCACAATGCAAACTGTAACAATGGTGCAATTGTACATTTGAAATATAAAATAAAAACATATTGGGGAAAAAATACTTCAATGTGTAATGAGTCTGGAATTTATTACAACCCATTATTACAAGAACAGAGTCAACTCCATACTTACCTGAAGGATATTCTATGCTTGTTAAGGTGGAACATACTGCTTTCACACAGTTCTTTAATACTGTTGTCTGACAGTTTTTATCCTCAGAATCACAGGTGTAGCAATTGAGCATGTCAGCTAGAAACCAAAACATCCAAGATTATGAAAAAAATAAGCATATATATATCAACAGTGGTCGATCGTTAAACAAATAATTAACTAAACTCATCAATTGTGATCGTCATCATGTTATTATACATCAAATTGAACATAACTGCTGTATGTCAAAATAAGGTGTACATATGGACATGTTGGGTCTACTGACAAATATGTAAGAACCAATCTACATGGATTCAGTAAGTTACCTGTGTAAAACAGTGTGAAGGTGCAGGAGATTGTCAGGATGAGCTTCATCGTGGATAGATAGACCGCTATGAGGTACAAATGAACTGAGCTCCTTACAAATACAGCTGTCTTTCAAGAGTCTTTCAACTGTTTCACATAATTTACTGATAGTTCAGCCTATTCAAACCGTTTCTTATCCACATAAGTTAATCATTCATTTCCCAAATTCCCCAAATGTATCAGGTACAGTATTGTTATAATGTGACATTTATCTCCATATTTCCAAGGGCTGTAGAGTGGTTGGTTTATCATAGCAGACACACAGGTCTGCCAAACAAAATATACAATATTTGCTCAACACATTTGCTGCTGACACGGCGTCCTTTTTGTGTGAATGTCACCTTTGCATTCCTTTATGTGCTCACAGTAAGGTCAAACTGGAACAAATCATGTTTAGTTAATCATTCATATAGACTCTATTTTCATAATGGTCAATTACCTGATCTACACTGAGTGTATTAAGTGTACAACACATTAGGAACACCTTCCTAATATTGAGTTTCACCCCTTTTTTCCCTCAGAAAAGCCTAAATTCATCGGATATGGACTCTACAAGGTGTTGAAAGCATCTCACAGGGATGCTGGCCTATGTTGACTCCAATTCTTCCCACAGTTGTGTCAAGTTGGCTGGATGTCCTTTGGGTGGTGGACCATTCTTGATAAACACGGAAAACTGTTGAACGTGACTACTACCATACCCCGTTCAAGGGCACTTAAATATTTTGTCTTGCCCATTCACCCTCTGAATGACACACATACACAATCGATGTCTCAATTTTCTCAAGGCTTAAAAATCCTTCTTTAACCTGTCTCCTCCTCTTCATCAAAGTGACATCAGTAAAGGAGCATAGCTTTCACTGGATTCACCTGGTCAGTCTATGTATGTCACGGAAAGAGCAGGTGTTTCTAATGTTTTGTAGACTCAGTGTACAGTTTGTCCAGGATGCTGCTCCAGACTCCAGACAGACACTCCTGTTGGGTCAAGCCCTCTCAGGACACACTCCCTCATTCAGGTACCAATAAAACACAGGGTTTTTTAATAGTTTATTATTATTAGGACCTCTCATAGCCCACCAATGGCTAGTCTTCCGACAGTACTTTGAAAAGTAAAAATCCTACAGAAATTTAAAACAAACATAAACACAAATTAGGAAACCCACATTGTTATTAATCGTACATAGCGTGGATTACCCCATCACTATGGTCCCAATTCCGACCTGAGTTAAGCACGTAAATGGAACGCTATTCCCTTTTTATGCACTTTTCTCTCTATACAGTACGTATTCTGACTTTGAACTTAAGCATGAGAATAGCGTGCTATTCACCCGCTATTCATTTGGGGTGGAGATCAGATAAATGAAGGTGTGGCAGAGGTGTGTTTACACATAAATTGTATCCTGACCTTGACTTAATTATCTAACAATTCCACCAACTTTACGCACAAAGAAACCATGAATAAGGTCTAGCGAACCTATCGGTTCCAAGTGAGAAAAAACATCTACTTAATTTTTTTCTGAAAGAAGTCATATCGTTCTCTATACACCGTGATTTGCAACTTGATAAGAACTATTGATAAGTGTAACGAGTGCTGTGTGTAGCTGGTGAGAGAGTCAGGCGCAGGACAGCAGATACGAGTAAAAAACGTGCTTTACTCAAAAAAGACAAATATACAAAGTAACATCTTGAGCACACAACAGATGGACCGAAATGTACAAATAAACAATCACTCACAAAAACCATGCGGGGAACAGAGGGTTAAATTATGAACAAGTGATTGTGGGATTTACAACAGGTGTGTGAAACAAAGACAAAACAAATGGAAAATGAAAAGTGGATCGGCAGTAGCTAGAAAGCCGGTGACGTCGACCGCCGAACGTCGCCTGAACAACTAGAGGAACCAACTTCGGCAGAAGTCGTGACAGTAGCCCCCCCTTGACGTGCGGCTCCAGCAGCGCGCCTACACCGACCTCGGGGACGACCCGGAGGACGAGGCGCAGGGCGATCCGGATGGAGACGGTGGAAATCCCACAGCAACGAAGGGTCCAGAACGTCCTCCACCGGCACCCAGCATCTCTCCTCCGGACCGTACCCCTCCCACTCCACAATGTACTGAAGGCCCCTCGCCCGACGCCTCGAGTCCAGGATAGCTCAAACAGCATACGCCAGGGCCCCCTCGATGTCCAGAGGGGGCGGAGGAACCTCCCGCACCCACAAACCGCGGACCCAGCTGCCGGCAGGGGCAGGTTTTGGGTCGAGAGCCAGACCCGGTCCCCCGGTGCGAACACCGGGGCCTCGCTGCGGTGGCGGTCAGCACCCTCTTTTTGCCGCCTCACGGCCGGTTGTAGGTGCACATGGGCGGCGTCCCAGGTCTCCTCCGAGCGCTTGAACCATTCGTCCACCGCAGGAGCTTCGATCTGGCTCTGATGCCACGGTGCCAGAACCGGCTGATACCCCAGTATGCACTGGAAAGGAGAGAGGTTAGTGGAGGAGTGGCGGAGTGAGTTTTGGGCCATCTCTGCCCAGGGGATGAACGCCACTCGCTCCCCCGGCAGGTCCTGGCAATATGACCGTAGAAACCTACCCACATCCTGGTTGACTCTCTCCACCTGCCCGTTACTCTCGGGGTGAAAACCTGAGGTGAGGCTGACCGAGACCCCCAGACGTTCCATGAACGTCCAGACGTTCCAGACCCTGGACGTGAACTGGGGACCTCGATCAGAGACTATGTCACCCCGTAGTGCCAGAAGACATGAGTGAACAGGGCCTCCGCAGTCTGTAGGGCCGTAAGGAGACCGGGCAAAGGGAGGAGATGGCAGGACAGAAAACCGATCCACAATGACCAGGATCGTGGTGTTGCCCTGTGAGGGAGGAAGATCCGTCAGGAAGTCCACCGACAGGTGCGACCACGGATGTTGTGGAACAGGTAGGGGTTGTAATTTCCCTCTGGGCAGGTGCCTGGAAGCCTTGCACTGGGCGCACACCGAGCAGGAGGAAACATAAACCCTCACGTCCTTGG
The DNA here is from genome assembly GCF_016432855.1 of Salvelinus namaycush. Lineage (NCBI taxonomy): Eukaryota > Metazoa > Chordata > Actinopteri > Salmoniformes > Salmonidae > Salvelinus > Salvelinus namaycush. The sequence continues at coordinate 22,826,063 of NC_052341.1, read as the reverse complement.
CCAAGGTGGGCCACCAGTACTTCCCACTAAGGCAACACACCGTCCGCCCGATGCCAGGATGACCAGAGGAGTGTGACGTGTGGGCCCAATAGATCAAACGATCGCGGACAGTAGACGGAACATACAAGCGCCCAGCTGGACACTGGGGGGGAGTGGGCTCTGTGCGTAACGCCTGCTCAATGTCCGCGTCCAGCGTCCACACCACCGGTGCCACCAGGCAAGAGGCCGGAAGTATGGGAGTGTGATCCATGGACCGCTCCTCTGTGTCATACATCCGGGACAGTGCGTCTGCCTTAGCGTTCTGGGAACCTGGTCTCTAGGAGAGGGTGAAAACAAAACGGGTAAAGAACATAGCCCACCTTGCCTGGCGAGGGTTCAGTCTCCTCGCCGCCCGGATGTACTCCAGATTGCGGTGGTCAGTCCAGATGAGAAAAGGGTGTTAAGCCACCTCAAGCAAATGTCTCCACGCCTTCAGAGCCTTGACAACAGCCAACAGCTCCCGGTCCACCACATCATAGTTCCGCTCCGCCAGGCTGAGCTTCTTCGAAAAGAAGGCACAGGGGCGAAGCTTGGTGGCGTGCGCGAGCGCTGAGAGAGCACGTCTCCTACCCCAGCCTCGGACGCGTCCACCTCAACTATGAATGCCAAAGAGGGATCCGGATGAGCCAGCACGGGAGCCGAGGTAAACAGAGCCTTCAGGTGACCAAAAGCCCTGTCCGCCTCAGCCGACCACTGCAGCCGCACCGGTCCTCCCTTCAGCAGTGAGGTAATGGGATCTGCTACCTGACCAAACCCCCGGATAAACCGCCGGTAGTAGTTGCCAAACCCCAGAAACCGCTGCACTTCCTTTACCGTGGTGGGAGTCGGCCAATTACGCACGGCTGAAATGCGTTCACTCTCAATCTCCACCCCTGACACGGAAATGCGGTACCCTAAGAAGAAGATGGACTGTTGGTAGAACAGACATTTCTCAGCCTTGACGTACAGGTCATGTTCCAGCAGTCGACCTTGCACCTTGCGCACCAGGGACACATGCTCGGCGTGTGTAGCGGAGTATATCAGAATGCCGTCAATATACACCACTACACCCTGCCCGTGCAGGTCCCGGAAAATCTCGTCAACAAAGGCCTGGAAGACTAATGTAGCATTCATCAACCCGTACTGCATGACGAGGTACTCATAGTGCCCTGAGCTGGTGCTAAATGCTGTCTTCCACTCGTCCTCCTCCCGGATACGCACCAGGTTGTAAGCGCTCCTGAGATCCAACTTTGTGAAGAAGCGTGCCCCGTGCATTGTCTCGATCACACTGGCGACGAGAGGCAGCGGGTAGCTATACCTCACAGTGATCTGATTTATCCCTCGATAGTCAATACACGGGCGCAGACCCCCATTCTTCTTTTTCACAAAAAAGAAACTCGAGGAGGCAGGTGAAGTGGAGGGCCGAATGTATCCCTGCCCCAGGGATTCGGAGACATATGTTTCCTTTGCCACCGTCTCCTCCTTTGACAGAGGACACACGTGACTCCTGGGAAGTGCTGCGTCTACCAGGAGATTTATCGCACAATCCCCCCGTCGATGAGGTGGTAATTTAGTCGCCCTCTTCTTACAGAAGGCGAGAGCCAAATCGGCATATTCTGAGGGGATGTGCACGGTGGAGACCTGGTCTGGACTTTCCACCGTAGTCGCACCAATGGAAACCCCCACACACCTCCCTGAGCACTCTCGTGACCACCCCTTCAGAGCCCTCTGTTGCCACGAAATAGTGGGGTCATGACAGGCCAACCAGGGTAAGCCCAGCACCACGGGAAACACAGGAGAATCAATAAGGAAGAGACTGATTCTCTCCTCATGACCCTCCTGCGTAACCATGTCAAGTGGAACGGTGGCCTCCCTAATCAGCCCTGCCCCTAATGGTCGACTATCTAGGGCGTGCACAGGGAAAGGCATATACACAGGAACAAGGGGAATCCCTAAACTATTAGCAAATTAACGATCAATAAAATTCCCAGCTGCGCCTGAATCTACTAGTGCCTTATGCTGGGAAAGCGGGGTAATTAAACAAACACATACATGTGAGCAACAGGGGGCTCTGGGTGAGCCTGGTGCCGACTCACCTGGGGTGACACAATAGTGCCCTGCCTGCTGCCTCGACTCCCTGAGGGACCCCTCCTGCACCGACCAGCAGTGTGCCCTCTGCGGCCACAGATGGTGCAGGGAATGGCTCCTCCTCCGGTCGCCCTAAGTGCAGCACCCCCTAGCTCCATGGGCGTCGGAGAGGAGGTGCTGGGAGATGGAACTGACAGGTCCCAATCCGGATGTCCGCGGGCAGTCAGCAGGTTGTCCAGCTGGATGGACAGGTCCACCAGCTGGTCCAATGTGAGGGTGGTGTCTCTGCAGACCAACTCCCGATGGACATCCTCGCGCAGACTGCACCTGTAGTGCTCGATCAGGGCCCTGTCGTTCCATCCCGCACTGGCGGCCAGGGTCCGGAAGTCCAAGGCGAAATCCTGCGCGTTCCTCGTCCCCTACTTCAGGTGGAACAGATGTTCACCCGCCGCTCGACCCTCAAGTGGGTGGTCGGACACTGCCCGAAAACGGCGGGTGAACTCTGCGTCATGATCCATCTCCCCCATCCGCATCTCCCTCACACCATACGGCATTGGCCCACTCCAGGGCTTTGCCTGAGAGGCAGGAGACAAGGGCGGACACACTCTCACGCCCCGAAGGAGCCGGGTGGACGGTCGCCAGGTAGAGCTCCAGCTGTAGTAGAAAACCCTGGCATCCGGCAGCCGTCCCATCATACTCCCTCTGGAGCTCGAGTCGAATCCCGCTGGGACAAGGGGAAGAGGGGTGGTCAGTGGGACCTGTTGTAGTGGAGCTGGTGGAGGCGCTAAAAAACCTCCTCTCTCAAAACGATCCATAGTCTGCAGCACGCGATCCATGGCAGTGCCCAGACGTTGGTCGCATGCTGCTGAATGCGCTCCTCCACTGGAACAGGGAGGAACTGCTCCTGCTGACTCACAGGTGAGTGATTCTGTAACGAGTCCTGTGTGTAGCTGGTGAGAGAGTCAGGCGCAGGACAGCAGATACGAGTAAAAAACGTGCTTTACTCAAAAAAGACAAATATACAAAGTAACATCTTGAGCACACACAGACAGACCGAAATGTACAAATAAACAATCACTCACAAAAACCATGTGGGGAACAGAGGGTTAAATAATGAACAAGTGATTGTGGGATTGACAACAGGTGTGTGAAACAAAGACAAAACAAATGGAAAATGAAAAGTGGATCGGCAGTAGGTAGAATGCCGGTGACGTCAACCTCCGATCGCCGCCCGAACAAGGAGAGGAACCGACTTCGGCGGAAGTCGTGACAATAAGAACTAGTTAAATGAGTAATCAGTTTGGATAAGGGAATTGTAAATATAAATGACACGTGTTTTAGATATAGATGTATCTGACCTTATAATCGCTGAAACCAGTCATATGGCAGCAAACTGAAGCATATCAACATATCCCACAGTAGTTTATGAAATGCTGACCCATTATGCAGAATTTAAATTGTACGGCCTTTTAACTTGCAAGGATGGGCACTCTTAAATGTCTTAATTATAGGCTCTCCGCGACTTTCTCTGTTTCCTATTTCTATCATTTTAAATACCAGTATCAGTATCGACCGTCAGTAAGCGTAATATCAACACATATTTAACTGCCAATTTAATGTTGGTTCCCTTCAGTTTGTACAGCCTACATTATCATTCCATTTAATTACATTGTTTCATTTACCTTCATTTGCTTCCTCTGTAAACACCTTCACGGCCATGTGGTTGTTGCTGAGGATCATTAGTAACAGTTGATAATATAAAAAAAGACAGTAACACTTTACTTGACACGGTCATAACCATGTCATAATATGTCATAACAGCTGATTTAACTTGTCATAACCTGCCATAATATGGTCATAACACTGCCATGACCCATATATTTACACCTGTTGTGATATGTGTTATTTTGTGGCTGGTTATAACACCTACATAAGCGTGTCAAAACCCACATTTATTCAGTTTCCTTTCGTTTGAAAGTTTGTTTCTAAAATCCTTTGTTGTTGTTGTAATAAAATCTTTACAGTCGTGGAAAATGCACTTTATGACACTGCCATGAAGCATTATGACCATCCTGTGCCACTTTACTTGGACTAAGAAAATGCACTTTATGACACTGTCAAGAGGCATTATGACCATCAAGAAGCATTATGACCATCATAATCATATAAGCCAGATTGGCCTATCACATACATGCCCTTATGTCAGCCATCAGTCAAAAAGAGGGTGTCTTTGTCCTGCTCCTGATATCTCCTCCTGCATTCATCCCAGTCATCAGCAACAGAGCATTGGGGTAGGTGCATGTCTGACATCAATGTGTACGCAATTACAATGATCATTTAATATGATACATTTCAGAAAATGTTATACAACATTAACATACTGTTGACACGTAGGCTATGGTGTAATGAAATGTTTTGCCTTGTGTGGTAGGTTTTATAGGTTTTGACACTCTTATGTAGGTGTCATAACCAGCCATAAAATAACGCAATTTGTCACAACAAGTCTAAATAGATGTGTCATGACAGTGTTATAACCATATTAGGACAGGTTATGACACGTAATGTCAGCTGGTATGACACATTATAACATGGTTATGACCGTGTCATAACGTGTTATGACACTGGGTGTCATGTAAAGTGTTACCAAAAAGACATGTAGGCTAATTAAATCGCTATGGAGCTGAGTGCAGACCAAGCCATAACAGTTTGAACCCGACACATGGCGCAATACTTGGCTGTGTTATCACACAGTTCCATGGTTAGTGCAGGCAATACACGAGGCAATAGCTTACTATTGTACACTATTGTACACTAATCTTCCAACATTACCATGGGTTAAAGATTTGAATGTGGCAATTTTCAAAATGAATCAAACCACTGTATTTTTTTATTCATCAACATACCCTGAGTGTACAAAACATTAGGAACACCTTCCTAATATTGAGTTGCACCCCTTTTGCCCTCAGAACAGTCTCAATTTGTCGGGGCATGGATTCTACAAGGTGTCGAAAGGGTCCACAGGGATGCTGGCCCATGTTGACTCCAATGCTTCCCATAGTTGTGTCAAGTTGTCTGGATGTCCTTTGAGTGGTGGAACATTCTTGGACTCCCAAGTGGTGCAGCGGTCTAAGGCACTGCATCTCAGTGCTAAAGGCATCACTACAGACCCTGGTTCGATTCCAGGCTGTATAACAACCGGCTGTGATTGGGATTCCCATAGGGCGGCGCACAATTGGCCCAGCGTCGTCCGGGTTAGGGTTTGGCTGGGGTAGGCCGTGAATAACAATTTGTTCTTAACTGACTTGCCTAGTTAAATAAAATAAAATAAAAATACACACTGTTGAGCGTAAAAAAATCCAGCAGCGTTGCAGTTCTTGACACACTCAAATCAGTGCGCCTGGCACCTACTACCATACCTCGTTCAAAGGCACTGAAATATGTTATCTTGCCCATTCACCCTCTGAATGACACACATACACAATCCATGTCTCAATTGTCTCAAGGTTTAAAAATCCTTCTTTAACCTGTCTCCTCCCCTTCATCTACACTGATTGAAGTGGATTTAACAGGTGACATCAATAAGGGATCATAGCTTTCCCCTGGATTCACCTGGTCAGTCTATGTCATGGAAAGAGCAGGTGTTCATAATGTTTTGTACACTCAGTGTCTTTTGTGCATAAAGTCTCTCCAAACCTGTTTTTTTATGATTCATACTTTCCTAACGCTAAAATGTGCCTAAATAATCTATAAGATCAGAGTATTTTTACATTTACCAGTTGGTGTTGAAATGGTGACGAATATGCATATGCTTAGATGGCTGTCCCTCATTGATTCCTATTTTCTTTCTCCGTTCTCTCAATTTATTCTAGTCTGTCCACAAAATTCTACTTAAAGGTACACTGTAAAGACGCACTGTGCAGAAATCACTCCGCCGTTTGCTGTTTGCAAAAGTACTAATAGTTCTCGTAATTTCAGTTAATGTGACATAACAAGCAGTCATTGTGTAGATAATCATTGTACCATCTAAACCGCTGTGAAATATATTTTCCATAACCGAAGATATTGCATATTCAGCTGTTTGGAAGTGGTGTACAAAACCAAAAATAAACGATGCAAAAATGGAACTTCAGAACGGGAAGCATAGAAATAGTACACATAGAACAGATCTACCGCTTCTTAGACTTGCTTTCAATGGGAATGAAAGATCTATATGTCTATGTGAATTTGGTCGAGTCACCCAAAAAGTTACATATTGTAGCTTTAAAGGGATTGCTGAAGATAAATGTACTGAAAACCCTGCTGAATGAAAACTCCATGAGAAAATATATTGGCCAGCAAGTGGGAGGGTTTTCAGCAGCTGAATTACATTTGTTGACTCAGTGCGCGCAAGGAAACCATACCTGCAAGGCCCGTTATGCACCTTCATAAGGTAAGTCTGAATAGCAACTACTGAGAAGTGCGTAGGAAAGGCATGATCGGGCCCAATGAGAGAGGAAGGGTGCAACCTTGAGCTTTGTACTATACATTATGTAACATACACTGTAGTGGTATAGCGATAATACGCATTTATAGAATACAGTGATGTTAAAATCATATCCCACTACAGAGTAGAGTGCCAAATTAAAGATATTAAAACGGTCTACTTTTTACTATTTATTTTAAAAGCATTATACAAATCATCATCCTTCCTAATTCCTACTAACAAATTCACCTCCAACATTTCCTGATCTTGTGGACACATATCACTCTTAACGGTTGGGATTACATGAATCCTCCCACTAACTAGACCAGTGAGATGATGAGGAGTCCCAGCAGAAGAGGGAGAGAGCTCAGTCCCATCCCCATGGCTTTGTTACACAGACTCCCTTCACAGCAGTTGAAGTTAGGCGTAGAGGGGGCTGTCTCGGGCCAGCGGCATACATCAGCGGAGGCACAGCCCAGGTGTCGTCCATCATTACTTCCATCACCAGCGGGCACTAGCAACATGGAAAACAAAAACAGTAATTAAAGCAGCTGTTAAATACTTTCCAAGGGATTTCATGTCACTGAAAATGAACTACCTGTATGTTTGAAGCAGTGGTCTTCAACTCCAACACATTGTACAATTGTGTTGCAGACTTGATCCTCTTTACTCTTGCAGGTGTAACATTGTAGTTTATTGGGCTTGTCACTGAGCACTGTACCACAGGTGAAAAACAATCATGTCAGTATCCTGTAACGCCAGTCCTTAATTAAACCTACATATTTTAAACTAAATATCAAGAACTTGATTGATCAATTATTTGATTACAATCGGTTGGAGTGTTTGACATAATGGCTGTGCTTGTGTTGTCTCTCAGTTGTGTAGCCTAAGCAAAGAAACATTCACTTAACACATGCTTCAGATGTCATGCCACTGTTCTGTCCTTTATTAAGATTAAGATGACATCATTGGTCAAATCAAGTGGTCCAACCGACATGTGACTTCCACTTATAAACGAACGCCTCCGAAAGACATACTGTAAATACACGTACATGTTTTGGAGAGGTGCGGGGGGCTGCCACAGTGGTGGAGCTAGGATTTGATACCAGCAACCCTCCGGTTGCCAGCCCACTTCCCGCCAACACTCCTAGGTTATCTGCCGCCCTATATCAGTAGTAGTCTCCACTTATCAGGCACTGACAATACATAGGAGAAACATTTTCCTAATGCAAAAGAGCCATAAACCACATTGTAATCTCACAGTGTGATTTTGTTTAAAACTTTTCTTCAGCAATGTGCGTTATAAGGAGGTGAGTTTAGTGAACTGAGCGATTCATAAATAGTTGCCTCTTTATAAGGCACATTGTTGAAGAAAAGTATCAAATGAAATCATGCTGCCAGATTATTATGGTAAGTTCTTCACTATGCACAATGTTAAACAAAGAAAATGTTGCCCATAGTGTTTCTATGAAATACTGAAACCACGTCATCAATGTGATTCTGAGAGCTTGTGAATGTAAGAAATCAGAAACTTTATGATGTCTGATGTTACCTGGGAGAGTATTCTTGTTACAGCCGTCCGTGCTGCAGCAGTACACGCTGTTGGAGGTGTGTGAATATCCACCACTGATTGATATTTTTGTTGTTGCATCCATGAATACACAGGTTTCCTCTCTCGTTGTGCATGCCTTAGAGACTCTGGTGCCTGATGGGGAGTAAAAATGACTTCATAGTGACTTTAAAGTCAAAGGGCCCTGAGTTTTTCTGACCAGGAAAAAAATCTGGACCATATTTATAGTGTAATCAGCCTGGATTTAATTGCAACCATTCATGACAAGAACAGACTCAACTCCAAACCAGACTTACCTAAATGACCAAATACTGTTGTCATAGTGGAACACACTTCTCCTCCAGAACACATCTCTAACGTTGTTCCGCTGCACTCATCAGACTCACAAGTGTAGCACTGTAGTGTGTCTGCTAATGAAGATTACACCAGATAACAGGAATAAAGTAACAAAACATCTAAATATTGAACAAACACACTAACTAATAATTAACAGATACACTTGTATACCAACTACTACTGTATGTGGAAATAAGGTGAACATATTGACATTTTGGCTCCAATAACAAATTGGAACCAAACAACACAATTTAAAAGGTTACCTGTGTAGAACAGTGCAAAGGTGAAGAAGATTGTCAGGATTAGCTCCATCTTGGATAGCTATGCAGTAAAAAAAACTGGAAGATGGACGTGGTTCTGTTCAAGAACTCAAATGTGAGTAGAGGTGAGTGACAAACACGCAGAGTACTGTATGAAATTCAAACAAAAAACTACTCACTTTCTACCATCTATCTTACAGCCCTTAGACCATACGTCCATGTTAATGAAATATTTTTTTACCTCATTTGGACAAAAGGCTATTGATCAGGCGAACTACTACAAATCATTATAATACTATATATAGGCTTACCCCTTGTGAAACGGTTCTCACTGATGTAAACGCCAGGCCTCTTGAGATTTCCACTTATTGTTAAACAAGCAATAGAAAGGAAATGTGACTTCCTTGGGCAGGAAATCTTGCAGATAGATCTCTGGACCCTCCTCCTAACAGTTTCTAAACAACACTCAAAGGTCATACACAGTAAAGGTTACAAAGTCAAAATACATGTATCATAGAATAAAGAACATACAGTACAATTCCTACATCTATCTTTCCTATGCAATGCACTCCCATTCCTGAGTTTCAAGCAAAACACATGTAGGCCTATCAAATAAATAAGCCAGTGTAGAACTATTTGATGAGATTCGATGATATTTTCATTTAATCTCATATCAGATAGTTGGCAAGTATTATGACTATACGTTTTAAAGGGTGCTGATATGTTTCTTGTGCGACCAGGCAAGCCCTCTCATAACATGCTTCCTCATTTGTTTTCCAGAGCGCACAATAATGACTCAAATGTTTTAGCATCTATAGCTTGGATGGTGCCCACATTGATCGTGCCCCTGCTCATAAATATCTTAGAATTTGGATAGACGACAAGTTGTCTTTAAAGAAAAACACATACAGTAGATGAGTTACCTAAGAAGCTGATAATAAAAATGGGCTTCTTGTATAGAAATACGATTGCTTAATAGTAGAAAGCAGATCCTTCTGTCAAAGTTCCTACCGGTCTTAGACTATGGTGATATCATCTATTGTGACCAGTGGTGGAAAAAGTACCCAATTGTCATACTTGAGAAAAAGTTCAGATAAAAAATGACTCAAGTAAAAGTGAAAGTCACCCAGTAAAATACTACTTGAGTAAAAGTCTGAAAATATTTGGTTTTAAATCTACTTAAGTATCAAAAGTAAATGTAATTGCTAAAATATACTTAAGTATCAAAAGTATAAATCATTTCAAATTCCTTGTATTAAACAAACCAGACAGCATGATTTTCTTGTTTTTAAAATTTACGGATAGCCAGGGGCACAGGCAAACATAATTTACAAACCAAGCATTTGTGTTTAGTGAATCCGCCAGTGTCACGCCCTGACCATAGTAAGCTGTTTTTTCTCTGTGTTGGTTGGGGCGTGATAGTGACTTGGGTGGGTCATCTAGGTGTTTTTTGTATTTCTATGGTGGCCTGATATGGTTCCCAATCAGAGGCAGCTGTTTATCGTTGTCTCTGATTGGGGATCATATTTAGGTAGCCATTTCCCCATTGGTATTTGTGGGATCTGGTCTATGTTTAGTTGCCTGTCTGCACTATTCGTATAGCGTTTCGGTCGTTGTTTTTGTTAAGTGTTTCATTCATTAAAAGAGAATGTACTTATACCACGCTGCGCCTTGGTCTCACTCATACGACGATCGTGACAGCCAGATCAGAGGCAGTAGGGATGACCAGGCATGTTATCTTGATAAGTGTGTGAATTTGACAATTTTTCTGTCCTGCTAAGCATTCAAAAGTACTTTTGGGTGTCAGGGAAAATGTATGGAGTAAAAAGTACACCATTTTATTTGTAGTGGAGTAAAAGTTGTCCAAAATATAAATAGTAAAGTACAGATACCCCAAAAAACGACTTAAGTAGTACTTTAAAGTATTGTTACTTAATTATGTACTTTACACCACTGATGGAGGAGTATTTTTTTTTTGACTTTGCTTGGGAAGTAGGGCAGTTCAGGGCAGTTCAGACTGCTGATTGAGGACCTTATTAATGATGAATATGTTTGTTTTCTATGATCTCTATTTTCTATGTTCTGTTTGGCATTTTGCGTTTGTGTATAGTTTTGTAATTACAGGGCACATCTGTAAAAAAAAAAAAAAAATCTTGATCTCAGCATAACTCCCTGTCCTTCTGGAGGGTTCTCCCATCACCACAGAGGAGCTCTGGACCTCTGTCAGAGTGACCGTCAGGTTCTTGTTCAACCTCCCTGACCAAGGCCCTTCTCCCCCGATTGTTCAGTTTGGCTTGGCGGCCAGCTCTAGGAAGAGTCTTGGTGGTTCCAAACTTCTTCCATTTAAGAATGATGGAGGCCACTGTGTTCTTGGGGACCTTCAAAGCTGCAGAAATGTTTTGGTACCCTTCCCCAGATTTGTGCCTCGATACAATCCTGTCTCGGAGCTCTACGGAGAATTCCTTCGACCTCATGGCATGGTTTTTGCTCTGACATGCACTGTCAACTGTGGGACCTTATATAGACACGTGTGTGCCTTTCCAAATCATGTCCAAACAATTTAATTTACCACAGGTTACCACAAGTTCTAGAAACATCACAAGGATGATCAATGGAAACAGGATGTAAATATAAATGAGGTATTTCAGTTTTTCTAGTTTAATACATTTGCAAAAATTTCTAAAAACCTGTCTTTGCTTTGGGGATTTTGTGTAGATTGCTGAGTATTTTTTTATTTTATCAATTTTATTCTTCCCTTCGTTTAAAGAAAAAATAATTCAGTCTAATTATTATCACAATGGTCAACTAACAAAAATTTTACTCTGTATTTTGACTTGAGCTGTATCCAGAATGTCTTCTCCATACTCCAGACATTCACACCTTGACACGCCCTGATCTTAGAGAGCCTTTTTGTGTCTCTATTTTGGTTTGGTCAGGGTGTGATTTGGGAGGGCATTCTATGTTCTTTATTTCTAGGTTTTGTATTTCTTTGTTTCTGGCCGAGTGTGGTTCCCAATCAGAGGCAGCTGTCTATCGTTGTCTCTGATTGGGGATCATACTTAGGCAGCCCTTTTCCCTCCTTCTGTGTGGGATCTTGTTCTTTGTTTGTGTGCAGGTAGTTTGCACATCGAAGCTGGTCGGTCGTTGTATTCTTTATTATTTTGTCCTTTCAAAGTTTCACTTCGGTATTAAATTATGTGGAACTCGGACGCTGCGCCTTGGTCTCTTCCTTCCAACGACACCCGTTACACACCTGTTGAGTCAAGCCCTCACAGTACACACTCCCTAATATTAATTGACCACAGTGTCTGTTTAAAGTTAAATTGTTTTTAATAGTCTTCCAGGAGCATTTATAGAATAAAATATCGTAACAATCATATTCCGATACAGAGTAAAGAGCACCATTACAAAATTAAATATTTAAACAGCCTACTTTTTACAATTTATTTTAAAAGCATCATCATCCTTCCTAATTCCTACTAACAAATTAACCTCCAACATTTCCTGATCTTGTGGACACATATCACTCTTAACGGTTGGGATTACCACGAATCCTCCCACTAACTAGACCAGTGAGATGATGAGGAGACCCAGCAGAAGAGGGAGAGAGCTCAGTCCCATCCCCATGGCTTTGTTACACAGACTCCCTTTACAACGGCTGTAGTTAGTAGCAAAGGGGAGTTGAGGTTGTAATTTCTTCCATCTTTAGAGGACTCTGGCAACATTAAAAACAAAAAAAGTCACTAAAACAGGTCACATATGTCCCAGAGGATTTCATACCACTCAAAATGAACTCACCTGTATATTTGAAGGGGTGGTCTACAGCTCTAACACATTGTATAACATTCATGCAGACTTCATTGTTCTCACCCATGCAGGTGCAACAATCTATACTGAACAAAAATATAAATGCAACATGCAACAATTTCAAAGATTTTACTGAGTTACAGTTTAAATGAGAAAATCTGTCAATTTAAATAAAATCATTAAACCCTAATCTATGGATTTCACAACTGGGAATACAGATATACATTGGTTGGTCACAGATACCTTTAAAAAAAAAATGGGCTTCACATTGGGGCTCAGGTTCTCGTCAAAGTATTTTTGGGCATTCAAATTGCTATCGATAAAACGCAATTGTGTTCGTTGTCCGTAGCTTCTGCCTGCCCATACCATAACCGCACCTCCACCATTTGGCACTCCGTTCACAACGTTGTCAGCAGCAAATCGCTCGCCCACATGATGCCATACACATGGTAGGCGGTTGTGAGGCTGTTTGGACGTACTGCCAAATTCTCTAAAACGATGTTGGAGGCGGCTTATGGTAGAGAAATGAAAATGAAATTCTCTGGCAACCGCTTTGATGGACTTTCCTGCAGTCAGCATGCCATTTGCACGCTCCCTCAAAACTTGAGACATCTGTGGCATTGTGTTGTGTGACAAAACTGCACATTTTAGAGTGGCCTTTGTTGTCCCCAGCATAAGGTGCACCTGTGTAATGATCATGCTGTTTAATCAGCATCTTGATATGCCACACCTGTCAGGTGGATGGATTATCTTGGCAAAAGAGAAATGCTCACAAATTTGTGCCAAGCATTTTTGAGAAATAAGCTTTTTGTCCATATGGAACATTTCTGGGATCTTTTATTTCAGCTTATGAAACATGGGACCAAAACTTTACATGTTGTGTTGAAATTTTTATTCAGTGTAGGTTATTGGGCTAATCACTGAACACTGTACAGACAACAGGTAGAAAACAATAATATCAGTATCCTTTAACACCAATCTTTCATTAAACCTACAGAAACTAAATTAACAAAATATCAAGCACATTGTTTTTCTTTTTGCACAGTATTTGATTACAATCAGTTGGATGTGAATGTGCTTGTGCTGTCTATCATTTGTATAACCTCTGTGTGTAATATCACTGTTCTTCATCAGTAGTATAATCTGCAGTGTATTTATTGTTATATTCATGAATACACCATTGTCAGCTACCGGTGTGCAGTCCTTGAAGACTCCACTGTCTGATGAGGAGAAGAATTACTTCACAGTGACTTTTGGGTGAAAGGGCCATGAGTTTCTCCTGATCACATGGCCTGACCAGGACAACTCTGGACCCTGTTTATAGTGTACATGCAATCAGCCTGGAATAACACCAGGTAAACACCATAGATCTAAATGGCTTGCATTGAGCGATAGCCCTGGTTTCCCGCGGAGACAGTTGTACTGTACACTACATGACCTGCTCGTTGAACATCTCATTCCAAAGTCATGGCCATTAATATAAAGTTGGTCCCCCGTTTGCTGCTATAACAGCCTCACTCTTCTGGGAAGGCTTTCCACTAGATGTTGGAACATTGCTGCAGGGACTTGCTTCCATTCATCCACAAGAGTATTAGTGAGGTCGGGCACTGATGCTGGGCGATTAGGCCTGGCTCGCTTTGTGCACGGGGCATTCTCATGCTGAAACAGGAAAGGGCCTTCCCCAAGGATGTGGGTATGTTTATCAGGTGACCTGGCAAGCCTTCTCATGACATGCTTCCTTATTCAGGTACCATTTTGAAGAAACCACAGTGTGTTTTTATAGTGTAATGGTTTTTGTTTCTAAATAGATCAATCAGTAGAGACTATGTTCACATAAATCATCCCGGTCTGCTACTTCTCAACAGGTAAATTACATCTTTAATATTTGTCTAAAAGCCTGTCATGTTTAATGTTAGCAACATCACCAAACATACATACTCATCACAACAGGTTTCTGGCATGATTTTTTTCCTTCTTCCATGGTTGGCTGTACACAGAAGTGGAACACACAGAGACAGTTTCCTGCCTAATCAGTACTATGAGTAACCATAGGAGGGGGTTAAAGTATAACTCACTGAGAACTTTAGCTCTCTCTCTCTCTCGCTCTCGCTCCAGCTCTCTCTCTCTCCATTTGATTTATTTTCTGCTAGAATCAATTTTCCTTCAATTCACTGGCTGTGCTACACTGGCATTGAGACGTGTACACGGCACACCTACAACGTGCACACACACACATGTGAGCGAAATAGTGATTCACATGTGTATAGTTCCAAGCCATTATTGGCAAAGTTGTGTAATCGAGCAACATGACGCAAAGTCTAGCGTTGCTTGAAGACATGCCACTCTCCATCAGCACAAACATATGTTTCTGTAAAGCATACATGTAACACAAACCCACAGACCACACAGACCCCACAGTGCAGGGTCAACTCAAGCTTGATTTCCACTCTTCATCCCAGCTCTCATCCAAGCCTTGTTCCCTTACACTCCTAAACCCAGCCCTTACCCAAACCTTATTCCCCTCACATTCATCTCAATTCCTCATCACATTCCCATTCAAGTCTAAATTCCCTGGTGGGTGGATTGGCAGCCATCTTTGATACACCATTTGGAAGTTAAGGTTTCAACGTAGCTTTATTGACAACAAAGCTAAGGTCAACATGTCATCAGAGCAGTACGAAGGCTTCTCCCATGGCTGTCACAAGCAGACACACACACACACACACACAGGCTATTTCTGGGCCCCGTCCTCCAGTGCTCCAGTGGGATATGACACATTGAGAGCCGCAGGGTTACAGAGCAGGGCAGTGAGTGTATGAGAAAGCTGATAACAAGCCTAGAGGAAGTCAACACTGTTTATCTATGCTCTCCGCACAGCTATAAACGCTGGACCTTGTGGTCATTCAAATATGTGGCATTACAAATAGCTGCAAATAGCCCTGTTACGCTTTTCTGGGGAGATTTGGTAGAGGTGGTGGTGGGTGGGGGAAGGGGGGGGGGGGCTAGTTTCAACCATGTCCACACACACACATGTCTGTGTAAGTAGGGAACACTGATGGTGCTATGGGGCTCCATGACTGGATGGATCATTTTCATGCTTTCATGTTTTGGTGAGTGGCCAAGAGCAACAGACTGGAGGCTCTCTCACTCTGCAACAGAATATTGGGTTAGTAATGGCCGCCCGGGGACCTGCAGAATAACATCAATATGAAACTTTTTTCACACGTTGTACACAGAAACTTCATAGAGGCCAGTCCAGTTGTTATGCGTGTTAAACCCTGCTGTTAAATAGACAGGCCTATGATCTTCAGACAACGACTTGGCTTTGACCTGCTGTTTGAATGGACTTGTGGCTGACAACTCAAACCTAGGGAAAAATCACTGATGGCCGTGATGGTTTTCATTTCAAATGTTGTGAAGTATGAAAGAGGAACCAGTTAGGGAGGGTTAGAGTTTGTTTGACAACCAGGGCCATGGACTACAGAACATCTTTCAAAAATCTGTCAAGACTGAAGCATATAGTTGAGGTAATGAGTTGACTAAAAAGTGAATGAAGTCTTAAATTCAATGTATGACTTTCCAATTTTTCAATTTCAGCCAGTCACAAAAACACGACATTACACAAAACTCTACCAACAGCAACACCTGGCTAACATCAAACTGAGAAATTATTGGATTCCTCTAAAAGCGACCATCACCTTTCAACATGTTCTCCTTCCATACTCCAGTACGGTGCCGTTTCTCCTCCTCTCCTTCATCACTGTTCAAACAATGACAGAGGGCCCAGTGACCATTAGAGATAGCAGCGGGCTTTAGCCCCACAATGACACCTTACCTGGGCTGTATAAAGGTAATTGGCAGCAGTGAGAGCTAGAGTTAAGCCCGCCGAGGGGTCGGCCATGTTGTTTCTGCTGAACTCTGTCTAATGGCCATGTAATCAGGCCCCAATTAGGAGTCAATTAGAGCTCAGGAATTCACCCATGAGGTCAGCGTGGAGTATGTTCCTGGACACACACCAGTTTACGCTTTTATAAATCAATTCTGGATCTATAACAAAGTCTTTCAGACTTGGAAGGCGGAGGCAAAGGCAAGGGTAGAGGGAGAGAAAGGAGAGAGAAAGGGGGAGGGAGAGGTGCGTTTTCTCTCTTTTTACTGTCTCATAAGTTAGCCTACAACAAGGGCCAGATTTAAGGTGAAACAGACTTATACTTGCACAGCGGTGTTCGTATGGGAAGTGCGAGTGCTGTGCTATGCAAACGTGGTGTGTGTATCCACTTTTGTGTGTATACATTGTGTATGCAATACAGTATGTGTATTCATACACTGTAATGATAGTCAGAGTTGGCTAAAGCACGTACAGAGCTGGACCAGGTTAGCATGCAGTAGACGGTCTTCAACTAGCCGCACGTTTGTCTTGTCTACTTTGTAACGGTAGGGGGTCTTCCTTTGGTTTAAACTTATAAGATACTGATATGACATTTCAGGGATGCCAAGGACCCCAGGGCTGTCCAGTGTCCCATACCACACAGATTCCTGTAATCCGCCTAAAGTAAATGTGGGCCTAGTTGTATATGCCTTCCAGAAGTGTACTGTTTATTTAACATGGCCACTGCTCTGAGTTACGGTTGGTAATGATTACTCAAATGCCCAATTGTTTGGGCTATTGTACCAGGGCAGCCTCCAAACAGGCCCACTGGTGTTTATTTGAATTTTCCATTTTATATTGCCACGTGTCATTAGGCTGTTTACAGTTTACCTCGGGTGATGGATCATTTCCTTCACCCCTTCTCTCTCTCTCCATCTCTCTCTCTCTCCATCTCCCTGCCTCTATCTCTCTCTATATCTACCTCTCTCGCTATCTCTCTCTATATCTACCTCTCTCGCTATCTCTCTCTATATCTACCTCTCTCGCTATCTCTCTCTATATCTACCTCTCTCGCTATCTCTCTCTATATCTACATCTCTCGCTATCTCTCTCTCTCCCTCTCCCTCTCTCTCTCTCTCTCTCTCTCTCTCTCTCTCTCTCTCTCTCTCTCTCTCTCTCTCTCTCTCTCTCTCTCTCTCTCTCTCTCTCTCTCTCTCTCTCTCTCTCTCTCTCTCTCTCTCTCTCTCTCCCTCTCTCCCTCTCTCTCTCTCTCTCTCTCTCTGTCTCTCTCTGTCTCTCTCCTTATCTCTCTCTCTCTATTTCTCTCTCTCCAACTCGCACTGCTCACCAAAAACGTGCGTGGGGTGTGTGTGTGGAATATGGAAAACATGACAGATTCAAACATGTCTGTTATGTTTAAAGTCCCAATTCAGCCGATTGACGTAGAAGACTTCTACGCCAATGGGTTTTCGCCACAGGACATACTACTGACTTCGGACCAGGCCCTAATCCCCGACATTCGGAAGAGGAAAAAACGTCTACATAGAGGTCGCCTTGCGGGCACATTGATGAGACCACAGCAACGAGTGAATAAACCGCCCCTACCCTCTGTTCTGTTGACGAATGTGCAATCGCTGGAGAATAAACTGGACGAGCTCCGTTCGAGACGATCCTATCAACGGGACATTAAGATCTGTAATATACTATTGTTTTCAGTGTCATGGCTAAACAAGGACATGGATAATATACAGTTAGTTGGGTTTTCTCTGCATTGGCAGGACAGAACAGGACAGTCTATATTATTTACCATGAGGGTTTTCATCTATATTTTTCATAGCTGTCTACTGTATTTACCACCACATAATTATGATTGTACTAAGACCACACTCAACGAGCTGTATAGGGCCATAAGCAAACATGAGAATACTCATCCAAAGGAAGCACTCCTAGTGGCAGGTGATTTTAATGCAGGAAAACTGAAATCCGTTTTGCCGCTCTTTTCAAGGAGCGGGACAGTAATCTGGACGCTTGTAAGAAATCCCTACGCCCTCCGACAAACCATCAAACAGGCAAAGTGTCAATACAGAACTAAGATTGAATCCTACTACACTGGCTCTGACATTCGTCGGATGTGGCATGGCTTGCAAACTATCCCGGATTACAAAGGGAAACCCAGCTGAGCCTACCATACAAGCTAAATGCCTTTTTTACTCGCTTCAAGGCAAGCAACACTGAACCATGCATGAGAGCACCAGCTGTTCCGGACAACTGTGTGATCACACTCTCCGTTCCTAATGTAAGTAAGACCTTTAAACATATTAACATTCACAAGGCCGTAGGGCCAGACGAATTACCAGGACGCGTACTCAGAGCATGCGGTGACCAGCTGGCAAGTGGCTTGACTTTACAAACTCTCACTGACCCAGTCTGTAATACCTACATGTTTCAAGCAGACCACCATTGTCCCTGTGCTCAAGAATGCCAAGGTAACCTGTCCAAATGAGTGCCGAAGCACTCACTTCTTTAGCAATGAAATGCTACAAAAAGGCTGGTCATGGCTCATATCAACACCATGATCGCAGAAACCCTGGACCCACTCCAATTTGCATACCACCCAAACAGATCCACAGATGACCACCTTGATTGCACTCCACACTACCTACCTGAGAATGCTGTTCATTGACTACAGCTCAGCATTCAACACCATAGTGCCCTCCAAGCTCATCACTACGCTAAGGTCACTGGGACTGAACACCTCCCTAAGCAACTGAATCCTGGACTTCCTGACGGGCTACCCCCAGGTGGTGAGGGTAGGCAACAACACAACCGCTATGCTGACCCTCAACACGGGGGTCCTTTGGGGATGCATGCTTTGTCCCCTCCTGTACTCCCTGTTTACCCATGACTTGTGGCAGCCCACTACTCCAACACAATCATCAAGTTTGTCGATGACATAGCGGTGGTGGGCCTGATCACCAACAATGATGAGACAGCCTATAGGGAGAAGGCCAGGACAACAATCTCTCCGTTAACATAGGCAATACAAAGGAGCTTATGGACCACAGGAAATGGAGGGCCACCATTCACATTGACGGGGCTGTAGTTGAGTGGGTCGAGAGTGTCCACATCGCTAAGGACCTATCGTGGTCCAAACACACCAACACAGTCGTGAAGAGGGCACAACAATGCCTCTTCCCCCTGAGGGTGAAAAGAGTTGACATGGAGGCTCAGATCCTCAAAAAGTTCTACAGCTGTACCATTGAGAGCATCTTGACTGGCTGCATCACCGCTTGGTATGGCAACTGCTCAGCATCCGCAAGGCGCTACAGAGGGTAGTGCGTACGGCCTAGTACATCACTGGGGTTGAACTCCCTGCCATCCAGGACCTCCATACCAGACGGTGTCAGAGGAAGGCTCTAAAAAAAGTGAAAAGGCTCCAGCCACCCAAGCCATAGACTGTTCTCTCTGCTACCGCACGGCAAATGGTATCGGAGCGCTAAGTCTGGGACCAAAAGGCTCCTGAACAGCTTGTACCCCCATGTCATAAGACTGCTAAATAGCTACCCGGACAATCTGCATTGACCCTTTTTGACTGTATGCACACACACTGGATTCTACCCACACACTCACACTGACATTTCAACACATACTGTACACACACACACACACTCACTCACATGACATGTACACACAGGCACACATTCGCCACACACACACACTTCCACACTCATCACATACACTGCTGCTACTGTCTATAAGCTAACCTGTTGCCTAGTCACTTTACCCCTACAGTACCTATATGTACATATCTACCTCAATTTCCTTGTACCCTTGCACAACGACTAGGTACTGATACCCTGTGTATATAGCCAAGCTATCATTACTCATTATGTATTTATTCCTCATGTTACAATTTTTTTATTACTAATATTATTACATATTTTTATTGTATTCTGCATCGTTGGAAAGGGCCCGTGAGTAACAATTTCACTGCTAGTCTACACCTGTTGTTTACAAAACATGTGACAATTAAAATTTGATTTGATTTTATATAAGTTTGTAGCCCAAACTGTTCAGGACACTACAGACAGATGTTGGCACATCAGCGGCACCAACTTCAGACGAGTTCCATGGGGCTCGTCTGAAGAGAACACCATCATGTTCGTGAGCGTCTTTCCATAGAGTGGTCATAATAGTTTGTAGGCCAAACCATTCGGACGCTACAGACGTCTTTGTGGTCTGACAAACATTGTTGAAGCTCGGCCACCTTCTTCCGCTGACGATGAAGGCCGACATATGCGGATGCGGTGGATTCACAGAAATCTCCAGCTAAAACTGACGGATTTTGATGTTTTAAAAAAAAATTATGTTACTTAGATTGATTCATTGGGGCATCAATAGAATCTTAAGGATTCTATTAAAATTGTCAAAAAGAAACAAAAATTTCCCAAGAAAGAATTCTAAAATCAATCCCATATACTATGTTATTACAAAAAAGGTTTTAAATTCTCTGGTAATGCCAATACTGAATACTATCAAATGCTTCTCAAAGATGCCCTCTGGTGGTCCAACTAGCAATAACTTGCAGTAACAGAGGAAATGGCTGAGAATTAAATGACGTGCCACAGAATGGTGCAGCAGCACTCAGGGTGTGCCGCAGTATGACATAACTTTTAAAGAATATTCTTTACATCCACTGTTTCCCAAGACAACAGCCTGGTTTGCTGGTTTTCTCAGGAGTCCCTAAAACATTAAACAACACAAATTAGAAATTCATTCTCCTGACACTAGCTAGCTGGCTAATGTTAGCTAGTCAGATTTTCGTAAATTAACTTTATGACAAAAAGATATGCACAAACTTTTGTCTCTACAATAACTAACATATTCCTCTCAATTGTACATTTTTTGCTTGACTCGTTATAACAACTTACATCTGGTTCCACCGTAATGTTTTGTCACCCATCTTTGTTGAAGAACTCCACAAGGCAAGGGTGGCTCGCGTTAAAATTCGTCATTGGAACCACTCGATATGATTGGTCATATAAAAACCTTGGGACCCAAATGCATAATGGGTGCTCTAACTCCCCCTTGTGGTCTGGAGCAATGAAGCCGTGACACTTGGTACCTCTAAGTTCCACAGTGCAAGCTCGCAACTTTTAAAGGAGGAACCATTGTAGGACTGTCTGGGAGCACTCAGAGTGAGGGACCTAATTAGAGGGGCCTAATGGGAGGGATATGTAACCTGAAGACTAGCGGTTATTGGCAGAGAGGTTTGGAACACTCTTTGTTATTGGTCTATTAACTTATATCGCCTGGTGATGTCACTAGGCAGGCCATAACTACACCTATGCAAAACCTGCTGATTAGAAGTTCCTGTGTAGATTGTATTTTCAACCAGCAACTATCAGGAAATAACACTGATCACATTTGTTCACACTTTTACAATGTTAGTTTTATCAGCTGTTGTACAAACATGACACAAAACACAGATAAACTGAATTTTTACTGCACTGGACCTTTAAGTACTAATACAGCAGGTACTGTATGTGCGCATTATGGCTATCGACTCAAATAGTCACTCAATCAGACATATTTAGTCAGTCATAAAGTCTGTATGATCTAAAACGGAGAAGAAATAGCTTGATAAGAGTGATGTTATATCATTTAAACATGTTAAGTGACAGAGAATACATTTTAGTCTAATATCTTAGACTAATATCCTCTTAATCATAAAATGATATCATAAAAGTCTAAGAAAATAGACATGTTATTCAAAGAAGTATGAAAAATTAGAATTTAAAAAATGTAAACTTCTATATGCGTACTCCACCAACAAGCACAATGTCAAATGTGAAAAGCCTTAGCTATGTTACGACCTCTATAACCCTGGATAGTGTTAGAGAGACATCCATTATTCCTGCCGCATTGTTTCCATGGTCCAACAGCTATGAAACTACTGAAGTGAAGACCTTTGTAGCGGACTGAAGACAAATCATAAATTGATTCTTCTGTAAGCTGTGCAACCTAGCTTGACTGTGTGGAGATGTCCCAGTAGATTTAGAAACAACAGTGGCGTGTTTATGTTGGCTAGGAAAGGATATGTTTCATACTCCTTTGACATATTAAAGTCACTGACTACATGATGTTTAGACACCCGGGAGAAAGCAGAGAGAAAAATGTCAATTTTATTTGTCACTGTTTGTCATAAGCCTTTAAATACATGTATACACACGCCTGTTAAGTTATGGCCTTAGACTCACTCTATCAAGGCTTTTAAGTTAGTTGCGGCAAAAGTTTAAAAGTTATGAAAAACTGTTTGTTGAAAATATACCGTTCAACATTTCTCAAATGATTCCCTTTTGCTCTGAAACCATCTGTTTTCAGCCCCCCAAAGCAATGCACCTTAAAGCTATAACATACACACGTTATAGAACAAAAATATGTTCAGTATAAATATGATGTCAGCAAAAACGTTAACGTTGTATTGTTACATGCGATTTGCAGTGTGAAATCTGGTAATCACCGCACTGACGAACCCCGGGGGGAAAAACACAACAGTAACGTGTAGCAGAACAAACGGCTTACATGTTAAACAACTAGAGACGTTGAAAGGATGTTGATTATAAAGTTCATAAATCTAATTCCGTGCCTTGGCGTGTGAACACTTTCCAAACCATTGATACACGCTTTTGATATATTAAATAAACCGCCTGTGCGACCAAGTCATAAATCCAGTGTGCATGAAAGGCATTTGCTATTGAACAGTTTGAATGCATTAGTCCCTGACATAAGATAGTTGTTATGTGCCTTTCTCACATTATAAACATGCACATTGTGATGGAGTCAGGTGGTTTCTAACTGGGGTAATCCAATACAGGCCTAATATAGCTTCAATAACGACTATCATGGCAGCATTTTGGATCCATTGCCTTATTCCTTAAGGGGGGAACAAGTCCAATTGCATCTATTTCAATGGGAGAAAAACACAGAAAACAAGACTGCAACAAACAGGACAGATCATTTAGCCCATCCCCCTTCAAATTCTTTGATGTCTATCATGCTGATACGGAATGAACGGGACTTCTCCGGCGTCTTCTAAACTGTTTGTGCCAATATTTCTAGAATAGTCTTAGCCCTCGGATAGGTATCACCACTCAGTGAAGCAATATCCTAGCATCTGTATGTAGTTACTGGGCCTGTAGTCTGTGGGAGGCAGTGTGGTCCAGTCACAGTTGGAGGAAAGTAATACTTACAGGGTTCCAAACCCACAGAGTCCCTCTGAATGGTTCTAATAATATATTGAATAGCACGCTTTGCAGTACCTCTTTTCCCTTTCCTCAGCTTACCTACTTGTAGCCCACCAAGACATGTCTGATGAATGCACATCTGAGGGCTTTCACCTAAGCATCCAGGCTTGGAGAAAACAGACATTTGGCCACCATTGCTGGTTGCTGTTGAAAGCCGTATTTAATCAAGTATATCAGATTACAGATAAATGTAACTATGTGTTAGATGAAAATGTTTTCTGAACTACGGTACTTTCAAACGTTTGACAATTTGATTCCCCATGGATCATTTAGCAAGCCAAAGACTTTGTAAAGGAGTTTGTCAGTAGATGCCATTATTTTACGCTTTCATCTTTTTACTGAAATCAACCTATGCCACCTGTACACAAAAAATGATTTTTATCCATAGTGATAGGAATGTATATGATAATTTGTTAATAAAGATTTTAGGACTTTAAAATGGGGCTTTGAGGCAACACAGATCTCTGCCCTCTCAGGCCTTCCATACCACCCTGTGTGAAGAGACAGGCACTAATATGAGCATGTTTTCAGTTTGCACTGGGTAGAGTATAATATATCTGGATGTGAATAATCGTGCTTGTTTTGTCATTACACCCCATGCTGGGTCAGGTTCAACATACCAACAGTTTCTGTTACGGTTGGATGACATTGTGTTCTCAGCACAGTCCTTGAGCGCACTCACTCAAAACAGCTAAAACTGATGTAATAACTGGGTCCCGGGCCACATAAACCGACAGGGGGGAGAACAGCAATACGGAATCAGATCTAAATTTAGACAATTGTTAGATTGTTAGGTAGACCCTGTAACAGTTCCATCAATCAGTGGTGGTGCCGACTTTTCCACACATTTCAAGAGAGCATTTTTTACATTTTAGAACCTTTTTTTCATAAATGAGAATATAGTTCATGGTTATAATTGAGGTAGAAAAACCATTGAGTCACGCATTTGTCTTCGTAACAGCTGAATCATTAGAGTGGAGCAATGATGTGAGGTAGCTTGGAATACCAGTTTGTTTCTGCTTTGTCTTTACACAACTCCTTTGTCATCACCTTGATCTTCAGGGCATCGGTGTAGCCAGCTATCATTTACGAACGCAGGAGGAACAGTCAGGCATACAGGTCATCTTATCGATACGCCATCCCATCTGGTTTGGGCTTAGTGGGACTATCATTTGGTTTTCAACAGGACAATGACACAACACACCTCCAGTCTGTGTAAGGGTTATTTTACCAAGAAGGAGAGTGATGGAGTGTTGCATCAGATGACCTGGCCTCCACAATCCCCCGACCTCAACCAAATTGAGATGGTTTGGGATGAGTCGAACCGCAGAGTGAAGGAAAAGCAGCCAACAAGTGCTCAGCATATGTGGGAACTCCTTCAAGACTGTTGGAAAAGCATTTCAGGTGAAGCTGGTTGAGAGAATGCCAAGAGTGTACAAAGCTGTCATCAAGGCAAAGTGTGGCTATTGAAGAATCTCAAATATAAAATAGTTTTGATTTGCTTAACACTTGTTTGTGTTATTTCATAGTTTTGATGTCTTCACTATTATTCTACAATGTAGAAAATAGTAAAAATAAAGAAAAACCCTTGAATGAGTAGGTTCTTAAACTTTTGTAGGTGAACTGAATGATCAAAAACAGACACCGCCACTCAGGCTACATTCAAGGTGAAATGCACGATCAAAATGATCCGAATTAAGCTAGGCATACATTAGATGACAAAAATCTGGGCAGCACTCACATTATGCGAATAGTCTGCATGATCTTGTCATCCTGAAGTCTGCGGCCCATGTGCTCACACTACACAAGTTTGCTCACATTGTGACCTGTCTAGACCCCCCCCCCCCGTCCCCGCCCAGCGATTTCGAAATGTGTTGTGACGCCCGTGGCTTTCTTCTCTGTGGCTGTAGCCGTGCAATGTAGCCGACAAGTTGCAAAAGTCGAATCGTAGCACCCCCCTCACTACACAAGATACAACCAAAAATGTTTGCCATTTCAGAAAAATCATCGAGGCCTAAAATGTAAATTGGGTTGAGCGCAAGACCCATAATCACACGTCTTTCAACCGCTCACATTATGCGACTTACGACGTCTTGGTCGGAGCAAGACGTCGCATAAATTTGTTGTGGATCCTAAATCGTTGCAGTTTAAAATCTTCAGCTCAGTTCATCCTCAGCAGGGGTGGAAAGAGTACTGAAATATCCTACTCAAGTAGAAGTACTGTTACTTTAATCTAAAAATATATATTTTTTTTACTGGTGTCAAATAACTACTCAAGTAAAAGTAAAAAGTAGCTCATTTAAAAAGTACTCTGAGTAAAAGTTTTGAGTTACTTTTAAAATAAAAACACTGACCTGGATAGTTAGCAAATTTTGCTAAGGTTATCTGAATGTTGTTACTCATTTCCTTGCATTAAATTTAAAGGAAGAGAGGAAATTGATGTACAGTAGGAACTAAACTCATTTATTTTATGAGTTGCAAAAAAAAAAAAATGAAAAAAGCTTAAAAACCAAAGATTTGTGAAATTTATACTATTAACATTTGAAAAAAAATGAAAAAAATAAAGTTGCCAGACTTCAATATACTGTACTTCAGACTCTACAGATAAACATGTCTATCACCCATAAAATCCCTCATTCACCCCTCTGTTACTTACAGAGGAAATGACAAATTTCAGAAGCCTATTTAAACCTCAAATACACGACAAGTTGTATATTTCTTGAGTTGCAGTAAAGTTGTCCCACAACAGGTTGATCAAATTAAGATCCTACATCTGTAGTCAATATAATATGACCCAGTCTGACCCCAAATTATACTTTTCATCAATGCTAAGCACAGTATACAGTACATCCGTGATTCTTTTACGTGTTTGATTTTTGTACCCGAGTATGAAAAAAGTAGTGATGATTAAGCAATAACTGTGTATGAATGAAATCCAGAACATCTGAATAGTTTGTCTTTGTGTTGTATCGTATCTGCCTTGTATCGTTACCAAGGTGACCACCGAAACTCTTAATTACCCATCGTCTCAGATGATTTTCTAGAAATCACTCTTGTCCGATGACCTCACCACGCTCTCAAATAGAGCTCTGTGATAAGACCCTAGACTGGTAACAACCCGGACACGGTCGGCAAACAACGCAGTGCTGATTAGAAATAGACTTAGAGTTAGTACCAGATCTGGGCTCTAGCAAGGCGACAGGGAGGGGAGAATACTTAGTGAGAACTCACACCTCAGTCACTACAGTACTATCTGAACCTGGGGGAGGCCGGGTGAGGACATCCCTAAGATAGATCAGGATTCCCCTTCTCTACAGCAACAGGTCTTCTGTTGAATGATCAGAGTGAGTATTGTGCTGTCTTTTCTTCTAGCCCTGCTTCTAGGGAGCAGGGTATGGCTCAATTTGTCAAATCATGAATTTAAATACATTTACATTTACGAATTGAAAGTTAAATACAATTAAATTCAGTATATTGCTCAAATAAATTGGTGGATTGAATTGAACAATCCAATATGCCACTTTTTCAGTTCTTGAATGTTTCAGTACATTTAGTTCTCCTGAATTGAGATGGAATTGACTCCAGGCAGCCCTGGTATGGAGAGAATGCTGAACCTCTTTTCACCTGGTTGATAAGGATGTATCTATTGCAAAAATCAGGTAGAGCTTCTAAAAGTTATTAGTACTGGCATAGAAATAACCCAGCTTATAACATAAATATCATGAAATAATACCATATGTCATTGATGAAAGACTCGTAACCTAGCTGTCCTTTACTTGACTTGCTCAATATTAAGCGCTTGTAACAGTTTCTTGATTCACTCCTACTTTAGTAATCAAAGTGTGACAACAGAGGATGAAGATATTTCACTAAAGTATGCTGTGTGATACACGCTTCAAAGACAGATCTATTAAGATTCATAACTGTAGGCTTTGGATGGGTAACCTAAGAAGATGATAATAGCCTTCATAGAAGCTAGGGTGATAATGCAAAGGGGAATCACATTATTCTCCCTCTCAGATGATCAGATTTAGAAAAAGAGAGACGGATAGGGAAAATAGCTCGGAACTGTTTGTGAATATTGCAGGTTGGTTTGGAATGGTTTTTTTTCTCACTTACTCAGGGAGCAACTGAGTAAGTGATAGAGAGAGAGGGAGAGGGAGAGAGAATGTGCACACGAGAGGAGAGCGAGAGAGAAGGAGAGGAGAGCGAGAGAGAAGGCGAGAGAGCGAGACAGACTACAGGCATGTTGAGTAAATATCGAAATGGAAGCACTCGAGTGCTGCTCCAGAAAGATGGTTTGATAGCACTAGTTCTGACATTGTTGCGTTTCAGGGATATTGCTGTGAGACATTGTGTTTAGATCTATCCTGGCACACACGGTTCACTTCAGGGATGCTTGCTCTGTGACGTCAACCAATATTCAAAATAAGATTATAAGTCAAAAAGTGTAGCGAGCGGCGAAGCCGTGTAGACATTTTGGCTGGGGCGAGCAGGGCGAACAGCGGATAGGGGGTTTGGGTCTCATGAGACCTAGTGTGTCCGTCTGTGTCCGTGTGTGTGTGTGTGTGTGTGTCCATGTGTGTGTGGGTCTGATGAGGCCCAGTCAGATCAGAAAGCAGAGGGTTTGGTTGTTTATAGAAGGAGGTCCACAGTGTCTGTTCAGAATGAAGGTATCTGCTGGGCTGATCCCAGAAGCTGGACCCTAATTAGAAACAACTGGGCAGAATTCACTTCAGTGGCTGCAGATTGAGAGAGATCTGAGTCTTATAGAGCTTGGCTGGTGGCTCGGCTGGCTGACAGAGGCAGGCAGGAAGGCAGACTGCACCTCGGGGCTCATGTCTGTCCATTAAGACTTTCCTGGCCCTGTCTGTGTTAGTGGGTGTTTCACGGGTGGCAAAAACAGAATTGTAATTCAGGAGGGCCACCTGACTAGCTGGAACACACGCAGGGATGCACACACACAAACACACACACACACACACACACACACACACACACACACACACACACACACACACACACACACACACACACACACACACACACACACACACACACAACAGGATACATACAAACACACTTGTCAGGTCAAATCTGTAAATCTGTTTCCAATTTCCAACGTCTTTCATGTGTTAGTGCTTGCCCTATTGCCTTCGAGAAACATTACATCATATTCAGGCAGTACTGTAGGTGCCTCATTGGTTTCTACTCTTTCAACTCCGGTTGAGTCACTTATCATTTACTAATGTTGTTATTATGATCAATCTTTTTTCCTAAGCAAACACGAGCTGAAACTGCCACGCCATTAGAGCTTTACACTGCAGGCGAAGTGGACCTGAACATGGCAGTATATCCCTCTAACCATGCCTCGGCGACACAGTGATTGCATCCAAGTCAGGCAATAGAACTTCTTGGCACTGGGACCCAGACATAAAATATTCAACCTTTCAAGTCAATCTCTAATTCTGTCATCAAATCATCTCATGGAAGAGCTCCTCATTGACTTGGCATCAGGACTCTCTGAACGTCTGCTGGCCGGGGCACTGCATCCAAGGTTGTAATATTTGAACCAGGTGATGCGGTTTCTCATAATGTAGATGAAATAATCATGTGAAGAGGTTATTATTACTGAACAGGTTTGGACGCTAAGGTTTGGACTCTTATGTATTGCATAAAACCGGGGAGACATTTGAATAAAAGGAAATATGTTGATCTGAGGAATTGCATACCACATATCACTGTCAGACACTGTTCTGGGGTGATTTGTGTGTGTGTGTGTGTGTGTGTGTTTGTAATTGGACACCATATAGCTTCAACCGGAGAAAGAGTGTGAGAGAGAGAGAAATACAGAAAGAAAGTCAGAGAGAGGGATTTATAAAGAGAAACAAAGAGAGAGATTTAGAAAGAGAGACAAAGAGAAAGATTTAGAAAGAGAGACAAAGAGACAGAGAGAGAGAGAGAGAGAGAGAGAGAGAGAGAGAGAGAGAGAGAGAGAGAGAGAGAGAGAGAGAGAGAGAGAGAGAGAGGGAGAGAGAGAGAGAGAGAGGGAGAGAGAGAGAGAGGAGAAAGAAAAAGAGGAGGGAACCAGGCCACTTTGAGAGGAATGACTAATGTCTTCACATCATAATGTCTTCACATAATGGTGATTCATTGTACTGTAACTGCTATTGGAGTGTATAATTAAGATTCACTATGAAAAACGACATAACTTCTGACCTTTGTCACGATCACGTAACACAAACTATGAGAGTAGGGCTTAGAAGTAACTCCAAACCCACTGTTACAGTCTGAGGGATTGTGGGGAGCTTTGAAAATGAGACTAAATCAATTTA
Source organism: Salvelinus namaycush (assembly GCF_016432855.1). Taxonomy (NCBI): domain Eukaryota; kingdom Metazoa; phylum Chordata; class Actinopteri; order Salmoniformes; family Salmonidae; genus Salvelinus; species Salvelinus namaycush. The sequence continues at coordinate 22,796,015 of NC_052341.1, read as the reverse complement.
CTCTCTGTTATTTAAAAGATACTCATATCTGGAATGACAGAGAGAAGGGCAAGGAACCAAGACCTATAAAAAACAACCAATTTCCAATCACACCAAAATGAGCATTTCTTTACTCTGGACTGTTGGTTGGAGGAGAGCTTCTCTCCAATCGTTTGCTGAACGTTAAATCAGTTGCTGAACGTTTAATCATTTAGACAATTGTGGGTAGTTTTCTACAGATTGAAAATTATTTAGAAGGGTTCCGGCTGCTCTCTCCTCTCTTTCCTTTTTCAAGGAAAAGAATGAGAAACAAAACACATTCTCCACTCTCTCGCCTGCTTGCATGCACACCCCAGACGAAAGCATCCAACAGAAACACAGCGAACTAAAATAGAAGCTGCTATTTCTGTCTGGCTCTGCTGTTATTTATTTAAAAAAGTGGCATGCCCTACGTTAAATTATAACATCATAAGGTCTTTCTGAACTCTTATTTCTGCCTTCTACCCTCCAGCCTATGACTCATGGGAAGTATGCAGTGACGTCACGTCAGCCCATACTACTCCCCTCTAGTACCGATGAAGCATTGATATTCAACTAGCTCATTCATTGACCTGATTCAATCAAGAGGGTAACTTACCATCACTTAGACTACATGCCAACCTGTTTCTTGTTTGAACAGATGGTTTGATATATTATATCGGTCCCATGGGTAATTCTCTACAGCCATTATCTTAATATGAGAATTACAGTTAATAAGTTTCGTTTGATAACACCTGTTTTCTGTTGTCCATTCAGGCAAGATTGGAGTTAAAAAGCTTTGATGGACCAGCATCAGTCAGAACATTGGTTGTATATGCTCAAACGGATCATTACATTTGTGTACAGTACCAGTCAAGTTTGGACATAGCTACTCGATCAAGGGTTTCTTAATTTTGACTATTTTCTACATTGTAGAATAATAGTGAAGCCATCAAGACTATGAAATAACACTTATGGAATCATGTACTAACCAAAAAGTGTTAAACAAATCTAAATATATTTTATATTCTTCAAAGTAGCCACCCTTTGCCTTGATGACAGCTTTGCACACTCTTGGCATTCTCTCAAACAGCTTAATGAGAAATGCTTTTCCAACAGTCCTTGAAGGAGTTCCCCCATATGCTGAGCACTTGTATAATGGCACAAGGCGAGACCCAGATGCAGACACAGGAGGCAGATGGTTAGAGTCTTAGTTGTTTATTTATATCCAGAAGGAGTAGGCAAGAGAACGGTCGTGGACAGGCAAAAGGTCAAAACCAGATTCTGAGTCCAAGAGGTACAGAATGGCAGACTGGCTCGATGTCAGGGCAGGCAGAAGGGTCAGGCAGGCTGGAATGGAGTCCACAAAAAACAGGCAAGGGTCAAAACCGGGAAGACTAGAAAAAGAGAATAGAAAACCAGAGCACGGGAAAAACACACTGGTTGACTTGAAAACATACAAGACGAACTGGCACAGAGAGACAGGAAATACAGGGATAAATAAGCGACACTGGGGAAAATAAGTGACACCTAGAGGAGGTGGCGACAATCACAAGAACAGGTGAAACAGATCAGGGCGTGACAACTTGTTGGCTGCTTTTCCTTCACTCCGCAGTCCAACTCATCCCAAACCATCTCAATTGGGTTGAGGTCGGGTGATTGTGGAGGCCAGGTCATCTGATGCAGCACTTCATCGCTCGTCTTCTTGGTAAAATAGCCCTTACACCGCCTGGAGGTGTGTTTTGGGTCATTGTCCTGTTGAAAAACAAATTATAGTCCCACTAAGCGCAATCAGATGGGATGGTGTATCGCTGCAGAATACTGTGGTAGCCATGCTGGTTAAGTGTGCCTTGAATTCTAAATAAATCACAGACAGTGTCACCAGCAAAGCACCCCCACACCTCATCCTCCATGCTTCGCTGTGGGAACCACACATGCGGAGATCATCCGTTCACCTACTCCGCGTCTCACATAGACACAGCATTTGGAACCGAACATCTCAAATTTGGACTCATCAGATTTCCGCAGGTCTAATGTCCATTGCTCGTGTTTCTTGCCCCAAGGAAGTCTCTTCTTATTGGTGTCCTTTAGTAGGGGTTTCTTTGCAGCAATTCAACCATGAAGGCCTGATTCACGCAGTCTCCTCTGAACAGTTGATGTTGAGATGTGTCTGTTACTTGAACTCCGTGAAGCATTTATTTGGGCTGCAATCTGAGGTGCAGTTAACTCTAATGAACTTATCCTCTGCAGCAGAGGTTACTCTGGGTCTTCCTTTCCTGTGGCGGACCTCATGAGAGCCAATTTCTTCATAGCGCTTGATGGTTTTTGCGACTGCACTTGAATAACCTTTAAAAGTTCTTGACATTTTCTGGATTGACTGACCTTCATGTCTTAAAGTAATGATGGACTGTCTTTTCTCTTTGCTTATTTGAGCTGTTTTTGACATAATATGGACTTTGGTCTTTTACCAAATAGGGCTATCTTCTGTATACCACCCCTACCTTGTCACAACACAACTGATTGGCTCAAAAGCATTAAGGAGGAAAGAAATTCCACAAATTAACTGAAGGCACACCTGTTAATTGAAATGCATTCCAGGAGACTACCTCCTAAAGCTGGTTGAGAGAATGCCAAGAGTTTGCAAAGCTGTCATCAAGGCAAAGGGTGGCTATTTGAAGAATCTCAAATATAAAATATATTTAGATTTGTTTAACACTTTTTTTGTTACAAAATTATTCCATATTTGATATTTCATAGTTTTGATGCCTCGCTATTATTCTACAATGTAGAAAATAGTAAAAATAAAGAAAAACCCTTGAATGAGTAGGTGTGTCCAAACTTTTGACTGGTACTGTACATTCAGTTAATGCCACGCAAGACCGACCAAGGTAATAGTGGTGATGCTATGCAAGACTGAGGATAGCCAATAACACACATGCAAACTATGAGCTTCAAAGCTTTAACTTCTGGCACAAGAAGGCCCAGAAACCCTCTCTCCCCAGATCACTCACACACATAGACATGCTTACATGACTACCAGTTCACCAGGTAATCATTCATGGAAAAACACACTGTAAGGTGAGGTGGCTGTGATCCTACTCTTTCTAACTGCCAACATGGATACATTTGGGAATTGCTCTCCCCAACAACAAAACTGCTCTCTGGTCAGTTATTAAGAAAGCAAACTGCAACAGTCATTCAAATTAAATTGTATTGGTCACATACACGTGATAAGCAGAGGTTATTGCGGGTGTAGCGAAATGCTTGTGCTTCTAGCTCCAACAGTGCAGTAATATCTAACAAGTAATATCTAACAAATTACACACTATATACCCAGTACACACATCTAAGTAGGAATGAATTAAGACTATCTACATATGGATGAGCAATGTCAGAGCGGAACGGACAAAGATACAGTGAATAATATAGAATACAGTATATACATGAGATGAGTAATGCCAGGTATGTAAACATTATTAAGTGACTAAGATACCGTAGAATAGTATAGAATACAGTATATACATATGAGATGAGTAATGCCAGATATGTAAACATTATTAAAGTGACTATTGTTCCATTCCTTATTAAAGTCACCAGGGATTTCTAGTCTATGCCTATAGGCAGCAGCCTCTGTGTTAGTGATCGCTGTTTAACAGTCTGATGGCCTTGAGATAGAAGCTGTTTTTCAGTCTCTCAGTCCCAGCTTTGATGCACTTGTACTGACCTCGCCTTCTGGATGATAGCGGGGTGAACAGGCAGTGGCTCGGGTGGTTGATGTACTTGATGATCTTTTTGGCCTTCCTGTGACATCGGGTGCTGTAGATGTCCTGGAGGGCGGGTAGTTTGCCCCTGGCAGCCTTGCGGTTGCGGGCAGTGGGAATATGGAAAAGGATGAGTTCAATATGTTTCATAGATCAGTTGCTGTTGGCCAAATACTTCAGAGAGAGGTGTGATCATGACCTGCTATAATGATTTTCCATAAAACTCTATGATTATATAAATAGCCCACTCAGCTCAACTTTAAAAAACAGAACATTCCACAATAATTAGTCTAACTAGGCCTAGCCTATGCCTACTTATAATGGCACAGGGCGAGACCCAGATGCACACACAGGAGGCAGGTGGTTCGAGTCTGATACTTATTTAAATACAAGGGGCAGGCAATAGGCAGGTCGAGGACAGGCAGAAGTTCATTAACCAGGTCAGACTCCGAAAGGTACAGGGGGGCTAGAAAACAGAGACTAGGAAAAACATCAGCATGGAAACACGCTGGTAGGCTTGACAACAGACAAACAGAGAACACAGGTATAAATACACTGGGGATAATGGGCGACACTTGGAGGAGGTGGAAATAAGCACAAAGACAGGTGAAACAGATCAGGGTGTGATAGCACCCACCCCCCCTCTATAGGGGCACCACTTGGCATTCTTCCTGGGCGCATACCTGCTTGACCGGGGTGCTGGCAGTGGAACTCGGGAACTCGGGCCAGGTCCAGCATGTCCTTGGCGGGGATCCAGCACCTCTCCTCCGGGCCATAACCCTCCCAGTCAACCAGGTACTGGAAACCCCTGCCTCAAGGTCAAACCCTCAGGAGGCGTCTCACCGTGTACGCCAGACGTGGAGGAGGGGTGGGCCTGGAAACAGGAGACAAAGGACGAGACAAGAGCTTAATCCTGGGCACATGGAAAGTGGGATGTATACGGAGGGTATGGGGCAACAGAAGACGAACAGAAGTGGGACTAAGGACTTTAGAGATGAGGAAAGGACCAATAAAACAGGGAGAAAGTTTATGGGACTCCACCCAGAGGGGCAGGTCCCACGTAGACAGCCATACCCTCTGCCCGAGAAGATAGCGGGGAGCCGGAGTACGGTGGCGGTCCGCTTGTTGACAATACCTGGAGGTGGCCTTGGGAAGAGCAGACCGAACTCTCTTCCAGGTACGCTGACAGCGGCGGACAAACATCTGGGCCGAGGGTATGTTGACCTCTTCTTGCTCTGGGAAGAGCGGGGTCTGATGACCCATGGAGGACTCAAGGGCGAGAGCGCAGTGGCCGAGCAGTGAAGAGCGTTCCGGGTGTACTCCACACACACAAGTTGCCGGCTCCAGGTGGTGGGGTTGGTCGAGACGAGGCACCTAAGCGCAGTCTCCAGGTCTTGACTGGCACACTCCGACTGGCCGTTGGACTGGGGATGAAACCCGGAGGACAGGCTGGACGACGACCCAATGAGGGTGCAGAACGCAGGGTCCAGGCTGGAAACGTTGTGCCTTGCGAACCAGGCTCTTGATACCCCAGACAACTGTAGCTGCCAGACATGAGGTAGGGAGGATGGTCTCAGAGTCAGACAGTGTGGCAGCAGAACTATACAGGCGAGAGAGAGCATCCGGCTTCACATTCTTGGACCCTGGGAGTAGGAGATGGTGAAGTTGAACCTGGTGACGTAAGAAACATCGACCTCAACCACAAACTGACGGGACGAAAACATCCTGTCAACAGCTGGAGACCATGTGAACGGCACCTTGGGAGAAGTGAGTGCAGAGAGGGGAGCCCCCGGGGTGCTGTAGCCCCGAATGAAGCGGCGGTAGAAATGAGAAAATCCCAGGAAACGTTGCAGCTGCACTCTGGATGTGAGTTGGGGTCAATCCACCATCACGCTCACCTTTTCAGGAGACATCGTAGGGACGATGCAGACGGAGGTGGCGCGAGCCTTGCACCTCCAGGAGGTCCTGGTATACCGTAGGAACGGCAGATAAATCCGAGACTTTACCAGAGCCCGTAGGAGGACGTCCCGGGGCAGGCTGCACCGCCTTAAAACCTCTCTAGGGTATGTGGGACGATAGCGTCCCACCTCGTCAACAGCCAGTGAAACTGCTGGAAGTGTACTATTAGTGACCCTGCCTATGGTGCGTCCGTCCAGTGCTCTGGTGTCCATGGGAATGAAGAGGAGTTGTGTGGAGATACCCAGCTCCGATACCAGAGTAGCGTCCATAAAACTCTCATCAGCTCCGGAGTCAATGAGCACTCGGAGAGATTTAGACCGGCCACCCCACAGCAGGATAACATGGAAGAGAGTACGAGGTATGGGAGTTAGAAAACTCCCAGTATGGCCCACCATAGTACTCTTACCTAGCTGATGAGTCTGGTCTTTTACTGGACAGGTGGATTTGTAGTGCCCTGTAGCACCACAATACAGGCAACTGTTGGAGTTAAACCTCTGTAATCGTTCCTGAGGCGACAACCTAGCTCTGCCCTGTTGCTTAGACACAGTATAAAACGAGTCGCTCGTTCCCGATGATTCCCAAGGGGACTCGGGTGACTTCGGATCCTCTCGGAAATGCAGGCGTCGGGGACTTCCGGGGTTCTTTGGGGGCGAGCAAGCAGGCGTGAACAAACGAGTGGGGCCGAAAACAGACCTCTCCCTCCTGCGCTCCCGTAGACATCCATTGATCCTTATGGTTAAGGTTATGAGGGATTCGAGGTCCAGGGGTAACTCCCGAGCTGCAAGCTCATCTTTAATCTCCTCAGATCGTCCATGAAGAAAGGTATCAAACAGAGACTGTGGGTTCCAGGCACTCTCGCCGGCCAACGTGCAAAAGTCTACTGCGTAGTCTTCCACACTACGGGGTTCTTGTCGTAATCGAAGTAGCTGCCGGCTGCCTCTCTCCCGGATGCCGGAGAATTGAATACCTCCGCCATGACATCCTTCAAGCGAAGGCAAATGGCGGATTGTTGCTCCCAAACCCCCATAGCCTAGGAGAGCGCCCTACCAGACGTAAGCTTTATAAGATACATTATTCTCGAACGGTCGGAAGGGAACGAAGAGGGCTGCAGCTCAAAGATGAGGGAGTACTGGGAAAGAAACGGGTGGCAGGTTCCAGGGTCTCCAACATAGCGCTCAGGAGGATGTAAGCCGGGTTCTCGGGAAGCCAGGGTAGGCTGTACAAAATCATCACTGGCAGGGGAATTACTGAGCGTCCGGGAGGTCTCCGTTGTGGCATGCTGCCTTATAGATAGTCCACAGAATTGCTCTAGTAATGTCTTGAAACCCTGGTTATGGCGTCCCGATAGCATATGGAGACCTTCCATAAGGCTCTAAAGTAGCTCCTCATATTTTACAATGGTGGCTCCCTGCAGGGAGACAGCGTTGCGGAGCCGGTCCGAGTCTGCTGGGTCAGTCATGGCCAGTTCGTACTATAACGGCACAGGGCAAGACCCAGATGCAGATGATTCGAGTCGCTGATATTTATTAAAATACAAGGGGCAGGCAATAGGCAGGTTGAGGACAGGCAGACGTTCTTTAACCAGATCAGAGTCCAAAAGGTACAGGGAGGCAGGCAGGCTCGAGGTCAGGGCAGGCTGAATGGCCAGGCAGGCAGGCTCAGAGTCAGGGCAGGCAGAACAGGTCGGAACCAGGAAGGCTAGAAAACAGAGACACGGAAAACCATGCTGGTAGGCTTGACAAGACAAACTGGCAACAGACAAACAAAGAACACAGGTATAAATACACTGGGGATAATGGGGAAGATGGGCGACACCTAGAAGGGGGTGGAGACAAGCACAAAGGCGGGTGAAAAAGATCAGGGTGGAGTGGAGACAAGCACAAAGACAGGTGAAACAGATCAGGGTGTGACACTCCTCTGTTTTGTGGATTAAAAGTTACAAATCAAATGAAATCAAATTGTATTTGTCACATGCGCCTAATACAACAATGCGTTTCGGCCTTTCTAGGGAGTTTTTCCTAGCCACCGTGCTTCTACACCTGCATTGCATGCTGTTTGGGGTTTTAGGCTGGGTTTCTGTACAGGACTTTGTGACATCAGCTGATGTAAGAACGGCTTTATAAATACATTTGATTGGGTGATTGCGTATGTAACGGATGTGAAATGGCTAGCTAGTTAGCGGGTACGCGCTAGTAGCATTTCAATCAGTTACGTCACTTGCTCTGAGACTTAAGTAGTGTTGCCCCTTGCTCTGCAAGGGCCGCGGCCTTTGTGGCGCGATGGGTAACGATGCTTCGTGGGCAACGATGCTTCGTGGGCGACCGTTGTTGATGTGTGCAGAAGGTCCCTGGTTCGCGCCCGTTTCGGGGCGAGGGGACGGTTTAAAGTTATACTGTTACATTGATGCTGTTGACCCGGATCACTGGTTGCTGCGGAAAAAGGAGGAGGTTGAAAGGGGGGTGAGTGTAACGGATGTGAAATGGCTAGCTAGTTAGCGGGTACGCGCTAGTAGCATTTCAATCAGTTACGTCACTTGCTCTGAGACTTAAGTAGTGTTGCCCCTTGCTCTGCAAGGGCCGTGGCCTTTGTGGAGCGATGGGTAACGATGCTTCGTGGGTGTCAGTTGTTGATGTGTGCAGAGGGTCCCTGGTTCGCGCCCGTGTCGGGGCGAGGGGACGGTTTAAAGTTATACTGTTACACGTACTTACAAGCCCTTAACCAACAACGCAGTTCAAAAAATAGAGTTAAGAAAATATTTACTAAATAAACTAAAGTAAAAAATTTCATAAGAAGTAACAATAAAATAACAATAACGGGGCTATATACAGGGGCTACCGGTACCGAGTTAATGTCTGGGGTAAAATGCGATTATGTTATAGGCCTACAATAAAACGCCAAGGTTAAGCTAAAGAAATGTAAATAACTCCTGGTCAGAGTTTGAGGGTTTTTGGCTAGAAGAAATACAGCTTTTGCCAGATTTTACTTTTCATAGCAGGTTAGGAGAACTTAGCCTACGCAGCATGTTAGGATAATTAACGTAGCAGGTAAAGATACTTAGGTTAGGAAAATGGTTAGGGTTAGCTAAATTGCAAACATTTTCTACTTCTGATGTCAATTTGACAAAATCTGTATCTGATCTAGACATGACCGAGTTCGAGGTAAATTGAGGAGCACGAGGTTTATAATGGGTTGTAGGTAAAGCTAATTAGCTAATTTCAGGGGGTAGGACATGTTGTAGTCTACGCCTATCCTTGTGTTATTTATGCCTAAATAATGATTCAACCAGATATTGATTTGGTGATGTTTATCATGTGTAATACAGCCTTACTAAATAACTTTTCATGTCATTATGGAAGTTTATTCTTTATTTTTGACTTGCCCCATACCAAAAAAAGTGAAATGTAAAGAATTGGCCAAATAATATATTTCCATACAAATATATGTATTACAAATACATTTAGAAATATATGTCACGTATTAAAATATATTTCAAATGGAATAAAAATACATTATAGACCCTAATGCCTACCTCACATGCAATGTCTTGACAACATTATTTAGGTGATACATACTGTATGTAGCACCTGTAGTCCACATCTATTTAAGTAATTGGTTTGATTTCACATTGGCATTTCTAATTCTCAAATCACATCACTTTCTTCTTTGCATTCCATCACATATTGGTCATCCTAATGTTAAAAGAGAAGACGTCACTCCCCAAGCCTACATACCAAACAGAGTAATGACGTCTCTATTTCTCACGATTGCCCCGCTGGCTGCCGCCACAATCCTGTTTTCAACGCTGTCTGAAGATTGAGTGACTCGGACATTTGGCACGGTGTTTCCGTGAGCGTCGAGCGCCGCTTAGTTGAACTGTCCGTGCTATCTGGGATCCTTGGGACGTCCATACCCCCCCATTGAAGTTGACATTTAAAATGGTTAAGGTAAGGGTTAAGGTTAGGTAAGGGTTAAGGTTATGTTTAGGGTAAGGTTCTAGGGTAGGGACGTCCCAAGGATTCAGAATAGCACTCCGTTGAACTGCTTCGAAACATCTTTATGGACTTTTGAATTAGGTGCAAATGGCAGTCTCGCTTAGTCGCTTCACTCCCGACAGCTCCAGTAAAATGCAACAAAGAGGTACCCCCTTACCATCAGGTTCCCACAGGTATTTCTTTGTTTTTATACAAAAGTTACTGCTATATAATAAATATTCAATGGAATGCGTAATGAAACAAACGTCTATCTGTGCGCGTGATGAGCAGTGTTTTGGGAGTAAATTATCAGTGAAATGGGATCTCAGCTAAGGAATTCGGTTATTAGTGTAACGTTTTATTACCCTTCTAGAATATTAAATATGACAGTAAAATCGTGCGCAATTCTGACAGCTCACATCCATATAGAAATAGATCAAATCATAAGCGCAGGACTATTCGATGTTTATGTTCGTGTGTCTGACCCATAGAGAGGGGAGAGTGGGGTATGATGACACTTACTCTTTTTTATTTTTTATTTTCAGCATCATTAGGTTAAGGGAAATATGGTATTCTTTCTAACAAAGATATATACATATATTTCAGAATGTTGTGTATCCCTGGAAATAATCAGAAGTCATGTAAACATAACAGTTTTGAAAACGTTGTCCGAAAAAAGGGGTCTCTTGGCACCATTTACAGGGTAATTTGAGTTAAGCCACAGGGTAAATTGAGCCACCTTGGGGTGGTTGATGGTGTTCTGTGATGGTGCTGGTAGGTCAAAGTTTAATTCATGGAATGGGGGTGTGGTATACTGGACAAGTAACTGCCAAAATAACGGAAACACTTGAGTAATTGAGGGATATAACGTATATAGAAAGCAGGTGCTTCCACACAGGTGTGGTTCCTGAGTTAATTAGGCATTTAATTTAATTTATTTGAGGCTACTCTTCTGAGATGTTCTGTAAACTGTTCCATTAGATTTTTGATATGTTAGCAAGCTCCGACTCCATGTCATCAGATAAGACCTTGTGTGCCTCTGCTACTCTTTCGTAGCCTCTCTTTCGCAGAGGTACATGTTAATTTTCTTTTTTGTTAATGTACCTCTTCAGTGTCATTCAGTCAATTTGTTCATCCCTTGCTGCTGCTCAAATGGACTTCTTCCCTTCTCTCACTTCCTTGGCTGGAAGAATCTCAAAGTGGTCTAGACCCCTGCTTGTTTTGTTTGTATACACGGGGCATGATGTCTGCCCTGTAACATTAAAAATGCACTATCTTGAGTTAGGGCTGGGCGTTATACCATATTTTACTATATACCAGTATTGATGCACCGGTTTGGGTTTTTACTTTACCTTCTATAATGGTATTTGAATGTTTGGTTTGTTAACTGTGATATGCTGTGTGTAATGTCCATTTTTTAAGTTTACACCGCTACTTGAGTCATCCCTCTCGGCTCTCTCTAGCTCCATGCCGCTTTCCACATAGACCTAGCCCTGCCACTTGTCACTCAAGGAGCACATTTGTTGTTGCTTGACCACTAGACACTGCTTTCAGTCTGCATGGTCAATTCAGCACATGCAACAATGTTGATGACAACGATGTTTACACTTTTTTTTTCTTACATTGCAAACAGCTGGTTTGTCTTTTCTTATCAAGTTTTAGCTACATCGCGTTAGCCGCTAATGCTAATCACTAGTTAGCAAGCTAGCTAATAAATGTACTGAGTCAGAGAAAGCATAGCTAGCTAAAACAGCCTGATACCAGTGCTGGTGTAGGCCTAAATCAGCACGTTGTTAGTGCAACAGTATCTTCTAAATCAAAGAGGAATAGGCGAAGCATGAATATGTTGGCTACATGAAGAAACATTTAATGTAGCCAAAGATTATAGGTCCCCTAGGAAACACTGAACATCACTTCGTTCCTAGCCTGTCACAATAACTCCTCCCTGGCATTTTCATTCATTGACTTGTCAAACAACAGTGTCCACTATAGAATTAGAATAAACATTCTATTTCCATGATTCCAACAAATCTCACCCAAGTGTTTTGATCTCAAGTCAAATCACAATTGCAACATTTTATTAAAAATAAGGCCTAGGAAATGCAGACATTGATGGAAGTGCAGGAAATGCAGGAAATTATTTTAGGTTGAAGTTGAATTGAACTGTATAAAACAATCAGAATGGAGAAAAACCCATTGAAATCACTTAGAATAAATGTGTTGCCACTGTAGGGTCACACACTACTTACTCATAAAGCGGATGTAGAACTTTTATTATTCAAAACATAAAATACCGTCATACAGTCAAAAATGTGAAAAAATATTATGATATTTTGACCATATCGCCCAGTCCTCTCTTGAGTTCATATGCATGACATACATTGCAAAAATACTATATTATGCATAAAACGGTCAAAATATAAAATATAATTCGTATGGTTGCCATTGGCTCAACTTACCCGTAGAAAACATTTTGACTATATTAGTCCACACAGCTGCAAGGATGCACTTTCATGCTAGGTTTAGGACCTCATATTGAAGACCCCAACTGATATATAAAACAGTGATGGTCGATGCCGTTTAAGATGAGGGAGGACGATTTATAATTGTTTATGGGCATGGCCTTATTTCTGTTACAGCATATTGGATGACTGTCATTCATATTCAATTCACCCACCTCAATGTAACATCAATAGGTTTAGGCTACTACATGATACTTGCATTTTCTCTATACCCATCATGAGGTTGCTACAACCTAGCCTATGCATGAAAGTTTACAACGTAAGTGCACTTTTTTTTTGTCAAGTTGACAGACATTGACACATTTAATACTGCCTTGCACACTCTTTCCTTAATCTAGCTGATCTAGGGTGTAATCATTAGTCCAACAGTTGCAAACGAGAGTTTCTATTAGACAAATTCAGGTTTATTTATCCCCGTTTCGTTCCGTTTGCTTCCGTTTAAGAAATGTTTTTCTACTGAATCGGCAGAATGAATACACCCCTGATCACATGCAAACACAGTTCACGTTCATAGCAGCCACATACAAACAGCATGATCCCTTTGATCATTGTATTCTCGTATATCTATGCCCTCTCCTCCTTTCACCTTTTCCCTTTGCATGTGCACAAGATATCAGCTTTCTCCGACCAGAAGAAAAATCTTTTCCATTCCAAATCTTCATATCATAACCGCTAACTGCTGCACACAGCCTACATTGTTGTCACCATATTAAATTCATAGTCAACAATAAGTTAATTAAAACAAAAGCCTACCTTGGCTTGGAAGAGTTCCAGTGTTGGATAGCCAAAGCCAGCTAGCTAACATAGCATCCCTCTCTGTTTGAGCCGGGTGTTTGAGTAGGCTAAACTAGCTAGCTGCATTTGCTAAGTAAGTGAAAGTGAAAAAAATACAACAAAATCCCTCTATCTGCTTCTCCTTAATTTAAGAAATTAATTTGTTCAAAACTGTTCAACTATTGTCTCTCTCTCTCTTGAGTCAACTTCTCACCACATTGTATGCACTGCAGTGCTAGCTATCTGTAGCGTATGCTTTAAGCACTAGATTCATTCTGTGATCCTTTGATTGGGTGGACAACATGTCAGTTCATGCTGCAAGAGCTCTGATAGGTTGTAGGACATCCTCCGGAAGTGGTCATAATTACTATGTAAGTCTATGGAAGGGGGTGAGAACCAAGAGCCTCCTAGGTTTTGTGTTGAATTTAATGTACTTAGAGGAGGACGGAAACTAGCTATCCTCCGGCTACACCATAGTGCCACCCTACAGAGTGCTGTTGAAGCTACTGTAGACCTTCAATGCAAAACAGTGTGTTTTAATCAATTATTTGGTGACGTGAATATATTTTGATTAGTTTTATCTAAAAATAATTACTTTTTGGATGTTTATTTTATTTGATTAAATTCACTGAGGAGGATGGTCCTCCCCTTCCTCCTCTGAGGAGCTTCCACTGGTATAAAACAATATGAAAACGATCTACTTTGGTTTAAAAGAATCATGAAACCTATAACACAATAAATTAATTTGACTTACAAGAAGTGGCTCAACTAACCCTTTGGCTCAATTCTCCCCTAGGGACGGACATGTGTTGTTGTAGTGTGAGGTAATAATATTATGGTAGAATATGTCTTTGAAAGTATCCATGGAGAACAGATGATATGAGAGAGTACATTGGATTGTTAGCCTTGTTGACTGTGAAATAACCAGGCACATCATGGCACAGGAGGCTGCTGAGGGGAGGATGGCTCATAATGATGTCTGGAATGGAGCTAATTCTTATCCAAGATGGCGTAGCAGTGTAGACGTGTTTGTTTAGTCCTCTCGTGTACGTTTGTATTTTTCGTATTTCTTGTATATATTTTAATTTTTTTTTCTATCTCTTTTCGATTTTTAATTCGATTATACCTTCCGGTAACCTACCTCACCCAATGTGATACGGAATCGCTATTATTTTTTAACTTTGGAACACATTCAAGAACCCCCAGTAGCTTACCAGCTAATCAGGTACAAGCTATTTAGCCATTTTTAGCCGCTGCTAGCAGCTTTTACCTTCTGCACAGACACCAGCCCTGTTATTAGCCTGGATATTACTCACCAATTTTACCAGCATCGGACTGTCTCGACAACAACGCCGGATTCCTGCCGTAATCCCTGAGCCACTACTTCTGATCCTCACAGCTAGCTTGCAGCTAGCGCAGCTAGCGCCACTGCCACGAAGCTAGCACCAGTTAGCAAACACAATTCTACAATCACAACCTCTCTTTCGCCATCGCCATCCGGCTTGGATTCTCTGTCGACACGACCACGTCTGGTCTGCAGACGAATACCCCATCCGCTGTGCCCTCAACCGGCCTCCGTCTGAGCAGACCCCCTCCGTCTGAGCAGACCACCCCCCGGGCTACTAACTTTAAACGCCGCGTGCTAGCTTAGTGGCGGCTTCCCTGCTCCATCTACGGCTGCCCCCTGGACACTATGATCACTTGGCTACATAGCTGATGCCTGCCGGACTGTCCATTAATTCACGGTACTCCATTCTGTTTATTTGTGTTTTATCTGTCGGCTCTGTGTTTTAACTCAGGCTCTGTGTGTAGTTAATCCGACCCTCTCTGCCTAGTCGTCGCCATTTTTACCTGCTGTTGCTGTGTTAGCTGACTAGCTGCTGTTATCTCACCTGTTGTTTTAGCTAGCTCTCCCAATCAAGACCTGCAATCACTTTATGCCTTACTGTATGTATCTCTCAAATATCAATATGCCTTGTATACTGTTGTTCAGGCTAGTTATCATTGTTTTGGTTTGCAATGGACCCCGTAGTTCCACTCTCCGTACCTCTGATACCTCCTTTGTCCCACCTCCCACACATGCGGTGACCTCACCCATTGAGACCAGCATGTCCAGAGATACAACCTCTCTTATCATCACCCAGTGCCTGGGCTTGCCTCCGCTGTACCCGTGCCCCACCATACCCCTGTCTGCACATTATGCCCAGAATCTATTCTACCACGCCCATAAATCTGCTCCTTTTATTCCTTGTCCCCAACGCTCTAGGCGACCAGTTTTGATAGCCTTTAGCCGCACCCTCATCCTACTACTCCTCTGTTTCTCGGGTGATGTGGAGGTAAACCCAGGCCCTGCATGTCCCCAGGCACCCTCATTTGTTGACTTCTGTGATCGAAAAAGCCTTGGCCTCATGCATGTCAACATCAGAAGCCTCCTCCCTAAGTTTGTCTTACTCACCGCTTTAGCACACTCTGCCAACCCTGATGTCCTTGCCGTGTCTGAATCCTGGCTTAGGAAGGCCACCAAAAATTCTGAGATTTCCATACCCACCTATAACACTTTCTGTCAAGATAGAACTGCCAAAGGGGGAGGAGTTGCAATCTACTGCAGAGATAGCCTGCAAAGTTCTGTCATACTTTCCAGGTCTATGCCCAAACAGTTCGAACTTCTAATTTTAAAAATTAATCTCTCCAGAAATAAGTCTCTCACTGTTGCCGCCTGCTACCGACCCCCCTCAGCTCCCAGCTGTGCCCTGGACACCATCTGTGAATTGATCGCTCCCCATCTAGCTTCAGAGTTTGTTCTGTTAGGTGACCTAAACTGGGATATGCTTAACACCCCGGCAGTCCTACAATCTAAACTAGATGCCCTCAATCTCACACAAATCATCAAGGAACCCACCAGGTACAACCCTAAATCCGTAAACATGGGCACCCTAATAGACATTATCCTGACCAACTTGCCCTCCAAATACACCTCTGCTGTCTTCAATCAAGATCTCAGCGATCACTGCCTCATTGCCTGTATCCGCTACGGGTCCGCGGTCAAACGACCACCCCTCATCACTGTCAAACGCTCCCTAAAACACTTCTGCGAGCAGGCCTTTCTAATCGACCTGGCCCGGGTACCCTGGAAGGATATTGACCTCATCCCGTCAGTTGAGGATGCCTGGTCATTCTTTAAAAGTTACTTCCTCACCATATTAGACAAGCATGCTCCGTTCAAAAAATGCAGAACTAAGAACAGATATAGCCCTTGGTTCACTCCAGACCTGACTGCCCTCGACCAGCACAAAAACATCCTGTGGCGAACTGCAATAGCATCGAAGAGCCCCCGCGATATGCAACTGTTCAGGGAAGTCAGGAACCAATACACGCAGTCAGTCAGGAAAGCAAAGGCCAGCTTTTTCAAGCAGAAATTTGCATCCTGTAGCTCTAACTCCAAAAAGTTCTGGGATACTGTAAAGTCCATGGAGAACAAGAGCACCTCCTCCCAGCTGCCCACTGCACTGAGGCTAGGTAACACGGTCACCACCGATAAATCCGTGATAATCAAAAACTTCAACAAGCATTTCTCAATGGCTGGCCATGCCTTCCTCCTGGCGACTCCAACCTTGGCCAACAGCCCCGCCCCCCCGCTGCTACTCGCCCAAGCCTCCCCAGCTTCTCCTTTACCCAAATCCAGATAGCAGATGTTCTGAAAGAGCTGGAAAACCTGGACCCATACAAATCAGCTGGGCTTGACAATCTGGACCCCCTATTTCTGAAACTGTCCGCCGCCATTGTCGCACCCCCTATTACCAGCCTGTTCAACCTCTCCTTCGTATCATCTGAGATCCCCAAGGATTGGAAAGCTGCCGCGGTCATCCCCCTCTTCAAAGGGGGAGACACCCTGGACCCAAACTGTTACAGACCTATATCCATCCTGCCCTGCCTATCTAAGGTCTTCGAAAGCCAAGTCAACAAACAGATCACTGACCATCTCGAATCCCACCGTACCTTCTCCGCTGTGCAATCCGGTTTCCGAGCCGGTCACGGGTGCACCTCAGCCACGCTCAAGGTACTAAACGATATCATAACCGCCATCGATAAAAGACAGTACTGTGCAGCCGTCTTCATCGACCTGGCCAAGGCTTTCGACTCTGTCAATCACCATATTCTTATCGGCAGACTCAGTAGCCTCGGTTTTTCTAATGACTGCCTTGCCTGGTTCACCAACTACTTTGCAGACAGAGTTCAGTGTGTCAAATCGGAGGGCATGTTGTCCGGTCCTCTGGCAGTCTCTATGGGGGTACCACAGGGTTCAATTCTCGGGCCGACTCTTTTCTCTGTATATATCAATGATGTTGCTCTTGCTGCGGGCGATTCCCTGATCCACCTCTACGCAGACGACACCATTCTGTATACTTCTGGCCCTTCCTTGGACACTGTGCTATCTAACCTCCAAACGAGCTTCAATGCCATACAACACTCCTTCCGTGGCCTCCAACTGCTCTTAAACGCTAGTAAAACCAAATGCATGCTTTTCAATTGTTCGCTGCCTGCACCCGCACGCCCGACTAGCATCACCACCCTGGACGGTTCCGACCTAGAATATGTGGACATCTATAAGTACCTAGGTGTCTGGCTAGACTGCAAACTCTCCTTCCAGACTCATATCAAACATCTCCAATCCAAAAGTCGGCTTTCTATTTCGCAACAAAGCCTCCTTCACTCACGCCGCCAAACTTACCCTAGTAAAACTGACTATCCTACCGATCCTCGACTTCGGCGATGTCATCTACAAAATAGCTTCCAATACTCTACTCAGCAAAATGGATGCAGTTTATCACAGTGCCATCCGTTTTGTTACTAAAGCACCTTATACGACCCACCACTGCGACCTGTATGCCCTAGTCGGCTGGCCCTCGCTACATGTTCGTCGTCAGACCCACTGGCTCCAGGTCATCTACAAGGCTATGCTAGGTAAAGTGCCGCCTTATCTCAGTTCACTGGTCACGATGGCTACACCCACCCGTAGCACGCGCTCCAGCAGGTGTATCTCACTGATCATCCCTAAAGCCAAAACCTAATTTGGACGCCTTTCCTTCCAGTTCTCTGCTGCCTGCGACTGGAACGAATTGCAAAAATCTCTGAAGTTGGAGACTTTTATCTCCCTCAACAACTTTAAACATCTGCTATCCGAGCAGCTAACCGATCGCTGCAGCTGTACATAGTCCATCGGTATATAGCCCACCCAATTTACCTACCCCACCCCCCATACTGCTTTTATTTATTTACTTTTCTGCTCTTTTGCACACCAGTATCTCTACTTGCACATGATCATCTGATGATTTATCACTCCAGTGTTAATCTGCTAAATTGTAATTATTCGATTTATTGCCTACCTCCTCATGCCTTTTGCACACATTGTATATAGATTCTCTTTTTTTCTACCATGTTATTGACTTGTTTATTGTTTACTCCATGTGTAACTCTGTGTTGTTGTTTGTGTCACACTGCTATGCTTTATCTTGGCCAGGTCGCAGTTGTAAATGAGAACTTGTTCTCAACTAGCCTACCTGGTTAAATAAAGGTGAAATAAAAAAATAAATAAAAATGCAATGGCATCAAACACATGGAAATGTGTTTGATGTATTTGATATGATTCCGCTCCAGTCCTTACCACGAGCCCATCCTCCCCAATTAAGGTGCCACCAACCTCCTGTGCATTATGGCTATAGTGGACAGTCAACATCATAAAGCACAGTTGGGCCACAGCTGGGCTACTACTTCAGTGATATCATGGCGAGTGTGGTTGACCACTAATAGGTCAGAACTATGTTTTTGAATGGCATGTTGTGCTGACCAGAGGTCAGCTCTACACGTGCAGTGTCATCACCAGGTAAGGGGACTGGGTAGGACTGTAGCCAGTAAAATAGAGGACTGAAGTCATGTCCCTTCATATACAGTATGCAAAGAGATGAGATGGCAGTGCGTGTGGTTTGCATGGTTTATAGTAGTGAGTCATTAAAGTAGGCAAATGGGTGTGAAGGCTTTCATCTCTCCCATTTAGGCCCTTACTGAAAAGGAAATTGGACATCAAGCTGGTGGATAATCATGTTTCTGATGTGTGTTATGGAACAAGGCTACAGTAGTGAGTTAAATTAAAACAAGTGAATCCGGTTACTGATAATCAAAAGCAGCTGCTCGATTCCCCACATGCAGACCAGGACAGAGTTAGAAGCTAGTGGACACTGAGAGGTCTAGATGTTTGTTTTGTCTGTATATTTGTTTGCACAAGCCTACTTTATAGTCTGTATATGGTATAGGTATGTTTATGTATAATTGTATACATGTTTGTGTGTCGTACTGCGCATTTTTGTTATGTAGGCCTAGTATGTGTAATCTATTTGTCTGTCAGTGTGTGAATTGTATATGTTAGATGTTAACGATAATTACAAATGTACACACACACACACACACACACACACACACACACACAGTAGATGCCTATTTGGGAAATAATTACTAGTTCTGTAGCCATAGAGAACATAATGCATTTTTCTTTTGTTGACTCATGATCCACGAAAGTACTGTGATGTCAGACATATATAGGATATCTTGCCTCTCTAGGTTCACAGAGACCAAGGTCAGTGTTTATAGGCATTTCCCCCCACTTATCCCCTGTTTATTGACTCTGAATAGACCAAATCAATTAATCTGTAATATTGCTAACAGTCATGTCCTGGATAAACTTTCCTTTCAAAACATTTGGATTCAATTATCATGGGGATATGATATCCAAACAAACTGCTTTTGCCTATTAATAAAGTGATTGCACCATGCAATATGAGCTAACGCTGCGCATTCAGATATTTTCATAGCTTAAGAATTAGTTGACTTACTATTATGGGCAAAACACGATTTAGAACAATGACACAGTTTTTGTTTGTTTTTGCTTCCAAAGTGTCCTGGTTCAAACTGCCTTCTGGGTATTGTTCTGTAATCAAATACAGATCCAGTTTTTGGGATTACATGTTGTCAATGAAGAGACGCTTGGCTGTCGAAGTAGGCCTTAAAAAGCTGACTAGTTGGAGCTTGTGACAATGATTCCTTGATATGGGGCTGTTATGTATCAAAACATGTTTCAGTCTATAACAACAATGGGCCCTGATCGCAAAATAACTTTCAGACTGTCAGAGTAACTTGCTTTTGGACACACAGAGTCCATTCAGTCCCATTCAACAGCAGCTCATGCACATTACTGTAACGTGACAGGAGTTGCCATTGACGATGAGGAAAGGGGGAAACGGTCCAGAGGAGCATTGGCCAGGGGTGATAACTGAAGAGGCCCTGTTGTGCATTGAGGAAATGAGCGGACATGACAATGTGTTGTGTTTCAGATAAAGCCTGTAGTGGTCCATGGCTTATATATATGTAAACAGAAAGCAGGGTGTAAAGATTGAGGCGGGTCTCTGGCAAGTGGTGGTTCTGTCTTTCTCTGATGACAGCTGGTAACAACCGAGCTGTAGTGGAGAGGTTGGTGTTTGTGTGTGTGTGTGAATGTTTGTTTGTTGCTCTGTCTGATTTCGACAGTCTCCAGTGGCCCAATCCCCCTCCTGGGGTTTGTGTTTTTGATTTAGTGCCCACAAATTCCTCTCAGTTGAAGTAACAATATTGTTGCGCTTCATGTTTCCCCCTCTGAAATCCAGCAGAGGCCATAGAGAGGCTTGATTTAGGCTGAATATCACTGAGAGGTACTGTAAGCCATTAGGGCCTGGAGTCGTTTTTATATTGGATATATTTGGGAGCGGGAGATGGCTTTGTTAACTTCAATGTTCCCTATCTCTGGCCCAGATAAAAGCAGCTTTGGACGGAGGAGAAGTCACATCACAGAAGTTTTATTAGCAGACAGATCATTTAAATGGAGTGAATGCCATTTCAGTCTTTGGGGCTTAGGCTGAGTGCTTCACTAATGTTTCATAGGGCTCTTTCTTGTCACACACAGTTTATCATCATATTGGAGACATAGCTGACTATTGGGTAGAAACTATTAAACAAGAACCACCCTGCCAGAATGACTCTGACAGTAGCAGTCTATTTTATTCAAACCTGCAGGAGGTCTCTGTTAGTGGAGGATGAGCTAAGATCTGAACAATGCACAGAAGTGTGTTTTAACAACAATGTGACTGACACGCAAACTTATGCACACAGTGACCTGCTATGAGTAGTAACACACCTTGCATTTTCACTCTACATCCCATCTATGTACTCATTTGTCAATAGGCCTAACTTACCTGGTAGATAACGGTTACATTTATCCATTTAAGTGACCATAGTCACTAGGCAGGGCTTTGGCTGTTACTATTGGTCTGTCAAAAAGTTGCTATTTTCCTGAGAAAGCCTGTTTTCCCTCTGGTTACCATGCCTTCAATGAAAGAAGCACCGGCCCGTTTTTATCAACCTCTGATAACTGTCTGTCTTTGGCTTCTGTCAGAGACACTCTCATTCATTTAATATCATTTTTCTGAGATCACGTTTGTCATATGACGTGTAATCATTGGTTAAATACTATGATAAACACAGAAGTGTGTATTTAAGTTATGCAGAAGCAGGGCCAAATGTAAAACATCTGTTTTTGACTGGTGATCTGTGCTTAGTTTTAATCTGTATCGTGTGAGGTACTGTCAATTTTATTCAATATCTGACACGCACATACTGGACCTGCAGTACGTACAGCACATAATTTACAACATGATACAACTGCTCTTTCTCTAGAACATGTAGCGAATTTAAAGGGAACTTAGGTATATTGTCACCTAAGACATAGGAGTACTTTTGACAGGTTGGCTGGGTGTAGTTGAATATTTGTGTTTTAATTAGCATGATATAAACTCTCATAGGAGTATTCCCCTTATCCAGAAAAATAAGTAAATTGCTTAGTATACTTGTTCACTTAGCCTATGTTATGCACATTCACAGTAGCAGGACGGTGCTGTGGCCATAGAAAACAGCTACATTCTATTACTGAGTGTAGATCAAGACAGGAACTGATACAATGAAACAATTCACTGTCTGTTTCAAAGACCTTCAAATATTTATACTCTCCTTCTCGCAGCAACCACCTCTGAGGTCAACTGAAGTGTGCAAGTCTCTCTTGTACTAAGGAGTTGTGAATGAGACTGCCATTGCTCCGGTCCAGAACAAACCTCACTGGACACCTCAGGCAGAGGGAGACTTCCCCATGAATGGAGCCCCTGCACTCCAGGAGTCTTTGCTAAAACAGAGAGAGAGAGACCAGAAGACTACAGCCTGAACCAACCCTTTGGCTTTCAAACTCAATTCAACTTCAAATATCTTTACAAATAACAGACTGCAATCATCTGAGAAAGAGAGTGAGGAATAAGCATCAGAGACACTATTGAAGCCAGACTCTGGTCTGACGGTAAGACACCCATACACAGTGAGCCTGCCCCTGCTGTCCTCCGATGGAGACCCCGGCTAGAGCGAGACGCTGCTGCAACGTTACAGGTATGTCTTAATTATGTTTTAGGGTTATGATCTGTTTATTTCCAGTCATAATACACACTAAAGAAGATTGTCTAGTGTCTGTATTTGTCTTTCATAATTCTCTAGGCAAGTTCAGCAAAGTTATTTGGTATGTAATTAACACTTTTCCTATCAACATTTTTAATATTACAGCATTTATAGCAGACGTTTAGTACCTAATATGGACATTGACATTCATTGAAAAGGTGGTATTTTGATAGGGGGGATAAAACATTGGAAATAAGCTTCAAAAGCCCCCGAAGTGGAGATATAGGCTCCTGCCAAGTTCAGCAACACCTTTACAAACTTTAATAAGTTTATTCTGCTACTGTGCGCAAAATGGTTTAAGTTGTCATTATGGATTGTTGCAGCTGAATCTGGTTAAGACTTTGTCGGGTTTGTGACAAGGCTTAAAGGGATTGAGTTCATGAGAAATAATCCACATTCGGACTGAGATGCTTAAGAGTATTTTACCCTTCCCTTGGTTCATTTCAGGTTTCTTGACCTACACACTGATACCTGCACTAAATATTTGCTACTGGTTTTTCTAAGACATCAAAGGCTTCTACTTGTGCCGTGAGTCTCTTTGTCTATGTGTACTTTTTCTTAGATAGTGGATCGACCACCTCTGGCTGAACTATAGTAAACCCAAGCAGTCACGGCACATATGATCTCATGTCAGGTACATGATATTTTGCTTCATAATGATTTTTGCTGTATTTACATTATTACATTATAGTCATTTAGTAGACGCCGTTATCCAGAGCAACTTACAGGAGCAATTCGGGTTAAGTGGCTTGCTCAATGGCACATTGACCTAGTCGGCTCTCGGATTCGAACCAGCGACCGTTCGGTTACTGGCCCAATGCTCTAAACCGCTAGGCTACCAGCTTCCCTATTTACAGTTATACTTGTAAATATGTCAATTATATCAATCAGAAATCCTAGATGGATTCATGCGGTTATATTGTGTAAAATATTCTCTTAGGTTGTCTTCTGGGACTCTAATGCCCAATACTTATGGTATTTAAACTCGACATAAACATCTTACCGATTGATTTAGAATTATTCTGCCATTCATGTCAATGTGGTCACGTTTCACCTAAGCTGTTTGACACCAGTGCTGATAAGATACTGTTCTGCATCAGTAAAAATCGTCCACTAAACTACAAAGTGGCAAACACTGATAAGGTCTCTGGAGTAAACCTGATAAAGAAACTGTGGCAATAAATACAGCTTTATTGGCCTTATCGAGATCTAGCCACTGATCATCAAGACCTAGAAAAAGACAGGAAAGGGAGAGGGGCCATAAAGCCAGATATATGGGGCCATCTACAGTAGATCATGCACCTGGTTTTATAAAGCACATACAGTTGATGTCGGAAGTGTACAGTACATACACTTAGGTTGGAGTCATTAAAAGTCGTTTTTCAACCACTCCACAAATTTCTTGTTAACACACTATAGTTTTGGCAAGTCAGTTAGGACATCTACTTTGTGCATGACACAAGTCATTTTTCCAACAATTGTTTACAGACAGATTATTTCACTTATACTTCACTGTATTCCAGTGGGTCAGAAGTTTACATGCACTAAGTTGACTGTGCCTTTAAACAGCTTGGACAATTCCAGAAAATGATGTCATGGCTTTATAAGCTTCTGATAGGCTAATTGACATCTGAGTCAATTGGAGGTGTACCTGTGGATGTATTGCAAGGCCTACCTTCAAACTCAGTGCCTCTTTGCTTGACATCATGGGAAAATCAAAAGAAATCAGCCAAGACCTCAGAAAAAAAATTGTAGACCTCCACAAGTCTGGTTCATCCTTGGGAGCAATTTCCAAACGCCGGAAGGTACCTCTTTCATCTGCACAGACAATAGTACACAAGTATAAACACCAGGGGATCATGCAGCCGTCATACCACTCAGGAAGGAGACACGTTCTGTCTCCTAGAGATGAACGTACTTTGGTGCGAAAAGTGCAAATCAATCCCAGAACAACAGCAAAGGACCTTGTGAAGATGCTGGAGGAAACCGGTACAAAAGTATCTACATCCACAGTAAAACGAGTCCTATATCGACATAACATGAAAGACCGAACAGCAAGGAAGAAGCAACAAAACATCCATAAAACAGCCAGACTACGGTTTGCAACTGCACATGGGGACAAAGATTGTACTTTTTGGAGAAATGTCCTCTGGTCTAATGAAACAAAAAATAGAACTGTTTGGTCATAATGACCATCGTTATGTTTGGAGGAAAAAGGGGGAGGCTTGCAAGCCGGGTAACACCATCCCAACCGTGAAGCACGGGGGTGGCTGCATCATGTTGTGGGGGTGCTTTGCTGCAGGAGGGACTGGTGCACTTCACAAAAGAGATGGCATCGTGAGGCAGGAAAATTATGTGGATATATTGAGAAGCAACATCTCAAGACATCAGTCAGGAAGTTAAAGCTTGGTGGCAAATGGGTCTTCCAAATGGACAATGACCCCAAGCATACTTCCAAAGTTGTGGCAAAATGGCTTAAGGACAACAAAGTCAAGGTGTTGGAGTGGCCATCACAAAGCCCTGACCACAGTCCTATAGAAAATGTGTGGGCAGAACTGAAAAAGGGTGTGCGAACAAGGAGGCCTACAAACCTGACTCAGTTACACCAGCTCTGTCTGGAGGAATGGGCTAACATTCACCCAACTTATTGTGTGAAGCTTGTGGAAGGCTACCCAAAATGTTTGACTCAAGTTAAACAATTTTAAGGCAATGCTACCAAATACTAATTGAGTGTATGTAAACTTCTGACCCACTGTGAATGTGATGAAAGAAAGAAATAAAATCTGAAATAAATCATTCTCTCTACTATTATTCTGACATTTCACATTCTTAAAATAAAGTGGTGATCCTAACTGACCTAAGACAGGGAATTTGTACGAGAATTAAATGTCAGGAATTGTGAAAAACTGAGTTTAAATGTATTTGACTGAGTTGTATGTAAACTTCTGACTTCAACTGTATGAAGATTGAGATTCTTAATATGTGTGTGATTACGATCACTTTAGAGGCCTCATTGTGAAAGTGCATTCAGCCAAGCGCTGATGGTTTTTGTAGTTTCTCTTTTGGGTGAATGTTGTCCTTTACTCTTGCAGACAATTATTGGACAGTAAACTCAGGCTTGGTATCTCTTTCATATCACAAGAGAAGTGTTTAAGGGAAATGCTACAGGTAAATACCAAAATAAAGGAAACACTTGAGTAAATGAGAAATACAAAGTATATTGAAAGCAGGTGCTTCCACACAGGTGTCGTTCCTGAGTTAATTAAGCAATTAAAACATCCCATCATGCTGATTGTCATGTTTAAGAGTTTCTCCTAAATGATAAAAATGTCCAGGTGCCCATTTTTTTTGCTACCATGGCTAGAAGAACAGATCTCAGTGACTTTGAAAGAGGGGTGTCAAAGGAGCATTGGGGGTTTACAGGGTGTGCGTGTGTGTGTGTGCGCGTGTGTGTGTGTCTGTCAGTCAGTCACCAGATCTCAACTCACTTGAACGCTTATGGGAGATTCTGGAGCGACACCACCATCAACAAACCACCAAATGATGGAATTTCTCTTGGAAGAATGGTGTCACATCCCTCCAATAGAGTTCCAGACACTTGTAGAATTCATGCCAGGGTGCATTGAAGTGGTTCTGGCAGCTCTGGCAGCTCGTGGTGGCTCAACACCCTATTAAGACACTTTATGTTGGTGTTCCCTTTATTCTGGCAGTTACCTGTATGTTACACTTATGAACAACTGACATTAGCAACAAGGTACTATTAAGCTGTTAAATGTTTATGGCACCTCTTAAGAATTAATATTTGAAATGGTTTTATCTCTTTGATCAAACAGTGTTTCGTTTATAAAAATTAATGTTTGCCTTTTCTAATGCCTTAGAATTAAACAGACAATTTGAACTGGTGACTAAAAGCATACTTGGCGTTATGATTAAATAGCTCTTGTCTAAAAATATGTAACAATGTAAGATTGAGTAGAGAGATGTGATATCTACAGATGAAAATGAGCTTTGTTGCTAACTCGGGCACGTTTACATTGAGGTTGAACCTGAAATGTTGATTAATGTGCACTGTCCGTTGAATGTAGTTTATTTCAGTCTGACGCACTCATAGTTGTAGGTGTGAGTTGTGAGTGGTCTGCCCGGGTGTTCTAAAATCATTGGCCGAGGAATGTACCTAAACATCTGGTCCCAGTTAAATGGACAACATCACCACTATCAGATATGCTGTAAATATTTTAATCAAAGAATGCTCTAAAAACAACATTACTCCATGTTTATAGCGGACTTGTAAATATGATAGTTAGTTTACATGAAGATAAGACATACACCGTCCACATAACCTACTCTAACATTCTCTGATAGATATTTTAGAACTCTTTTTGTTATTATGCCTGTTGTAATGAACTACTACAGAATTGGCATATGTTGTAATCTAACTGATAAATTTGTTTGATTTTTTCTCCACTTTGGCAGTAGGTTATGGATTCTGACTGATTGAACTAGTGTTGTAATGCAACATTCTCCCTCTGTAAGAATGCAGTAAGCTCACACATCACACAGATGTTTTCAATCAATATTTGTTGACACAAAGCACCATTAGTTTACTGATCACATTTGCATAAACATTTTGCGATTTTCTTATTTACCTTGCATGTTTTCTAAATTGGTTTTCGTACCGAGTTTACATACAGTGGCCCTGAAGTACAAACATGTGTAGAACATAAGTACTATGGGCCCTAAGTACCAGCCACACACAGAAAACATCAACGGCATCTCGCCCTAAACAGCCTGCATTCCCCACCAATGACTTGCGCTCAACAGAAGTAAACAAACAGTCTATCTGGTCTGTCTATACGAGTTGTGGTGAAAGGGGATCATCTGTTTGTTGGACACCCCAGCCCCATGTAAACAAACAATACAACTGGCCTAGTGAATGTGAACGAATTTCCAATGTCAGAATGGGGGGCTTCCCATGTTTACTCCTTCCAGCGTTGAACTTCCTAACAGTTTACATGGAGGAAATACTAGTGTCTTGGCTATTTACTTCAGCGTTAGTGTGTAATTACTTGACAGAGATCAATAACGGCTTGCTTGACAAATGCTTGGCTGTTTTATGGCAAGCATTTTTTTCTGCTCAGAAGTAAATTCTGCTCCCTAACAAGAACTCATAACAAAGTCTCCCTTGTTATGTAATTAAAAACACTGGTTTACATGGATTACAACAGCTTAAAACTGGAATTCTTAATGGTGAAACTGCCACGTCCGTTTGCGATATGACAACAACAAAGAAGTTACTGCAAACAAATAACTTTTTTTTTCTCCCTCTGACGTCATTGCACGAGCGATAGAACAGGAGCATAGCAAAACAATTTTTACCTGGATGCGTGATGCACCCCACCTGTGCTTGTCATCAAGACAACAACAATAACAACGGCCGTGGAGCGGACAGTGCTGCTGTTGCCGCCTGGTGCAGATTCCATCTTTAAATGTCAATATCTTTAGCTATCTCATATCAAACTATCTCATATAGATTGAAGTCTCCCAGTTGTCTTTTGTTTATAATACAGTTAGCCGTTTTTGTAATTTTATCAGTAACTTGCTGTATTAATCAACAGTATGATACTGTATAAACTGAATACAGTAGATTGCCATAGAATTCACAGTAAAATACCGGACATTTGTTTTACAGCACACTGTAAGACCTTTCTGTAATTTCAACAGTAAAACGAAAAATGTTGTAGGTGGGGAAAGAGTCTCTGTCTCATTAACCTATTTTAAGGTGCGCCTTATAAGAGGCTATATTTGTTGCACCTGTTAGTGAGAATGCTATACCCCCGCAGAATACAGTAATATACTGTATTTTAGGAATTCTACAAACCTTGTCCTGAAACTCTACAGCAGGGTTCCCCAACTGAATTTGGCCCGCGAAACCAGCTCCAAAAGATTTTAATGTTGGAAATCTGTTAACAAGTATTCCCACGCATAATTAAGAGACGTGATCATATACAAATGTAAGCATTATTACGTTTTAGTCAAATATTATATCTGTTTGAGCTTCTCGCGGTCAATTTGACATCTACAAATTACGTTTAATTATGTTCCGGACCCCCAACCATCCTCTCAAGAAAAAATCGGCCTGTGGCTGAATCTAGTTGATGATCCCAGCTTTACAGTAACGAACTGGCCAATTGCTACCAGTAATTTACTGTAATTCAGAATACCGTACCATTCCGCATTTTTGGAGCGCCAAAAACCTTTTGAACACTATTGGGTACATGGTATTGTTGTTTTGAGGCGTGTCTTGTAAGAAGCTATATTTGTTGCATCTGTTAGTGAGAGTGCTGTACCAATTTAAGTGATATGTGGTAGTAGTTCCCTAACAATTACATTTATATAGGGGACAGATCAGAGTGGCAGCAAGTCTCAAACCTTTAATGGTTGAATGGCTAGCCATGTTCTTTGATCTGTTTTGCCCTGTAGTCATTGTCTGTTTAGACGCCTTTATTAAGGTCTAAAGTGCAAGTGATATAAAACATCAAATATCAGTTGGTATGCTGTAATATGTAATTAAATATTCCCTATTAACAATTGCAGATTTTATTTTCAAAACAATTTAACAATAAAGTACTGTGTTGCTGTTTTGTTATATACTGTATTTACTGCAACATATTGTAAACTATGGCGCATTTTGGTGAAATATTGTGGGAGGAGAAAGAATCGCTGGCTCATTGACATATTTTAAGTGACTATATTTATTGCACCCTCATGAATCTGGTTGAGAGAATGCCAAGAGTGTGCAAAGCTGTCATTAAGGCAAAGGGTGGCTACTTTGAAGGATCTCAGATATAAAATATATTTTGATTTGTTTAACACTTTTTTGGTTATTACAGGATTACATATGTTTTATTTCATAGTTTTGATGTCTTCACTATTATTCTACAATGTAGAAAATAGTCAAAAGAAAGAAAAACCATGGAATGAGTAAGTGTGTCCAAACTTTTGACTGGTACTGTACAGTTGAAGTCAGAAGTTTACATACACTTAGGTTGAAGTCATTAAAACTCGTTTTTCAGCGACTCCACAAATTTCTTGTTAACAAACTATAGTTTTGGCAAGTCGGTTAGGACATCTACTTTGTGCATTACACAAGCAATTTTTTCAACAATTGTTTACAGACAGATTATTTTACTTATAATTCACTGTATCACAATTCCAGTGGGTCAGAAGTTTACATACACTAAGTTGACTGTGCCTTTAAACAGCTTGGACAATTCCAGAAAATTATGTCATGGCTTTAGAAGCTTCTGATAGGCTAATTGACATAATTTGAGTCAATTGAGTTGTACCTGTGGATGTATTTCAAGGCCTACCTTCAAACTCAGTGCCTCTTTGCTTGACAAAGAGTCTGGTTCATCCTTTGGAGCAATTTCCAAAAAGAAGCCACTGCTCCAAAACTGCCATAAAAAAGCCTGACTACGGTTTGCAACTGCACATGGGGACAAAGATTGTACTTTTTGGAGAAATGTCCTCTGGTCTGATGAAACAAAAATAGAACTGTTTGGCCAGTTCCCCGGCTTGCAAGGGGGAGGCTTGCAAGCCGGGGAACTCCATCCCAACCGTGAAGCACGGGGGTGGCAAAATCATGTTGTGGGGGTGCTTTGCTGCAGAAGGGACTGGTGCACTTCACAAAATAGATGGCATCATGAGGCAGGAAAATGATGTGGATATATTGAAGCAACAACATCAGTCAGGAAGTTAAAGCTTGGTCTTCCAAATTGGTCTTCCAAATGGACAATGACCCCAAGCATACTTCCAAAGTTGTGGCAAAATGGCTTAAGGACAACAAAGTCAAGGTATTGGAGTGGCCATCACAAAGCCCTGACCTCCATCCCATAGAAAATGTGTGGGCAGAACTGAAAAAGCGTTTGCGAGCAAGGAGGCCTACAAACCTGACTCAGTTACACCAGCTCTGTCTGGAGGAATGTGCCAAAATTTACCCAACTTATTGTGTGAAGCTTGTGGAAGGCTACCCAAAATGTTTGACTCAAGTTAAACAATTTTAAGGCAATGCTACCAAATACTAATTGAGTGTATGTAAACTTCTGACCCACTAGGAATGTGATGAAAGAAATTAAAGCTGAAATATATAATTCTCTACTATTATTCTGACATTTCACATTCTTAAAATAAAGTGGTGATCCTAACTGACCTAAGATAGGGAATTTTTACGAGGATTAAATGTCAGGAATTGTGAAAAACTGAGTTTAAATCTATTTGGCTAAGGTGTATGTAAACGTCTGACTTCAACTGTATATAAGGAACAGATCAGAAGGGTATTGTGTGTTTGGAAGCCTTTGTTTAGGCCTCTAGAAGTGCAAGTGATATAAAACACCAATTATTTATTAATATGCTGTAATTTTCAAATGCCTACAGAAACCTGCTTGCTCTAATCCCTTGTAATAATTTTCTTATGGTTTATAGTCACTTTTACTGTATTGCACTGTGTTTCATTGCTCTGACATGGAGTTACCGTGAATATCTTAGTATTGTATTGGCACTATCCAGAGACCGTCAGACATATATCATAAGATATCTTGTTGTAATTACAAATATTTTGAAGACCTGAACTACAACAACATTTTAAGTAACGGTTACAAAAAAGTTTTACTTGCTATGACTGTGATATGTGTTTTCTTTCATCAACCTTGGTTGAATGCACTGACTAAGTTGTTAAGGACAAGAGTGCCCGCTAAATGTAATATAAAAATGTAAACTTGCAAAGAGCACTGGGTAATATGACGCTGCATGTGTAATTCCAGTAATATTCTGTAAATTTGATTACAGTAAAAATGTTGGTTCCGTAAAATTGATTACCGTAAAATGGATTACAGTAGCTGTACTGTACAATAAATTAGAGTAACTTTCTGGCCAATTGCTGTCAGTAAGTTACTGTACATTTTACAGTAAATGTTTTACATTGTTGATATGTACTTGTATACTGTTATCTGTAGATATGACAACACCTCATATAAATGGATTTAGACAAAGAGCGAGGAGAGCCAAAAAGAGAGAGAGTGAAGAGAAAGTAGATGAGGGAGAGAGAGTGATGGAAGTTTCAAGAGAAACAGAGAGAGAGGAGTTGGGGAGTTGAGGGGGGGGAGATATGGAAATTGAGAGTTCGACATGGTCCAGGTCCCTGTCAGCCAGGAAAGGTGAACATGCTCCATCTGCTCAGGACAGAGAGAGGGATGGAATGGGTCATATGGCCACAGGACAAGTCTCAGTGTACCTATCAAATCAGAACAGCAACTGTTTGGAAACAATGTAATAACAAAGATATTATAAAGCAATAGTTGTTCTCTATAATAAGTTGGTTGTCTGGTTGTGTCATTTTTATGAGTGAAAACTGATAAAATCCTTAATTTATCCCCTCATAAAAATGGAGAAGGTGATTTGAATGCCAAGTCTTGGGGAGCAGCTCTTAAAAAATACCTTTTATATGTTCAAAACGGTCATTTCAGACATTCTTCTCGACAACCTTCACACCTGAATCATCTTTGTCTTCGATCAGATCAGGCGATCTCAAGACCGACTTAAGGATTCAGGCAAAAAACAAATGTTGTTGAACCAAGATCGATTTAATTGTCCTCTCTCTCTCTCTCTCTCTCTCTCTCTCTCTCTCTCTCTCTCTCTCTCTCTCTCTCTCTCTCTCTCTCTCTCTCTCTCTCTCTCTCTCTCTCTCTCTCTCTCTCTCTCTCTCTCTCTCTCTCTCTCTCTCTCTCTCTCTCTCTCTCTCTCTCTCTCTCTCTCTCTCTCTCTCTCTCTCTCTCTCTCTCTCTCTCTCTCTCTCTATCACCATCCTCCCTCTCTCACCATCCTCCCTCTCTCACCATCTCACCCCTGTAGGAGCTCGGAGGGCTTTAGTACCCCATCCCAACACTGACCACTCGGATTAATGGCTGTTTTGGCAACAAATGAGCTCATGGCTAATTGGCTGAGCTGATGTTTCCTGCTGAATGCTACCTGGTTCCATTGTGGCCGGCGTCATGGCTGGCCGCTTCCAGCCGAGGCTCAGGCTGGTAATTGAGCAGTTGTTTAACCGTGCAGTGGTGGGGAAGTTAGAGGAAGAACCTCAGCCTGTCATTTGGATAAAATGATAATGGAAGATAATGAAATTACATCTTTTTAGTGTTGGAAGTGCATAATCCTTTCTTGAAAAAGTTAAGATCAAAAAACTGAATTTACCAGATCAGGGTTTACTTGTACATTTCTACAGTAGGGGCGTAGAGCTCTGCATACAGTATTCCCAGAAGCCTGCTTGTGGTAGGTGAAAGGATTTCCTTGGCAGCCGTGAAGTGTTACAGCTTGACGCACCGTTTACCCTGAGATCAAATCAAACGTTATTAGTCACATGCTTCGTAATCAACAGGTGGGGAGTAACAGTGAGATGCTTACTTACGGGCCCTTCCAAACAATGCAGAGAAAAAAAGAGAAATAACAGAAAAGTAAAAAAAACGCGTAACTTGCCTATATACATGGTGTACCAGTACCTTGTCGATGTGCAGGGCTACGAGGTAATTCAGGTAGATATGTACATATAAGTAGGAAGAGAGTGGAGGATAGTAAACAGCAGCAGCAGCGTATGTGATGAGTCAAAGTTACTGCAAAATGGGTCAATGCAGATAGTCTGGGTAGCTATTTGGTTAACTATTTAGCTAACTATTTAGCAGTATTATGGCTTGAGGGTGAAGCTGTTCAGGGTCCTGTTGGTTCCAGACTCGGTGTATCGGTACCGCTTGCCGTGCGGTAGCAGAGAGAATAGTCTATGACTCGGGTGGCTGAAGTCTTTGACAATTTTTAGGACCTTACCGCCTTACCGCCTGTTACTGGGCCGTACTCACTACCCTCTGTAGCGCCTTGCATTCGGATGCCAAGCAGTTGCCATACCAAGCGGTGATGCAGCCAGTCAAGATACTCTCAATGGTGCAGCTGTAGTACTTGTTGAGGCCCATGCCAAATCTTTTCAGCCTTTAGAGGGATGAGGCATTGTTGTGCCCTCTTCACGACTGTGTTGGTGTGTTTGGACCATGATAGATGCTTAGTGATGTGGACGCCGAGGAACTTGAAGCTCTCGACCCGCTTGAGCCCGTTGATGTGTATGGGGGCATGCTCGACCCTCTGTTTCCTGTAGTCTAGCTCGTTTGTCTTGTTGAGGGAGAGGTTGTTGTCCTGGCACTACACTGCCAGGTCTCTGACCTCCCTATAGGCTGCCTCATCATCGTCGGTGATCAAGCCTACCAACTTCGTGTCGTCATTGCTTTAATGTTAGCAGAGGAGTGTTTTTGGTGGCAGTGTTGTCTGTGTGTTAGGTTAGTTAGACTCAAGGGGTAGTGAAGGCTTGCTCTGATCTTGGCACAGAGTTCTAAGTTCCATCAGAGCTATTTCAGGAACAACATAACCTATAGATCCAGTTAGTGTTCTGTTAGAATCCCATGTCTGGTGTGTTTGGGTACAGAGTGTTCCTACTGTAATCATGTTTAATAGAGGACCTTTTGGGTTCCCTGGCAGTCCTCCTGTGTGGGTCACAATAGCCTCACCCTGGCTGGTCAACACACTTGCAAATATCAGAACAAGCAGCCTGTAAAAGACCAAAGGGAAGCTGTCAGGAATGGGTACTGCACTCATAAACTCAGCAAAAAAGAAATGTCAATTTTTCAGGATCCTGTCTTTCAAAGATCATTCGCAAAAATCCAAA
Source organism: Salvelinus namaycush (assembly GCF_016432855.1). Classification (NCBI taxonomy): domain Eukaryota; kingdom Metazoa; phylum Chordata; class Actinopteri; order Salmoniformes; family Salmonidae; genus Salvelinus; species Salvelinus namaycush. Next base: position 22,761,700 of record NC_052341.1, on the reverse strand, counting down.
TAACTTCACAGATCTTCATTGTAAAGGGTTTAAACACTGTTTCCCATGCTTGTTCAATGAACCATAAACAATTAATGAACATGCACCTGTGAACGGTCGTTAAGACACTAACAGCTTACAGACGGTAGGCAATTAAGGTCACAGTTATGAAGGTCACACTTAAGACACTAAAGAGGCCTTTCTACTGACTCTGAAAAACACCAAAAGAAAGATGCCCAGGGTCCCTGCTCATCTGCATGAACGTGCCTTAGGCATGCTGCAAGGAGGCATGAGGACTGCAGATGTGGCCAGGGCAATAAATTGCAATGTCCGTACTGTGTGACGCCTAAGACAGCGCTACAGGGAGACAGGACGGAGAGCTGATCGTCCTCGCAGTGGCAGACCACATGTAACAACACCTGCACAGGATTGGTACATCCGAACATCACACCTGCGGGACAGGTACAGGATGGCAACAACAACTGCCCAAGTTACACCAGGAATGCAAAATCCCTCCATCAGTGCTCAGACTGTCCGTAATAGGCTGAGAGAGGCTGGACTGAAGGCTTGTAGGCCTGTAGGCCTCGCCAGACATCACCGGCAACAACGTCGCCTATGGGCACAAACCCACCGTCGCTGGACCAGACAGGACTGGCAAAAAGTGTTCTTCACTGACGAGTCGCGGTTTTGTCTCACCAGGGGTGAGGGTCGGATTCGCGTTTATTGTAGAAGGAATGAGCGTTACACCGAGGCCTGTACTCTGGAGCTGAATCGATTTGGATGTGGAGGGTCCGTCATGGTCTGGGGCGGTGTGCCATCGGACTGAGCTTGTTGTCATTGCAGGTAATCTCAATGCTGTGCGTTACAGGGAAGACATCCTCCTCCCTCATGTGGTACCCTTCCTGCAGGCTCATCCTGACATGACCCTCAAGCATGACAATGCCACCAGCCATACTGCTCGTTCTGTGCAGGATTTCCTGCAAGACAGGAATGTCAGTGTTCTGCCATGGCCAGCGAAGAGCCCGGATCTCAATCCCATTGAGCACGTCTGGGACCGTTTGGATCGGAGGGTGAGGTCTAGGGCCATTCCCCCCCAGAAATGTCCGGGAACTTGCAGGTGCCTTGGTGGATTATTGGGGTAACATCTCACAGCAAAAACTGGCAAATCTGGTGCAGTCCATGAGGAGGAGATCCACTGCAGTACTTAATGCAGCTGGTGGCCACACCAGATACTGACAGTTACTTTAGATTTTGATCCCCCCCCCCCCCCCCCCCCCCCTTTGTTCAGGGACACATTATTCCATTTCTGTTAGTCACATGTCTGTGGAACTTGTTTAGTTTATGTCTTAGTTGTTGAATCTTGTTATGTTCATACAAATATTTACACATGTTAAGTTTGCTGAAAATAAACGCAGTTGACAGTGAGAGGACGTTTCTTTATTTGCTGAGTTTAGAAAAAATGGTTCCAAAAGGGTTCTGCGGATGTCCCCGTAGGAGAACCCTTTTGGGTTCCAGGTAGAACCCTTTTGGGTTCCATGTAGATCCCTCTATGGAACGAAAATGGTTCTACCTGGAACCAAAAGGGTTCCTCAAACAGTTCTCCTATAGAGACAGCCAAATAACCCTTTTAGGTTTTAGGTAGCACATTTTTTTCTAAGACTGTTTGATGGGTGAGCGGATATGGATAATGCCATGAATATAGGACCATTTTAAGGAGTACTTGAGATGGAGACTTGGATGTCTCCTTTTCAGTACCTTGTTCATCTCATGTCTTTTCTCAGTTCCTGTAATCTTTACGGGGAAGTCTGTCTGCCTGATGTTTATTAGCTATAATATTTGATGCAAATGGTAGTTTTGTTATTTTCTGATGTTCAGTCCCTGCGCTCTTATTAATTTGAACAGTATAATATTCTGTAAGACTGAGTGTTATGAGATAGTAAATGTCAAAGGCTGTCCCTGTTTTCATTGGCAGGTTTTCCTATCCAAATACATGCTGTCATCAGAATGGTTGAGAAAAATGCCATTGCTCTAATTTGCCGTAATTTCCCACTAAACTATTTAGCGGAGTTCGTATCACATGGGAAAGAGTGTGTTTATACCAGATGATAGCAGGCCACCAATTTATCAATATTCCGTAGAAACGATTCTAAAATAATACTTACGAACGGAACATAGAATGATTGTATGCATAGAAAAGTGTGATATATCAAACAATCTTATGAGAGTCAAACACACACTGGTAGTAGAAAACCATTGATAAATACCAATTGTTCTTAGCCTCAGTGCTCGCGACACCTGCCCGTCGAACATCTCATTCCAAAATCATTGATATTAATATGGAGTTGGTCCCCGCTTTGCTGCTATAACAGCCTCCACTCTTCTGGGAAGGCTTTTCACTAGATGTTGGAACATAGCTGAGGAGACTTGCTTCCATTCACCCACAAGAGCATTAGTGAGGTTGGGCACTGATGTTGGATGATTAGGCCTGACTCGCAGTCGGCCTTCCAATTCATCCCAAAGGTGGGGTTGATTGGGTTGAGGTCAGGGCTCTGTGCAGGCCAGTCAATTCTTTCTACACCAATCTTGACAAATCATTTTTGTATGAACCTGGCTTTGTGCCCGGGGGCATTGTCATGCTGAAACAGGAAAGGTCCTTCCCCAAACTGTTGCTACACATTTGGAAGCACAGAATCATCAGAATCGATTCTCTACACTCTGAGTCCTTGTTTTGTCACATAACCTGAAATAAGGCGAAATATTATAATTTTAGCAACCAGGAAATGGTGGAGCAATTCTTACATATTGCACCTTTAAGTGAATGGAAGCGTTTTCTGTTCACATAGTTGAACTAGTTTTGGGATGGTCCTTTTATGGCGATGTGGGTGCCGTCTGTTGCTCCATTCGTATTTTGAACCCTGATGCCAAAGAAACCTCTATAGACTTCAACCTGTTGTGTGATGGAAATTGTATGTAACTGGTCACTTTGCTAATGATTACATCCAAAACATTGACTCATCGAGGCCTGTGAGATGCCCACTGAAAGGTGCCCGTTGCCAAAAACCAGAGGGTGGATAGCACTTCAATGTGTACCGGAATGGCATGTGTTTGCCTTTCTAAAGTAGGTAGTAAATCCTTGCAAAAATCCTATAAGATTGGTTTTGTAAAACGATATCTGATGAGCCAATCTACTTTCTGCAAAACAGTCCCACCTGTCTCTAAAAACATGTTCTCTGCAAAATGCAGCTTATGCCAAATCTTTCAACAGTGTCACGAATCCCGTTTCCTGAGTCTGGTTTTTGCCTGTGTTCTGTTCTGGAGTGTTTTCCCGGTGTCCTGGAACGCACCCTGTCTGGTTGCCGGGCGTTTTAGCTAGTTGGGAGATCTCAGATTACCCGCACCTGTATCCCATCAGCTATCTGTGCACCTGGTCCTGATCATCATCTCTCCTCTTCATAAGCCCGGACCTGACATCCATTCCCTGCCGGATCGTTAGCCATAAACAGTATGTTGTGCCAGCGTATCAGCCTCCAGCTTGATAGTATTTGTTTTGTTGTTTTGTACGTCTTGCTTGCCTTAAACTTAACCCCGTTTGTTCTGTCTTCAGTTATTCACCCGGATCACTTACCCCATTCCTGCCTGGTCGTCGGAGGCTTCCGCTACTCTTTTGGACCCACCTATTCACTCCCATCAACTCACCACCGCTGCCCGTTACGCTACCTGGAGATTTCTACACCTTCATATTCACTTGTAAATAAATACTCACCTTCTTCCTACTCTCCTTGTCCTGGTCTGCTTCTGGGTTCGATTTTGAAAGAACGTGACAGAACGATCCGGCCAAGGATGAACCCAGCGGACCTGGACCCCGTTTGCCATGCCGTTACCCAGCAGGGGAAGATATTGGAACAACACAACACGGCGCTACAGGAGATAGCGGGTTCAGTCCGGAACTTATCTGCTAGCTTGACGAATATCCAGGATCAGCTCAGGTTGCCGGCGGGACATCCACCACCTGTTTCACCCATCTCACCTGCCGATTCTGGAGAGGTTTCCTTCCGTGAGCCCAAGGTTCCGACGCCTGATAAGTACGAGGGGGATTTCGGAAGATGCCGTTCATTTCTTATGCAGTGTGGCTTAGTTTTTGATCTACAGCCCTACTCTTACGCCACAGATAAGGCTAGGATAGCTTTCGTGATTGAACTGCTGCGTGGTAGAGCTCTGGAATGGGCTTCAGCCGTTTGGGAACGACCGGACACCTGCATGGCTTCATACCAGGAGTTCACGGCGGAGATGAGAAAGCTTTTTGACCATCCTGTCCGAGGTAAGGACGCAGCTAAACGTTTGTTCACTCTTCGCCAAGGAGCTCGCAGTGTGGCAGACTTTATGATCGAATTCAGGACATTGGCTGTGGAGAGTGGTTGGAATGAGGAGTCACTACAAGCGGCTTTTTACCAGGGGTTGTCGGAGCAACTCAAGGACGAGCTGATATCCTATCCAGAGCCTAGTGACCTAGACAGCTTGGTCACTTTAGCTATTCGGGTAGATAATAGAGTCCGAGAGAGAAGGAGGGAGAAGCAGTGGGGGCCGTCCAATCAATCAGCAACTCGGTTACCATTTGGTTCAGGAAATGGACCAGAACGTGTTGATCATGCTTCCCCACACGGGATTAGTGGAGGGGTCTTGCCACCAGATCCTGAACCAATGCAAGTGGGGCGACACGGGCTAACTAAGGAGGAGCGCCAACGTAGACGTGAGACCAACAGCTGCCTCTACTGTGGTAGCTCGGGACATTACATCTCCGCTTGTCCACAGCGCCCGTTAAACTGCCCGGCTCGCTAGTTATGGGAGGAATTTTTGCGAGCCAGTTTCAACCTCTCAAGAACCCTGTCAGACCCCGTTTTCCTGCGACCCTTATGAATAAGGATCAGAGTTTAGAGATGAACGCTTTTATCGACTCAGGTGCCGATGGCAGCTTTATTGATGCCGACTTGGTGGAACAGCTGGGGCTTTCCAAGGAGCAATTGCCGGAAGCCATTGAAGCAACCACTCTGAACGGCAGTAGTCTGGCACGGATTACGATGAGGACTGAACCGGTTAAGATGTTGTTGTCGGGGAATCATTCAGAGTTTATCTCCTTCCTCATTCTGTCCTCGCCCCATGTTCCTCTGGTTCTTGGTTACCCCTGGCTGAAGGAACACAATCCCTCGTTTGATTGGGTGACGGGTAAGGTAACTAGTTGGAGCATTGAGTGTCATGCTAACTGCCTTAGGACTGCCTGTTCTCCTGCTGTTCCCAGTCAGGTCAGTGACTCTGCTCCTCCTGATTTGTCCCTGGTTCCAGAAACATATCACGAGTTGGGTGAAGTATTCAGTAAGCAGAAGGCTCTGTCCCTTCCTCCCCACCGACCTTATGACTGTGCGATTAATTTGTTCCCTGGAGCTGCCTTTCCCAAGGGACGGTTATACAGTATCTCTCGACCTGAACGTGAAGTCTTGGAGACCTACATCAAGGAATCTCTAGCTGCAGGTCTCATTCGCCCCTCGTCATCACCTCTGGGAGCAGGATTCTTTTTTGTGAGTAAGAAGGATGGCTCTCTTCGACCATGTATTGATTATCGGGGGTTGAATGATATTACGGTTAAGAACAATTATCCCCTGCCCTTGATGAGCTCTGCTTTCGACTCTTTACAGGGTGCTACGGTTTTTACGAAGCTTGACCTACGTAATGCTTATCATTTGGTTCGGATCAAAGAGGGGGACGAGTGGTTGACTGGGTTCAATACTCCTATGGGACATTTCGAGTACCAGGTGATGCCGTTTGGACTGACCAACGCTCCTGCTGTGTTCCAAAGTATGGTGAATGATGTTCTGAGATATGATTGGTATTTTTGTGTTCGTTTACCTGGATGATATCCTCATCTTCTCGAGGGAGCTTTCTAGCCACGTCCTGCATGTCAAGCAGGTCTTGCAGCGGTTATTGGAGAACCGTCTGTTCGTGAAGGCTGAGAAGTGTGATTTTCACGCCCACACGACGTCCTTCCTCGGGTACATCATCTCCAGGGGAGAGATCATGATGGACCAAGAGAAGGTTCGGGCGGTTCGGGATTGGGCCCAGCCCGGTACGAGATTGCAGCTCCAGAGATTCCTGGGGTTTGCGAACTTCTATCGGAGGTTTATCCGTGATTACAGCCGGGTGGCCGTCCCTTTAACTGCCTTGACGTCTTGCACCAGAGATTTCTGTTGGACTCCTGAGGCAGACCGAGCATTTCTGGACTTGAAGAGCCGATTCACCAACGCCCCGATTCTCTCTCAACCTGACACTTCCCGTCAGTTTGTTGTTGAGGTGGACGCGTCTGATGTGGGGGTGGGCGCCATCCTGTCCCAGCGTAGCTCCACTGACGGTAAACTCCATCCCTGCGCCTTCTACTCTTGTCGTCTTTCTCCAGCTGAAAGAAACTACGATGTGGGTAACCGGGAGCTTCTCGCTGTGAAGCTTGCCTTGGAGGAGTGGCGTCACTGGTTGGAGGGAGCGGAGCAACCGTTTGTGGTCTGGACTGACCACAAGAATCTGGCTTACGTGCAATCGGCTAAACGTCTAAACTCCCGTCAGGCCAGGTGGGCTTTGTTTTTTGGACGCTTCAATTTTTCCTGACGTTCCGACCTGGGTCGAAGAATGGGAAGGCGGACGCCCTGTCCCGGATGTTCTCCAAGACGGAGGAGAGTGGGGCCAAGACTGAGACGATTATTCCCCAGAATGTTGTCGTGGGAGCCGTTACATGGAGGATTGAGGAGGATGTGATGGCGGCCCTTCGGACGCAGCCCGGGCCCGGTAACGGTCCACCCGGTCGGTTGTTCGTGCCTGAGTCGGTCCGCTCTGCTGTCCTTCAGTGGTCCCACGCCAGCAAGATAGCTTGTCACCCTGGCGTTGCTCGGACTATGGCGTTACTGCGCAGACGATTTTGGTGGCCTGCCATGGGAGAAGATACCCGGAGGTTTGTTGCCGCTTGTCCTGTTTGTGCGCAGAATAAGAGTTCCAATCGGCCCAGCTCTGGGCTTCTTCACCCTCTACCTATTCCCCGGCGACCTTGGTCGCATCTGGCCCTGGACTTTGTCACGGGGTTGCCCTCTTCTGTTGGTAACACGGTTATTCTGACCATTGTGGACAGATTCAGCAAGTTTGCTCACTTTGTCCCCCTCTCCAAGCTGCCTTCTGCCACTGAGACGTCCGAGATCCTGGTTAGGGAGGTTTTCAGGGTCCACGGGTTGCCCTGTGACATTGTTTCTGACCGTGGTCCTCAGTTTACCTCTGCTGTCTGGAGATCCTTCTGTTTGGCCATTGGAGCTACAGTCAGTCTCACTTCTGGATTTCACCCCCAATCTAATGGTCAGGCGGAGAGAGCCAACCAGAAGATGGAGTCCACGCTGCGCTGTCTTGTTTCCTCTGATCCCACCTCTTGGTCCTCTCAATTACCCTGGGTCGAGTATGCCCATAATACTCTCCCTTCATCTGCTACTGGGATGTCTCCCTTCCAGTGCCTGTACGGTTACCAACCTCCCTTGTTTCCTTCTCAGGAGAGGGATCTCTCGGTCCCCTCCGTCCAGACCCACATTCGTCGTTGCCACCGGACCTGGCATCGGGCCAGGAAGGCTCTCCTTAGAGTTTCTGACCGGTATCAGATCCAGGCGAATCGTCGCCGTATTCCTGCCCCCGCTTATACGGTCGGAGATAAGGTTTGGTTAGCTACACGGGATCTTCCTCTACGGACTGAGTCGAGGAAACTGTCACCGAAGTTCATTGGTCCGTTTGTAGTGGAGAGAATCATTAATCCGGTGGTGGTCCGACTCAAGTTGCCTGCAACACTTAGAGTACATCCCACCTTTCATGTCTCCTGCCTCAAGCCGGTTCACCTCAGTCCTCTGTTGCCCCCTCCTCCTCGTCCTCCCCCTCCTCGGATGATCGGAGGTGGTCCTGTCTACACGGTGCGCCGCATCATGGACTCAAGACGGCGGGGTCGAGGGTTCCAGTATCTAGTGGATTGGGAAGGATATGGTCCAGAGGAGAGGAGTTGGATTCCTCGGCGTCAGATCCTTGACGCTGACCTGCTTCGTGACTTCTACCGCCTCCACCCTGGCGCTCCGGGTAGTCCGCCCGGTGGCGTTCGTCGGAGGGGGGGTACTGTCACGAATCCCGTTTCCTGAGTCTGGTTTTTGCCTGTGTTCTGTTCTGGAGTGTTTTTCCGGTGTCCTGGAACGCACCCTGTCTGGTTGCCGGGCGTTTTAGCTAGTTGGGAGATCTCAGATTACCCGCACCTGTATCCCATCAGCTATCTGTGCACCTGGTCCTGATCATCATCTCTCCTCTTCATAAGCCCGGACCTGACATCCATTCCCTGCCGGATCGTTAGCCATAAACAGTATGTTGTGCCAGCGTATCAGCCTCCAGCTTGATAGTATTTGTTTTGTTGTTTTGTACGTCTTGCTTGCCTTAAACTTAACCCCGTTTGTTCTGTCTTCAGTTATTCACCCGGATCACTTACCCCATTCCTGCCTGGTCGTCGGAGGCTTCCGCTACTCCTTTGGACCCACCTATTCACTCCCATCAACTCACCACCGCTGCCCGTTACGCTACCTGGAGATTTCTACACCTTCATATTCACTTGTAAATAAATACTCACCTTCTTCCTACTCTCCTTGTCCTGGTCTGCTTCTGGGTTCGATTTTGAAAGAACGTGACAAACAGAGCAAGATCAGCCATCTCTCATTTGATTTTCCAGTATCTTATATAGTATTTCACACGTGCCTCCAATTTAACAAATGACTGCACTTTATATGGATTATTAGAATAACAAATGCACTGATGTGGTCAAATTAAATGATATAGCCTTTCAAGATGTGTTGCATGAATTTACAGTGGAAATACAATTAAATTGATTTTTATTTCAATTATTCATCTCACAATTTCACAGATTTTCAACATATACACTGAGTATACAATACATTACGAACACCTTCCTAATATTGAGCTGCAACCCCCGTGTGTACACTCTCAAGCAAGCGTTCATATTGAGAAATCTCACACTTTGCGTGGAAATGATTCACAGAACGTGAAGAGTAACGGTCAGTACCTGGTGTGGCCACCACCTACTTACTCATGTCTGACTTATCTCTGTACGCCAATAGACAATGTCATGGGAATTTTCCAGTGTGTGTGTGTGTGTGTGTGTTTGTCAGAAAATAGACATTCGAGTGCTGCAGAATGTTGATCAGAATCACCAAGTACATTTACACATACTCCGAATTTGACTTAGTGATATGGTGCTGCTATCAATAGACATGTAGAAACAGAGGAATTTACACAAAGTTAACATACATTATATACAAAATGTATGAAATGTTTTGTTGCGTTCTACAAGTGAACTAACAAATACAGTAAACACACGAGCAGTAACCAAACACCGTGGCTGCCTCACTGGGCGCCAACACCAACACTTTCTGATGTCTCTGTTCTGTTGTCCATTCTCTCTCTCTCTCTCTCCTGTCGCAAGAAAACAGTCAAATAGACTGAGGGAGTGCGCGTGTATGCGTAGGTTAATGTGTACTTCCGTGTCTGTGTGCATTTGTGTGTGGAGCTGTCACTCCTCACTTTCAAATGTTTTATGGAGCACCAACTAAAAGCAATTAAGTCCAACCAGTTTTCAACAGACAGTCAGGTAGGTTTCTATCCTTCTGAGGCAGTCGGAAAAACTGGCAGAATACTCCCTTGTTGTATTTTTGGAACCACTAGGTTGCATAATAAACAGAAACACTGGGTTCTGGATTTCTCAAATCAAGCCTTAGTCCAATAGCTGGACAGTGGCCATGACATGGCCCCCTCTCCCAGTACCTGCTCGGTAATATCGGTGTTGTTGGCGATGCCGGGATTGACATGAATTGTGCGAACATTCTGATCCTCTTATTCTCATGTGTTTATGGGCAGACTGGCTGATTACATGGATGTTTACTTGGCAGCTTGTTGCCTCAGCAGAGAGAGGAAAATGTTTCCAACCATACCCATGTGATTCAAAGCCTCTGGACTGATGTGAGCTCTCATCTACTCTGACTTGTGTAACTGTTCTGGGTTATCAATCACTGTCTGATGTAAACGAACCGTCCACAATACAACAACGATATGATTGGTTCAGATCTCTGAAATACAAAAATAGCCCCTGTCCCTCCCTTGGAAGGAATCACCTTGATGATGATGATGATGATGATGCATCCAACGTAATGCTCTAAATATAATTGTACTAAATGAACATACATTTTAATGTGTTTGTGACAGATTTGGAGACACAACTCTGAGGCACGAATGTACGTAGGTGGAGAATGTCAAGCTACAACCTGTGAACAGGTAAGGCCCTTTTTTTGTAATAAAGCCAACAGTAACATTTCACCAAAATGACTGGAAGCCTTGTGCCTTGTATGGTTGAGATGTTTGTTTGAGGCCAAATATTATTTCACACTCAAAGTTGCTAGGCACTGTTCAACTGGTGACTAAATTGTAAATGTAAACGAGTGAAAAGTTAAAATGCCTTTATTAATTTGTCATATCTACGCTATAGTATAAAAACAGCCAGTGCTCTGGCACACATACACATTTCTGTGTCACTTTCATCAGAATGTGTCCATGGGTTCAAATCTAGCCTCATTTCAAACCTTAAAAACAACACATTCCCCGTCAGTCAAAGTGATATTTGGCCCGTGTCAAAAAAGCTAGAGAGTGGAATATGAATGTGTGTGCGTGTTTGTCCCATGTGCGTGCGCGCCCATGCCTTACTGTGTGTGCACGTGCATGCATTCACATGTGCATGTATGTGTGCGTGGGTGCGTGTTTGTCCCCTGTGAAAACAAGTCAGTGGAATATGAATAGCCCTCCTCGGTGTCATTCACACAGTTTCAGAACTTCATTGCAAACCTTTAGGGACCAGACACATTTCTCTTCAACTTAAAGTGCCAACTTACACCAAGTTCCCATTACATCAAATATTTATAGGGAATGTTTAATATCAAGTGTTTATTTGATTTCTAACACCAATCATTTTGCATGTTCAACCAAATAAAGGAGTTGCTTGAGAAGGTGACTAATGTCAATATGATATAACAGCAGCTCGTGGTATACGATTACGTTTTAGTAGTTGTTTGACATGTACTAAGTTGTGCTTTCTCTGACATCTCACAGACAAGCACATGAGGCCTTGTCCATGTCAGGGTTTCAGCAGCCTTGTTTTCAAGCCGCTTGGCGTCAGGAGAACTATAACATCTAACTAACTAGAGTGAAACAGCCCTCTGCTTTTCGTACGTCTATTTTTGTTTGCATTTTTCTCATTCTATTTCCTGGAAAGATGCTTCGCTGTTAAGGTCAGACGGCATTATGAAACACACACACACACACACACACACACACACACACACACACACACACACACACACACACACACACACACACACACTAAGCTGCCCTATCACCTGATTGTATCTTCATGTCTGTATTTTGTGCGTATCGTGTTTCTTTATTATAGCCTGTGTATTAGAGCAGCATACTAGTTTGGGGGATCATGTCTTCCATCAAAGCCTCTCCAGTACATGGAGAGGGTAATGTGTTGTCCTAAAAGGGGATTAGCCCATGTGGCACTTCCTTTAGGTCAAAAGTCACAACAGAGGTCAATCTGAGGTCACACATTTCGTTTTAGTTCCCAGAGCTGTGATATAGTAATGGCGCTATATGAGCACACTGCAGCTGCAATGCATAGAAATAAACTGGATTTCTATGCTGAATGACTTCTATCATAACGAGATATCTATTAATGAAGAAGAAATGATTGAGAACATCCAGCCATCTTAGTATCAAACACACTGAGAAGAGGAAAGCTTGTGAACGTTAAAGAGCAATTGCCCTTAAACCAACTTGTCATTTAAAAAAAACCTATGTGGCATCGATATGAGTCAGAAACAGTAAATAGGATAATTTTGGTCATAAAGTCAGTGTCGTCCAAAACTGAGTTTGGTGAGATTTGTGGTAGTGACTGCATCACAACATAAATGAAGGTTGGGTTTGTTTCAATCCTGCTCACATGCCCACAGCTGGCAGAACACAAGTAATCATCAATTCGAAGTGCAGCTGCACGCAATCCGATCGTAATGCCCGTAGTAAATTTGGGTTGACTTTGAATATCCCGATGGGGCTAGTTAGGGAGCATCGGTAAATTCCACATTGTACGTATATGGGACAATATGTTAAAATTCCAATAGCTAAAAATGTCAGTGACTTTAAACTTCTTATGGCTGGGGGCAGTATTGAGTAGCTTGGATGAATAAGGTGCCCAGAGGTGCCCAGAGTAAACGGCCTGCTACTCAGTCCCAGTTGCTAATATATGCATATTATTAGTATATTTGGATAGAAAACACTCTGAAGTTTCTAAAACTGTTTGAATGATGTCTGTGAGTATAACAGAACTCATATGGCAGGCAAAAACATGAGAAGAAATCCAACCAGGAAGTGGGAAATCTGAGGTTGATCGTTTTTCCTATTCCTCATTCCCTATTGAAGCTACAGTGGGATATGGGTCATGTTGCACTTCCTAAGGCTTCCACTAGATGTCAACAGTCTATAGAACCTTGTTTGATGCTTCTACTGTGAAGTGGGGCCGAATGAGAGGGGAATGAGTCAGAGGTCTGGCAGAATGCTTTGAGCTCGTGACGCTCGTTTATGTGAGAGCGAGCTCTGTTCCTTTTGCTTTTCTGAAGACAAAGGAATTCTCTGGTTGGAACATTATTGAAGATTTATGTTAAAAACCTCCTAAAGATTGATTCTATACATCGTTTGACATGTTTCTACGGACTGTAACAGAACTTTTTGCTCCTAGTGAATGCGCTTCGTGACTTTGGATTTGTTTACAAAACGCGCTAACAAAAGTAACTATTTGGACATAAATGATGGACATTATTGAACAAAACAAACATTTATTGTGTAACTGGGATTCCTGGGAGTGCATTCTGATGAAGATCATCAAAGGTAAGTGAATATTTATCATGTTATTTCTGACTTCTGTTGACTGCACAATATGGCGGATATCTTTTTGGCTGGTTTGGGCTCTGAGCGCCGTACTCAGATTATTCCATGGTTTGCTTTTTCCGTAAAGCTTTTTTGAAATCTGACACAGCGGCTGCGTTAAGGAGAAGTGGATCTAAAATCCCATGTATAACACTTGTATCTTTGATCAACGTTTATTATGAGTATTTCTGGAAATATATGTGGCTCTCTGCAAAATCACAGGATGTTTTTGGAACTACTGAACATAACGCGCCAATGTATACTGAAATTTTTTGACATAAATATGAACTTTACCGAAAAAAACATACATGTATTGTGTAACAGGAAGTCCTATGAGTGTCATCTGATGAAGATCATCAAAGGTTATTGATTAATTTGATCTCTATTTCTGCTTTTTGTGACTCCTGTCTTTGGCTGGAAAAATGGCTGTGTTTTTCTGTGACTTAGCGGTGACCTAACATAATCGTTTGTGGTGCTTTCGCTGTAAAGCCTTTTTGAAATCGGACACTGTGGTGGGATTAACAACAATATTACCTTTAAAATGGTATAAGATACTTGTATGTTTGAGGAATTTTAATTATGAGATTTCTGTTGTTTGAATTTGGCGCCCTGCACTTTCACTGGCTGTTGTCATATCGATCCCGTTAATGAAAAATTAATATTTTTAAAGACTTTAATGAGAACTAAAGGAGAAATATTGTCTAATTTACATTGTGTAATTTATTGACGGTCCCTAACTAACTCCGGAGATAGGCTATCCAAGTGAAACTGACTTTGCCAAGGGCACACACCAACCGGCTGAAGCAAATTGGCAAAATAATTTGTCTAACTCTTCACACCTGCAAACACAAACACGAGACACTCACATCAAACCACACCCCCAAAACCCACTCACGTTTGAATTCGGTAATGGCCGCTGGCATTTCTTAATGAACCAAATCTAAAACGAGGCCAAACCAGGAAGTTCAGCCGCCCTTTAAAGGTTGTGTCTGATAATTTAGAAAAATCTTAATATACTCCCAAAGAGAAGGGAAGTGCTTTGTTGTTTGGGGAAATCTTTTTTCTTCCGAGGTTCATAAAAACGTCAGTAAAGCTTGTCAGAACTCTCCTTGTCTTGACAAGAGTTACTGTAAAAAGCTTTTTTTGGTCTGAGTTCTGAGCCATATCTGAGATGCTGGAAAGAGATTGACTTGTTTACCATTTCATAGGAGAAGTATAGGTGCATATAAATAGGAATGATTTGTGGCCTTACATGAGCTCCTGCGTGGAGAACAGGTCTTTATTTAGGATTAACGATGAAAGCCTAGACTCCACTCAACGCAAGCTAAGTAAATATCTGGAACATTTTTGTTCCAGGGAAATATATTATCTATAGCCTACCAGTCACACACATGCACAGAGATACAATACATGTTATAGTTATGATGTTACACGCAATACAAAACGATGATCTTGGGCACTGCACATATATTAGGAATCTAAAGAGAAGTTACATTTTTCCGACCCATGTAATTTACTGGTTCATCTCCAGTCTCTAACCTGTTGCTCTATGAACTCTTGTCTATGGAAAAGATACAAGATACAAGATGTGGATCCTCATAAACATGTGTTATAGCAGGGTAATGAAGATCAGGTGGAAGAGGAAAGCTTTGTACTGTAGAAGACAGAGTTGGACGAGGGTTCTCTCCATAAATTATCCCCAGAGGGGGAAGTCATAGGAGTTCAGAAGAGGAGAGAACAGGGAGTCAGAGCACAGAAACACCTGGAGAGAAGAGAGAAGAGGCTGCACTACACACAGTCTGTGTCGTCTAAGTTGTAGTGTTAATTGTCATAGATTAAGATAGGACTAGTCTACTTGCTGGATGTATCGGTTGGTAGGCTATACCTAAAGATCAATTATTTGTATGAACAGTTTTTTTCATCAGTTTGTACATCCAGTCTGTTTCTATACAGTTTGTTCCCCTGCTAGTGAAAGTGATGGACTATATTTAGATTCAAAATCACAATCAGATGTGCAGTAAAGCAGTAAGTGATGTCACGTTTCATGACCTTTGATTTAGCTCCCACCATGACCTCTGACCTCTAACCTTCAGCATTTGACCTTGTCGCTATGACCCTCACTTAACTGGACCACATAGATGAAAGGGGGTTTCCACAGTCTCTTGTTTATGGATAATCTCTTCATTTTTCAACTTTCCACTTTAAAGTGACAAGCTCTTAGGTCCAGATAACAAAAGTTGAAAGGGCTTTGTCATTAAATAGGCTATTTGGCATAGAATCTGTCAATTTCCCCCTTCTTTTTTTATCTGTCCACGCCTCTGGATGATCTTCGTGCGTCAGGGGGTGTCTGGGCGAAACCCTGCCCACCCACGAGGCCCTGCGGGTGGGGAGAATCTGGGGCTGTTGTCTCCCCTCTGGATCTTTTAGTGTTCCCCATGTAAACAGCCTCCCTACAGGCCCAGAGACATGGAAACTGACTGTTATTATTACAGCAGATGACAAACCCATTCACTTCTGAAGAACTTCAAATTTAGATTGTGAATACTCTCTCTCTTTTCCTCTCCTTCCCTCTCTCTGTACAACACTGAATTATTAGGAGGATTATGAATAACTTTTCAGCAGTGGAAAAAGGGAGTCATGGCCAAAACAGTCATCATCATTGAAGTAGAGCACAGCCTGAGAAGACCAGAAAAAGGTGTACCGGTCGCCCTGTCTGTCTGTGTGCTGCGCTTCGGTTCAACGGATGCTCTACTGTCGCTCCAACAACCAGACAGTTGACTAATTTTCATGGAATCTCCTCCAGTTTCCTTTTAATAAACGGTCATTGCATTGTGTAAGTGTTATTGCTTTACCTAACATTGTGTACTTGTTTGCCGTCTCGATAATGGGTTAGTTGAGGTGTTCTTGGAGGAACCTTTAATGGTTAGTTGTAGCAACAGGTTCCTGGAGGAACCCTGGAGTGGAGGCTTGGCTTTATATCTTTTTTTGGCCTCCCGTTAGAGTAAATGTTATTCCTGTTCATCTGTTGTATTGTTATCATATGTTGAACCCTTACTGTTTTGTAGCTTCAAAGAGGCTAACAGAGGTGTATGAGTTCTTCAAGAGCCTATGCAAATAACTATCTGAAAGCCACACCTCTAATCTAATATATTGTAGAGGTCTGCCACCTCTACAATATATTATTAAAAAGGTTCAAAATTGAACCCCTCCCATCACCATAAGGTTCCAGTTTGAACTATTACACAGGGGTTACTTGAAGACCCTTTTCAGAGGGTTTCCTCAAGGAACCTTTTTTGTTGTTGTACTTTTAACCCTTTTTCTCCCCAATTGTTAATTACAGTCTTGTCCCATCGCTGCAACTCCCATATGGAAGCCGCACTGCTTCTTGACACACTGCTCGCTTAATCTGGAAGCCAGCAGCAACAATGTGTCTGAGGAAACAGCTGTCCAGCTGCCGACCGAAGTCAGCTTGCAGGCGCCCAACACGGCACAAGGAGTCGCTAAAGGTCGATGGGACAAAGAAATCCTGGCCGGTCAAACCCTCCCTTAACCCGGATGACACTGGGCCAATTGTGCGCCGCCTCATGGGTCTCCCGGTCACGGCCGGCTGTGACACAGCCTGGGATCGAACCCGGGTCTGTAGTGATGCCTCAAGCACAGCAATGCAGTGCCTTAGACCGCTGCGCCACTCGGGAGGCTCAAGGAACCTTTTGGACTGGAAATAAAATGTTATTTGTCACTTCGTAAACAACAGGTTGAGACTAACAGTGAAATGCTTTCTTACTGGCCCTTCCCAACAATACAGAGGGGAAAAAATAGAACTAATATAAAACATACAAAATAATAACACTAGAAATAAATGCACAATGAGTAATGATAACTTTCATTGGGGTTCTTAAGACAAAGTTACAGCGCAGTCCTTCCTCATAGGGGTCTCCTGTTAGTACACACACAGACACACACACACACACACACACACACACACACACACACACACACACACACACACACACACACACACACACACACACACACACACACACACACACACACACACACACACACACACTCTTCCTCCCTTCTACCACTGTATTTACCCACCAAAGATAAATGACCATACCATCAGCAAGGTCAATACAGGTATTTAATGTATTCTGTACAGTAGATCCTGTTCAGAATTGAACAGACAGTTTGACATGGTTCCCATGACAGAGGTCGTCTCTCTATTGCAGTGGGCGTTCCTTGCCACTGCTCTTTATTTTAGACCCAAAGCTCATGGGAAAGCTATTTCTATCTTCTGTCCTCCCAGGCTCAGAAAACAACTAGTGCCTGTGCTTTATTAACAGGTGCAATGTGACCAAGGCCCAACGATGTGTTTGTGATTCTCAGCATAGCAACGAAGTAATAGTTTTATTTGTGTTGTGTTTTTCGAAAATGACGCTCTAATATAAACACTGACATCATATAACATTTGAATAATACACCACATTTGTTTGCTTCTTTGGAAATTAAAATTGTAAGTAATCCTCATTCATTAAACACACACATCAAAAGAGATATTGCTAATCTTATCAACATACTTTGATAGGAGGCTGACCTTTTTGTATATTGTTTATAAACTGCTAACAGAGCGAGAGGGAGCGAGAGAGGGTGATGGGTATTGAGGAGAAAGCGGACGAAGGAGTGAATGAGAGTGTGAGAGGTGGGAGACATGAAGAAACGTAAGTAGAGGATTTAGGGACAGTGATGTGGGTGTGTAAGAGAGAGACTTCAGAAAGTATTCATACCCCTTGACTTATTCCACATTTTGTTGTTACAGCCTGAATTCAAAATGTTTTAGTTTTTTTATATATTCGAACCCATCCACACACACTACCCCATAATGACAAGTGAAACCATGTTTTTCGAATTTTTTGCTAATTTATTGAAAATGAAGTACAGAAATATCTCCTTAAGTATTCACACCCCTGAGTCAATACATGTTAGAATCACCTTTTGCAGCGATTAGAGCTGTGAGTCTTTCTGGGTAAGTATCTAAGAGCTTTGCACACCAGGATTGTACACATTTGCACATTATTCTTTAAAAAAATCGTCAAGCTCTGTCAAGTTGGTTGTTGATCATTGCTAGACAACCATGTTCAAGTCTTGCCATATTGGAACATTCAATGTTGTCTTGGTAAGCAAATCCCTGGCCTTGTGTTTTCGGTTATTGTCCTGCTGAAATGTGAATTTGTCTCCCAGTGTCTGTTGGAAAGCAGACTGAACCTGTTTTTTCAATAGGATTTTGCCTATGCTTAGCTCTATTCCATTTCCTTTTTATCCTAAAATACTCCCTGGTCCTTTTTGATGACAAGCGTATCCATAACATGAGCCACCACCATGCTTTGAAAATATGAAGAGTGGGACTTGAAGAGTGATGTGTTGTTTTGGATTTGCCCCTAACATTTCTTTGCCTTATTTTTTGCAGTTTTACTTTAGTGCCTTATTGCAAACAGGATGCTTGTTTTAGAATATGTGTGTTCTGTACAGGCTTCCTTCTTTTCACTCTGTCATTTAGGTTAGTATTGTGGAGTAATTGCATTGTCTGTAACTGTTTTAAAGTCACCATTGGCTTCATGGTGAAATCCCTGAGCGATTTCCTTCCTCTCCGCCAGTTGGAGATAATTCCACTGAGTTAGGAAGGACGCCTGTATCTTTGTAGTGACTGTGTGTATTAATACACCATCCAAAGTGTAGTTAATAATTTCACCTTTCTCAGAGGGATAGTCAGTTTCTGCTTTTAATTTTTTTTACTCATATACCAATAGGTGCCCTTCTTTGGGAGGAATTGGAAAACCTCCCTGGTCTTTGTGATTGAATCTGTGTTTGAAATTCGCTGCTTGACTGAGGAACCTTACAGATAATTGTATGTGTGGGTTACAGAGATGAGGTAGCCATTCATAAATCATGTTAAACACTATTATTGCACACAGAGTGAGTCCATGCAACTTATTATGTGACTTGTCAAGCACATTTTTACTTCTAAACTTATTTACTGTATGCTTGCCATAACAAATGGGTTGAATTGACTCATTTGTAAAAATGTCTAAAAACATAATTCCACTATTATTGTGTGTAGACCAGTAACACAACATCTCAATTTAATCCATTTTAAATTCAGGCTGTAACACAACAAAATGTGGAAAAAGTCAAGGGCTGTGAATACTTTCTGAAGTCACTGTACCTGTATATAGAGAACGAGATGGAGATGATAGAAAGAGAGAGAGAGAGGGAGATCTCTGGGAGTAGGGTGACCCTTGTGACTGTCCCTGCCCCTTTCTTTGTGTTTCCCACACAGTCTGACATGGCGAGGTCTAAATCCACGCTAGCACAATTCTCATACAGGGCTCCCTCCCGCCTTAATACACGTCTTCTATGACTTATGATTCATAGCTCAGTGAAGGGCTCAGTGTTTGCTTATGATATTACTAAACTGGACGTGGCACATTCACCAAACTCTGAAAGGTCACTCAAAGCAAAGAGGAACTACAGTTACTTCCCTTCTGACTGAAACAAAGGGTGGATGTGCTGAACATTTCGCTTTCAGATATGACTAGTTATTGGTTGATTGATCAGTAATTGATGTTGATACAGTTATCGATATTGATGCCATTATTGTTACTAATAAAGTACATCACTCTCAGATAAATACAGGAGCATATATGTTGTTAATTTGCACTCGGAACATATACAATGTACATATACAGTACACATATGTAGAGTATAGGCAATTTGTCATAACTTCAAGCATTTAATTTGTTATCAGATAATTCCCACAGTCATACACCCCCAATACATGTTACATATGGCGATGGCGATCGTGAGGAGCGATGGCAATTCTTGAACAGGTTCCTGAATGTGTTTTCTTCCACTCACTATTAGCATTGTTACATCCATCTTGTACGACAACTGAGAACCACAGTCAAGTCAATCTATTTTGTCCCACAGAGAAGACAGGCAGGATGACGTACACCATCTTATGCATTACGGGCCTGCCACACCGGATGCGTAACTTTTCCTAGTGTGAGATGCTCCTAGTCATTTCAATGGAAGCACCAGGTTTGCGAGAGGCTCGCCTTGCTTGAGCGTACAATTAGGCTGTGGTTGTATTTTCAAGATTTCAATAAGTAGCTCACACCCCGAGAAACACAGGAGGTTGGTGGCACCTTTTATTGGGGAAGACGGGCTGGATCGGCATAAATGGAATAGTATTGAACTCATCAAACACATGGTTTTCATTTGTTTAATTCCATTCACTCCATTCAGCAGCCTCCTGTGCTGACAGCAATAGAATAAAGTGGAAAAAAGTGACAATTCCAGTATAGCAGCAAAAAAAAAGAAACTGCTTTCTCTACGCCTTGATGTAATCCTATGTAACAGACAATCAGGGCAGTTTGTGCCCTGGCATTCTAGCATTGGTATCTTGGCATGTTGGCAATGTCCCCATCCTGTGGGTCGGTCTGGGTCTCTTTGTCCCTCAGGACCTCCAGAGAACGCTGGTCTGCCTTGTTTCCCATCTGATGGTCCACAAACAGACCCAAACAGACACGGCAACGGGTCGGGTACAGCAGCAGAGCAGCCAATAGCCAGAGATTGTCCCTACAGCTGCTGCTAAGTACATCACGGTCTCTTACTACAGGCTGGCTGGATGGAATCTATACACACACACACACACACACACACACGCGCAAGGACACACACACAGTCTTTCTATGGGATTTCCCCTCAGTCCAGTCCAGCGACCCTTCCCCCCCTCCTCCCCATACCCCCTATGGCCTCTTGTTTTGGACTGGTCCCAGAGGCATTTTGTTTAGGTTTTTTTTAGGGTCGCCACTCAATCCCACAGTGAGAGACTCTCCTCTACTGTAGCTCTGCCGTCAACCAATAGAAGCATGTAAACAGACAGTGTGAAGGGTCACGTGGAGTGAGTTGTTGAACGGCAGATAGATTTAAGGGGACGATATTTAACGAGGTGATTCATGTGTCCCTAGTCTCTTGTACCCCTATGACCCATTCTCTTGATGGGAACAGGACGATGGGATTTCCCATACTACAACCGTCTATGGGATAAGATAAGGGAATACTAATGTCCCTTATCAACCTCAATCTTTTCCAGTCTCGATACTTCACCCCCTTGTCTCATTTGTGTGGCCCTGTTAGGCTTGTTATAATGATCTCTCGTGTTTTTCTCGTGAATTATATAATATGAACATTCAACAGTACAGTAAGTCCAGCACAGTCAGAATAGGGGATAGGTCTATATTTCTGTGTTTTGCAGGCCATAGCTGGAACGGTTCGGCATAGCTTCAGAGCCTCTGTGACTCATACATCAACATCAGAATCAGACAACTTTGCCACGCAGCAAATTGTAGCACAAATCACAGCAGCGTGTCATTAGTGCAAATCAGTGGTTAACCACTAGGTCCAAGGGACTCCTCTGAGCGCACACACACACACACACTGGAACCCTTCACAGTTTTTCTGGTCCAACTAGACTCCTGAAGAGGGGAGAGAGAGGGAAAGAGCGAGAAAAAACAGCTAGCTGAGAGAGAGGAAGGTATGTGGGTACAGGAACACGGTGTGATTCCTCTCTCTGCTCCCTGACTCCTGCTCTGCTCCAGCCCTACTGGCTCCCTTGCTCTGTGGCTCTGTGTCTCCGGGGATCTGGGGATGGGAGTAGAGTGGGATATGGGATACACTGTTCCCAACCCAGGATCCGGGGCAGGAAACCTCCCCTGCATTTCTTGGCCATCCTGGCCGACCCGTGTGTCTGGCATGGAGGCCCCCCCTCCATCCTCCCCACCTCCATTCCTCCATATCTGGCCCCCATCCTCTCATCTGTGTCAGAAAACACGTCTAGTCTTTGTCGTCGGGTCCTGACCTGACCAGTGTTTTCACTCCTCAAGCATGGAGACAGTGATTAGGCCAAGAAGAGATGGAAAGGGAGGAAAGATACAGAAAAAGAAAGGAGAGAACCAGAGAGACACGGAGAGAAATCCTAACATTGGATCTAACATACTCATCAGTCTCGGCTAGCTTGCAGGAGATGGCCAATCTTAACTTTCTTTCGGAACAGAGTGTGCTGTGGTATGCTTGCCTGATGGTCAGTCAGTCCCCACAAGAAAGCTGTGTAGAACACTCTAGATACTACATAACGTATGAATGTTCTTACCGTAGAGCAAAGAGGGGATTTCAGAAATTGGGATTTCTGTTCTTCATTCCCACGTGAACATGAGCAGTGTCTCAGACACGCGTCATACTCACCCAGTAGAGGACAGGAGTTACAGTAGAGATCACAGGGATAGTAACATACAGTATGTGCTCCCCCACACAAATGCATTCAGGTCAGAGTCAGATCCACTTATTTGTTTGACCAAATGTCCTCAAAAATCCTAATCTTGGTAACTAACTCACCGAAAACCCATAGGATTACTTTGAACGTTGTTGAAACATGTCATTTTCTCCCTTATTTGCGGCCGTTGTAATGAGTTTCAAGTGCGAGACAAGGTGTTAACTCAAACACAAT
The DNA here is from genome assembly GCF_016432855.1 of Salvelinus namaycush. Taxonomy (NCBI): domain Eukaryota; kingdom Metazoa; phylum Chordata; class Actinopteri; order Salmoniformes; family Salmonidae; genus Salvelinus; species Salvelinus namaycush. The sequence continues at coordinate 22,739,070 of NC_052341.1, read as the reverse complement.
TGCCTGAACTTTGGATATCTACGTATCTGGTTAGAATGAATTAAATGTATACTTCATTTATTTTATTTGAGGTAGGCAACATTTAAGAGAGGGTTCAATCTCCTAATTTAGTTAGGAACACCTACAGTGGGGAGAACAAGTATTTGATACACTGCCGATTTTGCAGGTTTTCCTACTTACAAAGCATGTAGAGGTCTGTAATTTTTATCATAGGTACACTTCAACTGTGAGAGACGGAATCTAAAACAAAATCCAGAAAATCACATTGTATGATTTTCAAGTAATTAATTTGCATTTTATTGCATGACATTTTATTGCATGACATTGCAGAACTTAATATTTGGTACAGAAACCTTTGTTTGCAATTAAAGAGATCATATGTTTCCTGTAGTTCTTGACCAGGTTTTCACACACTGCAGCAGGGATTTTGGCCCACTCCTCCATACAGACCTTCTCCAGATCCTTCAGGTTTCGGGGCTGTCGCTGGGCAATACGGACTTTCAGCTCCCTCCAAATATTTTCTATTGGGTTCAGGTCTGGAGACTGGCTAGGCCACTCCAGGACCTTGAGATGCTTCTTACGGAGCCACTCCTTAGTTGCCCTGGCTTACCCATCTTCAATGCTCTTACTGAGGGAAGGAGGTTGTTGGCCAAGATCTCGCGATACATGGGCCCATCCATCCTCCCCTCAATACGGTGCAGTCGTCCTGTCCCCTTTGCAGAAAAGCATCCCCAAAGAATGATGTTTCCACCTCCATGCTTCACGGTTGGGATGGTGTTCTTGGGGTTGTAGTTACTCGGCGTAGTGTGTTACTAATGGTTTTCTTTGAGACTGTGGTCCCAGCTCTCTTCAGGTCATTGACCAGGTCCTGCCGTGTAGTTCTGGGCTGATCCCTCACCTTCCTCATGATCATTGATGCCCCACGAGGTGAGATCTTGCATGGAGCCTCAGACCGAGGGTGATTGACCGTCATCTTGAACTTCTTCCATTTTCGAATAATTGCGCCAACAGTTGTTGCCTTCTCACCAAGCTGCTTGCCTATTGTCCTGTAGCCCATCCCAGCCTTGTGCAGGTCTACCATTTTATCCCTGATGCCCTTACACAGCTCTCTGGTCTTGGCCATTGTGGAGAGGTTGGAGTCTGTTTGATTGAGTGTGTGGACAGGTGTCTTTTATACAGGTAACGAGTTCAAACAGGTGCAGTTAACTTCTTATGGCTGCATCCCGCTACCGGGATGGATATGACAACAGCCAGTGAAAGTGCAGGGCGCCAAATTCAAACAACAGAAATCTCATAATTAAAATTCCTCAAACATACATGTGTCTTATATCATTTTAAAGGTAATCTTGTTGTTAATCCCACCAAAGTGTCCGATTTTAAAATATGCTTTTCAGCGAAAGCACTACAAACGATTATGTTAGGTCACCACCAAACCACAATAAACACAGCCATTTTTCCAGCGAAAGATAGCTTTCACAAAAAGCAGAAATAGAGATAAAATGAATCACTAACCTTTGATTATCTTCATCAGATGACACTCATAGGACTTCATGTTACAGGAAAACCTGCAAAATCGGCAGTGTATCTGTAAAGGTTTTCTTCCAGGGGTGAAGGAGAGGACCAAAATGCAGCGTAGCCAGTGCTCAACATGTTTAATTAAACAATAACCATGAACACTTAACAAATAACAAAATAACAAACCGTGAAAACCGAGACAGTCCTATCTGGTGCAGAACAAACACTGAGACAGGAAACAAACACCCACAAAATCCCAACACAAAACAAGCCTCCTATATATGAGTCTCAATCAGAGACAACGACTACCATCTGTCTCTGATTGAGAACCCACACTAGGCTGACATAGAAACAGACAAACTAGACACACAACATAGAATTCCCACCCAGCTCACGTCCTGACCAACTAAACACATACAAAACAACAGAAAACAGGTCAGGAACGTGACAGAACCCCCCCCTCAAGGTGCGAACTCCGGGCGCACCCCTAAAACTCAAGGGGAGGGTCTGGGTGGGCATCTGTCCGCGGTGGCGGCTCCGGCGGTGGACGAGGGCACCACTCCACCATTGTCTTTCTCCACCTCCTTAGCGTCCCTTGAGTGGCGACCCTCGCCCCCGACCATGGTCCAGGAACCTTCACCAATTCCCCTCTACAATAGAGGAGACAACTCAGGACAGAGAGGTAGTTCAGGACAAAAAGGTAGCTCAGGACAGAGAGGTAGCCCAGGACAGAGAGGTAGCTCAGGCCAGAGGGACAACTCCGGACTAGTGGCAGCTCCGGACTGAGTGGCAGCTCATGACTGGAGGGCAGCTCATGACTGGAGGGCAGCTCATGACTGGAGGGCAGCTCATGACTGGAGGGCAGCTCATGACTGGAGGGCAGCTCATGACTGGAGGGCAGCTCATGACTGGAGGGCAGCTCATGACTGTAGGGCAGCTCATGACTGAAGGGCAGCTCATGACTGAAGGGCAGCTCATGACTGTAGGGCAGCTCATGACTGTAGGGCAGCTCATGACTGTAGGGCAGCTCTGGCAGCTCCTGACTGGCTGGCGTCTCTGGCAGCTCCTGACTGGCTGGCGTCTCTGGCAGCTCCTGACTGGCTGGCGTCTCTGGCAGCTCCTGACTGGCTGGCGTCTCTGGCAGCTCCTGACTGGCTGGCGGCTCTGGCAGCTCCTGACTGGCTGGCGGCTCTGGCGGCTCCTGACTGGCTGGCGGCTCTGGCGGCTCCTGACTGACGGACGGCTCTAGCGGCTCCTGACTGACGGACGGCTCTAATGGCTCGGGACAGACGGGCGGCTCTAATGGCTCGTGGCAGACGGATGGCTCAGATGGCGCTGGGCAGACGGATGGCTCAGACGGCGCTGGGCAGACGGATGGCTCAGATGGCGCTGGGCAGACGGATGGCTCAGACGGCGCTGGGCAGACGGATGGCTCAGACGGCGCAGACGGCGCTGGGCAGACGGATGGCTCAGACGGCGCTGGGCAGACGGATGGCTCAGACGGCGCTGGGCAGACGGATGGCTCAGACGGCGCTGGGCAGACGGACGGTTCAGACGGCGTTGGGCAGACGGGCAGTTCAGGCGCCGCTGGGCAGACGGGCAGTTCAGGCACCGCTGGGCAGACGGCAGACTCTGGCCGGCTGAGACGCACTATAGGCCTGATGCGTGGTGCCGGAACTGGAGGTACCGGGCTGAGGGCACGCACCTCAGGGCGAGTGCGGGGAGGAGGAACAGGGCTCTGGCGATGCACTGGAAGCCTGGTGCGTGGTGTAGGCACTGGTGGTACTGGGCTGGGGCGGGAAGGTGGCGCCGGATAATCCGGACCGTGAAGGAGGACACGCGCTCTTGAGCACCGAGCCTCTCCAACCTTACCAGGTTGAATGGTCCCCGTAGCCCTGCCAGTGCGGCGAGGTGGAACAACCCGCACTGGGCTATGCAGGCGAACCGGGGACACCACCTGTAAGGCTGGTGCCATGTACGCCGGCCCGAGGAGACGTACTGGAGGCCAGATACGTTGGGCCGGCTTCATGACATCCAGCTCGATGCCCAACCTAGCCCTCCCAGTGCGGCAAGGTGGAATAGCCCGCACTGGGCTAAGCACGCGTACTGGGGACACCGTGCGCTTTACCGCATAACACGGTGTCTGACCGGTACGACGCCCTCTCACTCCACGGTAAGCCCGGGGAGTTGGCTCAGGTATCCAACCCGGCTTCGCCACACTCCCCTTTAGCCCCCCCCCCAAGAAATTTTTGGGTGAGCCTCTCGGGCTTCCAGCCTCTCTTACGTGCTGCCTCCTCAATCCACCGCTCCTGGGCTGTGGCTGCCTCCTTCTCCCGAGAGCGGCGATTCTCTCCAACCCTTCCCCAGGGTCCTTTTCCGTCCATGATCTCCCAAGACCATTCCTCCTGTGTCCAGTAGTCCTGTGTACTGGGCCGCTGCTGCTCCCCGTTGCTACGCTGCTTGGTCCGGGTTTGGTGGGTGTTTCTGTAAAGGTTTTCTTCCAGGGGTGAAGGAGAGGACCAAAATGCAGCGTAGCCAGTGCTCAACATGTTTAATTAAACAATAACCATGAACACTTAACAAATAACAAAATAACAAACCGTGAAAACCGAGACAGTCCTATCTGGTGCAGAACAAACACTGAGACAGGAAACAAACACCCACAAAATCCCAACACAAAACAAGCCTCCTATATATGAGTCTCAATCAGAGACAACGACTACCATCTGTCTCTGATTGAGAACCCACACTAGGCTGACATAGAAACAGACAAACTAGACACACAACATAGAATTCCCACCCAGCTCACGTCCTGACCAACTAAACACATACAAAACAACAGAAAACAGGTCAGGAACGTGACAGTATCAAATTCTTGTTCTCCCCACTGTATGTGAGAATGTTATTCATTGACTACAGCTCAGCGTTCAACACAATAGTGTCCTCAAAGCTCATCACTAAGGTAAGGACCCTGGGGTTAAACACCTCCCTCTGCAACTGGATCCTGGACTTTCTGATGGGCCGCCCCCAGGTGGTAAGGGTAGGTAGCAATACATTCACCACGCTGATCCTCAACACAGGGGCCCCTCAGGGGTGCGTGCTCAGTCCCCTCCTGTACTCCCTGTTCACTCATGACTGCATGGCCAGGCACGACTCCAACACCATCATTAAGTTTGCCGATGACACAACAGTGGTAGGCCTGATCACCGACAACAACGAGACAGCCTGTAGGGAGGAAGTCAGAGACCTGGTTGTGTGGTTTCCAGGACAACAACCTCTCCCTCAACGTGATCAAGACAAAGGAGATGATTGTGAACTACAGGAAAAGGAGGACCGAGCACTCCCCCATTCTGTTTGACAGGGCTGTAGTGGAACAGGTTGAGAGCTTCAAGTTCCTTGGTGTTCACATCATCAACAAACTATCATGGTCCAAACACACTAAGACAGTCGTGAAGAGGGCAGGACAAAGCCTATTCCCCATCAGGAGACTGAAAAGATTTGGCATGGGTCCTCAGATCCTCAAAAGGTTCTACAGCTGCACCATCGAGAGCATCCTGACTGGTTGCATCACTGCCTGGTATGGGAACTGCTCGGCCTCCAACCGCAAGGCACTACAGAGGGTAGTGCGTACGGCCCAGTACATCACTGGGGCCAAGCTTCCTGCCATCCAGGACCTCTATATCAGGCCGTGTCAGAGGAAGGCCCTAAAAATTGTCAAATACTCTAGCCGCCCTAGCCATAGACTGCCGTGCGGTAGCAGAGAGAACAATCGGTACTGGAGCGCCAAGTCGAGGTCCAGAAGGCCTCTTAACAGCTTCTACCCCCAAGCCATATGGCTCCTGAACTGCTAATCAAAGGGCTACCCAGACCCCTCGTTTACGCTGCTATTCTCTGTTTATTATCTATGCATAGTCACTTTAACTCTACCTACATGTACATATTACCTCAATTACCTCAACTAACCGGTGCCCCTGCACATTGACTCTGTACCGGTACCCCATGTACAGTCGTGGCCAAAAGTTTTGAGAATGACACAAATATTAATTTCCACAAAGTTTGCTGCTTCAGTGTCTTTAGATATTTTTGTCAGATGTTACTATGGAATACTGAAGTATAATTACAAGCATTTCATAAGTGTCAAAGGCTTTTATTGACAATTACATGAAGTTGATGCAAAGAGTCAATATTTGCAGTGTTGACCCTTCTTTTTCAAGACCTCTGCAATCCACCCTGGCATGCTGTCAATTAACTTCTGGGCCACATCCTGACTGATGGCAGTCCATTCTTGCATAATCAATGCTTGGAGTTTGTCAAAATTTGTTTTTGTTTGTCCACCTGCCTCGAGGATTGACCACACGTTCTCAATGGGATTAAGGTCTGGGAAGTTTCCTGGCCATGGATCCAAAATATCGATGTTTTGTTCCCCGAGCCACTTAGTTATCACTTTTGCCTTATGGCAAGGTGCTCCATCATGCTGGAAAAGGCATTGTTCGTCACCAAACTGTTCCTGGATGGTTGGGAGAAGTTGCTCTCGGAGGATTTGTTGGTACCATTCGTTATTCATGGCTGTGTTCTTAGGCAAAATTGTGAGTGAGCCCACTGCCTTGGATAAGAAGCAACCCCACACATGAATGGTCTCAGGATGCTTTACGGTTGGCATGACACAGGACTGATGGTAGTGCTCACCTTGTCTTCTCCGGACAAGCTTTTTTCCGGATGCCCCAAACAATCGGAAAGGGGATTCATCAGAGAAAATGACTTTACCCCAGTCCTCAGCAGTCCAATCCCTGTACCTTTTGCAGAATATCAGTCTGTCCCTGATGTTTTTCCTGGAGAGAAGTGGCTTCTTTGCTGCCCTTCTTGGCACTAGGCCATCCTCCAAAAGTCTTCGCCTCACTGTGCGTGCAGATGCACTCACACCTGCCTGCTGCCATTCCTGAGCAAGCTCTGTACTGGTGGTGCCCCGATCCCTGAATCAACTTTAGGAGACGGTCCTGGCGCTTGCTGGACTTTCTTGGGCGCCCTGAAGCCTTCTTCACAACAATTTAACCGCTCTCCTTGAAGTTCTTGATGATCCGATAAATGGTTGATTTAGGTGCAATCTTACTGGCAGCAATATCCTTGCCTGTGAAGCCCTTTTTGTGCAAAGCAATGATGACGGCACGGGGTTCCTTGCAGAGAACCATGGTTGACAGAGGAAGAACAATGATTCCAAGCACCACCCTCCATTTCAAGCTTCCAGTCTGTTATTCGAACTCAATCAGCATGACAGAGTGATCTCCAGCCTTGTCCTCGTCAACACACACACCTGTGTTAACGAGAGAATCACTGACATGATGTCAGCTGGTCCTTTTGTGGCAGGGCTGAAATGCAGTGGAAATGTTTTTTGGGGATTCAGTTAATTTGCATGGCAAAGAGGGACTTTCAATTAATTGCAATTCATCTGATCATTCTTCATAACATTCTGGAGTATATGCAAATTGCCATCATACAAACTGAGGCAGCAGACTTTGTGAAAATGTATAGTTGTGTCATTCTCAAAACTTTTGGCCACGACTGTATATAGTCTCACTTGTTATTTTACTGCTGCTGCTGCTGCTGCTGTTTAATTATTTGTTACTTTTATTTTCTATTTTCAATTTTTACTTATCTATTTTTTTACCTAACACTTTTCTTTTTTCTAAACTTAAAGCATTGATGGTTAAGGGCATGTAAGTAAGCATTTCACTGAAAGGTCTACCTGTTGTATTCGGCACGTGACAAATAAAATCTCATTTCATTTCATTTGAGTAGTTTGTCCCAGCCGCATCTCCGGTAACATTGAATAATTTCTAGCCTTCATAAAGTCTAGGCTTTGACTTCCTCGTAGGCAGCCAAAGTACAGTACCTCAGCCTTACCTCAGTGGCCAATCAGTATCCATTGGGCTCTTTATGTTTTGAGACCCACACAAGTCGACAGTTATAGTCACATGTAGAGCAATGCAAGCTGACTAGTCACATCCGCTGGAAACATTACCTTCTAGTACCTATTGCCTTTTACATTATTGACACTGACGTAAGGAATGTAGAATGACTAAACCTAGCTAGAGGTTGTGGTCTAAGGACATAACAAGGCCTGAGGACTGGGTAGGGAAATGAAAGGAGAGGTTAGGTACAGGGAGAGGACTGGAGAATTCTAGTAGAGGGTTGGGGAGAGAGCCTGGGAGGAATTGAGGGGAAAGAGCCAGGGGGAGATAATGCCTGGAGGGAGAGAACCTGAAGGGGAGAGTGAGTAGAAGATCTAGGGGGGAAAACCAGGGAAAAGAGTGGGGAAATCCGTGGGAAAGGGGGAGAGCCAGGAGAGAAAAGAACAGGGGGAGAGAACCTGAGGGGGGTGTCTGTCTGTGGAGAATCCTCAGGGGCACGGTGCGGATTAGAGAGGACAACTCTGGCCGAAAGCCGCGGAGCGTGTGCAGCATAATTGAATTTCACGCTCGCTGCCTCCTTCTGAAGTTGTGTAGCAAAGCAGTCATTTGAAAAGAAAGCTATTAGTCAGGGGCTCTGCCAGGCCCCGGCCTGCCGCGCTCCGCCCGTTATAGGAAATCAGGGATTACTGCGGCAACAGCCATCACCGTGCTCCGTCAAAACACAGTCGTTGTGACGAGGGAAGGGAGCGAAGGTACAAGCAACCGTATGGAGAAATAATAATATACACGGGTTTCCTTTATTCTATAGCCATGATAAACATACAGAACTAAAGACTATCTCCTTTGAGCAATTTCTTTGTCGTATTTGATTCCTTCTCTCTGTCCTTGGGATGAAGGTTGAAGGTTAAGGTCTTAATTGTGTTTTGCATGCTATGTTTACATGTCAAACGATGGGAAAAGAGGGAGCTTCGAGCCAAGTCTCAAAACCCCCAAAAAGTAAACACACACGCGTACATTATTGCACACAGAGCAATGTTAATAAAGAGAAAGTACTGCCTAATCTGCTCGGCTTTAGATGTCTTATGCTGGATTCTTGGCGTTAGACGAGTAGGGATTTATTCTCTGAATCGGAGTAGACCGTTGCACGGTCATATCCATATCCTTCGATCTTCTTTAATCCAAAGAGAAGCCAGCTCCATTTAGATTATGTGAGATACTGTCACAATAATCAGTAGATATATGTATGTATTTATTTAAATATTTCCTCTGGAAGGGGAGTGGGCCTACAGTATATTGAGAACTTGATTTTGATTATGTTTTTATGATGATGGTGATTATGTTATCCATGGAATATGAACCCTATGGCACTATTGTGAAACACGAATCATTGGTCGATTCCTTGCTTTTACGGTGCTCAAACATAGTTCATCAAGAAGTGATCAACAAAATAGAAAACACATAAACCTTCGAGTTAATTGATGTCTTTGGTCAGGAGCCCCATTTAACATTCCAGAACATTCCAGAACAAATAACATAAACAATGAAACTGAATAATCATTAACAATTCTCTGCCGTCATTATTGTGATCAATTATATGTATTTTCGTAAGTCATGTTTTGAAAAATCCATTTGGGTGATTGACAGGTAGGACGGTAGTTTTGAGGGCTCGTTAGAACAGATTGAAATACCATACCCCTGCACTTACTGTGCTATTTCTGGACCTTGAGAATATTCCATTAGGCCACATCTTTATTCTAAACGTCATAGTGACATCTGTAGCAGACCCTGAATCAGCCTTCAGTATTATGATTACACAATGTATTTTAGGCAAAACAATCACTTTCACAACAGAGAACAGGGCCTGCAGTGGGACGATCCTGTTTATTTAGTTATGCATAATGAGGGGAAATAAACATTGTAATGGTGCATTTACTGAGAGAAAACAGTTGCTTCTCACTGCCACTGTCCCAGAACATGCGATGGCTACTAGTCACTGTTGTTTCATGTCAGCTTGACTGAGACCGATGACCACTCTGGTAGGCTAAACGTGGTAATGCTGTGATGCTCTATGCTCAGCATTCTCATATCACATTTTTAGTTGATATGTTGTTGCAACAATATTGGTCTTCATAGATGAACAACGTGCAACTCTGAAAATAAGACTGCATTGGATTTATATAGAGCTTTTCTACCAGGTGCTCAAAGCGCTTTGGGGCGAAACGCACCTCATCCGCTATAAAGTAATCAGTATTGTTTGAAGTTGCGTTTTTATAGTTGATATATGTTGTTGGTTTTCATAGATTAACTGTGAATTGACGAGAGAGTCTACCTGGACATTTATAATCTCTGTATAGCTTGCTCACCCTTTAAACATATAATAACTGTCCTATTATTGGTGTTCATTGGTGATGTAAGCTTACCATGACATAATCTAAAGAACATAGTTAGTTACATGTCTCCAGGACATGCATTCTGCATTCATTGTTTTTGAGTCAACAATATATGGAAATGAATCAAATGCTTGAAAAAGGTCAATAGCTAGATTCCTAAACTAAATCCAACGAGCCAGCAGGTAATTCAAAGCACAAGGTGTTTGAAGCTAATCCGAGTCTCCCTTTGGTATGTCGCACTAAAACAACGGTGAGTTGACTTTCTAAAAGCCAGCAGAGGTTTAAAGTAAACAATTTACACTGCGTTGTGTAACTTCTCCGAACCATAACATAGAACTTTGCACAGAAATGATGGTTGCTTTTAACAAAAATGAACTTTTATTTGAGATGTGTTTAGAAGACAAAGGGACGTGTGTCACCTACTGTATGTGTGAAGTGTTCTTCTCAGATGAATTAGGTCACATTAGAGGTATGCTTTCTTTCTTTAGCTCAGGCTTAAGAGCTACAGTAAACCACTTTAAAAGAGCACCAGAGAGTACGAGTCTATCAAGAAATCTGTGGATTTTTCAGAATCTTGGGAGTTACACACGGCTTTACACGCTGACTTGCAGTCATTTTGATGAATACCTTTTTAAAGGTACTAGCTAAGACACTACACAGACGGGCCTACTGTTCTCCGTTCTCATTCACCTGTCACCTTGGTATCCAGGCAGCACATGAGCAGCAGAGTTCACTGTATGTGTGATGGGCCTCCAACCTTCTGACCCTTGTTAGACAGAGCCCTCTCAGAATAACAACCAGAGACCAGAGACCCATTCACTAATTAGCAGCCAATTAGAGGGAGCAGGTTTCACTGTGACACCTCACTGTTTGTTTCCCTCTCGGGAGTGTCCTGTACAGCTATGACCCCTCTCCAGTATATGTGGTTACACTGTGGATCACTGCCCCTGGACCCTGTACAGATGTAGGATCTTAATTTGAGCCAGTTTGCTTACAGCAGGAAAATAATCCTGCAGCAACAGGAAATGTGAATTATTATGTGGATTATAATACATTTTTGTAGGGGTTGATACATTTTTTGTGACGGAAAATCAAGTCTGAAATTTCGAAGTGTAAATTACAAACTTCCGAAGCCTTTTTAAACCTCAAATGCACTACAAGTTTTACATTTCCTGCATTGTAGGAAAGTTCTGCAATAGGGTAATCAAATTAAGATCTTACATCTGTAAACACAGGGGTGCTTCACATGACACACACACACACACACACACATACACACACACATGCACACACGTTGTGGGCCACTAAACTTTAAAGATTCAATCTTAGTGGCACATCCAGTATTCCTCATGTGCTGGGTGAATACAACGATACATCTAAAGGATAAAGGATCTCTGATTTATGTTCTGATAAAGCTGTTTTATAGGTGTTCCAAGGCAATGGTCAAAACGCTGTTAGTCGTGCTCTCTTTATTACAATAAAACTTCACTATGAAACATTGTGATGGGCTTCTCCTAGAACAGGGCTCTCCAATCCTGTCCATGGAGCGATACTATCCTGTACAGCAGGGCTCTCCAACCCTGTTCCTGGAGAGATACTATCCTGTACAGCAGGGCTCTCCAACCCTGTTCCTGGAGAGATACCATCCTGTTCAGCAGGGCTCTCCAACCCTGTTCCTGGAGAGATACCATCCTGTTCAGCAGGGCTTTCCAACCCTGTTCCTGGAGATATACCATCCTGTTCAGCAGGGCTCTCCAACCCTGTTCCTGGAGAGATACCATCCTGTTCAGCAGGGCTCTCCAACCCTGTTCCTGGAGAGATACCATCCTGTTCAGCAGGGCTCTCCAACCCTGTTCCTGGAGAGATACCATCCTGTTCAGCAGGGCTCTCCAACTCTGTTCCTGGAGAGATACCATCCTGTTCAGCAGGGCTCTCCAACCCTGTTCCTGGAGAGATACCATCCTGTACAGCAGGGCTCTCCAACTCTGTTCCTGGAGAGATACCATCCTGTTCAGCAGGGCTCTCCAACTCTGTTGCTGGAGCGATACCATCCTGTTCAGCAGGGCTCTCCAACTCTGTTCCTGGAGAGATACCATCCTGTTCAGCAGGGCTCTCCAACTCTGTTGCTGGAGAGATACCATCCTGTTCAGCAGGGCTCTCCAACTCTGTTGCTGGAGCGATACCATCCTGTTCAGCAGGGCTCTCCAACCCTGTTCCTGGAGAGATACCATCCTGTTCAGCAGGGCTCTCCAACCCTGTTGCTGGAGGGATACCATTCTGTACAGCAGGGCTCTCCAACCCTGTTCCTGGAGAGATACCATCCTGTAGAGTAGGGCTCTCCAACCCTGTTGTTGGAGTGATACCATCCTGTTCAGCAGGGCTCTCCAACCTTGTTGCTGGAGGGATACCATCCTGTACAGCAGGGCTCTCCAACCCTGTCCATGGAGCGATACCATCCTGTACAGCCGGGCGCTCCAACCCTGTTCCTGGAGAGATACCATCCTGTACAGCAGGGCTTTCCAACCCTGTTCCTGGAGAGATACCATCCTGTACAGCAGGGCTCTCCAACCCTGTTCCTGGAGAGATACCATCATGTACAGCAGGGCTCTCCAACCCTGTTCCTGGAGAGATGACATCCTGTACAGCAGGGCTCTCCAACCCTGTTCCTGGAGAGATACCATCCTGTACAGCAGGGCTTTCCAACCCTGTTCCTGGAGAGATACCATCATGTACAGCAGGGTTCTCTAACCCTGTTCCTGGAGAGATACCATCCTGTACAGCAGGGCTTTCCAACCCTGTTCCTGGAGAGATTCCATCCTGTACAGCAGGGCTCTCCAACCCTGTTCCTGGAGAGATACCATCATGTACAGCAGGGCTCTCCAACCCTGTTCCTGGAGAGATACCATCATGTACAGCAGGGCTCTCCAACCCTGTTCCTGGAGAGATACCATCATGTACAGCAGGGCTTTCCAACCCTGTTCCTGGAGAGATACCATCATGTACAGCAGGGTTCTCTAACCCTGTTCCTGGAGAGATACCATCATGTACAGCAGGGCTCTCCAACCCTGTTCCTGGAGAGATACCATCATGTACAGCAGGGTTCTCTAACCCTGTTCCTGGAGAGATACCATCATGTACAGCAGGGCTCTCCAACCCTGTTCCTGGAGAGATTCCATCATGTACAGCAGGGTTCTCTAACCCTGTTCCTGGAGAGATACCATCATGTACAGCAGGGCTCTCAAACCCTGTCCATGGAGAGATACCATCCTGTTCAGCAGGGCTCTCCAACCCTGTTCCTGGAGAGATACCATCATGTACAGCAGGGCTTTCCAACCCTGTTCCTGGAGAGATACCATCATGTACAGCAGGGTTCTCTAACCCTGTTCCTGGAGAGATACCATCATGTACAGCAGGGCTCTCCAACCCTGTTCCTGGAGAGATACCATCATGTACAGCAGGGTTCTCTAACCCTGTTCCTGGAGAGATACCATCATGTACAGCAGGGCTCTCCAACCCTGTTCCTGGAGAGATTCCATCATGTACAGCAGGGTTCTCTAACCCTGTTCCTGGAGAGATACCATCATGTACAGCAGGGCTCTCCAATCCTGTTCCTGGAGAGATACCATCCTGTACAGCAGGGCTCTCCAACCCTGTTGTTGGAGAGATACCATCCTGTTCAGCAGGGCTCTCCAACCCTGTTCCTGGAGAGATACCATCATGTACAGCAGGGCTCTCCAACCCTGTTGTTGGAGTGATAACATCATATATAGTAGGTCGATCCAACCCTGTTCCTGGAGAGAGACCATCATGTACCATTGATACCGTTGGATACCACAATAAATCTAAAGGATAAAGGATCTCTGATTTATGTTCTGATAAATCTGTTTTATAGGTGTTCCCAGGTGATGGTCAAAATGCTGTTAGTCGTGCTCTCTTTATTACAATAAAATTGTGATGGGCTTCTCCTGCATAGGAGATAGGTCACTTCGATTCCTCCCATGTGCTGTCTGATGAGAATCATTTTTCCATAGATCTACACACATTCAGACTTATCCAAAATGATATGGAAAGTAATCTCTCGTGATGTTTATATTATCAGTTAATCTCATGTAGCGTTTACATTATTTCATTAATACTTTGTCTGCTCAGCCTTTGAATGTCCTGATAACGACTTTTCCTCAGTTTCAGCACCTCATCTGATCTCCTCTCTTCCCTCTATCCCAATCTGTCTGGGTCTCTCTCTCTCTCTCTCTCTCTGTCTCACTCTGTCTCACTCTCTCACTCTCTCACTCTCTGTCTCTCTCTCCCCCTGCCTCAGGGCTCAGGTATGGTGTTGTATATCTAGAACAAGGCTCTCCAACCCTGTCCATGGAGGGATACCATCCTGTACAGCAGGGCTCTCCAACCCTGTCCATGGAGCGATACCATCCTGTACAGCAGGGCTCTCAAACCCTGTTCCTGGAGCGATACCATCCTGTACAGCAGGGCTCTCAAACCCTGTCCATGGAGCGATACCATCCTGTTCAGCAGGGCTCTCCAACCCTGTTCCTGGAGCGATACCATCCTGTACAGCAGGGCTCTCCAACCCTGTCCATGGAGCGATACCATCCTGTACAGCAGGGCTCTCAAACCCTGTCCATGGAGCGATACCATCCTGTTCAGCAGGGCTCTCCAACCCTGTTCCTGGAGCGATACCATCCTGTACAGCAGGGCTCTCCAACCCTGTCCATGGAGCGATACCATCCTGTACAGCAGGGCTCTCAAACCCTGTCCATGGAGCGATACCATCCTGTTCAGCAGGGCTCTCCAACCCTGTTCCTGGAGCGATACCATCCTGTACAGCAGGGCTCTCAAACCCTGTTCCTGGAGGGATACCATCCTGTACAGCAGGGCGCTCCAACCCTGTTCCTGGAGCGATACCATCCTGTTCAGCAGGGCTCTCAAACCCTGTTCCTGGAGGGATACCATCATGTACAGCAGGGCTCTCCAACCCTGTTCGTGGAGAGATACCATCCTGTACAGCAGGGCGCTCCAACCCTGTTTCTGGAGGGATACCATCATGTACAGCAGGGCTCTCCAACCCTGTTCCTGGAGAGATACCATCCTGTACAGCAGGGCTCTCCAACTCTGTTCCTGGAGAGATACCATCCTGTACAGCAGGGCTCTCCAACCCTGTTCCTGGAGAGATACCATCCTGTTCAGCAGGGCTCTCCAACCCTGTTCCTGGAGAGATACCATCCTGTACAGCAGGGCTCTCCAACCCTGTTCCTGGAGAGATACCATCCTGTACAGCAGGGCTCTCCAACCCTGTTCCTGGAGGGATACCATCCTGTTCAGCAGGGCTCTCCAACTCTGTTCCTGGAGGGATACCATCCTGTTCAGCAGGGCTCTCCAACCCTGTTCCTGGAGCGATACCATCCTGTTCAGCAGGGCTCTCCAACCCTGTTCCTGGAGCGATACCATCCTGTTCAGCAGGGCTCTCAAACCCTGTTCCTGGAGGGATACCATCATGTACAGCAGGGCTCTCCAACCCTGTTCGTGGAGAGATACCATCCTGTACAGCAGGGCGCTCCAACCCTGTTTCTGGAGGGATACCATCATGTACAGCAGGGCTCTCCAACCCTGTTCCTGGAGAGATACCATCCTGTACAGCAGGGCTCTCCAACTCTGTTGCTGGAGGGATACCATTCTGTACAGCAGGGCTCTCCTAACCCTGTTCGTGGAGGGATACCATCATGTACAGCAGGGCTCTCCAACCCTGTTCCTGGAGAGATACCATCCTGTACAGCAGGGCTCTCCAACCCTGTTTCTGGAGGGATACCATTCTGTACAGCAGGGCGCTCTAACCCTGTTCCTGAAGAGATACCATCATGTACAGCAGGGCGCTCCAACCCTGTTTCTGGAGGGAAACCATCCTGTACAGCAGGGCTCTCCAACCCTGTTCGTGGAGAGATACCATCCTGTACAGCAGGGCGCTCCAACCCTGTTTCTGGAGGGATACCATCATGTACAGCAGGGCTCTCCAACCCTGTTCCTGGAGAGATACCATCCTGTACAGCAGGGCGCTCCAACCCTGTTTCTGGAGGGATACCATCCTGTACAGCAGGGATCTCCTAACCCTGTTCGTGGAGAGATACCATCCTGTACAGCAGGGCGCTCCAACCCTGTTCCTGGAGAGATGCCGTCCTGTAGGTTTTCACTCCAACCCTAATCTAGCGCACCTGATTTTAATAATTAGCTGTTTTTTTTTTTTGTTTTTTTCACCTTTATTTAACCAGGTAGGCTAGTTGAGATCAAGTTCTCATTTACAACTGCTACCTGGCCAAGATAAAGCAAAGCAGTGCGACACAAACAACAACACAGAGTTACACATGGAATAAACAAAAATACAGTCAATAACACAATAAAAAAAGTCTATATACAGTGTGTGCAAATGAGGTAAGATAAGGGAGGAAGGGCATTAAATTGGCCATGGTGGCGACATAATTACAATTTAGCAATTAAACACTGGACTGATAGATGTGCAGAAGATGAATGTGCAAGTAGAGATACTGGGGTGCAAAGGAGAAAAAATTATAACAAATAAATAACAGTATGGGGATGAGGTAGTTGGATGGGCTATTCACAGATGGGCTATGTACAGGTGCAGTGATCTGTGAGCTGCTCTGATAGCTGGTGCTTAAAGTTAGTGAGGGAGATATGAGTCTCCAGCTTCAGTGATTTTTGCAATTCGTTCCAGTCATTGGCAGCAGAGAACTGTAAGGAAAGGCAGCCAAAGGAGGAATTGGCATTGGGGATGACCAGTGAAATATACCTGCTGGAGCGCGTGCTACGGGTGGGTGTTGCTATGGTGACCAGTGAGTTGAGATAAGGCGGGGCTTTACCTAGCGAAGACTTATAGATGACCTGGAGCCAACGAGAGCATACAGGTCGCAGTGGTGGGTAGTATATGGGGCTTTGGTGACAAAACAGATGGCACTGTGATAGACTGCATCCAATTTGCTGAGTAGAGTGTTGGAGGCTATTTTGTAAATGACATCGCCGAAGTCGAGGATCGGCAGGATAGTCAGTTTTACGAGGGTATGTTTGGCAGCATGAGTGAAGGATGCTTTGTTGCGAAATAGGAAGCCAATTCTAGATTTATTTTTGGCTTGGAGATGCTTAATGTGAGTCTGGAAGGAGAGTTTACAGTCTAACCAGACACCTAGGTATTTGTAGTTGTCCACATTCAGAACCGTCCAGAGTAGTGATGCAAGACTGGCGGGCAGGTGCGGGCAGCGATCGGTTGAAGAGCATGCATTTAGTTTTACTAGTGTTTAAGAGCAGTTGGAGGCCACGGAAGGAGAGTTGTATGGCATTGAAGCTCGTCTGGAGGTTAGTTAACACCGTGTCTAAAGAAGGACCAGATGTATACAGAATGGTGTCGTCTGTGTAGAGGTGGATCAGAGAATCACCCGCAGCAAGAGTGACATCATTGATGTATACAGAGAAAGGAGTCGGCCCGAGATTGAACCCTGTGGCACCCCCATAGAGACTGCCAGAGGTCCGGACAACAGGCCCTCCGATTTGACACACTGAACTCTATCTGAGAAGTAGTTAGTGAACCAGGCTATGCAGTCATTTGAGAAACCAAGGCTGTTAGGTCTGCCGTTAAGAATGTGGTGATTTGACAGAGTCGAAAGCCTTGGCCAGGTCGATGAATACAGCTGCACAGTAGTGTCTCTTATCGATGGCGGATATGATATCGTTTAGGACCTTGAGCGTGGTTGAGGTGCATCCATGACCAGCTCGGAAACCCGATTGCATAGCGGAGAAGGTACGGTGGGATTCGAAATGGTCGGTGATCTGTTTGTTAACTTGGCTTTCGAAGACCTTAGAAAGGCAGGGTAGGATAGATATAGGTCTGTAGCAGTTTGGGTCTAGAGTGTCTCCCCCTTTGAAGAGGGGGATGAACGCGGTAGCTTTCGAATCTTTGGGGATCTCAGATGATACGAAAGAGAGATTGAACAGGCTAGTAATAGGGGTTGCAACAATTTCAAAATGCTTATTGAAATTATGAATTATCGTGGATTTATTGGTGGTGACAGTGTTTCCTAGAACAGAAAACCAGCAGGCTCTGGACTTCGTAGGTTAAGAGTTGAATACCCCAGCAAACATGCCAGACAGCCAATTCTTAGCTGAGGTGTGTGTGTGTGTGTGTGTGTGTGTGTGTGTGTGTGTGTGTGTGTGTGTGTGTGTGTGTGTGTGTGTGTGTGTGTGTGTGTGTGTGTGTGTGTGTGTGTGTGTGTGTGTGTGTGTGTGTGTGTGTGTGCGTGCGTGCGTGTGTGTGTGTGTGTGTGTGAGGAGCAAGTGGGGGATGTGTGTGTGTGTGAGGAGCAAGTGGGGGGGTATGTGTGTGTTTGCTCGTTTCATGAAATACAGTGTTGTCTGTGCTTCCTCAGACAAAGCAGACAATTCTCTGTTTGTTTGACTGTTCTTGTAAAGAGTAGATGGCCAGACACCTTCGTATGGTATCCATGAGCAACACACCTCTGACTTATTGTATATGAAAATGGCAGCTCCCTATAAGATGATATCAAGACCCTGTCTGGGTAGTGTTCAGTGGGTACAAAGGGAAAACAACATTTTGAAATGGAAAACTTAAAATGAGCGCTTCTGTTGGACAAGCTCAGATAGTTCCTCCTCCATTTCTCCCATTTTGTGCTTACTGAACACAATCCAGAACTATCTAGGTTACTTAGCAGTATTTTTGGCGAGATAGAGGAACATTTGTAACAAGAGTAAAACGAAGCCACATTTTTGACTGTTTACTAATCACTCTTCCTCTTGCCAATTAGACACAACGCAATCACCATATTAGTCCTTGGGCATCTCTGCTTGTCCCAAATTTACATTTTTTAATTTCTGTCTGAAATAGAGGTATTTATTCTATTACGAACGTGCACTTGAAACAACAGGCTCCGATTATGATATCATCTGCTGTAAATTCTGTGAGGACTTACCTGCTCTAGATTTTTGTAAACAGTCAGAGTAGTAGAGAAATTTCCCTCTTGAACAAATATAACAATGAAACCAAGTGAGTGTGCTACAGTCTACCAACTTTTCTGTGATGTTTAGATTACAAACGCAAACACACGCGTACAGACCTGCTGGCACGTGTGTGTACACACACACACACACACACACACACACACACACACACACACACACACACACGCACACGCAACTGCACACACGTGTGATTACAGCATATTGATGAATACAAAAGACACACACATTGTTTCAGTTGAAGTGAATCCTGATTTATTTGAATGATTCTAACACTGAATGGAACAACCTCCTTGGCTGTTGGTCTGCTGAAGGTGTGCTGTGTGTTTCTCCCAGCCGTTTGACACCTATTAAACAAGAGCAACACCTTGATAGTCTCCTCTCCACCTTCAAAGGGTCTGATAAAGCCGCACCGCTCAGATCTCACCGATGCACGGCTCCCTCCGACCTGGCAGCCTGGCTGACTTCTCCAGTTCCAGATACACACATATTCATAACCGCTTGGAAAAGAGGCATTTGGAGGAACATTTCCACACATGGTCCTTGTCAAGTAGCTTCACAGGACCGCTTAGATGTGGATGCTCCTGTGGCGTGTCACGTAAATGTTTGTGTGGAGGAATGTACTGGGGTGTGTCAGTGGATCGTCTCTGCTCTGTGTTGTTGCTATTGAACTCGTTAGCACCAAAGGTCGAAGTGGACTGAACACTTTGTCATCAGCAGGCAGGTGGTTTCAGGGATAATCAGTTAGTGTTGGGAAAGTGTGGGTCATAAAACCATCACCGACAGGGATGGGCTGAGTTTTTTTAATCTGCACTTTAAGCAGGCATTTGTTTTCTAGCTAATCAGACTGTACAGCAGGGAACTATTTCGTTACACTTGAAAACAGTATGAGCACTAAAGAGTTTTACATGCACACCTGACAGCTAGGCTGGTGATTTGTTGAGTAGAAGGACACATGTAGAACACTAATGCTCCCATTTCTAAGACAATTTGATGAACATAAATTCACTTTTCAGAGTCATGTTAAGGTGAGGTAATGGCTGACAAGGTAGTGTTGTGTTGCCAGCTCTGGTCCTGTGGGGTTGCCAGGTCTGTTTCAGTGGGGTTGCCCTGGATCTAAATGGTATTTGTTTTTATTTAAATACTCAAGGAGCACTTGCACTTGCTCCACTTACTTTGGTTGTTAGACAGGAAGGTTTTTTCACTTGGGAATACTCTATTTGTTCCATTACACCTAATGTATTTGAAAGAAAATGAATACTATTTTAATCCAGATCTGCTATGGGGTTGACAGGTCTGGTCTTGTACTGTATAGTTGCCAGGTCTGCTGTGGTTTCAAGGTTCCTAACTGAAGGAGACCTTGGTAGTCAGGGAATTGTGTTCAGTGTCACTCATAATTACTGTTGCTGTTTCCTGTTTCCTGTTCGCTAGAGTAGAGCTGGAGACCATTACATCATCATTGAGAGACCTGAGGTCCCAAATAACAGGCTTATAATTCTGATTGATGACATTACCATTGAGTAATGGTAGCCTAAATATAAAGCTAATTGAAAATGAAAGAGAACTGAACAGATCGGCTAAGTATGGATGCAGCACATAGCATACTGTAGGTCTATAGATTTTGTTGTCAAAGAGAGAAATATGATCATTGGCAGTCATATATCTTTAAATCAGCTCATTTGCCAGACACCCTGGAACCACAGCTGAACTAGGAGACTGATAAAAACATACAAGGTCTGACAGTCTGTGCATTAAAATCTAGTGAACTCTGATTGTACAGCTTACACGACACACTGTAGGCTCAGACTAACACAAAGCAGATGTACGCTTTAGTTTTGTTAAGTCTGGGTTTTCAGTTGTTTTGGATTCTATTAATCAAATAAAAATGTGCAGGTACACACAGAGCCTCTGTAGTAGTGTTTCTGAACTGCAGATTCAGTCCAACCGTCCCTTGTCAGTTGTAACATATTGGGGTTAACACCAACAACCACGCTTCAAAGTGGATGTTTTCAGAAGTTGTCTGGCCAGTGAACTCAGTGTGTGAACTTACATACAGAGGGCTTTGGTTCTATGTCCTCATTTGAAAAGAGAGTGAGTGTAGTCCAAAAAATTGCTGAAAGGTTTTCGACAGGGACACACAGCTTTGGTTTAAGAAGTGGGGGGGACATAACTTAACCGGGGGATCTGGGGGTCCTACCATTTTTTGGGGCATCTAAAGCTAATTTCCTGCATTTCTACTAGGGATGTTAGCGGTTAACCATTAATCAGTTAGCTGCCGAAAATACATTTGACTTGTCATGCTTATCGGTATGTAGGTGAATTTGCATAATTGTGTGGATTTAAATTGCCATGTGTGTATTTTCGTTAGTCGTCATGCATCTTATTTATCACACGCGCACAGCATAAAGAGCCTAGTTTGAGGAGCAGAATAGCCTATCACCTGTCAGACAGACCGAAAGTAGCTCCTCAAAAGCCTGTAGGCTACTGGAGTGAAACCTGTTTTTGTAAGCCCAGTCATTGCGCAACAAATAACAATTTTAAATGCACTCGTGTGTTAAAATCTTTGGTGGCCACGATTTAAAAATGACCTATTATTATTTCTCAATCTCAACTCTAAAGCGCGCCTCCCATTCGCCATTCACCTGTATAGGCTATAACCTGCCTCCCGTTGACTATCAGTCTCGTCACCCACCACTTTACAATGTGAGCTTGAGGCAGTATAATTGTTTGAAACCTGAACGGTTTACTTTACTTCAGATAATGAGGCATGTCTTACCTGTGCTTCGAAGTAGCCTTGTGAAAATCCATCCATAGAAATGTGGAGGCAACTATTTTATAAAGTCTTCCTCCAGCCATTAACCAGCATTTCTATCCTGTTCTATTGGTTTTCATATCAACTTTCTTTTGTTGTCCAGAAACCAAAGGCACAATCCTAGTCATATTTGCAGCCCATCCTAGTTGTTGCTATGTTATTCCCCCTCTTTCTAAGTTTCTAATGGAGATTTTCATCTCTGTCACCATATGGAACTGCTTGCATTAGGTGAGCAGTTTAGAATTGTGTTTTCGGCTAATTGAAATTGGGCAAATGTTTGAAAATCCCGTTTTTATGAGCTGCTTCATTACAGGAGTTGTATGTTCAATAATAGGCTATAGCCTTTTGACTGTATGCATGCATAGTGTCAGAGAGGAAGAGGCGAAGCGAGAGCTTACACTCTCACCAGAATCTTTCCAAAATAAGTCCAAAGTTCTATGGGCTTATTTCCGGCCTAAGCTTGTCGCCTGCCTTCCCGCCTTAGGACGACTCCCATTGTTAGGGTGGAAACATATGCATCTTGTCATTATATACAGATCTCTGATAGAATATTCTGTTGTTCACTTCATTTTAGAGTATAGATTTTTTTATTTACTGTTTGTTGACTGGTTAATGAGGAACAGTTAGTCAGCAGAATAATTGACTGAAATTGCATCCATAATTTCACCACAATCTAATATGACCATGGCCCTTCTTGCCGTCTCTATTTAGAACAACAAAAAGTAAGCAAAAATGACCACAGTCATCAAGCTAGGTAAGTGATCATTATTAAATATGTTGAGTGATAAAACTAGATCAATGATAATTCAATAATCAATATTGTGTTGTACCTTTAACCAACAGCCAAACAAATGAACAACTTTTTGTTCATTGTCTTTATTAATACATCCTCTATATCAAATTTCAGCCAGACCGCCCAGCCAGCCCGAGCCTCCTGCACGCCTGACCCCCACCAGTCTAGTCAATACCTCAACTCTCTCCCCAACGCAACTTCTTTCACATCTTTTTGTTTCAAGGGAAAGGTTTGGAAAACAAAAGTTTAATGAAAACACACTACACCTACACATTAACACACAGAAACAGGACACCCTCCATATAATTCATATCATAGTCCTAATAGTACTGTAGAGCTCGGGTTACCCCGTCCTGCTCCTAGGGTTCCACCACCCTGCAGCACCCCAACCCAACTCACTCCACTCAGCTTTAGGATCTTAGTGAAACATTCATTATTGTCTTCAGGTGTGTTAGGCCAAGGACAGAGTGACAACCAACAGTACGGCAGACCCCCAGGGCCAGGACTGAGTAGCTAGGGATTGCCTAAATGGGTATCTCCCCTGATGTGGACATGTTTTCAATACAGACTCCTTTTGTCGTACAGTATTCCATATAAGGCATCCAGACCGTATGAAAGTTCCACAGTATACCCTTAATCTTGTAATAAATAAATTCTAGTGATTCATAACTTGACATGTCTTCCATCCTTCCAGTTAATGGCAATGCATTTCTTAGCTGCTATTAATGCTAAGTTACACAGTTTCTTCTGATAACAGTCTCCAGTATCAACATTTCCAAGCAAACAAAAACAGGGAGAAGGGAGAATCTGTAGACATGCTGAGATAAAAGAACATGCTGTACTCTTTGCCAGATTTCAGCCAGCCTTCACCAGAACATAACATATGCAAATATGTCCCCTTTTACACCCCCAGCAGAATAATACAATTTCTGAGTGCATGATATTCAGTTTCACTGGCATATAGTACATTCTATGGATGGTCTTAAACTGCAGTAATTTATGTCTGAGATTATATGAACATGACTGGGCATTCTAACATATCTGTATCCATTCATCATCATCAATAGCGTCTCACAAGTCCTCCTCACATTTTTATTTTACATACTTTGTGTCATTAGGAAAAGCCTCTATCAACCATTGATTCAGTTTGGAAATCAACTTTAGAGGTCTGTCAGATTGCATTAAAATAGTTTCAATCTTTGAAGATTCTTGCTTGTCTTGTGTTCGCTGCATAGAGAGAATAAAGTGTTGTATCTGCAAGAGTTCACAGACTGGTCTTCCCTGGTTGCCTGACCCTGATGAGACCCCTGTCACCATCTGATCCTGCTCAGATGAGGCATGACAAAGAATTACCTTGGTGTACATTTATACATTATATTATCCAAGAATAGAATCAATGGTTCAATAATTGAAATGACCATTATTCCCAGATCTCAGACTGTAGCTTTAAGATACTGTCCTGTAGCTACTGTAGGTCTACCCATCAACTCAATATGGAACTTTGTATCCGTTCACTGATTTTTATAATATACTGCAAAATTGACCTGAGCTCCATAGACTGGTTTTCCCTGGCTGTCTGACCCTGCAGGGACACCTGTCACCATCTGATCCTGCTAAGACATGATGAGCACAGTGTTGTGTACTGACTGTGCACCATGACAGTGAAGCCTGTAGAGCTGTTCATACCATGTCAGAGTGAAAAGTAGGGAATTAGCTAGGGAAACTGACAGATCAATAACGTTACATTCCTATGCTAACTAATAAAAACTCACGTTGTGGTGAAAAAACGTCAGAATATCGGTCTTCAATCATTTGGCTGCTGGTTTCATCGTCTGATTCAGGTCTAGTTGTCACGCCCTGACCTTAGTTATCTATGTTTTCTGTATTATTTTGGTCAGGTCAGGGTGTGACGAGGGTGGATATGTGTGATTTGTCTTGTCTAGGGTTTTTGTATATCTATGGGTTTTTTGTAAGTCTAGGTATTGTAGGTCTATGGTGGCCTGAATTGGTTCCCAATCAGAGGCAGCTGTTTATCGTTGTCTCTGATTGGGGATCCTATTTAGGTTGCCATTTTGCCATTTTGGTTTTGTGGGTTCTTGTCTACGTGCAGTTGCCTGTGTCAGCACTCGTTCTATATAGCTTCACGTTAGTTTTTGTTACTTTGTTACTTTGTTCGTTCAGTGTTCTTCATTCATTAAAAGAAGAATGTATGCTTATCACGCTGCGCCTTCGTCTCCTCCTTACGACGAACTTAACACTAGTGTGATTGAGGCAAAAATAATAGCTAAAGTTAGTGAGCTAACTAGCTAGCTAATGTTAGCCAACTTTTGGTTAGGTTTATCTAATGGTAGAATGGTACATCATCAAATTTCTGTTGAAACAGGACAAAACAAAGGCTACAAAACATTTCCATACACACAACAGCTGTTAGATTCTGCTGCCTGACAGATAGCTAGAGGCTAGCTAGAGCTGAACTGGCTGTGGTAGCTACTAGCTTGCTAACTAGCTGCTAGTAGTTCACTTGAGTCGAGAGGGGATGAAACATTAGCTAACGTAACATGTCAGTTACACTACTAGTTCAGCACTGGGCATAAATACTTTGTTTCTTCTGTCTGACAGCAGTTACCTTCCCAGCTAGATCAGTCAACTAAAGAGTAGCCAGTTTCTGCTCTGCTTGCTTTCAAAACTCTGAGAAAAAGTGCAACACAGACAGCAGCTGTCTCTTTTCATCTCTCCCATGCTGGTCCTACACGGCAGCCTTTTAGAAGCTTTGCCTTCACACAGCCTGTCCGCACGCACTGCTCTGAGGCGTCCGCATGGTCCTAAAGCACACTGCTGACACGTTTTGTATCACAGTGCAATGATACAACTGGTGGGGTGCAAAAATGCCATTTCAGAATGTGGGGGGTCATGTCCCCCCTGTGTCCAGTGAAAGTTGTGCCCCTGGTATTCAAAAACACATCGTCAAATCACCCCCCCCCCCATGAAATCTTAAATGAGGTGAAAGCAGTTGTATTGCCAAGACTGTGTGTATTTGAATGATTATGCCTCCAATATTATCACATCATCTTAACGGTGTCGATCAAACAAGGCATGTTATCAGTTACTTTTGATATACTGTATATCAACTAGCTTAGTATTAGGCTAGATGGTCTTCCTATGACATCAAGCTAATTATATCTGCTTAATATAGAACACAGAGTATCACCACTGCTTAGGATCACCTAGAATGTTTTCCTAACAGATCATGTAAATATTGCTCCGTATGGATAGGGCTTCCCAGAAATAACCTCATGCACGGCACGTTATTATTCGGGATATCTATAATGAGTCATAAAGACCACTCAACCCAGCCCTCATCTAGGACTATGACGTACAATATACTTTCCCTCTCACTACATATTGTGACTTTTATTACTATATTTTACTGCTACCTTACACAATGAGCAAATGGAAGACATAGAAGACCACTTTTATATACACCAAAAGCGTTAGTTAACATCAAACTGGGGATATTACTCCTCCCCAACCAAAACAAATGCAGAATCATATATCCAGCGAATACCTCGGAATATCATGTTCCTGGAATGTGTGTGTGAGATGTTTAAAAAGGCTTGTTTAGGTTTGTCATAGTGCCTGCAGGTGTGCTGTCTCAATGAGGGCCAAGGCTTGATAGGTGGAAGCAGACACTCCACTTCCTGTGATAAGATAGGACACTACACTCCATCCGTCGAGACAAGAGTGTTACTTACAGTATACTCTACAATCTTTAGCGACGGACAGACACTCTCCGTCTCTCTCTCCGTCTCTGTCTCTCTCTCTCTCTCTGTCTGTCTCTCTCTCACACACACTCACACACACACACACTAGAAAAGTGATTTCAGCGTGACCTTATATTTGAAATGGACATGGCTGGCTTGGTGAGCTGTGAAGTTCAAAAGACCAGTAAGGCACTCAAGTGTGACTGTTTTTTTTCCTTTTGGTTCTGCCCATTCTAGAATGTGACTCACGACAAACAATAATAATAATAATATACAAATACACAGTTTCCAAGCTCTCAGCCTGACAAACAGAGTCTATATTAATTGTCAACAAACCTTTTCTGAGAAGGGGAACAATGGTAGCTGAGAAACGCATGGAAATTGAAATGCATGAATGGAAAGTGTGTGTGTGTCTGTGTGTGCGTGCGTGCGTGTGTGTGTGAGTCCAGGGAGGTCTGTGGCTGTTTAGCTGCTGATGGGTATGCTGCGTTAAAGCTTGTCACACAAAGCTAGGCAGAAGTACACTCTGTGTAAACTTTCCGGGAGCGAGTTTTAAACACAGCGAGTGCCAGCCAGAGGAGCTGGAGACGGACCAGGGAGGCACAACCCAAATGTCACTGTCACGCACAGAGACACACACACCGTTAAATACACACACACACACACACACACACAGTCATAGTCACAGTGATGCATACACTTGCACACGCAAGTGCACACTACCTCCTGCATGAGATGCCTTTGTATTTATATTACCTTATGTATTTAGATTACACAGCTTCTTTGTGTTGAACAAGTTAAACACACAGGACATCACTCACGGTGCCAGCATCAGCGGGGAGTCTGTTTTTTAATTTTTAAATTTACCTTTATTTCACCATGGAGTCATACCGAGACCAACGTCTCTTTTACAAATGAGCCCTGAATTACATAAATCAGAAAATACACACATCAATATAAATACAAAATGCAAGCAGAAAGAAAAACACTGTCATAAAAAACAAACACATTCATCAGTAGTAAGGTCCTCAATCAGCTTTCTGAACGGCCCGAGAGGCACCAGAACATCACATTTTGAAGATTGTTCCACAAATAAGGTGCAAGAAATCTAAAAGCTGATTTATCTGAGTCAGTAGAGACCAAGGGAATTTCCAGAGTTAGCCATCCCTGAGACTGGGTGTGGTAACTTGTCTAAAGTTTAGTGAAGATGTTAGGTGCAGTGGGACTTTTTGTAAACGTCTTTATAAATGAAAACGTAGCAACGTATCAACCTACGTGACATCAAAGAGGGTCAACCAACTTTCTGGTAGAGAATGCAGTGATGAGTACTAAAATTGTCACCTGTAATAAAGTGCAGTGCGCTATGATAGACTGCATCTAGCAGATTTAGTGTGGCAGCTGCGTTCATATATACCAAACAAAAATATAAACACAACATGCAACAATTTCAACGATTTTACTGAGTTAGAGTTCATATAAGGAAGTCATTCAATTGAAATAAATTCATTAGGCACTAGTCTATGGATTTCACATGACTGGGCAGCGGCGCAGCCATGGGTGGGGCTGGGAGGCCAGAGGCCCACCCACTTGGGAGCCAGGCCAACCCACTGGGGAGCAAGGCCCAACCAATCAGAATGAGTTTTTCCACAAAAAAGGGCTTTATTACAGACAAAAATACTCCTCAGTTTCATCAGCTGTCCAGGTGGCTCGTATCAGACAATCCCATAGGTGAAGAAGCCTGGCGTGGAGGTCCTGGGCTGGCGTGGTTACATGTGGTCTACATGTGGAATTAACATTGAAATCTCTGGCAACAGCTTTGGTGGACATTCCTGCAGTCAGCATGCCAATTCCACACTCCCTCAAAACTTCAGACATCTGTGGCATTGTGTTGTGTGACAAAACTGCACATTTTAGAGTGTCTTTTTGATGTCCCCAGCACAAGGTGCACCTGTGTAATGTCATGCTGTTTAAACAGCTTCATGATATGCCACACCTGTCAGGTGGATGGGTTATCTTGGCAAAGGACAAATGCTCACTAACAGGGATGTAAACAAATTTGTGTACAAAATTAGAGAGTACAAAGCTTTGTGTGCGCATATGAAACATTTCTATAATCTTTTATTTCAGATTATGAAACATGGGACCAACACATTATATGTTGCGTTTTATATTTTTGTTCAGTATAGATAATGTCGCCATAGTCTAGGACCGATGAGAACGTTGACTGAATAATCTGCTTTCTACTATTTAGCGAGAGGCAGGACCTACACTACATGGCCAAAACTGCTCATCAAACATCTCATTCCAAAATCATGGGTATTAATATGGATTTGGTCCCCCCCTTTGCTGCTATAACAGCATCCACTCTTCTGGGAATGCTTTCCACTAGATGTTTGAACATTGCTACAGGGACTTGCTACCATTCAGCCACAAGAGCATTAGTGAGGTCGGGCAACGATGTTGGGCGATTAGGCCTGGCTCACATTCGGCATTCCAATTCATCCCATTGGTGTCCGATGGGGCTGAGGTCAGGGCTCTGTGCAGGCCAGTCAAGTTCTTCTACACCGAACTTGACAAACCATTTCTGTATGGACCTCACTTTGGGCACGGGGGCATTGTCATGCTGAAACAGGAAAGGGCCTTCCCCAAACTGTTGCCACAAAGTTTGAAGCACAGACACGTCTAGAATGTCATTGTATGCTGTAGCGTTTTGATTTCTCTTCACTGGAACTAAGGGGACTTGTGTACGGCTTGTGTGCGGCTGCTCGGCCATGGAAACCCATTTCATGAAGCTCTCGACGAACAGTTCTAGTGCTGACATTGCTTCCAGAGGCAGTTTGGAACTGGGTAGTGAGTGTTGCAACCGAGGACAGACCATTTTTAGCCCTCGCCGGTGCCGTTCTGTGAGCTTGTGTGGCCTACCACTTCACAGGTGAGCCATTGTTGCTCCTAGACGTTTCCAATTCACAATACTAGCACTTACAGTTGACCGGTGCAGCTCTAGCAGGACAGAAATTTGATGTACTGACTTGTTGGAAAGGTGTCATCCTATGACGGTGCCATGTTGAAAGTCACTGACCATTCTACTGTCAATGTTTGTCTAAGGAGATTGCATGGCTATGTGCTCGATTTTATACACCCGTCAGCAATGTCAGCAATGGGTGTGGCTGAAATAGCCAAATCCACTATTGTCCACATACTTTTGTAGTAGTGTATTTCTTTTATTTTTTATTTATTTTTTACCCCCTTTTCTCCCCAATTTCGTGGTATCCAATTGTTAGTAATTACTATCTTGTCTCATCGCTACAACTCCCGTACGGGCTCGGGAGAGACGAAGGTCGAAAGCCATGCGTCCTCCGAAACACAACCCAACCAAGCCGCACTGCTTCTTAACACAGCGCGCCTCCAACCCGGAAGCCAGCCGCACCAATGTGTCGGAGGAAACACCGCGCACCTAGCTACCTTGGTTAGCGCGCACTGTGCACGGCCCGCCACAGGAGTCACTGGTGCGCGATGAGACAAGGATATCCCTACCGGCCAAACCCTCCCTAACCCGGACGACGCTAGGCCAATTGTGCGTCGCCCCACGGACCTCCCGGTCACGGCCGGCTGCGACAGAGCCTGGGCGCGAACCCAGAGTCTCTGGTGGCACAGCTAGCGCTGCGATGCCGTGCCCTAGACCACTGCGCCACCCGGGAGGCCCCCAGTAGTGTATTTCTATAGAAGAAGCCCCTTTTGTATTCTCAGCTTCTTCAATATGCTTTTTAAAAGACAGCTTTTCATATATTCAGCAGCCCAGGCTATTCAACCACAAGCCTTCAGCCCCAAGCCCTGAGCCCCAGCACCAGCCCTCAGTCCCAGTCCCCATCCCCAGTGATTGGTGGTGGGTCCAGGACCCAGGCGTCTGTCGGTGACGTCAGAGTCACCAGCCAGACACGGTAAGGTGTAAGGCTGGGAATTGCCAGGGTGACAACACTGTGCATTACGATTCTCACGATTCTATGTGCATTGCGATTCCATGGTCCAAACATATTGCTCACCATATGACTGCTGCAGAGGGACAAGAGAGAGCCATGAGATCAGTCATGGAAATAAAAAGTGCTGAAAAAAAAGTGGCTCCCTATTTAAAAAGAAGATAGAGAACAAACTATGAAGGGAAAATACTGGAGTTTTGGTTCAGGTACTGCCAACAACCGCAAAAATAATATTGTGATATTGTCATTACGATACGATATATTGTCAAAAAGAATAGCCCTATATATAACTGTCTAGATCCCCCCCCCCCCATCACTACTAAGGAGGTTACTACAGGATGAGCTGCTATCAGTCGGACAAATCTCTGACCGCTGTCACTGACTGTGTTACTGACTGTGTTATCCCCAGCACTTCAGGGATTAGCCACCGTGTCACTATTAAATAAAGCAATCATACGCTGATAAAGGAGTATAGGCTAGCTTTGTGAAAGAGATGCTATCGTGCTACGTTACAGGTAACTGCCAAAATAAAGGAAACACTTGAGTAAATGAGGGATAGAAAGTATATTGAAAGCAGATGCTTCCACACAGGTGTGGAATTAACATCCCATCATGCTTAGGGCCATGTATAGAAATGCCCGTTTGCTCATTATTTTGGCTGCCATGGCTAGAAGAAGAGATCTCAGTGACTGTGAAAGAGGGGTGATTGTCGGGGCACGTTTGGCAGGAGCTTCAGTGACAAAGACTGCTCAACTTTCTGATGTTTCACGATATGCCATGGCTGTCTCGGTCACCAGATCTCAACCCAATTGAACCCTTAAGGGAGATGATGGCATTTCTCATGGAAGAATGGTGTCACTATCACGCCCTGACCTTAGAGATCCTTTTTATGTCTCTATTTTGGTTTGGTCTGGGCGTGAGTTGGGGTGGGCATTCTATGTTTTGTTTTTCTATGATTTTCTATTTCTATGTTTTGGCCGGGTATGGTTCTCAATCAGGGACAGCTGTCTATCGTTGTCTCTGATTGGGAACCATACTTAGGTAGCCCTTTTTCCACCTGTGTTTGTGGGAAGTTAACTTTGTTTGATGGCACATTGCCTTAAGCTTCACGGTTTGTTTTGGTATTGTTTATTGTTTTGTTGGCGACATAGACTATTAAAAGTATGTACGCTCACAACGCTGCACCTTGGTCCTCTCCTTTAAACAGCCGTGACGGTCACATCCCTCCAACAGAGTTCCAGACACTTGTAGAATCTCTGCCAAGGCGAATTGAAGCTGTTCTGGCTGCTCGTGGTGGCCCAGCACCCTGTTAAGATACTATGTTGGTGTTTCCTTTGTTTCTGCAGTTACTATTAAGGCACAAGGCGAGACCCAGATGCAGACACAGTAGGCAGATGGTTGGAGTCTTACAATGTTTATTCATCTAAAAGGGGGTAGGCAAGAGAATGGTCGTGTACAGGCAAAAGGTTAAAACCAGGTCAGAGTCCAATAGGTACCGAAGGGCAGGCAGATTCAAGGTCAGGGCAGGCAGGGTGTTCAGGCAGGCGGGAAAGTAGTCCAGAGTCAGGCAGTGGTCAGAACCGGGAAGACTAGCAAAAGAGAATAGAAAAGGATTACGGGAAAAAACACGCTACAGTGTTAGAAGATCTACAATTTATACCTCATTGTTCAATGATACCCATTTACGGGAGAATATAAAATTATTATGTATTATGATGATTAAGATTTATTTAGCTAACCTTTGCCCTTGATGAAACTTGAAGATAGGTAACATCATTACATCTTATTGATGGGTTTCTGTCCGTGTGGCGGTAGCCAATAAAGTTACGAGAATATCAACCACTTCACTTTGAAAATGGACGTTACAACGTCAAGGAGCATACATTTATTTCCTCACATGTAAATACGTTTTCACATCCAGTTCAACATTCCCAGCTCCCAAAAAATAACAATTTTCCAAAGTTCTTTGTGTTCCTGAGATTTGGACCAAACTTAGACTATAATCCTGGGTCACGGTCGTTCCTCCTTTTTTATTAATTTGAGAAAGGCAAATAAAACCAGAAGTACTGTGTGAATTTTAATCATACTATTTCAGAGTTATTATAACAATAAATATGTTTAAATTTGCACGTAGCTCTGGCATAAATCAAAGTCTCTCGGCTCTGCTCTGGTGTGTACACATTGAATGGATGGAGAACAGGACAAAGCCAGAGAGGTTTGTTAGACATAACACTGTTACACTGTGTTACACATCACATGGGCAGCAGCTAGGAGAGACAGTGAGGCTAAGGAACATCCCTCAGTGTGTATCATTAGGAAAACATGCACAGCACGTCTGACAAACATATAACTAGAGACACTGTGTGTGTGTGTGTGTGTGTGGGTGTGGGTGTGTGTGTGTGTGTGTGTGTGTGCCCCAGCCGCTGCTCTAGCTGGCTGGGGCTGGTTGACATGCTGGAAGTGAATACTACCGGGTAGTCTATCAGTGGATTTAAGAGAGCAGCTCTGGGATTTTGACATCCCTGAGTTGCCTGCTCCTTGAGCTCAGAGTTCTGTGATGTCTTCTGCTTGTATTGTGTTGGGAAGCACTTGATGCGGAATCCATAATATACACTGAGTATACCTTCCTAATATTGAGTTGCCCTCAGAACAGCCTCAATTCATTGGGTATGGACTCTATAAGGTGTCGAAAGCATTCCACAGGGATGCTGACCCATGTTGACTCCAAAGCTTCCCACAGCTGTGTCCAGTTGGCTGGATGTCCTTTGGGTGGTGGACCATTCTTGATACACACGGGAAACTGTTGAGCGTGAAAAACCCAGCAGCGTTGCAGTTCTTGACACAAACCGGTGTGCCTGGCACCTACTATCATACCCCGTTCAAAGGCACTAAAATATTTTGTCTTGCCCATTCACTCTCCGAATGGCACACATACCCAATCCATGTCTCAAGGTTAAAAACCCTTCTTTAACCTGTCTCCTCCCCTTCATTTACACTGATTTGAAGTGGATTTACCAAGTTACATCAATAAGGGATCATAGCTTTCACCTGATTTACCTGGTCAGTCTATGTCAAGAAAATAGCAGGTGTTCTCAATGTTTTATATACTCAGTGTATTGGCCTAATCCATAGAGTTAGAGTACATAGAACAACACATCTACACTATGTAGAATCCATAGAAGTAGAATTTGGAATGTTGAGGTGTATGAGTTTTTAGTAGGTTTCCCCATATCACGTGTCTACAGTTTTTGATGTATTCGGTACGTATTGGAAGGGGGGAGTTGATGGATTCATGGTTAGTATATTTGTCATAACACCCGAGCTACATCTGGTGAACTGTAAAGTATTAGAGAATCCTCTTTTCTCAGATATCTTAATGTTTCTTGCCGTTTGTGGCCAGACATACGCAAGCTCTTAGCGCGGGGTATTCTAGTTATTTTTTGTTGAATTTACACATAAGTGGTCCTGGCCTGGGACATCCTTCACTGTTTTGCTGTGTAGAGTGTTGATGAAACACCCCGGCCCAATTCCTCCGGTGATTGATGCCTATGAAGCCCATAGAGCTAAACAGTGTTGAAGGAGGGGAATACTAGAAGCTGCAGCTACATTGTTAGATAGATCACAGACATAGTAGCTTCTGTGTTGTTGCCTCATGTCATGTCCATCACAGATACATACTCAACCACTTTACAAACAGGTGAGGAAATCAGTTCGACAATTGATTGGTTTTGTTGTATTTTGGGGTTCTGAAATGGTGTACACACTATGATGAGAAAAAAAGCCTTTGATTTCATTGTCATATCTTCCAGAGCACGTTCTATGCTCTCCGTCTCTATTTTCCCTCGCATCATAACATAGCCTCACTTACACACTGTTTTTAAGTTAGTGTAGGTAGTGACAAAGACATCCTCTCTACTGATATACACCCAAACAGTTATTTTTTCCACCCTGTGCCTGTTTATTTAAAACATCTGACCTGTGAACTCTCTCCAGCAGTTTACATTTGTAATCTGCCATAAATTACAGAAGGGGTGTGTATGTATCAGCTGTCAGACACACTGCCTTTTAGGAGCCCACTAGACTAAACCACCAGTGGTCATAAAAAAGGTAAAAGTTAACAAAAAAGCTTGGTTTGTGTAATATCTTTCCAAATGAATAAGCTTCATAATCCTTTGTTGAATGACCTCGAATAAGTCTGAGATTTAGGAGAATGAGGGGAGATGGTAGGATGGCGCTGTTGTGGATTGAATGCAGAGATCGTTTCTACAGTTGTTTATTTGCGTACAGCACATCACTGAGAACTGATTTAGAGAATGGAGACAGTTTCAGTTTGTTTCTGTCACCATGTGAAGATCTGAATCCTGAGCTGAATCAAATGTGCTTTGATAGAAAACCCCACATATATTTAAGAAAATATTGTCTTTGATTTACCGTTAAGCAATAATCATTGCTGCCTTTCCAATGTTATTGCTGGGTAATACACTACCGGTCAAAAGTTTTAGAACACCTACTCATTCAAGGGATTTTCTTTATTTTTACTATTTTCTACATTGTATAATAATAGTGAAGACATCAAAACTACAAAATAACACATTTGGAATCATGTCTCCAAAAAACAAATAAAAATATATGTGAGATTTGAGATTCTTCAAATAGCCACCCTTTGCCTTAAAGACTTTGCTTTGCAGACTCTTGGCATTCTCTCAACCAGCTACATGAGCTAGTCACCTGGAATGCATTTAAATTAACAGATGTGCCTTCTTAAAAGTTCATTTGTGTAATTTCTTTCCTTATTAATGCGTTTGAGCCAATCAGTTGTGTTGTGACAAGGTAGGGGTGGTATACAGAAGATAGCCCTATATGGTAAAAGACCAAGTCCGTATTATGGCAAGAACAGCTCAAATAAGCAAAGAGAACTGACAGTCCATCATTACTTTAAGACATGAAGGTCAGTCAATCTGGAAAATGTCAAGAACTTTGAAAGTTTCTTCAAGTGCAGTTGCAAAAACCATCAAGCGCCGTGATGAAACTGGCTCTCATGAGGACCGCCACAGGAATGGAAGACCCAGAGTTACCTTTGCTGCAGAGGATAATTTCATTAGAGTTACCAGCCTCAGAAATTGCAGCCCAAATAAATTCTTCAGAGTTCAAGAAACAGACACATCTCAACATCAACTGTTCAGAGGAGACTGTGTGAATCAGACCTTCAGGGTCGAATTTCTGCAAAGAAACCACTACTAAAGGACACCAATAAGAAGAAGAGACTTGCTTGGGCCAAGAAACACGAGCAATAGACATTAGAACGGTGGAAATTTGTCCTTTGGTTTGGAGTCCAAATTGGAGATTTTTGGTTCCAACCGCGGTGTCTTTGTGAGATGCGGTGTCAGTGAACGGATAATCTCCGTATGTGTATTTTCCACCGTAAAGCATGGAGGAGGAGGTTTTATGGTGTGGGGGTGCTTTGCTGGTGGCACTGTCTGTGATTTATTTAGAATTCAAGTCACACTTAAAAAGCATGGCTGCCACAGCATTCTACAGCGATACGCCATCCCATCTGGTTTGGGCTTAGTGGGACTATCATTTGGTTTTCAACAGGATAATGACCCAACACACCTCCAGGCTGTGTAAGGGATATTTTACCAAGAAATAGAGTGATGGAGTGCTGCATCAGATGACCTGGTCTCCACAATCTCCCGACCTCAACCAAATTGAGATGGTTTGAGATGAGTTGGACCACAGAGTGAAGGAAAAGCAGCCAATGTGGGAACTCCTTCAAGACTGTTGGAGAAGCATTCCAGGTGAAGCTGGTTGAGAGAATGCCAAGAGTGTGCAAAGCTGTCATCAAGGCAAAGGGTGGCTACTTTTAAAGAATCTAAAATATATTTTGATTTGTTTGACACTTGTTTTGGTTACTACATGATTCCATATGTGTTATTTCATAGTGTTGATGTCTTCACTATTATTCTACAATTTAGAAAATAGTAAAAATAATGAAAAAAAAGTTTTACCTACAATGAAGACTTGCAGTAAAGTGAAGGCATTTATTTTCTCGCAACATCCTAAAATCAGCCGACTCTCCCCGCATAGCTAGATATCAATGAAACAAGCAGGAAATACATATTTGGTTCACACGTCCAGGCATCACCTACTTGAACTTTTTCATTTTGCTAAGCTTCTATAACGCTGTAATCATTTATAAACCCCCCAAAATGGGAGGAATGAAAAAGAGAGACAATAAGTTTTTCCCCTGGATAGTTCTTCAAAAGCCTCCTGTCGGTGTGTTTACTCATTGGGAGAGGGGCTTGGTTTTCAGATCTGGAGTCTGCAGTCTTTTACAACATTATCTTGTCCGTCACTTGACAATTGACTGCTGTAACTGCAATCCCCGCTTAGCAATCCTCCTGTTATATTTTCCATTCGAACAAGCCGAGGGGTCACCAGAGCGGGCTGCCTGTGTTAGCCAAAGCCAGATGGGCTTTTCCTATAAACAAGTGTACAGGCGGTATTTATACAGTCCGTGGCACCTGACGCCATAACACTCACCATACTCTGTTTAGTGGCCAGTGTTGCCATAAGTCACTTTGGAAAATTAAGTAAATATTTTCAATATGGTCCATGCCATTGTTTATTATAGAATGGCAAAAGTTCTAAATCTTGCCAAATCCTCTGTTAAAAAATCATTTAATAACAACTTGTCGGAGCTGCAAAGCGAGGCGTACATAGAACCAGTACCTTTTCATTAGTCCAAAGTCTATTTACTTTCAAACAAATCCTGAAACACCATCTTTTTTTAACATTCTTTCTCTCTCAAGCACGTGGAAGGGCTCCGGTTGTAGTCGCCTATTACACAAATCACAGACTATGACAATGTTGGCTGCTAACATTGGATTCTACAGTTTGGGATAAAAACATGCCTGCGCCTTGCCAGGGGGCACTGTATCAAGTTAAAGCCAAAGAATGACATAATTCATAACATAGAATGAGAAGGTGAACTCCAACATGAATGCATTCTATGTCTATGTTTGAAACAGTGTATATCACCACTCATTGATACACGCTCACATGTCATCCTCATATTACCCATCATGCTGCTGGATTCAGGCTCCTTCAGCTTCTCCTTCTTCATTAGCTCTATGGATTGTCCAGCAGGAAGCATTAGGTCACGTTAGACATTGTAAGGACATTCTCCCGGGTGGCGCAGTGGTCTAGAGCACTGCATCGCAGTGCTAACTGCGCCACCAGAGTCTCTGGGTTCACGCCCAGGCTCTGCCGCAGCCGGCCGCGACCGGGAGGTCCGTGGGGCGACGCACAATTGGCTTAGCGTCGTCCGGGTCCGGGTTAGGGAGGGTTTGGCCGGTAGGGATATGTGGATATTGTAAAGTGTAAAGTGTATATTGTAAAGTGGTTGTTCCACTGGATATCATAAGGTGAATGCACCAATTTGTAAGTCGCTCTGGATAAGAGCGTCTGCTAAATGACTTAAATGTAAAATGTAAATGTAAGAACAATGGGGAAATACTCTGAGAATACACAACATTTTAGTAGGAGAGGGCAATACGCTACTTACTTTTATATGTTTTATATTTGGGGCAAACCACAAACATGGACCAGAGTAATGTATTTCTTTCAGACTCCGTTAAGTGTTCGAAGTAAATAAGTCATGGTAGAGCAAAGTCTGAAGCAGTTAAATATAGAATTAGCTCAGGATAAGATGCCATACAACTGCTACATTTAGAATCATTTAGCAGATAATAGTATCTACAGCAGCTTACAATAGGTGCATCCAAATTACACAGTTAAAAAATATGAGAACATACCTCAAGCATCACAGTTTGTTTGCCAGCAACTATCATAGTACCATAGTAGAACATGATAAGCAGCAAAAAATATGCTAATTAGCTTCAACAGAGAATCCCTCTATTAATTCCTCAGTAAATTCCCAATCAGGAAGTCCTGGCTTAACCCCAACATAAATAAATGTAGCCAGCCAGCCAGTCAGCCCTCGGCCCAGCTGGTGGTCCAACAGGGGGAAGAACAGAAATAAGAAAAGAGAGAGTGTGAGAGAATCAGGAAAGATACAAAAAGAAAAAAAACATTCCTGGAGAAACCACTCAAAATAATAGTTTGTCAGTGAGAGGACCCGGAAACTGATAGAGAGGATTTCGAGGATATCTTAGATGTGTGCAGCGCTTTCTGTAAGATTACATTGGAACCTACGTTCAACTCAGGGCCTGTGGGGCCTTTGCGCTAATGCTTAAAATAATCCCCCCCCCAAATTCCCATGGACTAAAAGTCAGATTTACCCCAAATGTGGTCTTTTGACTCATCACAACAGTCTCTGAAGAGTTTGAGGAAATAGTGTTGATGCATTCAAAGATGGCCACACTATACCAGTAGATGCACATTAGCACATACGCTAAAATGTTAAAAACACTTCATCTTCTTCTCATGAACCATAGGACCAAATCACACAAAATGTGGTAGACCATGCTACATTTATTTATATATTTTTTTAAATATACACTGCTCAAAAAAATAAAGGGAACACTTAAACAACACAATGTAACTCCAAGTCAATCACACTTCTGTGAAATCAAACTGTCCACTTAGGAAGCAACACTGATTGACAATACATTTCACATGCTGTTGTGCAAATGGAATAGACAACAGGTGGAAATTATAGGCAATTAGCAAGACACCCCCAATAAAGGAGTGGTTCTGCAGGAGGTGACCACAGACCACTTCTCAGTTCCTATGCTTCCTGGCTGATGTTTTGGTCACTTTTGAATGCTGGCGGTGCTTTCACTCTAGTGGTAGCATGAGACGGAGTCTACAACCCACACAAGTGGCTCAGGTAGTGCAGCTCATCCAGGATGGCACATCAATGCGAGCTGTGGCAAGAAGGTTTGCTGTGTCTGTCAGCGTAGTGTCCAGAGCATGGAGGCGCTACCAGGAGACAGGCCAGTACATCAGGAGACGTGGAGGAGGCCGTAGGAGGGCAACAACCCAGCAGCAGGAC
The DNA here is from genome assembly GCF_016432855.1 of Salvelinus namaycush. Classification (NCBI taxonomy): domain Eukaryota; kingdom Metazoa; phylum Chordata; class Actinopteri; order Salmoniformes; family Salmonidae; genus Salvelinus; species Salvelinus namaycush. The sequence continues at coordinate 22,699,852 of NC_052341.1, read as the reverse complement.
CGCTACCTCCGCCTTTGTGCAAGGAGGAGCAGGAGGAGCACTGCCAGAGCCCTGCAAAATGACCTCCAGCAGGCCACAAATGTGCATGTGTCTGCTCAAACGGTCAGAAACAGACTCCATGAGGGTGGTATGAGGGCCCGACGTCCACAGGTGGGGGTTGTGCTTACAGCCCAACACCGTGCAGGATGTTTGGCATTTGCCAGAGAACACCAAGATTGGCAAATTCGCCACTGGCGCCCTGTGCTCTTCACAGATGAAAGCAGGTTCACACTGAGCACATGTGACAGACGTGACAGAGTCTGGAGACGCCGTGGAGAACGTTCTGCTGCCTGCAACATCCTCCAGCATGACCGGTTTGGCGGTGGGTCAGTCATGGTGTGGGGTGGCATTTCTTTGGGGGGCCGCACAGCCCTCCATGTGCTCGCCAGAGGTAGCCTGACTGCCATTAGGTACCGAGATGAGATCCTCAGACCCCTTGTGAGACCATATTCTGGTGCGGTTGGCCCTGGGTTCTTTCTAATGCAAGACAATGCTAGACCTCATGTGGCTGGAGTGTGTCAGCAGTTCCTGCAAGAGGAAGGCATTGATGCTATGGTCTGGCCCGCCCGTTTCCCAGACCTGAATCCAATTGAGCACATCTGGGACAACATGTCTCGCTCCATCCACCAACGCCACGTTGCACCACAGACTGTCCAGGAGTTGGCGGATGCTTTAGTCCAGGTCTGGGAGGAGATCCCTCAGGAGACCATCCACCACCTCATCAGGAGCATGCCCAGGCGTTGTAGGGAGGTCATACAGGCACGTGGAGGCCACACAGACTACTGAGCCTCATTTTGACTTGTTTTAAGGACATTACATCAAAGTTGGATCAGCCTGTAGTGTGGTTTTCCACTTTAATTTTGAGTGTGACTCCAAATCCAGACCTCCATGGGTTGATAAATTTGATTTCCATTGATCATTTGTGTGATTTTGTAGTCAGCACATTCAACTATGTAAAGAAAAAAGTATTTAATAAGAATGTTTCATTCATTCAGATCTAGGATGTGTTATTTTAGTGTTCCCTTTATTTTTTTGAGCAGTGTATATTTCTTTCATCTTTATTTAACCAGGTAGGCCAGTTGAGAACAAGTTCTCAATTACAACTGCGACCTGGCCAAGATAAAGCAAAGCAGTGCGACAAAAACAACAACACAGAGTTACATATAGGATAAACAAATGTACAGTCAATAACACAATAGGAAATCTTTATACAGCGTGTGCAACTGAAGTAAGGAGGTAAGGCAATAAATAGGCCATAGTGGCGAAGTAATTACAATTTAGTAATTAACACTGGAGTGATAGATGTGCAGATGAGGATGTGCAAGTAGAAATCCTGGTGTGCAAAAGAGCAGAAAAAAACAAATATGGGGATGAGGTAGTTGGTTGGATGCGCTATTTACAGATGGGCTGTGTACAGCTGCAGCGATCGGTAAGCTGCTCTGACAGCCGATGCTTGAAGTTAGTGAGGGAGATATAAGTCTCCAACTTCAGTGATTTTTGCAATGCGTTCCAGTCATTTGCACCAGAGAACTGGAAGTGAAAGGCGGCCAAACGGGGTGTTGGCTTTGGGGATGACCAGTGAAATATACCTGCTGGAGTGCGTTCTACGGGTGGGTGTTGCTATGGTGACCAGTGAGCTGAGAAGGCTGAGCTTTACCTAGCAAAGACTTATAGATGACCTGGAGACAGTGGGTTTGGCGATGAATATGTAGCGAGGACCAGCCAATGAGAGCATACAGGTCGCAGTGGTGGGTAGTATATGGGGCTTTGGTGACTAAACGATGGCACTGTGATAGACTGTATCCAATTTGCTGAGTAGAGTGTTGGAGGCTATTTTGTAAATGACATCGCTGAAGTCAAGGATCGGCAGGATAGACAGTTTTACGAGGGTATATTTGGCAGCATGAGTGTAGGTGGCTTTGTTGCGAAATAGGAAGCAGATTCTAGATTTAATTTTGGATCGGAAATGCTTAATGAGTCTGGAAGGAGAGTTTACAGTCTAACCAGACACCTAGGTATTTATAGCTGTCCACATATTATAAGTCAGATCCGTCCAGAGTAGTGATTCAAGGCGGGTGGGCAGCGATCGGTTGAAGAGCATGCATTTAGTTTTACTAGTGTTTAAGAGCAGTTGGAGGCCATGGAAGGAGTGTTGTAGGGCATTGAAGCTCGTCTGGAGGTGTGGACACAGTGTCCAAAGAAGGGCCAGATGTATACAGAATGGTGTCGTCTGCGTAGAGGTGGATCAGAGAATCACCCGCAGCAAGAGCGACATCATTGATATATACAGAGAAAAGAGTCGGCCCGAGAATTGAACCTTGTGGCACCCTCATAGAGACTGCCAGAGGTCCGGACAACAGGCCTTCCAATTTGACACACTGAACTCTGTCTGAGAAGTACTGTAGTTAGTGAACCAGGTGAGGCAGTCATTAGAGAAACCAAGGCTGTTGAGTCTGCCGATAAGAATTAGGTGATTGACAGAGTTGAAAGCCTTGGCCAGGTTAATGAAGACGGCTGCACAGTACTGTTTTTTATTGATGGTGGGTATGATATCTTTGAGAACCTTGAGCGTGGCTGAGGGCCAGTTGCTGCAGGGGTTGCAGAGCTGTTGGCTGGGGTTGGGGTAGCCAGGTGGAAAGCGTGGCCAGCCGTAGAGAAGTGGATTTATCGGTGGTGACAGTGTTTCCTAGCCTCAGTGCAGTGGGCAGCTGAGAGGAGCCTTTGCTTTCCTAACTGAATGTGTATATTGGTTCCTGACTTCCCTGAAAAGTTGCATATCGCGGGGACTATTAGAGGCTAGTGCAGTGCGCCACAGGATCAGTCAGATTGACTTCAGATTTGGTATATACAGTTGAAATCAGCAGTTTACATACACTTAAATTGGAGTCATTAAAACTTGTTTTTCAACCACTCCACAAATTTCTTGTTAACAAACTATAGTTTTGGCAAGTCAGTTATGACATTCACTGTATGCATGGCACAAGTCATTTTTTTAACAATTGTTTACAAACAGATTATTTCACTGTCTTTCACTTATAATCCACTGTATCACAATTCCAGTGGGTCAGAAATTGACATACACTAAGTTGACTGTGTCTTTAAACATCTTGTAAAATTCCAGAAAATTATTTCATGGCTTTAGAAGCTTCTGATAGGCTAATTGACATAATTTGAGTCAATTGGAGGTGTACCTGTAGATGTATTTCAAAGCCTACCTTCAAACTCAGTGCCTCTTTGCTTGACTTCATACGAAAATCAAAAGAAATCAGCCAAGACATCATAATTTGTTTTTAGACCACCACATGTCTGGTTCGTCCTTGGGTGCAATTTCCAAATGCCTGAAGGTACCACGTCATCTGTACGAAAGTATAAACACCATGAGACCACGCAGCCATCCTACCGCTCAGGAAGAGATGCGTTCTGTCTCCTAGAGATGAACGTACCTTGGTGCGAAAAGTGCAAATCAATCCCAGAACAACAGCAAAGGACCTTGTGAAGATGCTGGAGGAAACAGGTACTAAAACATCTATATCCACAGTAAAACGACTCCTATATCGACATAACCGGAAGAAGCCACTGCTCCAAAACCGCCATAAAAAGCCAGACTACAGTTTGCAACTGCACATGGTGCAAAGATCATACTTTTTGGAGAAATGTCCTCTGGTCTGATGAAAAAAAAATAGAACTGTTTGGCCATATTGACCATCGTTATGTTTGGAGGAAAAAGGGGGAGGCTTGCAAGCCGAAGAACACCATCCCAACCGTGAAACACGGGGGTGGCAGCATCATGTTGTGGGGGTGCTTTGCTGCAGGAGGGACTGGTGCACTTCACAAAATACATAACATCATGAGGGAGGGAAATTATGTGGATATTTTGAAGCAACATCTCAAGACATCAGTCAGGAAGTTAAAGCTTGGTCGCAAATGGGTCTTCCACATGGACAATGATCCCAAGCATACTTCCAAAGTTGTGGCAAAATGGCTTTAGGACAACAAAGTCAAGGTATTAGAGTGGCCATCACAAAGCCCTGACCTCAATCCTAGCGAAAATTTGTGGGCAGAACTGAAAAAGCGTGTGCGAGCAAGGAGGCCTACAAACCTGACTCAGTTACACCAGCTCTGTCAGGCGTAATGGGCCAAAATTCACCCAACTTATTGCGGGAAGCTTGTGGAAGGCTACTCAAAACATTTGACCCAAGTTAAATCATTTAAAGGCAATGCTACCAAATACTAATTGAGTGTATGTAAACTTCTGACCCACTGGGAATGTGATGAAAGAAATTAAATCTGAAATAAATCATTCTCTACTATTATTCTGACATTTCACATTCTTAAAATAAAGTGGTGATCCTAAATCCTAAAACAGGGAATTTTTACTAGGATTAAATGTCAGGAATTGTGAAAAACAGAGTTTAAATCTATTTGGCTAAGGGGTATGTAATCTTCTGTCTTCAACTGTAAGTATTCAGAACCTTTACTCAGTACTTTGTTGAAGCACCATTGGCAGTGATTACAGCACAGTCTTCTTGGGTATGACGCTACAAGCTTGGCACACCTGTATCTGGGGAGTTTCTCCCATTCTTCTCTAGAGATCATCTCAACGTCTGTCAGGTTGGATGGGGAGAGTTGCTGCACAGCTATTTACAGGTCTCTCCAGAGATGTTCGATTGGGTTCAAGTCCGGGCTCTGGCTGGGCCACTCAAGGTCAATAAGAGACACTACTACATTGTCTTTGCCGTGTGCTTAGGGTCGTTGTCATGTTGGAAGGTGAACCTTTGCCCCAGTCTGAGGTCCGGAGCGCTCTGGAGGTTTTCATCAAGGATCTCTCTGTACTTTGCTCTGTTCATCTTTTCCTCGATGCTGACTAGTCTCCCAGTCCCTGCAGCTGAAAAACATGCCAAACTCATGGTGCTGCTACCAACATGCTTCACCGTAGGGATGGTGCCAGGTTTCCTCCAGACGTGATGCTTGGCATTCAGGCCAAAGAGTTCAATCTTGGTTTCATTAGACCAGAGATTCTTATTTCTCATGGTCTGAGAGTCGTTCGGTGCCTTTTTGGCAAATTCCAACTGGGCTGTCATGTGTCTTTTACTGAGGAGTGGCTTCTGTCTGGCCACTCTACCATAAAGGCCTGATTGGTGGAGTGCTGCAGAGATGGTTGTCCTTCTGGAAGGTTCTCCCATCTCCACAGAGGAACTCTGGAGCTCTGTCAGAGTGACCATTGGGTTCTTGGTCACCTCCCTGACCAAGGCCCTTCTCCCCCGATTGCTCAGTTTGGCCGGGCGGCCAGCTCTAGGAAGAGTCTTGGTGTTTCCAAACTTCTTCCATTTAAGAATGATGGAGGCCACTGTGTTCTTGGGGATCTTCAATGCTGCAGACATTTTTTGCTACCCTTCCCCAGATCTTTCCTTCAACCTCATGGCTTGGCTCTGACATGCACTGTCAACTGTAGGACCTTATATAGACAGGTGTGTGCCTTTCCAAATCATGTCCAATCAATTGAATTTACCGCAAGTGGACTCCAATCAAGTTGTAGAAACATCTCAAGGGTGATCAATGGAAACAGGATGCACCTCAGCTCAATGAGTGTCATGGCAAGGGGTCTGACTACTTATGTAAATAAGGTATTTCTGTTTTTTTATTTTTAATACATTTGCAAAAATATCTGATAACCTGTTTTCGCTTTGTCATTTTGGGATATTTTGTGTAGATTGATGATGAAAAAATGTAATTGAATCCATTTTAGAATTAGGCTGTAACACAACAAAATTTGGAAAAAGTCAAGGGATCTGAATACTTTCTGAATGTACTGAATATGGGGGATACAACGATACCATCTCTGCAGATTTTGCTGTGAAGAGACAGAATTTATTATCAGAATCATTAGATCATTTGTTTTGGTACTGTCCATATGTAGCTTGTTTTTCATCACAGGTTCAGGAATGGCTGATAACTTCAGCTAAATGTTGCAATCTAACTCTGCAAATAGCACTGTTGGGTGATTTAAAAAATCATAGTCAATCGATCAATAATATAATAATACTCTGAGCAAAAAAAATTATTTAATTTAGAATCTGTAGAAAGTATGAGAATAGAAAGGTTCAGAACTTTTGTGAAACATCACAGCACAGTTTAAAAATATATGGTAAATAGAAAACAAAACTGGATGGTGTTCAGAGATAGATGGGAGGGGTTGAGTGGTACTGAAGGGTAGGACTAAAAACAAGATAACTTGTCCGGAACCCCATTGAAAACCTCTGGAATGTGATCAAGAGGAAGATGGATGTTCACAAGCCATCAAACAAAGCCGAGCTCCTTAAATTTTTGCACCAGGAGTGGCATAAAGTCACCCAACATCAATATGAAAAACTGGTGGAGAGCATGCCAAGATGCATGAAAGCTGTGATTGAAAATCAGCGTTATTCCACAAAATATTGATTTCTGAACTCTTCCTTTCTTTGCATTATTCGAGGTCTGACAACACTGCATCTTTTGTTAAATTGATCAGTTGTCATTTTCTACAAATAAATGCTCTAAATGACAATATTTGGGGGAATTTGGGAGAAATGTTGTCAGTAGTTTATAGAATAAAACAAAAATGTTAATTTTACCTAAACACATACCTATAGCTAGTTAAACCAGAGAAACGTATAATTTTGCAGTGGTCTCAATTTTTTTCCAAAGCTGTATATTTACCAAAAAAGATATGCGGTATTGAAAAAGATGCAGACAATTACATTGATGGAAGCCTCAATCTATCTGCAATATTAAAGCTGATCTTTAAAGAAAAATTGCAGGCACTGAAAATGGGAAAGTGAAACGTGTCAGATGACACAGATACCTAATGACAATACCATCTACTTTGACCGCACAAACAAACAGTGTCACTAATGCTTTACGGGATAATATATTTCTGAAATAGCCATTACAGTCACTGAAACGTGAAACGGGGCACAGATGACACAGATACCAAATGACAGGAGACTTACTCGCATTACTCCTCGATCTGTTTTTCATTAGAGAGAGTGGACGAGAACACATCCAGGGGTCTACCCCCAAACTAAGGGAATTGATAAGGTCAGGAGAAGAGGGAGAAACTGCACCATGTCTAATGACAAGACAGTGACTTATTCTTCCCGACTCTCTGTTAGTCATGAGAAAGGAAGATAACACACAGGTCGTCCCCCATACTGAAGGGGAAAAATAGGAGGCCCTCTTTACACCTAGATGGAAGTCTACATTTCAGACTTGTTTCTTACCTCTGATTGGTCTGTAACTCAGGTCTCCGGTCACTCTAAGCGTCCAGATAACATCAGACAATAAAATAAAAGTATTTTGATGAGGAGGTCTCGGTTTTTTACAGCGTCAGAGTTGGGTGGCTTGAGCCACTTAGCCACATCGTGCACTTCACTCCCACCTTACCCTGGACCTATTGCCTGGGCACATATCTAGAGTTGAGCTCAGAACATAGAATTAGAACTCATTCTAGTTCTAGAACTACTGCAGAGCTTTTCCAATGTTTCACCACATTGACTGTAGGAGAGTGGGGTAAGCTGAGCCAAAGGGGTAAGCAGAGCCACTCTTGCTTCTAGGTTACCATACACAAAATGTATAATTTGGAGAAAGTGGTAAGCAAGTTAGGTGTCACGATCGTTATAAGACGAATGAGTGGACCAAGGCGCAGCGTGGAAAAAAGACATCTTCTTTTAATGAAGAAAAACGTGACGCTAAACCAAACTAAGTGCACACATGCAACATAGACATAGACAATTACCCACAAACACCTAAAACCTATGGCTGCCTTAAATATGGCTCCCAATCAGAGACAACAATAAACAGCTGTCTCTGATTGAGAACCAAACCAGGCAACCATAGACTTTCCTAAACACCTACACTGAACACAACCCCATACATTCTACAAAACCCCCTAAACAATACACACACCCTAAACTAGACAAAACACACAAACATCCCCCATGTCACACCCTGACCTAACTAAACTAATAAAGAAAATCAATATAACAAAGGCCAGGGTGTGACATTAGGTAAAAAAAATATATTAAAAAATCATGAATTGTCACCAGGATTCATGATACTTGTATCTAAACCAAGGTAGATAATTTTAAAATTGTTCTATATATAATCTTCAATTTGAGGTCCTAAACTTAGCATGAAAGTGCATCCTTGTAGATGGGTGGGCTAATATAGTCTAAATGTTTTATCTTGGGGTAAATTGAGCCAATGACCATGGAGTAAGTTGAGCCAATGTTTGAGCCAATTGCAAGTTCAGCAAATTGAAGTGTTATCTTTCCAGGCATAATGCAAGGCATTATCGCTGGGATATGAGGTAACAACGGGGCCTGGCCTATGTTAAAAGTATTTTAAAAGTTTGTTAGGTGTTAACCCTTTACACTTGTACCTGTATACAGGTTACAAAGTGCAGATTTGGGCACTAATAAATTGGAACGTAGTGGCTGTACAGTAACATGCTATACATGATGTCAGAGCTCTGGCTCTGCGCTTCACAGCGACGTAAGGGTTCTGACTGACAGGCGTTCTGAACTTGAGCACCACGCATGACAAGAAGTTGCCCCCATCCCTCCCGGTAATTGGGCAGTTTTTTTAGGGAAATGCTGTAATTTAAGAGGACTCTATGTATTTTGAAAGATGAGACGTTGAGGATTATAGTAAATACCGATTTGATGTCGTACAAGCAAGCCAAACAAATGTGTACTTCACATTTCCAAATCATAAAAACGAATGTCATATACAGTGTCAATGTTTATGATCACTATGTTTGATGTCCAGTTATAAGATGACATATTGTCATACCCTGGGTTGTTCTGAACAGAATGAGCCTATGTTTGTTTATTGTGAAGAACAATTTGCCGCACACACACCTAAATGTACTCATAACTCTGTTTCTCTGAATTGCCTTGTGAAAGCCTAACACTGTTAGATTGTATTATATAGTTTAGCTAGTCATATTGGCAATAGAACAAGCTTTCAAATCATGCCCTCCAGATTGCGATTTATAATGGACCGTTTTTTGATTATGTAAACAACAACAGTAAATATGTGATTGCAGGGTTGTGTTTCAAATGAAACAACTACAAGTGTGCTTGGTGTAGTTCCTAAACGGCACAGCTAGGAAAACAAAATAAAGTACTTTTATAGTTGAAGACACTTCTTTGATTGAAAGGACTTAGGAACTGTTCACGCTTTGGAGAGGTGTGTGTCCACTTGGAGACACCAGTCAGTCCTCTCACTCAAACCCTTGTCATTTTTTTGTCTTATGTTGCACCTACCGCACATTTCCCATGAATATTTTTTATCATGATATTGAATGTATCCAGAAAAAAAATACAGTAAATGTAAAATGCACAAAAAAACAACAGTAGTTGGTTTCCATCCAATTAGCATCAGATTTTCATGCGATTATTCAAAAATCTGCATAAAGAAAATATGATCATTTTCCCACCAGTGGTGTGTTTCCACCAAACAGATTACAATCATTGAGTGATGATGTAATGCACACAAAATGTACTTTTTCGCTTAAGTTTTCATGTACCGAATAAAAATCTAAAGTTCAATATGTTTCCATTGCATTTTCAACTCTACCAATAATTTAGTCACAAAAATTGTTACGTTCAATTGTAAATGTGCCTACTCTGGTCCTGGCACTGTGTGCTCTATCAACAGCTCACAGATACAGTGCGTGTAGGCTAGTCTACATAATGAGATTAGTATGGATAAGATCATATTTGAATTTGTCAAATGGCAGTCAAGCATCGATCATCATGTCACCAGAATCAGACCCTTGATATTTATTGGAAAGGAGCATCAAGATCACAGTGCGTTTTCACCACGGTGTGAAGTTAATCATCATTTATTTCAACAGTAGCCTAATAAACTGCATGGTTTCCCGAGTCATAGTGGGAGGACCACACACCATGTCATTGTGTGACTCCACGTTTACCTCAATATGATGGTTATTATATCAAAATGTCCACTGCCATTTCTCGCATAATTAATTGTATCTATCAGCATTTATTAAACTGTACTGAAACTTCCTGTTTCCATCACAGCTGTCAAAAAAATGTTTTTTATATGGTATGACTTTACTAGCATTAAAAAAACGGTGGATGGAAACATGGTTAGTGTAATGTTTGGATTCAGTCTTGTGTTAGGTGAACTGTTGTGTACCCACCTTTGGTCTTATCATTTTCCCATTATCTCCTAACTGTTCCCTTTCAATTGCTACTAGTGCGGAGCGATTAGTGCTTTTCTTGTTCGGCTTCGGTGTGATTGTAAAAACAATAATCATGGTTTTCGATTTCTGTGTAGATACAAAATTGTATATATTAAATGCATTATGAAATAATGACATATCAAATATTTGGTATATTTCTTTATGGAAATTCCAAAGCCAAAAATAGTGAACATTGAATTGCCAAAACATTGAAAATATTATATTCTCTCTGTCAGGTGCACATTGGGTAGACACAAATACAAAAATAGGAAATGACTATTAAATAATACAATATTTTAGTTAAATATTACTTCGTTTTTATTAGATGCCTTTATTACTTTTCATTCCTTAAAGTCATCATCTCATCTCTGCTCAGGCAGTAGCAGCCAAACAGCCAGACAACATGATCTCTGTACTCCCCATACTGTTGTCTTTAGTCATCTATTTAGCTAAGCTAGCTGCAGAGCTGTCTGACAAAATCATTTTACTAGTTCTTCAAAGAAGATAAGGCATACTTTCACGAACTGTCTCTGTCCCTTTCTCTCATCGTTGTGTTGTGTACATTCCTCTCTCTTGCAGTCTGTGTGCATCTAACCTAACATAGCAGGCGTAAAAAGTCTCTGTCTGAGCCGGAAAAAATGGCTCAATGGATTATTGTCACAGTAGGTAATTATCATGTGCTGGGCTGTACTAGTTTGAATATTTGCTTAGTGAAAACTACAATTCCCTTCAGCCCAGCGTCTCACATAGTTCTTGAATTGATTTCTCTCATGATTTGAATGATTAGATTTCAACACAAAAAAGGCGATTGTGTTGAATTGTGTTTGGAAAATAATGATAGACATGGTTTTAAAAAGGTAGTGGTAATATTTCATCCAGTACAGAAATTTGTAGGCGGCTTAATTTACCCTGTCCTGAAGCCAAGAGACCACTTTATTTTCAAAACTGTAATGTTTACATTAATTCAGATTATTTTCAGGGATACACAACATCCTGAAATATATGTAGATATCTTTGTTAGAAAGAATACTATATTTCCCTTGATGAGTGATGCTGGATGTAAAAATGGCTCAATTTACCCACCCCTCTCCCCTACCACCTAAAACGTATTGACTGAGGGAATAACATTTTTTACAATTTTTTTTTGTAGTTCTCATCCTATAGCTGAGCCATGTAGGCCACACAGGACACCAGTCCCAGCCATCCCAGCCTTTATTAGGCTGTCACTGTTATATAAAATGGGCAGGGTGGGCTTCCTCGGTCAATGGCGATGGGTGGGCTTTCAACCTCCGGCCCATCAGTTAAGACCTCATTAAAGGAGGAGTGCATGAAGGCATTTTTTCTCTGTTCTGCTGTTTTATGGAGGATAATTTACTGTAAGTGTTGTCTTATTTCTGAGGTAAATGCTGGGCTTTGTTATTGTTTCCCCCTAGCTCGTGTTTATGTACCGCGCACAAGCCCCCTCTTTGTCTGCTCAACGAACGCTACACGTATCTGTGGGACGAGATACTGTCTTACCACACAGATAAGTGTGTTTCCGATGGGCTCTCCTCTCCCTCACAGGGCTGTTTGGTCAAGTCTTGGTGAATGGCTGTGGCGTAAAAGTTTATTTGAATCATAGTGCAGTATTGTTAACAAGTGTGGAAAGGATTTAGTTGGGACCATTAGTTGAACTTGTAAAGTGTTATTGGCAGAGAAGCAGAACCAAGCATTACACTTGTTTAATTCCTTTCAAATATGTTTTCATTATACATTTACACTATTGTTTTCTTTTGAACTGATTATTTCATTATTCAAAAGATTTTTCATAGTTTTCACCCTCCAATCTTGGCCTTTACTTACTGAACACTCTAACCGGGCAGACCAGCTGACGTAGCCTAGCTTTTTGATACCTCTGCTATTTTTATGAGGCATCACATATGAGGGAATGATTGTCTTCTAAGCATCAGAGTGGTTCTCCAAACAGAGCTTATTAAAGAAAACACTGATGTATGTTTGTGGTGGCCTGTGAGGCCTCTCAGTGGATGATGATGTACGGGGCCCAGACAGAACAGCACAGAAGACTTGGCTAGTCTACGGACGAGAGTGAGGGGCCTCGTTTTTCACCTCGACACGTTGTGGGGGCTCTCAAAGCTCCTGAATCTGGAGAGTGTGGTGTGTTTAATATTTGCACAGAGGGGGAAGAAGGTCTGCTCTTTGTAAATTCTGTAAATTAAGAAGTTGGCTGCTGTGGCGGTGGAGGGTGGATGGCGAGAGAAGCAGGACATGTCCGTGGGCTTAAGCTCTGTAAACAAACAGACGCATGCAGCGTGCTGGTCGCTGTGCTGTCTCCAGTCTCAGCAGGCTCAGATGCTCTCTAAACCAAAGACAATACTAAACGCTGTAGGGCTGTTGGAACGGCACACACTAACATAATGGTTTAGAACCACAGGGTTTAGAACCACAGCGTCGTTCAAAATGTGAAGGCATAGATTTCTCGTTGTGTGACGTTTATCTATGGGGTATATTTCTCGTCTTGTGACGTCAGTTGGATATGAATTGACCAGTTGTTGTTTTTAACCTGGAGTTGACAGACGCTGAGGCAGCAACAATATCCAGCATGGTGACCTCTGTGTTATTATGACATCAACCTATGGAGTCGTGACAGGATGTGTCCTCTCTTTCTCTGACAGGGGGACCCCCAGTAAAGGAGTCATCCAGAGGGGAACACAGCGTTGCAATGTGCGACATGAATGCAGTGAAAACTACTGAGCTGTCTGTCCACAGTAAGGAGAACGGGCAAAGTCCTGGACACCTAAAGACTAAAGAGGACGATGAGGACGCCTGGGACAGGAAGGACCCCAGTAACCACACAACCAGGAAGCATCCCTCAACCATTGGGGGCAAGAATGGTGAGTTTCAATAATATTAGTTATAATTCTAATTAAATGAAAATGTAAACAGGACTAACATTTGTGACCGACCGGCTCGATTCGCTCTTATGTAGCAACATTTGAAATGTTCTTTTTTACATTGCATACAAGTAGAGACTCACAGCTAGAAAATGGTATATCATACACTACAGTTTTGGAACAATGGGAAAGTAATTCTGCTTTGAAAGTTAATAAACTTGTTACCTCAGCTTTTGAGAAAATGGCCCTTGAATGCTTTTGACCACCTACTGGAGAGCTCTTCTTTCTCTACACCCATCGTTCACACACTCTTAAGCTTTAGCCCCAACCATCTCCTTAAGGATTCACATGTGAGGCCATGTACTAAATAACCAAAGATTTCAAGACTATAGGCTGGTTTATACTATGGGTGTGTTCGTAAATTTAATCTGGAGTGCTAGAACATGCTCTGGGTGATTGTAAACTCAGAGTGTTGGCACATTGTCAGTTCATAAACGCACACTGGATGCTCTGGCCGAGGAGTAGGGTTGATCCGAGCGTTCTGACCTAACAACAGCAGTCAAGCACCCAAGCTAGCTGGCTAACATTGGCTAGCTTGCTAGCTACTTCCTGACACAAATGAGAGAACAGCTCATTCTGACCATTTTACTCGCCCTAGCAGAGCTGGTTAGGCTGTTTTTATGTTATCCAGAGTGTTGGTGATTGCAACTGTGCTGCTGGCAACTATTTAATTACGCTTTTTTGACAATGTTTACTGACACCGCCATATTCAACGGGTGTTGAGCGTTTGTAAATTCGTAATTTATTCTGTGCTCTGGCACTCTCGGAAGAGAGTGCTCTGAAATCGGAGTAGATAGCCAGAGTAAATTTACCAGCAACGTCTATCGACAGTTGTCTCAGTGACATCATGAACATTCTATTGAAACGGGCATAGTGGAGTATTTTGTTTAGACATGTAGCTAGCTAGCTAAACAATTAACCATAATCCCAACTCATAACGTAACTACCCTGCATGAATCTGCAAGTAGCTAACCAACCAGGTTCAATGTTAGCTAGCTAACATTAGGCTACAACTAGCAATGCAAATGGCTCTGAGATACGAATAATATTACTACACAGATCATGTAAAGATAGATTTTTTTACCTTTATTTAACTAGGCAAGTGTGTTAAGAACAAATTCTTATTTTCAATGACGGCCTAGGAACCGTGGGTTAACTGCCTTGCTCAGGGGCAGAACGACAGATTTTTACCTTGTCAGCTCGGGCATTCGATCGAAGTCCAACGCTCTAACCACTAGGCTACCTGCCGCTCCCGATGATACTAACGATAGTGATCAGCAGATTGACTGGATTCGCTGAATCAATCACACAATATAACAAATTATATCTAGATTTTCGTAAATCTATGACCAAAAATAATTTGGGTTATTTTCTTTTTTAACTTAAAGTTACATACAGGCCTCTTTTAAAATAAATCACTTATATTTTCTACCAACATACATACCAGATAAATAGGTAAGTATGTACGGTGAGTCCCTGCCAAGTTCCTTCCCGCGCCAGATAAAACAAGATTGTTTGAACATTTTATTAAAGCCACCTGATGATTAATCTGCGTTGAAATATCTGTACGCTCTGCTTTTCAACTTCACAGCCCTAATCAAACCAGCTTAAATGTCACTGGCATCACAAGGGTCTGAAGATGAAGGTATTTGAGGAATCCAGTGATATAAACGTGTATTTTTAGAATGATGTATCCCCCTGGACTCCCTGCGAAACGAAGGAACGACGCTGAGAGAAATACAGCCTCTTCCCACTTCACTCCTCCTCAAGCCCACTGCTCTCCTCTCCTCACTTCTTTTCCATGATGTCATGTGTGGTTAAAAGTCATGGAAGAGACAGACAAACATAAACTGGAATCTCCTCAACTTTTAGCCATTCATTTATTTCCTCCTCTCTCTCTCTCCCTTCTTCTTTCAAATCAGTCCTGAGACAGACAGATAGAGAGGGCGAGAGAGTGGAGAAAAAAACCAACAGTAAAATGCCTCAGGATCTTGACCATGTCTCCCGGTGCTCTTGCCAAAGACTTGACGACAGAGTCCAAATATAAAGTAAAGATAAGGCTGATTTGGTCATAGTCGCCTTTTTAATTTACGCAACTATGTAATGGTGATACGATAATCCCAATGTCTGGTTTCTAAGGCTCATTGTAAATGAACACTTTGTAAATGTCTGCAGGGAAAATACAGTTAAGAAGTTAAATGTGAGTCCAGTTTTACAGGAGTTAGATCCCAACAAGAAGACGGTTACAGTGACCGTCTAGGATTTTATTGCAGTCCGCAGCCGCCCTCACACCTCTTTAACAGCAGCAAGCTGCGGAAACACGCAATACACACCTCCCTCAGCAAGCACCACTGGGACACGCACAGCACTCACGCTCTGTGTGTGTGTGTGTGTGTGTGTGTGTGTGTGTGTGTGTGTGTGTGTGTGTGTGTGTGTGTGTGTGTGTGTGTGTGTGTGTGTGTGTGTGTGTGTGTGTGCGCACATCCATCTGTGTGTGTGTTAACAAAAACCCAGCAGTGTCTCAAACTTGGCCTCTAGCCAGACGGTCATGTTCTTAGTCGGCATCTAATCATGAGAACTCTCCTCTTCTCTCTCGGGGTGAATGAATGCTTCTCACGTGTGATTCTGGCA
The DNA here is from genome assembly GCF_016432855.1 of Salvelinus namaycush. NCBI lineage: Eukaryota > Metazoa > Chordata > Actinopteri > Salmoniformes > Salmonidae > Salvelinus > Salvelinus namaycush. The sequence continues at coordinate 22,683,979 of NC_052341.1, read as the reverse complement.
GCCGTTATAACCTTGTAACTCCTAAACGCAGCATCACATATGACCACCCTAGTCGGTTAAAGTAGACAAGCACAGCCTGCAAAAACGTGATTTAATCAGTGTTATGATTGTAAAGGGGGAAACTTTAATGTAGACTTTTAATATGTTGTTTAAAGGTCAATATGCAGCATTATTAATTTCAAAGAATCTCTGCCGGGTTTAACATAAAAAATACTTTGAATTGACTTGTTGTATCTTGTATCTTGTTTATATCGTGATATAGAGTTGAAAAGAGGGCTAGATCTCTTGCCATGTCATACCAAGTCTTTTAAGGTGTTGAAAGAGTCCACAGGATGGCATCGTTCACACAAGTTTGGCAACAGATGCCTATACCCTCCCATTGTAGCTCATAGGGCATCTTTCACTGCAATGAAATAACACAGAAATCTTCCTCCTCCACTACTCAGTATGGAAGACGTGACTCAGTCAGAGGACTTTTAGAGTGCCCCTTGATAGTCTTAAGTCTTAAGTGGTTTCCTCTCCTTGTCTCCTTTCCTCTATCCTGCACTGGCATAAAAAAGCAAGTTCCTAATGCATCCAGATCCATATCTTCCAGATCAATGCAGATGAAGGAGAGGAAACAAGGAAATGAAGCCACGATTGCACTATTGATATACACCCCAAGTCAGATGTTCTCATGTAACCCCTTAAATGTCAGATTACCTTCTCAAGAGCAGGTTGATTCAAATGATCGATTACTCCCATCACATGAGACTTGAAACACTTCAACCAAGAACTGACTTCCTGAAATTTAGATTGAAGAGTCCAATAGTGATATCCTTTTATTTATGGGATAGGTATTTCCAGAGTACAAGCCTCATAAACTTGCAATCAAATCTCACTGGCCCCACATCAAAGATCTTGATTGGGTAGCGTTCCGGTTACCGATTTGTAAGGTGGTTCAATGCGAGTGTAATTCTTCACAGGGTTTTCATGTGAAAACAAACCCACAGCTTTACCTGATAGAAATCTGGAAAAAATACTTTTTTCGTTTGGTGAAACGAGGGAGGAGGAGATGAGGAGGAGGAGGAGAGGTCTGAGGGAAAAAGGTTGTTTGGCACGTCTGGGTTCTCCGACACCTGCAGTGGAGAACCATATTGTTTCAATCTGGGTTCCGTGGCATGCTGCACCTTCTTCTCCCTGCATGCCTTGCTTTCATGAGAATTCCATGGTGATTTGGTGAGGATTATTGGTCCACGGATGGGAGCTTACACCCATCTGGAGCGGATTGGCCTATGAAGTGAGCGGAGATGATCACTTGATCACTGGGATAATTGGGATCCTGGGTCGGGTCAGTTAAGTGGACCCACACACCGTTATCACACTAATGATAAGAGGACTGATTAATGAAATGTCATCATGAGTACATTGATGTTCCCCTCATATCATCCACCTGGTGAATGGCTATGTTACCAAACAAATGTATGTCTAAAAACTGTCATTGTAACTAATGTATAGGATAGTGTTCACGCCAGAGATCTGAAGACAGGGTTACAGCAGTAATACTTCAGTGGATATGGTAATGTTCTGTTCTAAGCATTTGTTTACTTCTTGGCATCTTACAAAAAGAGCTTTCTACACAATTGCCAAAAGCTATATCTCAGATGTGAAAATAAAAACACAATAACAGCTAGGGCCCAGCATTGTCTCATTAGGCAACAGGTGGAATGTGTGCCGATGTACTTTCCTCTGCTGTTGCTTTAAGCTCTTAATTCAACCGTGAAATTACTCAGATGTTCATTCATCATCGGACCGCTGCTCAGCTCCGAACGGAGAAAGGCTCGAAGACGATGGAGGATTAGTTGATGGATCGAGCATTTCTCAGGGCAAATATTACCTCAGTTCGCAAGACCAGTCGTAAACACATTTATTATTTATTAAATGCGTGGTGAAAATCCCCCTGAATGGGAGAACAGAAAATAAATAATTGTTTCTGAGCGACATACGGTATAAAACCTGAGAGGCCAGGAGACGCTGTTTGTAGTGCCGACTGACCCTGGGCTGGTTGGTAATTGGTTTCACATTGTGCTTGTATTACAGTAAAACCTTATTGAAACGTATACTAGCAGGGACCTCTGAGCTCAGCCATATAAATACGGCATCGTTACCTTTGTTGCAAAAATGTTCTGTATTATGCCAAGAGTTCTGCCTGCATGTTGACTGGACATCGATAGTTGACTTTTTGTTGTAAGCTTTGAAATATGTGGCTCCCCCTTCGCCAAGTCTATGCTCACCTAGCTGGAATGTACAGTTGAAGTTGGTTTTCAGCTAATATAAATAAGGGGCACTGACTGCAGTTGTAGTAGAGAGAGAGAGAGAGAGAGAGCAGACGCTCTCTTGAGCAGATTTAACTCTTCGTCATTCATTCCCTCATAATTGACCATGAGGACACGTCATCATTTGGACATGTACTATGGTTCACTCTGAATGTATTTTAAGTGGATGAGGTGGCACTAGTATAGTGGTGCGTCTGCCGTCTATCTCCAACAGTTAATTAACGACATGAGATGATGTCACAGATTGAATCCTTAACCATGAGTCCCTGTGATGGACCAGCTGCTCTTCTGCCACTCATACCTCTCAAGGAGTCATTCCATGACTGTATGAAGTTCAATTCCATGGTATCAGGATCTGTTGAAGAGATGGGCCAACTATACTGTACTACTGAGTCATGGTCTCTTGGCTGGACTGAAACCACTCTGAATTGTCATATTTTCTGTCATGAATCTAGTACAAACGATTAGCAGTATTGTGTGATAATGATTGTCTATACTAATGATTGTCTCTCTGGTTTGATGTGGACTGAAGAAGCAGTGTGGCCTGGATTGCATTTGTGAGTAGCATCTAAATTCAGAGCAGTAAAATGGTGCCGGAGAAGAAGGCAGACGTTTTACGTGCCCCCAACCGATTGTTTTTTTGTTTGTAAATTTGCCTTGTTTGTAACTTATTTTTTTTACTTATTTTGTACATAATGTTGTCACTACCGTCTCTTATGACCGAAAATAACTTCTGGACATCAGGACTGCGATTACTCACCACGGACTGGCAGAATCCTTTTTTTCCTTTAACGAGTCTGACGAGACTGACGCAAACGATACACTGCTTTCTCGGGAACAGGCCCAGATCCCTGTGATTTGCGTGATGAGGAGGTGGAGAAAACGGGGCCAGAGGGCGGGCTGCCTTCTGCGAATTCGTAGGCGATCGAATAAACCCCCACTTCCTTCCATTCAGCTAGCAAACGTGCAATCTTTGGACAATAAAATAGATGACCTACGCGAAAGATTAAACTACCAACGGGACATTAAAAACTGTAACATCTTATGCTTCTTGGAGTCGTGGATGAACGACGACACTATCAACATACAGCTGGCTGGTTATACGCTGCACCGGCAGGACAGAACAGCGGCGTCTGGTAAGACAAGGGGCGGCGGGCTATGTATTTTTGTAAATAACAGCTGTTTAAAATATATATATATATATTTTCACCTTTTTTTAACCAGGTAAGCTAGTTGAGAACAAGTTCTCATTTACAACTGCGACCTGGCCAAGATAAAGCAAAGCAGTGTGACACAAATGTCAACACAGAGTTACACATGGAATAAACAAGCGTACAGTCAATAACACAATAGAAAAAGTCTATATACAGTGTGTGCAAATGGCGTGAGGCGTAGGCAATAAATAGGCCATAGTAGCGAAGTAATTACAATTTAGCAGATTAACACTGGAGTGATAAATGAGCAGATGATGATGTGCAAGTAGAGATACTGGTGTGCAAAAGAGCAGAAAAGTAAATAAAAACATTATGGTGATGAGGTATGTAGATTGGGTGGGCTATTTACAGATGGACTATGTACAGCTGCAGCGATCGGTTAGCTGCTCAGATAGCTGATGTTTAAAGTTAGTGAGGGAAATATAAGTCTCCAGATTCAGCGATTTTTGCAATTCGTTCCAATCACTGGCAGCAGAGAACTGGAAGAAAAGGCGGCCAAAGGAGGTGTTGGCTTTGGGGATGACCAGTGAGATATACCTGCTGGAGCGCGTGCTACAGGTGGGTGTTGTTATCGTGACCAGTGAGCTGAGATAAGGCGGAGCTTTACCTAGCATAGACTTATAGATGACCTGGAGCCAGTGGATCTGGCGACGAATATGTAGCGAGGGCCAGCCGACTAGAGCATACAGGTCGCAGTAGTGGGTGGTATAAGGGGCTTTGGCAACAAAACAGATGGCACTGTGATAGACTGCATCCAGTTTGCTGAGTAGAGTATTGGAAGCTATTTTGTAGATGACACATCGCCGAAGTCGAGGATCGGTAGGATAGTCATTTTTACTAGGGTAAGTTTGGCAGCATGAGTGAAGGAGGCTTTGTTGCGAAATAGAAAGCCGATTCTAGATTTGATTTTGGATTGGAGATGTTTAATATGAGTCTGGAAGGAGAGTTTACAGTCTAGCCAGACACCTAGGTATTTGTAGTTGTCCACATATTCGAGGTCAGAACTGTCCAGGGTAGTGATGCTAGTCGGGCGGGCGGGTGCGGGCAGCGAACGGTTGAAAAGCATGCATTTGGTTTTACTAGTGTTTAAGAGCAGTTGGAGGCCACGGAAGGAGTACACGATATCTAAGGAAGTCTCGAGCTATTGCTCGCCTGAGGTAGACTATCTCTTGATAAGCTGTAGACCACACTATCTACCTAGAGAGTTTTCATCTGTATTTTTCGTAGCTGTTTACATACCACCACAGTCAGAGGCTGGCACTAAGACAGCATTGAATGAGCTGTATTCCGCCATAAGCAAATAAGAAAACGCTCACCCAGAGGCGGCACTCCTAGTAGCCAGCTACACGGCTCATTATCCCGTTATCCCAGAAACCCTAGACCCACTCCAATTTGCATACCGCCCCAACAGATCCACAGATGATGCAGTCTCTATTGCACTCCACACTGCCCTTTCTCACCTGGACAAAATTAACACCTATGTGAGAATGCTATTCATAGACTACAGCTCAGCGTTAAACACCATAGTGCCCTCAAAGCTCATCAATAAGGTAAGGACCCTGGGACTAAACACCTCCCTCTGCAACTGGACCCTGGACTTCCTGACGGCCCGCCCCCAGGTGGTAAGGGTAGGTAACAACACATCCGCCACGCTGATCCTCAACACATTGGCCCCTCAGGGGTGTGTGCTCAGCCCCCTCCTGTACTCCCTGTTCACTCATGACTGCACGGTCAGGCATGACTCCAACACCATCATTAAATTTGCCGATGACACAACGGTGGTAGGCCTGATCACCGACAACAACCGGGGCCAAGCTTCCGGCCATCCAGGACCTCTATACCAGGCGGTGTCGGAGGAAGGCCCTAAAAATTGTCAAAGACTCCAGCCACCCTAGTCATAGACTGTTCTCTCTGCTACCGCACGGCAAACGGTACCGGAGCGCCAAGTCTAGGTCCAAGAGGCTTCTAAACAGCTTCTACTCCCAAGCCATAAGACTCCTGAACATCTAATCAAATGGCTACCCAGACTATTTGCATTGCCCCCCTCTCCTCTCCCCCTCTTTTACACCGCTGCTAGTCTCTGTTGTTATCATCTATGCATAGTCACTTTAATAACTCTACCTTCATGTACATATTACCTCAACTAACCGGTGCCCCTGCACATTGACTCTGTACCGGTACCCCCCTGTATATAGTCTCGCTATTGTTATTTTACTGCTGCTCTTTAATTACTTGTTACTTTTATTTCTTATTCTTATCCGTATTTTTGAAACTGCGTTGTCGGTTAGGGGCTCGTAAGTAAGCATTTCACTGTAAGGTCTACACCTGTTGTATTCGGCGCATGTGACAAATAAAATTTGATTTGATTTGGATTAAGAGGTAATTGAAAGCTATTGCTCACCTAAGCCTCTGCCAACAGGGAAGTAGCAATCAGATGGGAATACTATGGATCGGGCTTAAGGGTTTGACAAAATAGGAAATCATGGATTAATGTGGGTGAATTAGGAGAGCAATTGTTGCCTCAAAATCATCTATCACTAGAGACGGACCAATTAACTTCATTAAAGAAGCTTAAAGGTTACCTGGAATTGATGTTAACTTTGTTGTTTGGTCTGTGTCAAACACGCACACACACACACACACACACAAAGTGAGTAAAGGTTTGGGTAGCTTAAGTACGCAGCATATAGTCTCGGCGGTACCAGTAATCAGTGCGATACGGTATGATTAAATGCTGTTGCGTAAACATTGCCATTGATCTAATCTAAGGCACGGCATGTTTATTAATTCATCAGCCCTTCACCAGGAAGATAAAACATATCTGGAATTAAAATCTTTCTGCAGAACCATCGCCTCCCGCTCTGCCGATAAATATGAGGCCATCACTTCCAGTGTATTCTATTATTAGATATTTAACGGTGGCATATTAAACAAAGCGCTCAGTCAAGAAAGGCCACAATGACCTGAATCTAACCCACAGAGTTATTGTAAAACAAAGAGCTGTGCGCTCCTGCTAGCCTGCCACAGTGCGCTATGCTGCTGGCCCAGCTCTCACATGTGGTTTGGTAGACAGGAGCTAGCGCTTGAAACACATCAGATTCTTAGGGCAGCGGAGATTAATGGAGAGTTTCTTTTTCCAGGTGTTGTATTGTGGATACAAGAGCTTTAGATGGTGAATTTTACCAAGGAGAGAAATCCACTCAGTGGAAAGGAAAACAGAAACACAATATACAGCTCTGATCCAGCTCACGGGAGAGGAGAAACGAAAGAGAGAGACCTCATTCCACTCTGGGAGAAAGAGACATAGATATAGAGATCATTCTGAATTCTCAGTTATTGATAATATGTGTGGCATTAACAGTGCCTTCGGAAAGTATTCAGACCCCTTGACTTTTTTCAAATTTTGTTACGTTACAGCCTTATTCTAAAATTGATTAAATGGTTTTATTTACCTCATCAATCTACACACAATACTGAAAAAAATGTGAAATATCACATTTACATAAGTATTCAGACCCTTTACTCAGTACTTTGTTGAAGCACCTTTGGCAGCGATTACAGCCTTGAGTCTTCTTGGGTATGACGCCACAAGCTTGGCACACCTGTATTTGGGGAGTTTCTCCCATTCTTCTCTGCAGATCCTCTCAAGCTCTGTCAGGTATTGATGGGGAGTGTGGCTGCACAGCTATTTTCAGGTCACTCCAGAGATGTTCGATCGGGTTCAAGTCCGGGCTCTGGCTGCGCCACTCAAGGACATTTAGAGACTTGTCCCGAAGCCATTCCTGCGTTGTCTTGGCTGTGTGCTTAGGGTCGTTGTTCTGATGGAAGGTGAACCTTGGCCCCAATCTGTGGTCCTGAGCGCTCTGGAGCAGGTTTTCATCAAGGTTCTCTCTGTACTTTGCTCTGTTCATCTTTCCCTCGATCCTGACTAGTCTCCCAGTCCCTGCTGCTGAAAAACATCCCCGCACCTGGATGGTGCCAGGTTTCTTCCAGACGTGACGCTTGGCATTCAGGCCAAAGAGTACAATTTTGGTTTCATCAGACCAGAGAATCTTGTTTCCCATGGCCTGAGAGTCCTTTAGGTGCCTTTTGGCAAACTCCAACTGGGCTGTCATGTGCCTTTTACCGAGGAGTGGCTTCCGTCTGGCCACTCTACCATAAAGGCCTGATTGGTGGAGTGCTGCAGAGATGGTTGTCCTTCTGGAAGGTTCTCCCATCTCCACAGAGGATCTCTGGAGCTCTGTCAGAGTGACCATCGGGTTCTTGGTCACCTCCCTGACCAAGGCCATTCTCCCCCGCAGAAATGTTTTGCTACCCTTCCCCAGATCTGTGCCTCGACACAATTCCTTTCGACCTCATGGCTTGGTTTTGCTCTGACATGCACTGTCAACTGTGGGACCTTATATAGACAGGTGTGTGTCTTTCCAAATCATGTTTAATCAATTGAATTTAACACAGGTGGACTCCAATCAAGTTGTAGAAACATCTCAAGGGTGATCAAAGAAAACAGGATGCACCTGAGCTCAATTTCGAGCCTCACAGCAAAGAGTCTGAATACTTATGTAAATAAGGTATTTCTGTTTTTTTATTTTGAATAAATTAGCAAACATTTCTAAAAAACTATTTTTCCTTTGTCATTATGGGGTATTGTGTGTAGATTGATGAGGAAAAATAATACATTTTAGAATAAGGCTGTAACATAACAAAATTAGGAAAAAGTAAAGGGATCTGAGCACTTTCCGAATGCACTGTATGTGAATGGATGAATGCTGTATGAGGAAGTTCTCATATGAAATTGATTACGTCTTCTGTTTTAGATGTGGGGCTTCCTTCTTCACTGTTTCAAAATCTTTTCTCTGCCATATAAGCCTGATAAAGATGTTAGAATGATAGAGAGTTACAGCTGCTAAAACAAAAGATACAGAGAAAACCAGAGGAGAATTTAAACATCTTTGTGGTACCAAGTATGTAACAAAGGTACACAATCAGACTATTAATAAAGGGTAGAGAGAGATGGAGCCAGGTTGCATGCAAGGTGAAATCATTCTCAGTAACATTCCTCCTTCTCCACTCCCCACTCCCAAACCATCCTCATGTGTTGCAAATAACAAAAGAAGAATTCATTTTACGGTTTTACTAGTCAGCAACCCAGGTATGTATTAGTCAAAATAGGGGGAAAGTTAGAACCATATGTTAATTTGAATGGGAAAGCACCTGGTTGTGATTATAGACATGCTGTGGGTGATAGGAGTGCACACAGAGACCTGCCCGAGACATCCCGGTACACTGGACAATGATCAGTAAATCAAAACAATTATAGGGTATAAAGAACTCGTATCAACAAGCAGGCCAACAAACACAAAATGGCGTCGCCAGGTCCCACATGCCTCCTTTTGAAGCACTTTGAAGCAATGCGATTTGTGTGGTAGACAGCAACACAGACTCTCAACATCAAGGCACTTTATTATTCTGTAAAAAGTAATATAATCTGTTTATGATTTCCCTCCCAGCATGAAGGCATGTATGCCTCAGAACCTTCTCACCTGTCCTAGGGACCTCAACAGGTGTTTGGAATAAGGCTTACTGCGGTTAAATAAGTCTGGAAATTGTTCTTCCAAAAATGACGTTGTGAAAGCTCCATGGTGTTTAATAGAAAGATATCCCAGTTTCGCTCCTCACCTCTATTCTCTTGATGTAGTTGCAAACTACACTTGTACACAGGGTGCTTTGGGAGACGATTGAGTGAAATGTCGATGCCATCTATTACCTCCCACAATATAGCCAATGTGTGGTTCACCTGCAGATACAGTAGAATGAACCAGTGCACTGGTTGGTAGGCCTACACACCCAGTCAGTCCAATAGACCCAGCCTCCTCGTCTGGTTATGGATGTGGTCTTCATTAAAGTGGAGAGCAGAGAATCCAACACATGCTGCCTCAGATGTCTCCTCCTGAAAGCTGCCTATCCCATAGGCCAAACAAAACACGGCAGAGAGGCTGTGAGGCTCGTATTTTTAACGGTTTCAGCTGACATACCAGCCGCTTGACTATGGGAATTGGCTAGAGCAAAAACAACAGAACACCAACTCATATATTGAGATTTTGGTCGGCCCGAGCCATTGCTTTGGAGATACTATCAGTGAAACTGACTGTTCATCACAGGTCAAAATGGCTGGTCTGCAATTATGTCTTTGGGAAGTCTCTGCTACTTTGATGCTACTTCTTTATTATTTTACATTGTCCATCATCTCCAACACACCTGAGTGGAATTTTCATAAAAATTGAAGAGGAGTTTAAGAAGGATTTGGGTTTTGTGTCAAAGGTTTGCTTTTGTTTTATATGGACCACTGTCTTGTGATATTGAATTGTTTGCAAGTAGGCTTTCCAATTCAATTAGGAGTAGGAGGGATGGTAGAGTGAGGAAGAAACTGTTTGCGAATTCTGTTCTTGGCTGCATGTGATACAGTACATCAAAACAACAATGTTTGTCAGACATGGACACTGTGTTAAAACCAGACCTACTAGTAGACCCACTGCACTGAAGGCAGTTCAATGAACCATGCTTGCGTGTTGAGCAATTTTGGCTGAAACCTGAGGACTTGTGTTCTCTCCCAGAGCTATAATGGCTAGACTTGAGTTGCATGGACAACCAGGGTTTGAAAGCCAGTCTGTCACACAGGAATTGAACATCTCGTATTCTTTAACGTTTTTCTTCTTATCTTCCTCCCCAGTCATCTCTCTGGTCTCTGTATCTGCCCAGAAACCTACTGAATATCTTCTTATTTATCTCCTCTACACTCACGCCTCCTGTCTGCGTGGAGTTTGACCAGTATCCTGACAGGTGACCTGTCGTGTTCAGCCAATAGCAGACGTTTCCAGCAGGACATTCCAGGCCAGGCAGCGATCCCTCCAGGCAGGCGATGTATGTTCCCCTCCAAAACAGACAGGGGTGATAAGAACCTCCACGCTGCTCAATGTTCCACCTAAATACATAGCCAAGCCCTACAACACAAGGTCACATACACACGGACATGCGCACACACACACACACACACACACACACACACACACACACACACACACACACACACACACACACACACACACACACACACACACACACACACACACACACACACACACACACACCACCTCACTCACAAGTCTGTCTCTCAGTGTACACTACAACCTCTCCCACACTGAAAAACCACCCATGTTTTTATGATATTTCATAAATGTGAGGTCCTGAGTAGACGCATCACTGTGCTGGACCAACTCAATATTTACTAAGAATACGGCAGACTGGCTTTGGTATTTGTAATATGAATACATTATGTTTGGTTTGGCACACCAGTACATTGGGCCAAGGCGATGAGATGTCTTTTCTTCACCTGTAAATGGAACATTCTATTTTGTACAATGGGCCCTGGAAATGGTATGGTGCTATGTGTGTTTAACCTCTTGTCTCAGTGGTGGGCCTGGTTTAACTGTTATACCCAGGCGGTAGATTTCCCCTGGAAGTCAAGAGGTGAAAACACTCTCCCAGAGCAAGCTGTGTGTTATCTCCTCTGCTAATGCCTCCATTACTAAAACAGACACATTCACACAGATAACAACAACTTTCGTCTCTGATTCTGTCTCACTAATCCAGTATCTTTTACTCCTCTTACAAATCCCTTGCTGTCTGATTCCAAGTCAGAGTCAGTAGATAAAGTTGATGTGCAGTGAGTGAAGTGCTGCTTCGGCCAAGATAGGGTCTCGAGAGACAGAAACATTTCTTTAACTGTCAAGTTTTCAGACCACCAGACAGACACATACACGCGCGTGCGCATGGACGTACACACACGCACACAGCAGTCAGTTAGCAGGTCTGTGTGAAGTATGCTGCCTCCTTGTCAACACTGTGGCAAGGTGTATCCCTCCAGAGACAGAAAAACAGACATGGCTGTCAAATCAGTCAGTCAGTCAGAGGGGTAATCAGGGAGTCTCTCCCCCAGGAGCCTCCTTAGACAGCTGACACCTGCCAAGGGCTTATCAGAGAGGCACTGGAGAGTGTGTGTTTGGGGGTTGGGTTGTGTACTGTGTGTGGCATTCATTGGACTACCAGTGGGGAGTCTGATCTACTGTATTGTAGGCCTTTTGGGAAGGTAACAGGCCTTTTTTCATCTATTTAGCCTATTGGGTTAATTCAGGCTGCCTGTGTTTAATGACGACCTGAAATGTAAGCTTGTCCCTGGAACACCATTAGTCTAGGCCCCCTCTTCCCCCTGCTCCCCGCTCCTCTTCCCTCCTTCCCGTGTGGTGTCTGTAAGTCCTCTGGTTTCTGATCATGGCTTTGGTCCACTGCTCAGCCGACAGGCATCCAGTAATATCATCCCTCACCCTGGCGGGGAGAGGAGAGGGAGACAGTATGACACCTCTGGTCGTGGTGACACACTACACTATCTCACCCCGCACGGCCCGCGTTGTGAGTCAGATCTGAGCAAGGCTACGCGTGTGTGTGTGTGTGTGTGTGTGTGTGTGTGTGTGTGTGTGTGTGTGTGTGTGTGTGTGTGTGTGTGTGTGTGTGTGTGTGTGTGTGTGTGTGTGTGTGTGTGTGTGTGTGTGCGTGTGTGTGTGTGTGTGTGTGTTTGTGTGATCCGTTGAGCTAATGGAATATGCGTGTGTGATCAGATGAGCGCAGGGGTTAGGGAAGGTGTGTCTCTGATCTCGGAGCAACTGTTACATGCTTTGTTCTGCGGTAGGGCCTCTTTGGTCTCACTGCATGATGTCTCTATAGACCTAAGTACATTACATGTATACCTTTTAGCGTTTAGGAGCTGTTTTACAGTAGAATGCCTACATGTAAATAATGAATGCATTAATTATAATTTTTCATGTTAACCACTACATATTTACTGGGTAACTGGTCCTGAATCGGGTCCCAAAGGCAGAATGCCTCCTGGACATGGATACTGTCATAGCCACTGAGGTCAAAACCAACATTTACGCTCTGGTTCATAATCTGATTATCCGAGTACACAGAATCAGCTTCACTTTATCCAATTACCTTCAAATAACACAGTAATGCAAGTTTCCAAAACCACGCTGGCTAGAGAAGTGTGCAGAGGTTAATACAGTTACTGCTTCTTTTGTGATGGTGTGTGTGTGTGCACGTGCATGTGCGTGCGTGTGCGTGTGTGTGTGTGTGTGTGTGTGTGTGTGTGTGTGTGTGCATTGGAGTTGAGAGCTAATACAGTTATTTTCCGACCCTCAAACAACATTTGGGTTGCAGGTGTTGGGTAACTTAGTTGGGTTGTTTTCTTTAAAAAGAGCAAGGTTGGGTTGTTAATGCTGGGTTATTGGTGCTGGGTTGTTGAGATATGAAGACTGGAGCAAAGGGGGTGGCTTTCAGATAGTTGTCTGTTGAGAGTAGATGTAATTCCTATTCATCTGTTCTGTTGTATAGATATCATATGTTAAGGTTGAACATTTACATTTTTGTAGCTTCAATAAGGCTTACAGAAGTGTATCACTTCCCTAAAAGCCTATGCAAATCCCATTTTTGGATAGATAGCGCCTTATTATAATATGTAATACATCATCTTAATATTCTAGTAGGAAAATGAAGGAAAAATGCAATTTGCAGCATGTAAACGTACCATGATGAACAGGAATGACTACTCTCATGGGTGGCAAATAAGATCAATCTGCAAGCCACATGCCTAATAAGCCATGCCTCCTGAAATTGCATTCAAAACCCAGCATGAAAGTAAAAAGTACCCAACTAATGGTTCAATTAACCCATGTGTGGGTAATCCCAACAACCCGACATGTTGGGTTATTCGTGCCACCCAACTGGCTGGGTCAAAATCACCCAGCGTGTGTTCAGTCCAATATTTACCCAGCGCTGGGTTACCAAAGAACACAAATTGGGTTGTTTTTAACCCAGCATTTTTTTAAAGTGCAGTGACTGTCCCCTGGGAGTTAAAAGCATGACTCTGTAGCTATTGGTCCTCCTTTGTTGTTTCAGGTTTTGGAATCGGGAGAGAAAGAGAGGTTTGTTTGACCAAATTACCTATCGCAGGGAAAATAATAAAAACGCAGTGTACCAAATCAATCGGGCAGCGTGACGATACTGTAATTTCTTACTGACAACTTGCATAAGTCAAGCCTCTCAACATCCTGAGGAACAGAGACAGAACATGGAGCTGTGTGTTTAGTTTGAACGCAAAATGGCAGAAAGTGTCATTCCTGATGAATGGCTTAGAGTGAAGATAAGAACACACACACTCAGGTGCGCGCAGGCACCCATACACTGACAGACACACACACACACACACACACACACCCTTCCAAGCCTATTAATAAGTGTGTGTGTGTGTCCTAAGGGGTCAAGTGGAATCCGTTCGAACAGATAACAGTGATCGGCTCAGGGAGCTGTATGTGGCCCGTGGCTGCCATATTCCTGCACTGTGGGGGGGGGGGGGGGGGGGAGCTGATCCTAGATCTGTGCCTTAGGGTATATTTTAACTACATCGCTCTCTCAAATAAACATCATCAGCAACCTTAGGCACAGGTCTAGGGTAAGGTTAACCTGACTGTCAATCAAAACCTTAATTATTAGGGGAATGTGAAGATCTGACCCTGAATCAGAAGTTAGGGGAGACGTCTACCTTCTCTATACTGATGTGTGACGTGACGGAGGGGGATTGATGGAGCATTGGGTCTTACCAACAATAACATAGCCCTGGTCTCTGTTCATTGAGTGAGAAAACGTCCCGGTTGACAGCTCATTTCAGCCAGACCGTTTGGAAGTGTTGGACCCGCTCGGGAGACACGGAAAGACAAATACACCACATGACCAAAAGTTTGTGAAAACCTGCTCGTTGAACATCTCATTCCAAAATCATGGGTATTATTATGGAGTTGGTCTCCATTTGCTGCTATAACACTGTTATGGGAAGGCTTTCCACTAGATGTTGGAACATTGCTGCGGGGACTTACTTCCATTCAGCCACAAGAGCATTAGTGAGGTCGGGCACTGATGTTGGGCGATTAGGCCTGACTCGCAGTTGGCGTTCCATTTCATCCCAATGGTGTTCGATGGGGTTGAGGTCAGGGCTCTGTGCAGGCCAGTCAAGTTCTTTCACACCGATCTCGACAAACCATTTCTGTATGGACCTCGCTTTGAGCACGGGGCATTGTCATGCTGAAACAGGAAAGGTCCTTCCCCGAACTGTTGCTACAAAATTGGAAGCACAGAATCTTCTAGAATGTCATTGTATGCTGTAGTGTTAATATTTCCCTTCGCTTGAACTAAGGGGTCTAGCCCAAACCATGAAAAACAGCCCCAGACCATTATTCCTCCTCCACCAACTTCACAGTTCCTGGCATCCGCCAAACACAGATTAGTCCGTTGGACTGCCAGAAGTGTGATTCATCACTCCAGAGAAAGCGTTTCCACTGTTCCAGAGTCCAATGGCGGTGAACTTTACACCACTCCAGCCAAAGCTTGGCATTTCGCATGGCTTTTGTGCGGCTGCTTGGCCACGGAAACCCGTTTCATGAAGCTCCCGACGAACAGTTCATGTACTGATGTTGCTTCCAGAGGCAGTTTGGAACTCGGTAGTGAGTGTTGCAACCTAGGACAGACGACTTCAGCACTCGACAGTCCCGTTCTGTGAGCTTGTGTGGCCTACCACTTCACGGCTGAGCCGTTATTGCTCCTAGATGTTTCCACTTCACGAAAACAGCGCTAACAGTTGACCGGGGTAGCTCTGGCAGGCAGAAATTTGACAAACGGACTTGTTGGAAAGGTGTGTCCATCCTCTCTAGAAATCCTTTTTCTTTATCCCTGCTTTCTCTCTAGCCGCTGTCTACAATCCTTTTTTTCTATCCACTCTTTCTATATATTTAATTTTCTTACCTGTCTATATTTTCTATCTGTCCATCCTTTCTATTCATTCTCTTTTATCTCCTTTCCTAGATCTGCTATTATACCTTGTTTGGAGAGTTTTTCTTTCCTTTCATTCCAACTCATGTCTGTGAGGGCTGGTGAGAGTGACAGGAATGACACTGACTGGAAGCATCGTGCTTTAAGTCTTAACTAATGACTCACGATCCAGCAGCTCAAAATATGATTGTCTGATACTCACTTGTTAAAGCAAGAGGAATCTCATTTTGGAATAACCTAAATCGTATCTCTTTTTGAAGTGCTTTCCATCCATCAAAAACTATTAGTCATAGACACACATTAACAACAACAAAGTCTGCCGGGAGTTATTACATTTTCAGATATTAAAGTGTACAGAAGTTTTTGGGAATACCTCACAAAGCCCACGATAATAACCAGGAGTTAGGCCTAAGCCGTAGTGAAGCAGGGCCTTCTCTACTGATGCCTCCAGGCATATCTCGCTGCTCTCCCTCCTCTCCTCCTCTCCTTGTGGCCACGTGCCAGCCGTCCCAGACTGAAGTGGAGGCAAAGTCAATTGCCAAACTCTAAACAACCACAAAGACACCAAATAATATCCCTGCTGTTTTGCTTTAGCATGAGACGGCTTCAATCTGGTTCCGGGATGGTGTGATCGCACCCGTTGTTGTGTTTTGGGATTCCATTCAGATTGGCTGCAGCCAAGGGACTGCGAGAGAGATGGATGGAGAGAGAAAGGGGAGATAAGGATAGATAAGGGGAGGGAAAGATAGCCCCGGCTCACACGTTCAACCCTCTGATCCCAGTGAGGTTGAGGGAGAACAATAGAAAGATTGACAGAGTGTAGAGAGAGAGGGGGGCGGGTTGAGAAAGAGTCCAAAATGTTGTTAGAGAGGGGGACAAAGAGACATCGATAGAGAAAGAGGGAGCGAGAGACAAAAATAAAAAGAGAGAGTTACAGTGGTCCTGGGAATCTGTTGGCCCCAGCCCTCCTATCTGTCACGTCTAGTTTGGGTTCTGTGTGTTCCCTTTGGAACCTTAATGAGAACCCAGCACAGAACAGCGCCAGACTGGGGTTTAAACCCTCGTTTGGCACTGAATCTGTCTCAAACACTCTTTCCCTTTCTTTCTATCTCTCTTAGTCTCACTTTCTTGCTATCTCTGTCTTCTTTCTCTCTGCCTCTATTACTCTCTCCACCTTTCCCCCAGTCTCTGTGTCTGTGCTACTCTGTCATTTATGTTCTCCCCCTCTCTTTTTCTGTCTCCCCATTTCTTCCCTCTGGTCGTGAGAACGTTTGTGTTTCTCTGATAAGGCTGATTTGCTCTAATAAAAGTATGAATCATTCTCAGGCCTATCAGTGTTGACTAATCCAGCCTAAAATCAGACCTATTATCACCCTGCAGTGTCTCTCTCTACCCAGATAACACATGTACTGTAATAGGAGTAACAGGAGACTCTAAAACACAATTGTCTGAGATTTCCTTGTTTCCATGTCATTAGCAATGGGGATGTATAGTAAATCAGCCTGGTAGTCCTGCGTAACTTCTATGTAAACCAGCCTGGTAGTCCTGCGTGGCTTCTATGTAAACCAGCCTGGTAGTCCTGCGTGGCTTCTATGTAAACCAGCCTGGTAGTCCTGCGTAACTTCTATGTAAACCAGCCTGGTAGTCCTGCGTGGCTTCTATGTAAACCAGCCTGGTAGTCCTGCGTGGCTTCTATGTAAACCAGCCTGGTAGTCCTGCGTAACTTCTATGTAAACCAGCCTGGTAGTCCTGCGTGGCTTATATGTAAACCAGCCTGGTAGTCCTGCGTGGCTTCTATGTAAACCAGCCTGGTAGTCCTGCGTGGCTTGTGTTTCTGATATATGATTTAATTGGTCCTCCTCTGGGAGTGTTTACCTGAGGAGAGTGTACATGTTTCTCTGGTACCGTGGGCCTGGCCAGGGACAGTAAGCAGAGGGGGTGTAGCCATTAAAGGAGTCCTGTCTGAAACAGAGACCTACGGCTCTCAGACAGATAAGAGCCAGCTGCTGCTGTTAGGGCTGGGACGGCTGCTATGTCTGCCCTCCCCTACACATACACACAGACACACACACACATGCATGAACAGTTGGAAATATATACGCACACACACCGACGCACGCTTGCAGACAGACATACACACCTCAGACCCCCCACCGTCTCCAGGCCACTTCTGCCATGACAAACCTCTTCGCTCACTCTGGCCTCCTCTCCCCTTCCTCTCTCACTCTCTCCTTCCCCTCCTCTCCCCTCTACTGCGTCTCCTCTCCTCCTCACCCTGGCCCAGGTCTCCTCTAGGGGAGACACAGTGCTTTCCTTTGCTTTTCTGTCTCTAGTCTCCAGTCTGCCTCACAGCCCAGCACTGCTGCTTCTTCTCCCCGACCCAGAATGTCTACCGTGCCCCTGGGACACTCAGCCTGGGGGACCAGAGAAGGAGGGAGGATAGGGAGCAGGGAGAGGATAGTTACCATGATATAAAACACTTGTGATATGATTCAGACTACTACAATCCACCACAGTTCCTTTACACACACCGGTTGACAAATGGCCAAGGGACAACTGGAATCCATGCACAGAGATACTGTATGTCAAAGATGTGAAGCATGCAAGACTTCCTATCAGTGGCTATTTTGAGGGGGAAAAAATGGGTCCCAGTAATGCACTGTGCAGTGTACACTCTAAGAAATATTGGGGACTCGAGAAACCCTGGATTGCTTGTCAATAGTTCATATTTGCACCTTCGGTTAGTTGAGGGGCTCCTGGAGGAAGCCTTGAATTGAGGCGTGGCTTAGTAAATGTCATTCCTGTTCACCTGTTCTGTTGTGTTGTCATCACATGTTAAGGTTCAACACTGACAGAGTTGTAGTTTCAATGAGGCTGACAGAGTTGTATGACTTCCTCAAGAGCCTATGCAAATCCCAAAGTGGGAATCAGCAATGTTAATACTATATTAGAATATGTAACATGCGTAAATATTCAAGGAACATTTTAATTTGCATTGTACGAACTTAACATGATTACATTTACGCTAACGGTTGACCAAAAATAACTATGTGAAAGTCACGCCTCCAATCTGATAGGCTGCCACCTCTATATTATTACAAATGAAACCCCTCCCATCACAAAAATGTTCCAACGGGTTCCTCAAAGAACCCTTTTTCAGCTGGAAAGGTTCCGCCGGTGTGGCAAGCCAGAAGGTTCTTCCAGGCACCTTTACTTCTAAGAGTGTCGTGAAATGAACAAAGGCTGGGTTAGTGCCATCGTTTTCAAATGAAAGAAACTGTTCTGTACAGTTCATCCATGCAAATTTGACTGTATTGTTGATTTGTCTGACTAGTCATTGTGTCAAAGTTCATCCTAGGTTTTATACATCATTTTCACTTCAAATTATAAATTTTTTTTGAACTCTCAACTTTTAAATGACACATTTCCTCCTGTATCTGTAACACTAGAAAGCAAGTGTACACTAAAGGTTCACAATATTCCTTTTTTGATAAAGCTGCCTGCACTAGTGTAGTTCTTGATTAACCTTGCTGATGAGTTCAACATGGTAAAAAAAAAAACAGTACTGTATGTTATTGGCACTGAGTACACATGACTTTTATTATGACAGTGTAGCGTGTCTAAAATTACCATTATACTGTGTAGAGGGTATGTTGGCCAGTTAATGCTGTACTATGTAAACAAACATAAATCATAACCCCAAGGTAATGAATCTCTTCCTGAGGAGACACACACCACACACACACAGAGTATACGGAGGCTCCAGACAGGTCAGATGAGACTTGTCACGTCCGTTGACACACGGCCCAATTAAAGGGGAGAATTAGTCCAGGACTGGGTGACCTCCCCAGGAATCTCCCTCCCATGCTGTGTGTACACTGTCAGACCCAACCACCAACCCTCCCTTTAAGCACTCTCACCTGCTAATTAGGGAGGCCAGGAGCTGTGTATGTGTGTGTGTGTGTGTGTGTGTGTGTGTGTGTGTGTGTGTGTGTGTGTGTGTGTGTGTGTGTGTGTGTGTGTGTGTGTGTGTGTGTGTGTGTGTGTGTGTGTGTGTGTGTGTGCGTGCGTGTGCGTGTGCGTGTGTGCGCGTAAGGCACTGAGTGCCCAGGACTGTCAAAGGGAACCCAGTGGATTTGCAGCCCAAGATGTCCTTACATAAATATTTGACTTTACTATTGTAAGTCTATGAGAGTCCAGTCCAACACACGTCATAGCCATGGCCAGCAGCTACGATTTTCAATTTAATGCCATTTATTGTTTTAAATGAATAAGTGTGTGTGTCTAGCTCGCATGTATGAATTCCTTAGTCATTAAACCCAAGTAGCCTTTTGTGTACAATGTTCAGCTGGGGTTATAGGAGTTTTATTGTGAGGAGATGTATTCTATCAGACACTGTGTTTTTTACTTTGGATAGTTTTGATGTGTGCAGCTTGCAGCTGTGTATGAATTAGGCCAGATACTGTAGGACCCAGGGATGGGAACAGCCAAGGCTAAGGCACAGTGACAGTGGCATCAGGAGCGTTCAGCCACATTCCCAGCTGTAGCCGGTGAAGGCTTATTTATCTGCAGGGAGAAGAACAGTAGCCTTCTGAAACAACACACACACTAACACCTGCTGCCCTGTCAGACCAACAGCAGCCATGGACACCAGCTACGACCACGTGGAATTGAACTAAGATGTTATAGGTGTCTGACTTTAGCTAAAGCTCACAAAGCAAGGCCTCTGCGAGTGTAGTTGAGTATAGTAAAGTATGTTTTGTAGCTGAATGTCAGTTTATTTGATCTGAGCTGAAAGAGGCCTTGAGGAGTTGGGAATGGAGAGGTGAGTGATGATGTGAGTGGGTTGAGTGTTGAGAGATGTGTAAGACTAGCCCTGAATGATCTTTAAAACAGTTGTTAGGGAGCTTTTAATGTAGTCTCTGAGGAGAGCAGGCACACAGCTCAGATTGGTGTGTGTGTTGAGAGAGAACAGAAACTCTGACAAATGCTAGGCTGGTATGTGGGAGATGGAGGAAGGGAAGCCTTGTTGATTATCGACTAGAGAGTCATACTACTTCTCACTGTACACATCGATGTCAGTCATTATGACACAGGTAATGTGCCATTTTTTAAAAGCTTTATTTTCCTCCCGTGTGTGATAGTCTAAAGGAATTGTGTATGTTTTGTTGGGGTGGGGGTTGTGTGTCTGTGTACAGTCAGTATATCAGCTTGTTTGTCTATGTATCTGTGTGTATCTGAGCATGTCTGTGTCAGAGCAGTAACATATTCAAAAGGTCTGGGGGAGTCTCCAGTCCAGCCCTCCAGCCTGGAGTCCTCTTGGCTCCCTCTCCCTAGGAGGAGGAGCTACTGGAACTTTTAGTTCCTAGTCCCTCTGTGCAGAGGACATCATTACCTACTGGAGGAGGGGTTAGGGGAACTGTGGGAGGGGCTATGGGAAGCCTCAGTGGTTAGCTCCTCCCAGCAGAGGGCATATCACTCTACTTACTCTCTCTGGCGTGGAGACTCAGAGCTCAGAGCTACATGGGACCAAAGCCTGGCTGTCTGCCTCACTGTCCGACTCCCACAGCTACCCTAGGGAGAGAGAAGGAGTGAGAGAGAGAAGAGAATAGAGAGAGAGAAGAGGAGAGAGGAGTGAAGAGATACGAGAGATACACCACCATTTTTTCTTATTTTCTTGTAATAGCTGTTGTGTTGTGGATGACGAGCGTTTGGCCAACTCTGGTCTCGGTCTCCGGTCCCAGGAAGAGGCAGGGTCATTGAAGTGAAATTGTGTGTCCTGTCCCGTCGCTTGTGCCAGTTTTATTTTTCCCTCCTGAACACTGGAACCATACTGTGACATTATGACTCTACTGGGCTCTGAACACTCCATACTGATACGAAGCAAGTTTAGATCAGGTAAGATCCTATACTGTGTGTGTGTGTGTGTGTGTGTGTGTGTGTGTGTGTGTGTGTGTGTGTGTGTGTGTGTGTGTGTGTGTGTGTGTGTGTGTGTGTGTCTTTTCATGTCTACTCACCTATCGGTAATCACCTATGCAATTGTCCATTCATTTGTTCATCCAACCCTTTGGACCGGCACTTTGTTGATGTACTGCATGAACGGCCTCTAACATATGATACAATGTTTGCACTGGCGTGGAATAAGAAACATGTATTTGTTTCAATGCCATTTGTCCCACCGTCAGTACTTGTATTTTGTTGATAGTGTACAGTAGTACAGGTACATGCTCTTTCGTTATCCTTCATCTGTGGTAGAGTATGATTGGCGTTGCCTCCCGTGCAGCAGAGCACAGAGACGTACCAGCAGGATGAGGGAGGTTGGATGACAGGTGTGTGTAATTTAGTAGGGCTGGCTGATAATGTAGTGGAGGAGGAGCAGAGAGACTCCGTCATCACAGAGTTGATGGAAGATACCACCCATCAGAGGTGACACCCTTTAATCACGTTGCTCTGCTCTGTGGATGCTATGGTGTATAGGTGCTTTGTTATTGAGCCGCTCGTAAAAGTCAAAACACGTGACCCCGGGTATGTGTGTGGTTGGGGTCAATCCCATTTAGATTTTGTTCATTCGGGACGTGAACTAAAATTCCAGTCCAAGAACAGCTAAAATCCTCATTGAAAATAATATATTTGAATTGAATTGGAATCGACCCCAACCTTGTGCACTTGTTGACAAGAGTTCTCTTGTACAGGTTCACGTACTTGTTTGCTTTTGAAGAAAAGCAGCGAGTGACTTTCTGCGTTAGGCTGTGATGAGAGTGGTGTGTGTGTGTGTGTGCGCGCGTGTGTGTGTGTGGTGTGTGTTGGTGACCTTACCTGCCTGTCTCAGAACAGTGTGGACTACAGTACTGATTTTAAACCCTTCTAACACACAGCAGCTGTTCGGGCTTCTCACACACACACACACACACACACACACACACACACACACACACACACACACACACACACACACACACACACACACACACACACACACACACACACACACACACACACACACAAAACCCTCTCTATCTCTCTCTCTTCTCTCCATGTCCCGTGTATATGCAGTCTACTCTTTATCTTTCAACTTTGTCTCTATGTATATGTCTGTACTGTGAACAATACTGCCCCCTCTCTGAAGGGAATGTCACTGACAGCCAGAGACACAGCCATTCGAATGCTTGGGACTTTCTCCATGTCCTGCTCAGTCACAGTTTGATACACACGGTTTACAGTCAACCAGCATTTTATCCAGTGATTCATTTCACTGTGAACAAAACGTAAGGAACAACAATACTTGAAAGGCTTTTACCAACTCTCTTTCTCTCTCTTTATTTGACTCCAGTGCAATCTCTCTGCCCTCGGCGCGGTAATTGCTTACCAGCAATCGCAGGCTAAATTGTGCTTTTCCTCTGTGTTGTTTAGACCAGCAACCGCGCGCTGGGAAATGACCTCTGGGCTCTGGGGGGAGAGAGCGAGATGTTAGGGCTGAAGTCATTGTAGTGGTATGGTCAGAGAAGGAGACTTTCACACGGCAGCGGCTCAGGGATTTGGTGTTTTGGTGTTGCTGTGTAACACACATTAGGCTGATAGACCAGTTATTACTGCACTGCTGCCGTTGGGAGACTGTTTAGTCTGACATGCTGGGTCACAGAGACAGAGAGAGAGACAGAGAGAGACAGAGAGCCTGGCTGAGGTTATTACAGTTGGTGACGTGGGTGTTTTGTGATGTAACGTTACAGCCCTTTCATGTATGTTATGTGTTCGGAGTTCCAGTTTATTAAAGTAAGTTGGCCAGTCAATGGAAATGGATGTCGCCAGGACAATAAATGACATTTGAAACGTTCTCGGTCCCTGGCTGGTTGGCTGTCAAGGAGAGAGGTGCTTGTGTTAGGCTGTGAACATGCAGTTAACACATTTATTTAGTGACCTATGCTGGAATCAAACTCCCAACTCTACTACTGCCAGCTCCATGCTCACACCAACAACAGTACGCTATGGGAACTACTACTGGTAAGATATTCTAGCAGCGAGGGATAAGGATCTCAGAGGGGTCCTAGGGGACGTGGATATGTTTAACTATAGTAAAAGAACAACATTTTTACCATCTGGGGACATTTTGTTAGTCCCCACGATGTCAAATGCTATTTCTAGGGGATTGAGAGTTAATGTTAGAATTAGTTTTAGGGTTAGAATTAGGTTAATGGTTAGGTTATAGGAGCTAGGGTTAGGTTTAGGGTTAGGGTTAGGTTTAGGGTTAGGGTTAAGAGCTAGGGTTAGTTTTAGGGTTACAGTTAGGAACTAGGGTTAGGTTTAGGGTTAAGGTTAGGGTAAGAGTACGGGTTAGGTTTACGGTTAGGGGTTAGGGAAAATAGGATTTTGAATGGGACTGAATTGTGTGTCCCCACAAGGTTTGCTGTATAATACTGTGTGTGTGTGTGTGTGCGTGTGCATGTGCGCTTCTCACTAGCATTGCATAACTGTGCAGGACAGAGATGTTGGAGTTGTATATTATGTCAACACTAAATCTAGGCTCAACGTGTTGAATTAGATATTATTTGTATTTTTACATTTGTCCATGCCTGCTGCCTCTGGAGAGTTTCATGGCAGTATAAATGGTAGGTTCTGTTATAAACATAACCTTGTTACAAACCCTGATACAACGTTCCAGTAGTGTCCATCTAGCATGTTTATGATTTTGTTGTAATTTTTATTTATTTTTTCACCTTTATTTAACCAGGTAGGCTAGTTGAGAACAAGTTCTCATTTACAACTGTGACCTGGCAGTTGGAACACCAAGCTTTCCTACGTAAACACGGTGTATTGTATCTCTCTCTCCCTGAATTGAGTTGTGATTAACAGTAGCGTTGGGGTGTCTGTGCTATCTCTGTGGGATTTCAGAGGGCCAGTTGGTGGTAATATAAAGCAGGGAAGTAACTATAACTCAGCTCAGAGCCAACTCTGTTACACACTGACAGGCACCACACTTCCAAGAATCACAAAGGACAGGGTGAGGATGGATCTGAAAATGATTTGCCCTAATGCCATAAATTAAACAGTGTGTGGAAACAGAAGGGTGTGTGTTTATTGGCACTGTGAGTGAATGTGTGGAAGACGAGAGAGAGAGAGAGAGAGAGAGAGAGATCTCAGGTTAAAGAAATGTTAGAAATCGTAGTCTTGTTTGGGGAACTCCTCTTTAGAGGAAACCCCTAACTATACCCTTTGACCTCTCCAGGAGCATCGCAGCTGCTTTGACAACAGCTGTGCCATGGTCGTTATGACTGTGTTGCCGTGTCTTTTTGCTCCAGGAATCATTTTGATTTGATTAGACTGATAGACATTTTTGTACAGTCAATGTTAATTGCTATGCCAGTAATTGAGATCACCAGAGCAGTGAACAGACTCTCCTGACATGGGACACAGGCCCTTTTGACAATTGGACGGGCTATTTATGAGCTGTTTATAAGATATGAATCAGATATTTATAGATCCATAAGGTGTTAAGAATAATTGTATTAAACCTGGCTGGGATCCAGTGTGGTGGGTTACTGATCCCTTGACAGAAAGAGAGAGAAAGCAAGGAGCTAAAGAGAGAGATTCAAAGTGATTCGAAGGGTTACTATACTGAAAAATGGTTTGCTCTTGACTTGAACCATATCTGTGACATACTTTGTCACAGTGTCCAGTCAGAGTGAATGGCTGTGCTCTTGCCATCTGAGGTACAGGTCAGGAGGTCACGGCTCAGGGATGTAAACTCAACCAGATGTTTAGAGAATTGTGTGTGTCATTATGAAACAGAAGTAGATGGCCCGAGAGGAGGGAGAGATAAAGCCAACACACACACACACACACACACACACACACACACACACACACACACACACACACACACACACACACACACACACACACACACACACACACACACACACACACACACACACACACACACACACACTACCGGTCAAAACCTTTAGAACACCTACTCATTCAAAGGTTTTTCTTTAATTTGACTATTTTCTACATTGTAGAATAATAGTGAAGACATCAAAACTATGAAATAACACATATGGAATCATGCAGTAACCAAAAAGAAAAGCTAAACAAATCAAAAATAATATTTTAGATTTTAGATTCTTCAAATAGCCTCCCTTTACCTTGGTGACAGCTTTGCACACGCTTGGCATTCTCTCAAGCAAAAACGTTTAATCGGTAGTGTCCACCACTCCTCAAACATCGCTCGGTATGTGTCACAGTGTTCCCATGGCGAATTGATCAAACAGATCTCTGAGCCTACGTAGCAGCTCTGTCCAGTCAGCGGTCCACTCCAACCCCAGAGCAGCTAAGAGTGATAAGCCTAAAGAGAAACACAACGATAATCAGTAGATCCACAGAGAAAGAACGCATCATACCACAATATCAGCTGGAGGGTGCCACTGTGAGACCCTCCAGCTGAGGTTATGGGCCAGTGTGTTTGTCAGAACACAGAGAGACGCACGCCCTCACAGACCACACACTGCCTAGCAGATCTGTTTAAAGGCCAGGAGCTGTGTTCATCATTCCCTGCATCCTGTTCACAGAAATATTTGTCAGCCCACAGTGCCATTTCTTCCTTGTTTTGTGTGTCTGTGCAACTCTTCTACGTCATTGCCGCACAGCGAGATTGGCACACAGAGAGATTGGCATGAAGCTTGTTTTGAGGACGGGAGCATCAGAACTTTGAGAACTTTTAAACAGTGGTGTGTTCTATCACTGAAACGTTGTTGATGTTGCTTCATGAAACTGTCAAACCCGATTCTCTAACCGTCACACAACCATAACAATACTTTCTCTGCTGCTATGGTACTCATCTGACATTAGTAGCATACTCAGTCTCTCTACCCCTCCTCTGTATCTCCTTCCCTCGCCCTTTTCTGCCCTCCCTCATCTCTCTGTCTCCCTGTCTCCCTCATCTCTCTGTCTCCCTCCCTTCTCCATCTCTCCCCTTGTAGTTCTGCAGTTAAGACTTCAGCAGAGGAGGACTCGAGAGCAGCTTGCAGACCAAGGCATCATGCCTCGTGAGTAACACTCTTTTACCCATGAAGTCATGCGCATGTGTACACACACACACGCACACGCACATGCACACACATGCACATGCACACACGCACGCACGCACGCACGCACGCACGTACGCACGTACACACACACACACACACACACACACACACACACACACACACACACACACACACACACACACACACACACACACACACATACCGCTCATAAGTGTGTGTGACACTATGTACTGCATTACTAGAGAGAGTGAGAGAGAAAGAGCGAGAGAAAAAGAGAGAGATTTAACTTGCAACTGACAACGGCAATGAAACACGACACGCTACATGGGCCTCGCTTCTACGAGCCGACGCACTTACCTCATGATAACACAACGTAGTCCTTAACACTGTAACCAGAGACCCATCTATCCTGATAACACAATGTTTAAGCTGATCTAGGATCTAAACCTCTAACCCCATAATATGTTATGGTGGATATATGATCACCTCTGTGATCTATGTGGAAGCCGTGAATCATCTTGCACAGTGAGACAGTAAGGGAGTATCAGACAGACAGACAGGCAGGGAGACAGGTAGGTAGAAAGGGGCACACACACACACACATACACACCCACAAAACAGGTATATTTCATCTGCTCATAAAAGTAGGGCTATATTACAAACTGGCTAATGTCTGTGAGAGAAGCCAGTCACGAGTCATCTCCACTATACAGTCCAGAGTTGTAGCCTGTGTGAGTGCACTTGTCTGAGTATTTATAAACCGGCTGCAGGCTGGGGTTAGGGGGTTGTAGTGTAGTAGGGAGGGTTGTTGAATGCTATCTCTCTGGCACGGTTTGACATTCGTTTCACTGGGGCTCCAGCAGTGAGATAACCAGTGGTAAGTGTGTGTGCAGAGGGAATTCAATCCAGAGGCCTAGCACTGCCACACTATGTGTGTGTGTGTTTGTGTTTGTGTGTGTGTGTGTGGGGGGGGGGGGGGGGGGGGGGGGGGCCTGCCCATGAATGTGTGTTAATAGACGGCACTCAGAGAAATCTTCAAAAACCCTTTCCATGTGTACTGCGGACCTCTCGCATACAATCAGCAGATAAACGGCCAATCGAAAAATTCTTCTGAAATAGTATTTGCCCTGTCGACCAATCACGTTTCCCCTAGCTGCTTTATCTCCGGCAGACTCCCAGAAACTGATAGGCCATGCTGGGCCTCTGGATTCCGTTCCCTCGCACACTTACCACTGGTTGCACACACACACAAACACACACAATGTATTATCCTTCACAGGACAGGGGACTGGGCAGTCAAATCCAAGCCTCTCACAGTGTGATGGAGAGAGAATGTGATTTCTCATTCTGTGCAGTTTTATTATGTAAATAAGGCTCATTTTTAATAATATTGTTTTTCAATGTCAATCATTTTTGATAGAATACCATTATCAGTATTGTGTGCACAAGTGTGTGCATGTGTGTGTGTGAGATGGACACGGCGTAGGGTGTGTGTATATATTACCCAGGGAACATCTGGTGTTTATTAGAATCCCAGAGTGCTGCTTCGGCCTCTCAGGGCTCTCTGGCTTGTGGCTGGCTGAGGAAGAGTCCACACACTTGCACACACTTGCACACACTTGCGCACGCACGCACGCACGCACGCACGCACGCACGCACGCACGCACGCACGCACGCACACACACACACACACACACACACACACACACACACACACACACACACACACACACACACACACACACACACACACACACACACACAGAGAGAGAGAGAGTGAGACACTGCCTCTCAATATGACGTGTGGTTGGCAGAGAAGGAAAGGTCCACATACACACACACACACACTAAGTCCTCTACTCCTCTAACACGATAAGTGTGTCGTTTCACCACAAATCTCCATTTCCCTAGATGTGGTACTTTTTCTTTATTCCATAGGGCCAATGGAAAAACTATGATTAGTACTGTATAGTTTATTCTACTGCGTTAATAGCACCATATACTGCACATAGGATTGGGATCTGAAGTGAGGTTTAAATTAGACAGAAAGTAAATAGTGGGTTTTAGTTTAGCTTTAGGATGTTTTAACTTGGTGCCAACTGTAAAGTAGACTGACTCATACCACAAGGTATGTTTCTATAAGAGATAATAGTCTGGAGAGCTGTGTAAAAACGCTAATGCCCTGCTGTGTTGTTATTCAGTGTCTGGACAGTGCTTAAATTGTTGCATTTGGAGAGTGATGTAATCTGCAGCTCTAATGTCACGAAGAGTGTTGTTATATGTTTTTTGTGCAGACTTTATATTACGTGGAGAGTTGATATGAAGTAGCTGTGTTGTGCTGGAGATACTTTTATGTAGTCTTCATGCATCTCTATAAAGCTTCTGCAGCCCTTATGTCAGGTTAGAATCATGTGCGAGTCAGAGAAGAGGACACAGTGAGTGACAGGCCGGGGCAGATGGTGTATTAGCAGACGGTGATCTCACCATCGCATCCCATGTGGCTGGTTAGCAACATGATCACTGCTATGCCAGGACAAACCATGCCAGGACAAACCATGCCAGGACAAACCATGCCAGGACAGACCAGGCCAGGACAGACCAGACCAGGCCAGCAGGTGATCCCTGTATCCTCTAGGGAAGGACACAGAAGGCCCTAGTCAATTACTCATACATCTTTCCTTCCTTCCTTCCTCCCTTCTTTCTACCTTTCCTTTCTTACTGCCTTCCTTCACAGCAAAATCGCCAGTGTTCATATCCTGGTGAGGACAGTTTTGGTGTTGATGTGGTGTTACTTTGTGTTACTATGAATGCCCCCTGGTGTTGCTTTTTAAGATGTTGTTAAAAAATGCTGTTGTTCAGTCAGGGTGTCAAATTGGCCAGTGTTACCTAGTGTTGAATTTTCAGTGTAACATTTCTAGTGTTGATTCAGTTGTTAAATTAACTTTGTAAGTGTTAAATGAACACTCATTGGTGTAAAATAATGCCAGTGTTGGTGTTAATAACCAGTGTTAAACCACAACCATGACCATCATTATTATATTTCTCAGCATGGTCTGTTGCAGGTTGATTTTTAGAATTGTTTGTTTCAATATCTATGTTTTTGCATGTACATTGGTTGATTAATCTTATGCAAGTCAAATATAAATAACTAACATTTTTATAAACTAATCCAATGTTACTTGGATTTATTGCACCCGTTACTGAACTGGTTGTTCCAATTTAAATGCTTTAAGTAGTCTCATATCTTAGTCTTCCCAACCCGGCAGTCATTCTGAATGCAGGTTGCAGGTGAATAAAAATTCTTAATGTTGGATATCCCCACTCTGGTTGCATTTCAATAGGAATTACACATCACAGCATAATGTGACTTGCAGGCCTGATGTGACCTGTAAACCATGAGTTTCAGGCCATTGTATTAGGGTTAAACTAGGCCTTCAAAATAAGGCCTTATAAATTGTGTTGTTTTGTATTAAGGAATACAATTTCATGATAGCATATTAATTTAGGATCACACTTGGTGAAGACCATTGGACTGAAAATGGATGAATGAAACAACTATATCTCTGTCACTAACAAATACAGTCATGGGTGGTCACTCGAAAGGCAAGACACTCTGGGAAATATGCAAATAAGGCTTTACACTAAACAGTTTGCTAATTTAACACTGAAAAGTGTGGACCCATATAGACAATGAACCCGTGTTAAATATAACACTCTCTGTGGATTAAACACTGGAGAATTTGCTGTAACGGTACCAGTGAACACCATAAGTGTACCTCAGTAGTGTAGCCAGACATTTGTTGCAATTATGCAATTCTACACATTCTTTCATGGGGCAAAGATTTAAAAAAATAA
Source organism: Salvelinus namaycush (assembly GCF_016432855.1). NCBI lineage: Eukaryota > Metazoa > Chordata > Actinopteri > Salmoniformes > Salmonidae > Salvelinus > Salvelinus namaycush. The sequence goes on along the minus strand of NC_052341.1, from coordinate 22,653,616 downwards.
GTTTTAAAGCTAATTCAAGCTAAAAATATAGGTGTGTTGACTTGTATGCTAAATGAACAAATGAAGTAGGCAGTGGCATGGTACATATAGCCATAGAAGCACAGTGACATAGGCCTCAATGCGGTCATATTCATGGCTTATTGCGGGTCTTGCTTTCAGTTAGTTATTTTTTGCCGCCCATCCCATGAGAGGGAATGTCATTCCAGCACTGTTTGCTATCAGTACTATCTGATGGTGTTTGCATATTTAGGTAAAAAGACAAATAATGCCAGAAAACGACTTACAATTCATGACCACAAACATGTGGACACCTGCTTGTCGAACATCTCATTCTAAAATCATGAGCATTAATATGGAGTTGGTTCCCCCTTTGCTGCTATAACAGCCTCCACTGTTCTGGGAAGGCTTTCCACTAGATGTTGGAACATTCCTGCAGGAACTTGCTTCCATTCAGCGACAAGAGCATTAGTGAGGTCGGGCACTGATGTTGGGCAGTTATGCCTGGCTTATAGTAGGCGTTCCATTTCATCCCAAAGGTGTTTGATGGGGTTGAGGTCAGGGCTCTGTGCAGGCCAGTCAATTTCTTCCACACTGAACTCGAGAAAAAAAATATCTGTATGGACCTCGCTTTCTGCACCGGGGCATTGTCATGGAAACAGGAAAGGGCCTTCCCCAAACTGTTGCCACAAAGTTGGAAGCATAGAATCGTCTAGAATGCCATTGTATGCTGTAGCGTTTAGATTTCCCTTCACTGGAACTAAGGGGCCTAGCCTGAACCATTATTCCTCCTCCACCCAACTTTACAGTTGGCACTATGCATTCGGGCATGTAGCGTTCTCCTGGCAAACCCAAATTCGTCCGTCGGACTGCCAGACGGTGAAGCATGATTCATCACTCCAGAGAAAGCGTTTCCACTGCTCCAGAGTCTAATGGCGGCGAAGTTTACACCACTCCAGCCAATGCTTGACATTGCACATGGTGATCTTAGGCTTGTCTGAGGCTGCTCTGCCATGGAAACCCATTTCATGAAGCTCCCGACAAACAGTTATTGTGTTGACGTTGCTTCCAGAGGAAGTTTGGAACTCGGTAGTGAGTGTTGCAACCGAGGACAGATAATTTTTTCGCGCTTCAGCCCTTGGCGATCCCGTTCTGTGAGCTTGTGTGGCCTACTACTTGGCGGCTGAGCCATTGTTGCTCCTAGACTTTTCCATTTCACAACAACAGCACTTACAGTTGACCGGGGCAGCTCTAGCAGGGCAGAAATTTGACAAACTGACTTGTTGGTAAGGTGGCATCCTGTGACGGTGACACGTTGAAAGTCACTGAGCTCTTCAGTAAGGCCATTCTACTGCCAATGTTTGTCTATGGAGATTGCATGGCCGTGTGCTCTGTTTTATACACCTGTGAGCAACGGTTGTGGCTGAAATAGCCGAATCGACTAAATTGAAGGTGTGTCCACATACTTTTGTGTATACATAGTGTAAGTACTAGCTACAAATCACATTTTTTACACCTTGTAAACTGTGACAGCAAACATAAAGAACAACCACGTAGTGTAATTGATTTGACATTAATTTATTATTTAAGCCAGCATCATCTTGTGGACCCTGTCACGACTTCCGCCAGAGTCAGTCCCTCTCCTTGTTCGAGCGGCATTCGCCGGTCGACGTCACCGGCCTTCTAGCCATCACCGATCCACTTTTCATTTTCCATTTGCTTTGTCTTTGTTTTCTACACACCGAGTTTCAATTCCCTCATTACATGTTCATTATTTAACCCTCTGGTTTCCCCCATGTTTGTGTGTGTGTTTGTTTTATTGTGAAGGCTGTATCTGATGGCTGGTATATTGTTGCCAGGTTTTGTGATTATGCCCGTTTATTTTGTGGTACCGGTATTTTTCCCGCACCATAGTATTGTGTGTATACTGGTGTTATCTTGTATTAAATACCTTGTCCACGCATCTCAGCTCTCCTGCGCCTGACTCCTTTCACCAGTTACCCACAGCTTTGACAGACCCCAGGAAGAGTAGCGGCTGCGTTAGCTGCAGCTAATTGGGATCCTTATAAAAATGCTAAATTGCAGATGTCCTACCTCCAGCACAGGTAGTCTCCAATGAAGACTGACATCAAACAAAGTCCATAGGCTATACAGTTTCAATGATGGTCCTTTTCAAAGTTTTCTTAATATTTACTGTATCAGTGTGTTCTGGTTTGTCCTCTGGGTTTTGCCTGACAAATAAGTTCTGTTATAGTCACAGACATGATTCAAACAGTTTTAGAAACTTTAGAGTGTTTTCTATCCAATACTAATAATAATATGCATATATTAGCATCTGGGACTGAGTAAGAGGGAGTTTACTCTGGGCACGCTTTTCATCCAAACGTGAAAATGCTGCCCCCTATCCACAAGAAGTTAACTTCTTGACGCACGGATCCCTTTAGCGGGAACATTTTCGTAAACAACCGCTGAATTGCAGAGCGCCAAATTCAAAAGAAATACTAAAAATATTTATAATCATGAAATCACAAGTGAAATATACCAAAACACAGTTTAGCTTGTTGTTAATCCACCTATCATGTCAGATTTTGAAAATGTGCTTTACAGCGAAAGCAATCCAAGCGTTTGTGAGTTTATCAATCACTAGACAAAACAGTAAGAACAGCTAGCCGCAAATGAGCTTGGTCACGAAAGTCAGAAAAGCAATAAAAGTAATCGCCTTCCTTTGATAATCTTCGGATGTTTGCACTCACGAGACTCCCAGTTACACAATAAATGTTATTTTTGTTCTATAAAGATTAGTTTTATAACCAAAAACTGCCATTTGGTTTGCGCGTTATGTTCAGAAAACCACAGGCTCGTTCCGGTCCTGAAAGGCAGACGAAAATTCCAAAAAGTATCCGTAATGTTCGTAGAAACATGTCAAACGTTTTTTATAATCAATCCTCAGGTTGTTTTTAACATACATAATCGTTAATATTTCAACCGGATGGTAACCTATTCAATACTACAGAGAAAGAAAATGTTGAGCTACATCTCTCGCACTCAGGAACTAATCAAAGGACACCTGACGCGTTTTGAAAAATCTTGCTAATTTTTCAAAATAAAAGCTTGAAACTATGTATAAAGCCTGGTCACAGCCTGAGGAAGCCATTGGAAAAGGAATCTGGTTGATAGCCCTTTAAATGGAAGAGGGGCAGGCAATGGAACAGGGATTTTTCCAAATAAAAGGCACTTCCGGGTTGGATTTCCTCAGGTTTTCGCCTGCAAAATCAGTTCTGTTATACTCACAGACAATATTTTGACAGTTTTTGAAACTGTAGAGTGTTTTCTATCTTACTCTATCAATTATATGCATATTCTAGCATCTGGACCTGAGAAATAGTCCGTTTACCTTGGGAACGTTATTTTTCCAAACATAAAAATTCTGCCCCCTAGCTGAAAGAGGTTAAAAATTGTTAGATTTAACACCCACAGTGTTCAATTTACCAATCAGATTTTGCTGTGTTCTTTTCTATCTTCACTTTTTGTCTTTTAGGCATGTATTTGGATATTCACTCATGAAGGTCATTAACTCTTAAAGTAGTCCAGTAGTTTCTATATTTGGAAAGGATATTGATCAGTGATTGTAACCAATAGCCATACTCTGGACTATATAGATGTAGCTATAATTTGTAGTCTGTACAAAATGATGACTCTGTGGCTCGGCAGATGTAAGCGTATAACTGTTGTTTTAAAATGTTCTATCAATTCTTAATGAGACAGCAATAGTTCTTAATTAAAAGGAGCCAATGAAATATACTTAATATCATTCCATTCAATTGTTTCCTGGCACATAGTCCAGATTTCAGCCATCGATGAAAGATTTGACCAAATAAGTGCTGTTACTATTTCTCTCGGTGGTTTAATCAAGCTAGCTCAGGTTATCCATCCTACTGTAAGAGAAGAATGGATATTGGGCCAACCCAACCCAGGATTATTTGTATAGGATTAATGGGCAGTGTGTGTGCAAGGCAGTCTTACCCATATCACTATATCCCTTTTAATTATCTCTAACCCCATTTATTTATCCAGTGGAGGAAGTCTGTCTACCTTCCATGAGGGGAGGAAAAGGATTCAATGTTGACCTTTTATGAGCACCTGGCACCAGCCAGCTCACCAGCTCTGACACTTAGGCATTAGGGCTGCAATTTTGGGAGAACTGCTTGGAACAGGTCTCAGACCAGGACACGTATAAGTCGTCAGTGGATGTTTTGCCACTGGAGATTCAGATGAGGAGCCCAACTGGCCTTAATCAACTCATATACAAAAACGTTAATAGTCAAGGGAGTTAATAGTGTGGCTTTGCTTGCTGTGTATATGTAGACCCGGAGGGGGACGTTTCGTCTGTGGAGGCTCAGCTGAGGCTGAAGAGAGCCCGCCTGGCAGACAACCTCAATGACAAACTGGCCCTGAGACCTGGCCCCATGGAGCTGGTGCACAAGAATATCATTCCCCTAGACTCTGCTGCATTCAGACAGGCAGCCGCCACGACAGGTATCACTGAGTGATCGGATGCCCTTTGCACGTAACACCTATCTGCCTGTATCTTGACGTGTGTGACTCACAATCACCGGTGTGTGATTTTTGACACGTGAACGTGTGAGTTTGGTTTTAAATTTGTTTTTGAGTTTGAAAAGGGTGTGTTTTAACTCTTTAGTGGCCTGGAAATAAGGCTATACAGCTGCGGTGACAAACTAACCGATGGACCTAGACTAAACGTAGTAAACCTTTTTAAAGGCAAAGTGCAGTCAAAACCGTGATTTCCTGTGTTGTGTATATACGCTGAGTGTACAAAATATTAAGGACACCTTCGTAATATTGAGCTGCATCCCCCTCCCCTTTTGCCCTCAGAACAGCCTCAATTCGTCGGGGCATGGACTCTGCAATGTGTCGAAAGCGTTCCACAGGGATGCTGGCCCATGTTGACTCCAATGCTTCCCACAGTTGTGTCAAGTTGGCTGGATGTCCTTTGGGTGGTGGACCATTCTCTATACACAAGGAAAACTGTTGAGCGTGAAAAACCCAGCAGCGTTGCAGTATTTGACACAAACTGGTGCTCCTGGCACCTACATACATCTATACATCCACTTCAAAGGCACTTAAATCTTTTGTCTTCCCCATTCACCCTCTGAATGGCACACATACACAATCCATGTCTTAGTTGTCTCAAGGCTTAAAATCCTTCTTTAACCTGTCTCCTCCCCTTCATTTACACTGATTGAAGTGGATTTAGGTGACATCAATACGAGATCATATCTTTCACCTGATTTACCTGGTCAGTCTGTCATGGAACGAGCAGGTTTCCTTAATGTTTTGTATACTCGGTGTATATTTCACATTATGAGGTTGGAATAATACTGTGAAATTGTGAAAATTATGATAATGACGTTTTAATGTGAAGACCGCCTGAAATGTAAGTGTGTTTTGGTGGGAGGGAGTTTTGGCCTGCCTGGCGACATCACCAGGCGGTATAAGTTATTGGTAACACTTTACTTGACACCTATGTCATCACCTTATGACATGGTCATAACCTGTCATAATATGGTCAAAACACTGTCATGACACACATTTAGACCTGTTAGACATTTAGACCTGTTAGACCTGTTAGACATATTTAGACATATTGTATATTGCATTATTTTATATCTGGCTACTTGTCAACAGTATGTTTATTTTATATTTTCTGAAATTGAACATATTAAATTATCATTGTAATTGCGCACACAATGATGTCATACCTACACCTACTCCAATGCTCTGTCGCTGATGACTGGAATGAATGCTGGAGCAGATTTCAGGAGCAGGACAAAGCACGAGGAGCAAGCTCAACTGGCTTAAAGTGCATTGTCTTAGTCCAAGTAAAGTGACACAGGATGGTCATAATGCTTCATGACAGTGTCATAAAGTGTATTTTCTACAATTGATTTAAAATATGACGAGAAAAAAACATGACTGTAAAGAATTCCTTGCAACATCAACAAAGGAATTAAAACTTCTTAAGACTAGGGGGCGACATTTTAACTTTTGGATGAATTGGTGCCCAAATTAAACGGCCTCGTACTCTGTCCTAGATCATATGATATGCATATTATTATTACTATTGGATAGAAAACACTCTGAAGTTTCTAAAACTGTTTGAATTATATCTGTGAGTAAAACAGAACTCATATGGCAGGCAAACTTCCAAACAGGAAGTGAAAATTCTGAAATGGGTCGCTGTGAAAGGCATCGCCTATTCAATTGCCTTATATTTATAGATCTGTATGCACTTCATACGCCTTCCACTAGATGTCAACAGGCAGTAGAACGTGGAATGAAGCGTCTAGCCTGATGTGGGACCGAACGAGAGCCTTTGGAGTGACAGGTCAGGCATATTGCCAGTTCTTGGCCACGCACACTACGCATGTGATGTCCTTGTCTGCAATGCGTTAGATAGACATGAAGAAATGCTCCGTCTGGGACGTTATTGGATATATATGAGAAAAACATCCTGAAGATTGATTCTCAACTGAGTTTGACCAGTTTATTCGATTTGTAATATCACTTTTTGAAGTTTTCGTTCATTAGCGTAAAGTTCTATGGACACGTGAACTACACATGCTAGCCAAAGTTGCTAATTCGACAGAAGTAATGGACATTATAAAACAAAAAAAGATTTATTGTGGAACTAGGATTCCTGGCACTGCATTCTGATGAAAGATCATCAAAGGTAAGGGAATATTTATGATGTAATTTCGTATTTCTGTTGACTCCAACATGGCGGAGAATGGCTGAGCGCTGTCTCAGATTATTGCATGCTGTGCTTTTTACTAAAGTTATTTTTTAAATCTAACACAGCGGTTGCATTAAGAACCAGTGTATCTTTAATTATATGTTAAACATGTATCTTTCATCAAAGTTTATGATGAGTATTTCTGTATTTCACGTGGCTATCTGTAATTACTTTTGCTATTTTGGAGCCATTTCTGAACATGGCGCCAATGTAAAACCACGATTTGTGGCTATAAATATGCACATAATCGAAGAAAACATAAATGTATTGTATAACATGATGTCATATGACTGTCATCTGATGAAGTTGTTCAAAGGTTAGTGATTCATTTTATCTCTATTTGTGGGTTTTGTGAAAGCTATCTTTGCTGTGAAAAAATGGCGGTGTGTTTTTGGATATTGTGGTGAGCTAACATAAATATATGTTGTGTTTTCGCTGTAAAACATTTTAAAAATCGGACATGTTGGCTGGATTCACAAGATGTTTATCTTTAATTATATGTACAACATGTATTTTTCATCAAAGTTTTATGATGAGTATTTCTGTATTTCACGTTGCTCTCTGTAATTATTCTGGCTATTTTGGAGCCATTTCTGAACATGGCGCCAATGTAAAACCACGATTTGTGGCTATAAATATGCACATAATCGAACAAAACATAAATGTATTGTATAACATGATGTCATATGACTGTCATCTGATGAAGTTGTTCAAAGGTTAGTGATTAATTTTATCTCTATTTGTGGGTTTTGTGAAAGCTATCTTTGCTGTGAAAAAATGGCTGTGTTTTTTGGGATATGGTGGTGAGCTAACATAAATATATGTTGTGTTTTCGCTGTAAAACATTTTAAAAATCGGACATGTTGGCTGGATTCACAAGATGTTTATCTTTCATTTGCTGTATTGGACTTGTGATTTCATGAAATTATATTATATTATATCCCTGTGGCGCTAGGCTAGGCTATGCTAGTCAGCGTTTCTGATGACAGTTATCCCGGATCCGGGATGGGTGGTCCAGAGATGTTTTAAGAAACAAACTTTCAAACGAAAGGACATTTCTTGGCAGGGAAAAAACACATTTGAATAAATGTGGTTTGACACTCTTATGTAGGTGTCATAACCAGCCATAAAATAACGGAATATATGCCACAACAGGTGTAAATATATGGGTCATGACAGTGTTATGACCATATTATGACAAGTTATGACAAGTTAAATCAGCTGTTATGACATGGTTATGACCGTGTGTGTAGAATTGTAGGAAATGACCTTGAAAACTGAAAAATGTTCTCTTCGATGCCAAGAGGCGCGCTTTTAAAATGTTTCTTCCCAGGGCCCGAGATTTGGTTTGTCCGGCCATGCACTGCCGAGGGTCGAGGGTCGTAGTGAAACGCTGTATACTTATTATTTATTTGTATCACTCGAGTTGTGTTCTGATTATGAGGGGATCCCTGATGAATTTGCTATCACCAAAGGGGTCCCCAGCCCCCCGAAACGTTTGAAAAGTTAATAGACCAATAACAAATTGAGTTACAAACCTCTGCCAATAACAGCTAGTTTTCAGGTTACATATCCCTCCCATTAGGCTGGTCCAATTAGGCCCCTCACAGTTCACTCCCAGACAGTCCTAGATGTTTGCTGGACAAATTGCTCTTTGTTTCTTTTTGACCATTTGAATTGAAATAAAGAATATATAGCAGTTAGGTACTTAATTGTTACCCAGAAGTGATTTGATATTGATACACTGAACAAAAATATAAATGCAACATGCAACAATGTCAAAGGTTTTACTGAGTTAAAGTTTATATAAGGAAATCAGTCCATTTAAATAAATAAATTAGTGCCTAATCTATGGATTTCACATAACTGGGAATACAGCTATACATCTGTTGGTCACCTTAAAAAAAAGTAGGGGTGTGGATCAGAAAACCATTCAAATTGCCATTGACAAAATGCAATTGTGTTTGTTGTCTGTAGCTTATGCATGCCCATAGCATAACCCCACTGCCATCATGGGGCACTCTGTTCACAACGTTGACATCAGCAAACCACTCACTCACACGATGCAATACAGCTGTCTGCTATCTGCCAGGTACAGTTGAAACCGGGATTCATCCGTAAAGAGCACACTTCTCCAGCGTGCCATTGGCCATCGAAGGTGAGCATTTGCCCACTGAAGTTGGTTACGATGCCGAACTGCAGTCAGATCAAGACCATGGTGAGGACGACGATCATGCAGATGAGCTTCCCTGAGACGATTTCTGACAGTTTGTGCAGAAATTCTACGGTTGTGCAAACCCACAGTTTCATCAGCAGTTATCTGGGTGGCTGGTGAAGAAGCCGGATGTGGAGGTCCTGGACTGGCATAGTTACATGTGGTCTGTGGTTGTGAGGCCGGTTGGACGTACTGCCAAATTCTCTAAAACAACGTTGGAGGCGGTTTATGGAAGATAAACAAATAAAATTAACAATCAACTCGGGCAACAGCTCTGGTGGTTATTCCTGAAGTCAGCATGCCAATTGCACGCTCCCTCAAAACTTTAGACATCTGCGGCATTGTGTTGTTTGACAAAACTGCACATTTTAGAGTGACCTTTTATTGTCATCAGCACAAGGTGCACCTGTGTAATGATCATGCTGTTTAATGAGCTTCTTGATGTTCCACACCTGTCAGGTGGATGGATTATTTTGGCAAAGGAAAAAATCTCGCTAAAATGTGGGATATAAACAAATTTGTGCACAACATTTGAGAAAAATAAGCATTTTGTCCGTATGGAAAATTTCATGGCTCTTTTATTTCAGCTTATGAAACATGGGACCAACACCTTACATGTTGCGTTTATATTTTTGTTCAGTATTAAAAAACGTCTGGATTGGGCCTTTTAAGTTTAGTGTGAACCACAAGCAACCGAGAGCATGCATTGAATTGCATGCAGTTCAGCATTCTGTAGAGTTGGTGGTATATTTTGCAACATCATAGCTTCCCTATTGAAATTATGTGGCAACCATAGCACACTACAAAAGCATACTATTTTATATACTAGCCAGTATAAAATAAATAAGGATCCCTTAACCTTGGGCATCCTACTGGGACATATTGAAATGTTTCTCTTACATCCAAGTATGTTAGTCCTCCCCTCTATATCATGCTTGGCTGGGTTTTTGTATACGCTGGTTTTCTGTTTTCCTCCTCGGGCTCTTCAGTAAACATATTGCGTAAGATCAACACGGGGCTGAAGCGGCGAGGTTTACTCTACCTCCCTATGAACAGGGAGGATGCTTATTGAGACAAACAGCAGCTGTATTTGGGTCCACCCTTCTCTGAAGAGAAGTGTGTGTGTGTGTGTGTGTGTGTGTGTGTGTGTGTGTGTGTGTGTGTGTGTGTGTGTGTGTGTGTGTGTGTGTGTGTGTGTGTGTGTGTGTGTCCCTCCCCCACTTCTCTGATTTATATGGCTCCAGTGAGTCACCTATGAAGGTATCTGATTGGACAAGGCTGTTGTTCAGCTGTCTGCCACCTCCCCTTCACCCCGCTCACACACACAAACCTTATTTATCACGGAGGCCCCCACCCGCCCCATCCTGCAATGCGATGACCTCTTCCATTTCTTTATCATCTTTGAAAATATTAGATCTCTGACATCCAGTTGCAGTCCTTGCTGACAGAGAGATGTTATGTGGAGGAACTCAGGATGTGGTTAGTTTGAGACGATCATGCATCAGGACATAATAATAGCCCAGTAACAACTTGTTCTGTCCCCATGCTAGTGTCCTTTCTGTGACCGAGTGGGACTGAAGTAGACAACCCTACCCAGTCAGGTGGTCCTGAACCCTGTGTGTGTGTGTGTGTGTGTGTGTGTGTGTGTGTGTGTGTGTGTGTGTGTGTGTGTGTGTGTGTGTGTGTGTGTGTGTGTGTGTGTGTGTGTGTGTGTGTGTGTGTGTGTGTGTGTGTGTGTGTGTGTGTGTGTGTGTGTGTGTGTGTGTGTGTGTGTGTGCGTGAGAGAGAGAGAGAGAGAGAGCACAAAGAGAGCGCAGAGTGAGTGCAGAGTGAGTGCAGAGTGAGTGAGTTCAATACCAACAGGTGGTAGGAAATAACACCCAGGCCTGTGCCGCTGTGTGTGTGCAGGCCCAGAGTGCCACAGAGCAGGGCTGATGGTGTGATTGAAACCAGGGTCTGCTCTTGGCAGGTCACATGTTCTCATTCTAAAAGAGAGTCACAGGCACGCGCACAGACACACACACATTACCACTCTTCCCCTCTCCTGGCTCTGTCCCTTTGTTAACCTCAGGCTCTGCTCCTCCAGATAGCACAGTCTCTAACAGCTAAACCAATCAAGGCTCTGTTCACTATCACTTCAGCCAATCAGGGCTGTGTTCACTGTAAAGTGGCCATGTCAATCTCTGCCCACTGCAGAGTAGCACCTCAGGGCTAAGTGTTTCACTAGGTGACAGTGACAGAAGGGCAGTGTGTGAATACTGATGTTAAACAATAGAGAGGATAGGGACTGTGTTGTACAGAGCAATGTGCAGTGGTGTCGCACGTAGGCAGTTCTCAGAGAGCCACATACTGTACACACATTCACATCTCTCTCACTAATACACAACCCTGCAAAAGTCCAAGGAATGTTATGTTTGAACCTCTGGAAATATTTAAAGATATGAACAGATTTACATTTCAAAATCCTTCAATTCTAAACCCTCTTTGCCAGTATCTTGTCGTGTGTCAGGTTTCAGTCCTCTGTCTCTCTGCGTGTGATTAAACTGCCTCCTGTGTGGTTCTCTGTAGTGAACCACATCAAGTTCTCATCCCCTCCCTCTCTCCTCCCTTGCTCACCCTTCTCTCTCTTTCTTTCTCTCTCTCTCTCTGTCTCCAGTGAACCATGGGAAGTTTCCTAAGCAGGAGGACTCGTATGCGTTCGAGGAGGACAGCAGCAGTGACAGTCTGTCTCCAGAGCAACCCCACAGTGACGAGTCCCAGGGGTCCGCATGCCCCTCCTCTGAGGCCATGGGCAGCACCCCCTCCTCCTCCTCATCACCAGCCCTCACTAGACCTAGACAGGTAATACTCCTCCTCCTCCTTACCTCTCTCCTTACCAGCCCCAAATAGGCCCATCGTCCTCTCATTTCCCCTCCATCACCCCTTCCCTCTTCTCCTCCTCCTTCTTGATAATGTATCATAACATAAACTATCCTCCATGAGTTAACACACTATGAACAATAGGTGCACCAAAGTCTGCCCTATGCGTTCACAAACATACCCCAGTCAGTTATGCGGTAATGAGTCATTTCAAGCAGGGAGCTGGGTTAAGCCTGCCATCTTGTGGTGGCTGGGAGAACTACAGTGTCCTCCCCTGGGTTCTCTCGTGACCGTTGGAACATGTGTGACTGCTCTTTGGCACGTGTCACATTCCTCTATGCCAGTGTGTCTGTCTCACACAGACACAGTATGCTGAAGGCTACTGCTTCCTGTGTTTTATCATCTCAGTGCACCACATTCTGCACCACTCTCCCCTCAATGTGTGGACAGAGATGATGACATCATTCCCAACGGTCACTGGAAGCTTCTGCCAGAAACCGTTTTTATTTTAAGTGTTTACCAAAAGTCAGCTTGGGCTTAGTACCCAATTCCTATTTTCTAATGATTTAATTTTCATGTTTTATATAAATCAATAAATGTTCTTTGAATTCATCTTGTTGTTTTATGGTGGGCCAACCACTGAATGTAGTTGACATTTCCTGTATTCATGTCTTTCTACTGTCTGCATTTGTGTTCCAGGGGTGTCAGAACAGGGACCCGTCTGATCAGAGCAAGGAAGATGGCTTGTCTGCGGCTAACAATGGGCTGTCTGCCACCCCACCCATACCTGTCCCTGCCATAGTCAAGGTAGGAACAAACACTTTACTGTCGTACTGACCTCTTCATAGCCAAGACGACGCATCACATTAGAGAACTTCAGCTTGTATTGCGTATATTGTATGTTCTCACTATTTCTCCCATTGATTCTACAGTCCAAGACATCGGACAAGAACCGCCACAAGAAGCCCAAAGATGTGAAGCCCAAGGTGAAGAAGCTGAAGTACCACCAGTACATCCCTCCGGACCAGAAGCCCGAGAAGTCTCCCCCTCCCATGGACTCAGCCTACGCCAGGCTACTGCAGCAACAACAGCTCTTCCTACAGCTGCAGATCCTCAGCCAGCAAAAACACGCACACACACACTCCCAGCATACACACTCCCAACACACACAGGCCCATGCACATCAACGGCAGCCTAGTTTCAGCTACCAGCCCCTGCACCAGCCAGTCCAAGCCCAAAAGTGAGTACCCTAGATGGGGAGATGGTCTAACTCTAACCCCATGTCTCAGATCTGACCTTCAATGTACAAAATGTTGAATGTTCCATAATATTGTAATTTTTTATCTTTATCTCTCGAAAATCTAATGTTTTCCTATCTTTAGACAATCCAGTGAGCAGCTGACGGTGGGTAGCTCCAGTGTTACTACTAACATGATCAACAGTAGCTCCTCGTCTCCAGTTAAGACCACATACTCTGGTCAAACCAGCATCTCACCAGTCAAACCTGGTCCTCTGCCACCTAACCTGGATGACCTGAAGGTAGGTACTCTCTGTCCATAAAGCGAGGGATATATTCTTTATTACGGGTTGGAAAAATAACTCATATACTGTAAGTGTAAGACTTTCAAAATGCAAGCATCTAATGTCTTTCCTCTACCCCTTTATCCGTCGCTATATCTCTCTCTCCCTCCATCTTACAGGTGTCAGAGCTCAGGCAGCAGCTTCGTATCCGGGGCATGCCCGTCTCAGGCACCAAGACAGCCCTCATCGAGAGACTCCGCCCCTTTAAGGACCCCACCTCAAGCCCCTCGCATTCAGGCTCCAATGACATCACCACGGTCACCTTCCCTGTCACCCCCACGGGGTCCCTGTCTTCCTACCAGTCCCCCTCCTCCTCCAGCGCACTCTCCCAGGGGGGATATTACCCTTACCCCAGCACCTCCTCCACCCCACCCATCTCCCCCGCTTCCTCAGACCTCTCCCGTAGCGGCTCGCTCCCAGACAGCTTCAGCGACGTGCCCATGTCCTCTCCTCCACAGTTTGGCCTCCAGCCGTCCCCGGCCCAGCTCAGCTCTGAAGAAGGCCTGGGAGGAGGGGGTCTGAGTGGGGCAGGACTACGGGGAGGGGAAGGTGGAGGGATGGAGGGTCTGGAGGCAGAGAAGGATAAGATGTTGGTGGAGAAACAAAAAGTGATCGAGGAGCTGACGTGGAAGCTGCACCAGGAACAGAGACAGGTGGGTAACTGCACTGTTCAATTCAATAAAATGTTATTGTCCTTAAAGGGCCATTCAAGGCTAAGCTTACCTACTGTTAACACCCTGTTTCACAATAGGTGGAGGAGCTCAAGATGCAGCTGCACAAGAGGAAGCGTTGCCATGGCGCCACACATGAGGGTGTCCCGGCTCCGTCCCAGCCCCACCACCTGCACCTCCAGCAATCCCCCTCGCTGATGGGGCAGCACTTCTTTGGAGTGACTGTCAAACAGGAGCCCATGTCCCTTTCCTCCAGCTGCCCCCTCTCCTCCCCCAAGCACCTGAAGAGTCCTCCAGGAAGCTGCATGGAGGGGATGGGCCACTGCGGTGCCTCCCTGACCAATATGGGAGGCCCTGGTGGGCAACGATGCCTGGACTCAGTCCCCTCCTCTGGAAGTCCCTCTGGCATGTCTGCCTTCCTCAGCCCCCAGTGCTCTCCTCAAGACTCGCCCATCACCAAGACCTCCAGCAGCTCCCAGCCTTCCTCCCCCAACAACCCCTACCTGTTGTCACCGCCGCTGGGCAGAGACGGGTGTAGCCACTCCCTCAACCAGACCAGCACCAGGCCCCGCAACATGCAGGTAGGCCTAAGGCAGAGCGCTTGTTATGAGTCTTTACAAGAGATAATGGTCTACATGTACTTTATATGTTGGGTCTAAAATGTTCTTTATATTGTGTTTGTTGTAACTCTGTTCACATGATTATTGATTGATAGCTTGGTGGTCATGATAATTATGTATTCCCTCCTAACAGATTCAGCAGAAGAATGGAGGACAGGCTGTGAACTGCTCCTATCCCTCTGACCAGAGAGGCCTTCAGTCAGTGTTCCCCAACTCGACCGACAACGGCCTGAACCACAGGGTCAACACTAAGGCTAAGAACCCAAACATGCAGCAGAAGGCAAGAGCTATTATTCTGTCTAAATTTGGTCTGTAGCGGTTGAACATGGTTGTGTCACATGACTGGGTATCCACCATCACATTCACTTAACCATTTTTCTGCTTTCCATTCATTTGTTGCTTCTCTCTAAAACTTCCATCATGAGGTTCATGGTACTACTCTTCACAACTTAGCAGTTCTGATTCAAGCAGATCTCTCCAATGAGCTAGCTAGCTCATTTCACAAGAACTCCACAGCCCAAACTTTTTTTTTAAGCATCTTGTTTTTATCAGGATGCATAGAGGTTTTCTTACATATAAGTTACCACACTATACTAAAATTCCAGCTCCATTTTCTTATCAGTAATACAACTTTTTCGCCTATTTTTTCATATAGATGGCAATATTGCCCTCTCCCCGGCACGTTGGCCAAAAGTGCCCGGTCTCAACCCCGGCCTTCTGTAGCTCAGATTCAACTGCATTCAACTCTAGACAGCCCCCTTGCTATGAGGATGCAGTCAAGCAGGTAAACTAAATTATACACCAAACTCTGCTCCTGATCATGGCCGGCCAACTCAATTTGTTTCGTTGTTGTAACCTCTGTGGTGTCGCTTCGATTCCCGCTTTCTCTCTAACTTCCTTCCTTCCTTCTCTCTCTCTTTCTCTCTCTCTCACCTGCTTTGCACCTCTTTGTTCATCCATCCATTGCTTTATCCATCCCACACTTTGCACCCTTGACCAAGTTTGACTGGGTTTCTTCAGAGCTGACTGCTTTGTGGTTGTGTTATTGAGTTGTGGTTGTGTTATTTTGAGTTGTGGTTGTGTTATTGAGTTGTGGTTGTGTTATTTTGAGTTGTGGTTGCCCCAAGTGCCTTATAGAACATTGTACAAGTATATCAATATCATAATGTTAAAATCTTCATCATGAAACATTATCATTGATAGCATTAAAAATCCCCAACATGGTGCTAAAACTGGGGACATGTTTTTCAGATTAGTATTTTTTTATAAGGTGTTGATAAAGTATGAATGTATTGTAAGTCTGTTAATCACATTCTTATTATTTTTTTTAGCAACTGACTAGGAGTCAGCAGATGGATGAGCTTTTGGATGTGCTCATAGAGAGTGGAGGTGAGTGAACTGACTCCAAATCAGTCTCAATGTGTGCGATGTATATAATGTGTAGTCTTAGAAATTGGAAGGTGATATAGCTGTCAGTGCATGTTGTTGCCATGGTTATGGATGAGCAATGGCTTTGTAACTGCAAGCAATTTAGTTTCGATCCCCTACATAAGGTACTAGTCAGTTTGCCTCCCTACATACCATCCATCACCGCTTAGTTAAGTAACTCCAGATTTCCCTCTTACATGGGTATTAAATCACACTCTGTGCTGTGACTCCCCCTCCCCCCATCCTCTTCTCTTCAAGAGATGCCAGCTAACGCCAGAGAAGAGAGGGAGAGGTCCTCTGTAACCAAAGTTGTGCCTCACATTACAGTTTCCCCCGGAACCACCGGCCTCGCCGTCCCAAAGTTCAACCAAAGACACTACGAACACCTGCCCCCCTCCCAGCTCAACTATGACCACACAGCCAATCACATTGCAGACAGCCACCTGGAGACCCTGCTGGGAAGCCCCCTAGGCCGAGGGGGCGAGGTCGCCCTTCTCAAGATGGCTGCCGAGGAAACAGGGGAGGGGGAGGAGGGGGGTGATGGACCTGAGGGCTACCCCAGCCCCAATCACCACCACCCTCACCAACACCCCCACCAGGACAAACTTCTCCCCAACAGGGACCTGATGGAAACGCCAACGCCTCTATCTGCCATCCACCCCATCAGCGCCAAAGTGTCGTCCGTGGCCGAGGTGCAGGGGATGGTCGGCATGACGTTCAGCGAGTCGCCGTGGGAGACGATGGAATGGCTGGACCTGACGCCCCCAAGCTCGGCTACGGGGTTCAACTCCGTCCCGGCCGCCGGGCCAAGCATTTTCAACACAGAGTTCCTGGATGTTACAGACATCAACCTGAATACAGCCATGGACCTTCATCTAGAGCACTGGTGAAACACCAGAGACTGGCTATGGAGCAGCTAGCCACTATCAGCTATCCACTAGCTGGCTAGGTACCTACAAAAAGAAAAACACAGCAGACGACTAGCTAGCTACTAGCTAGCTACCTAGAAAACCCAAGACTATAGTGTCTAGCTAGCTCCCCAAAAGACAAAGAAGGAGACTAGCTAGCAACTAGTATCCAGCTAGCAAAATTTTTTGCTAGGTTAGATACTGACCAGAGACACTGACCAGCAACTAAAAACACACAGCAGGAGACCAGCTGAAGATATCACACCAAATTCGCCTTGGTCCCAAAACCGGTTCCAGATAACCTTACAATGGAATTTTAAGTGCAACGATTTACCAAAGAACACAAGCAGAATCACACAGAAATGCCATATAGTTTGTTGATAACGAACATTGAAATGTTTTTTTGACATGATCTTTGTCTTCTTGGACAATGATGCGCACAACTACCGAAGCAGTATGACTCTGGATAGATCCATGATGGATGTTCATTAAATGAATGCTATGGATGAAAAAATATTCTAACGTTGCCTTATGAGAAGTCTATAGAATATACACAAGTAGTTTCTTACAGTTGTAAGTGCTATGCCACCTAGACTTGAAGACACATATTTCGACAATCAATGTATTATTTGTGAAGAGAGTGTCTATGTTTGTATTACTGGAAACCAAAAGAAGACAAGCTTAATTGGATGAAATCGAATGCCAAATTTGTAAATATTATATGGTTACTGACAGAGACAAGTTTAGGTCTGCATAATTGTCAGTGGTGTGGGAGAGAACACTTTAGAAACTATCACAAAGTCAAATGTATCATTTTAGTATGTCGTTTGATATTTTCAATGTAAATATTTAAAATCTCACATTTTGCGCCTTGATTAGCCTAGAAGATTGTCACACTTTGCTTAAGCTTAGAATTGATTTGCAGGGAAAGCATTTAGTTTGCCATTTCATGCAAGTGCTCGCGTAGGTTTCTTCTCACGCTTAACTGGTATATTTATTCACAATATTATAATATTAAGATTAATACTTAGCTTTAGTCTGAAAACCCATTTGTCACAGTTTTGATAGAAGGGGCAGTGTCTTCAGATGCAGCAATGCATGGATTGTAGGAAGAGACAGCAATATTTCACTCAGTTTGTGCCTTAAACACTTCACAAGAAATCTCTTGGTTTTTCAAAAATGAAGCATTTCCTGACTATGTCCACTCACACCAAACAATGTAGCCATTACTTGGGCCACACAAAGCATCCACAATAATTCAAGACCTGGTACTCTACAGTGCATGTTCCCCACTTTTATCACACTGCTTTGATAACTCATATTACATTTTTAGTGCAAGGATCCATCTTTTTAGTCACAGCCAGGAAGTCTGAAGTATGGCAAGAAAATCAGTCTAAATTTCATCTCTATTTTTTTCTTTTCATTATCTACAATAAATTGTTTTGTATTTGACCTTTGGAAAATTCACCAATTTATATATTAGTGAGCATCACTTAGTTATTTATTTGTTCATTTTTTTTATTTATACGTTGATAGAGTATATTTATTTTTGACATTCCTTTATGATAAAATGGGATTCTTGATTTACAAACTCATATGCCGCTGTTTTGATCTTGCATTGTTCTTCCCAAAACGTTGAAAAAAGATGCCTGTTTGAAATGGTATATGAATTGAACCAAATAATTTACAAAGAAAAATATATTTTCTAAAAACAGTGTTATCAGTTTTCCATGGATAACCAATATGATATAAAAGTATTCCATTCTTACCAGCACTTGTGAATATCAAAATGTAATATATACAGAGTTTTGACTATCCTGTGAATCTAGCAGAGAATAATCAGTGTTCAATATGTTACATAAAGTATATGTAACCTTTCTATAAACTTGGTACTAAAGCCACCATTACGCTGTAGAGGTTTGGGGTAGGATCTGTACAATGATTTTTGAATCAGGAAGGAAAAACATGTTGGAAATACAAGTTCACTGAAATGTATTCATGAAAACTGTGAATATAGCTAAAATAACTACCCATCTGTAATAGATGTATATGACGTCTATGGCTAAACTAATGGGACTGTTCTTGTAAGGATACAAATTGAGATGTTAGAACAAGTAAGCATAACTATGGGTATGATTTTAATCATGTGACTACCAGATTGACTGAGATTTTGTGATGACACTGAAATGGGGAAGAACTTTCAAAACATTAACTCAGACTTAGTCTAGCCATCTGTCAGATTTGGTTCAGTATAATTGTTAATTTGACCAAAGTGGGATAATTTCCCTCAAACGCTCTTCTAAAAATGTTTTAAGTAGAAGACCCTTTTTCTCTGTTACTTGCCGTGGCACCCTTGTGTATAGGTTTTCTGTGGTTGCAACCACCCATGTTGTCACCCCAGATGAGTTAAGACATGTGTTTTTTACATACACACGAGTATACAAAACATTAACACCTGCTCTTTCCCTGACAGACTGACCAGGTGAATCCAGGTGGAAGCTATGATCCCTTATAGATGTCACTCGTTAAATTCACTTCAAATCAGTGTAGATGAAGGGAAGGAGACAGGTTAAAGAAGGATTTTTAAGCCTTGAGACATAGATTGTGTATGTGTGCCATTCATAAGGGGAATGGGCAAGAGAAAAGATTGAAGTGCCTTTGAACGGGGTATGGTAGTAGGTGCCAGGCGCTCCGGTTTGTGTCAAGAACTGCAACCGCGCTGGGTTTTTCACGCTCAACAGTTTCCCGTGTGTATCAAGAATGGTCCACCACCCAAAGGACATCCAGCCAACTTGACACAACTGTGTTAAGCATTGGAGTCAACATCCCTGTGAAACACTTGACACCTTGTAAAAATAAATAAAACAAATAACCAATACAAGCACAGAAGACTATACATGCTCCCTATGTTCTCACTCGGATGGCAGGTCATGTACCCCTACAGCAGCTTTACCTAATGTTGAGGGGGGATTTTCCTCTCTCTCTTTTTTATTTTTTATCAAAATGTTACATCTGACAAAAAGCTTCCTTATTGCTTGGCCACTGAACAGCTTTACCATGTAAACCAATGTGTCCACACCACTGCATTATTGTAGAAGAGAAAGCAATAAACTGAAACACCAATAATCAACGTTTCTATGTTGTACCTTTGTCTATGATGACAGACAGATCGCCCAGGTTCACAATACAGCATTTGTATTTCCTCATTGTGAACTTTATTTTTTATACCCTTGATAAAGATACAATATAATACTCATTGCCATTTATCATCTTATAATCTAATATCAACATTCTAATACATTGCAATTTATACATGTACTCCTCCATAATATATTCACCAAGTAACCATAAGTGTTCCACATCCACAGAACACATGGGTGGACCATCAATAAAATCTTCTCACCCACCCTTTAGTTGAAAAGAGCATATGCTTTTCCAGAGGGATGGAACATTTGGAACAATGCAGAGAGAAATGGAATGAATAAAGCCGACTCGATCCCATACGCCACATAACAGGGAATCAGGTCAGGTCTATGTAGTACTTTTCTATCTGAATGTTCTGTAACGTTCCATGCTCCTGGATCAGCTGCATATGTAAGCAACATTTCTGTACTGACCCCTGACATATTTCCAAGGGGGCATTTCATGAAGCACAACCAATGAGATAGCCAGCTACCTTTACTAAACATTCAGGAACAACTTGAGTTGTCTAGTTCTTAAAGATATCACATACAGTGACCTGGGAGTTACATCTGAAAGTTTATCGAAGTTATCTGGCAAACACATTGACCATCCTTGGTGAAGCACAACCCAGGTTGGTCGTCATTTAACATGGCTGACATGCCGATGCTGAACGCCCTCAACGCCACATACACACGACAGGTTCACTAGCTAACTAACTCCATTGTGTGTTTGTTTTGCTTCGTTACATTACTACACACTGAACGTGGCTTTCTGAGCAAATATAAAGAGTACACTGTTGAGGTGCGCCCTACGTGATGCCTAAGGGTTGGTGAGGGAAACAGAACATTCCATCTGGAGCGAGGCTCGAGTATTACTCCGAGCAATCCGAGCCACTGAAGAACATGCTGACTGATCTATTATTGGCTGATCTTACAGCTCTGTGATCAGGAGGGATGGGCAGATGGATTGTACAGTGCTATAGTATAACGTGGGAGTTAGGATCTCTTATCCACAGACCGATGCAGCACAGGCCTGGTCAAGCAATCAATGTATATCTGGCATGTTCAACTTGTGATGCCTTGCAAAGTGGTAGGTTAAACAGCTAGTGACCATGCAGATCAGACCATCGCGACTGGCTGTAAATTCATCCATTTAGCAACGTGTAGCAGGTTGAGAACTATGTAACTGCTCCAGCAAACTTTGCCGTGTGCGTCCGCACTACTAACTACTGAACAGAACTGGTGTATAATAGCAGACTGTTTTGAGATGTACATACAGATATACAATTGTGGACAAGAGTCTTACAATCCTACTGTAATTTTTACATTTTGCAGAGAGTGAACAACATTTCGTTTTTTTTACGTTAATTATGCGATGACAGAACAGTCATACTGTAAATTGCATATTAAGAAAATAAAGCCACATTAACACCATCGATTTGTGTTTCAAACTTTTGCATCATCAGACCCATTCATTTACAATGAGTGTAGGTGCCCATAACATACCGTGTGATACGTGCGTCTCACTTAGACAAGTCTGTCTGCATACATCTGTACATTTTCTGACGACATAGAAGTGAGCACACAAACAGTCCATCACATACAATCCAAATATAATACTATTTTGTTCATGTCATGAGCATCACTTTCCAACATGTTTATTTGGTAACTTCTGTATTCGTTTACATCGATTTTGAAGTATGTGTGTGTGCGTAAATATATATTACCAGTAAAAGTAGAGCCATACCTACTCATTCAAGGGTTTTTCTTTATTTTTACTATTTTCTACATTGTAGAATAATAGAAGACCTCAAATACTATGAAATAACACATATAGAATCATGTAGTAACCCAAAAAGTGTCAAACAAATCAAAATATTTTAGATTCTTCAAATAGCCACCCTTTGCCTTGACAGCTTTGCACACTCTTGGTATTCTCTCAACCAGCTTCATCTGGAATGCTTTTCCAACAGTCTTGAAGGAGTTCCCACAGATGCTGAGCACTTGTTGGCTGCTTTTCCTTCACTCTGTGGTCCAACTCATCCCAAACCATCTCAATTGGGTTGAGGTCGGGTGATTGTGGAGGCCAGGTCATCTGATGCAGCACTCCATCACTCTCCTTCTTGGTCAAATAGCCCTTACACAGCCTGGAGGTGTGTTGGGTCCTGTTGAAAAACAAATGATAGTCCCACTAAACGCAAACCAGATGGGATGGTGTATAGCTGCAGAATTCTGTGGTAGTCATGCTGGTTAAGTACGTCTTGAATTCTAAATAACTCACTGACAGTCACCAGAAAAGCACCCCCACATCATCACACCTCTTCCTCCATGCTTCACGGTAGGAACCACACATGCAGAGATCATCCGTTCACCCACACCGCGTCTCACAAAGACACGGCGGTTGGAACCAAAAATCAATAATTTCACTGACCAAAGGACAGATTTCCACCAGTCTAAATGTCCGTTGCTGTTTCTTGGCCCAAGCAAGTCTTCTTCTTATTGGTGTCCTTTAGTAGCGGTTTCTTTGCAGCAATTTGACCATGAAGGCCTGATTGATTCACAGTCTCCTCTGAACAGTTGATGTTGAGATGTGTCTGTTACTTGAACTCTGTGAAGCATTTATTTGGGCTGCAATTTCTGGGGCTGGTAACTCTGGGTCTATCCTCTGCAGAGGTAACTCTGGGTCTTACATTCCTGTGATGGTCCTCATGAGAGCCAGTATCATCATATCGCTTGATGGTTTTTTCAACTGCACTTGAAGAAACTTTCAAAGTCTTTAATTTTCTGGATCAACTGACCTTCATGTCTTAAAGTAATGATGGAGTGCTGTTTCTCTTTGCTTATTTGAGATGTTCTTGCCATAATATGGACTTGGTCTTTTACCAAATAGGGCTACCTTCTGTATACCCCCCCCCTAACTTGTCACAACACAACTGATTGGCTTAAACACATTAAGAAGGAAACAAATTCCACAAAATAACTTTTAACAAGGCTCACCTGTTAATTAAAATACATTCCAGGTGACTACCTCATGAAGCTGGTTGAGAGAATGCCAAGAGTGTGCAAAGCTGTCATCAAGGTCAAAGGGTGGCTACTTTGAAGAATCTCAAATAAAATACATTTTATTGTTTAACACATTTTTTGGTTACTACATGATTCCATGAATAACATGAATAAGTGTTATTTCATAGTTTTGATGTCTTCCCTATTATTCTACCGTCTTCCCTATTATTCTACCATGTAGAAAATAGTTAAAATAAAGAAAACCCTTGGAATGAGTAGGCGTGTCCAAACTTTTGACTGGTACTATATATATATATACACATACATACACACACACATACTGTATGTATACAGTATATGTACTCTAACCCTTTTCTTCTAGCACAAAAAAAGATGACCGTTGTACATATGTTGAGCCAACTGAATGTCTTCAAGTTTAGCTGTCTGAAGCTGGGAGGATAATCTAGATATTTTAATTGACATTGAACAAGCATGAGTGTGTGTGTATTATCGTATTGCACAGGGCGATACATTTTTTATATGGAATTGTTCTCGTGTTCTTTGGAACACGGAAACAAACAGATGATACTATAGTAACTCTGTATCGGAGGGCTAAGATGTCATGCGGTGTACTGTTTCCCCCCGGCATGTGTGTTGCGGTGTGACGTGTCCCCCCGTCAGTCCAGGTACATGGGTGAGATGGGGGAGGCAGGGATCTGGTCCAGGATGCGACACACGTAGCTGGCCACGTCCACACACCTCTCCTCGTACATCAGGATGAACGGGTGTTTCTGGAGGAGACAAACACATGACCTCAGTCACAAGTTGAATATGGCCACTGAGAAACTACACTGAACAAAAATATTAAAATCGCAAGATGTAAAGTGTTGGTCCCATGTTTCATAAGCTGAAATAAAAGATTCCAGAAAGTTCCATACGCAAAAAAAAAAGAAGATTTATTTTGCATTCAAGCCTCCGTTTTGGATCTATTCCTTTTTTTGACAGTGTGCGGGTCCATTTCTTCCACTATTCTTATTTTGACTCCTACGCACCTTGAACAGACACTTTTCAGTAGTAAGGACCTTAAAAGAGCGCAGACCGCTTCTGATCATTTCTGAAATAAAAGATCGCAGAAATTTTCCATACGCACAAAAAGCTTATTTCTCCCAAATTTTGTGCCCAAATTTGTTTACATCCCTGTTAGTGAGCATTTCTCCTTTGCCAAGACAGGTGTGGCATATCAAGAAGAACCTTATGCTGGGGACAATAAAAGGCCACTAGAATGCGCAGTTTTGTCACACAATACAATGACACATGTCTCAAGTTGAGGGAGCATGCAAATGGCATGCTGACTGCAGGAATATCCACCAGAGCTGTTGCCAGAGAATTGAATGTTGATTTCTCTACCACAAGCCACCTCCAATGTAATTTTAGAGAATTTGGTAGTATGTCCAACTGGCCTCACAACCGCAGACCACGTGTAACCACGCCAGCCCAGGACCTCCACATCTGGCTTCTTTACCTGCTGGATTGTCTGAGACAAGCTACCCGGACATCTGATAAAACTGTGGGTTTGCACAACCGAAAGATTTCTGCACAAACTGTCTCAGGGATGCTTATCTGCGTGCTCGTCGTCCTCACCAGGGTCTTAACCTGACTGCAGTTCGGAGTTGGACAATATTCCACAGGCCACAATCAACAGCCAACAACTCTATGTGAAGGAGATGTGTGATGCTGCATGAGGCAAATGGTGGTCACACCAGTTACTTACTGGTTTTCTGATCCACACCCCTACTTTTATTTTTAAAGGTATCTGTGACAAACAGATACATATCTGTATTCCCAGTCATGTGAAATCCATAGATTAGGGCCTAATGACTTTAAAATGTACTGATTTCCTTATATGAACTAACTCAGTAAAATCTTTGACATTAGTGCATGTTGCGTTGATATTTTTGTTCAGTATAGCTCAAGCTTTACAGTTGCCCACATAGCAGACAATACACAGTGAAATCCACAGGCATATAACATCCCAAGTCCTACCATAGAAAGACAAACTTACCAGGAGCTCCTTGTACTTTGGCCGTTTTGACTCATCCTTTGTAAGGCTGTAGAAAAATGGGGGGGGAAGAAGCAATTATCAATACAACAAACAGCAATATACTGCTGTTGGATAAACAGCACTGTTGCCTTTTCACCATTCTACCAGTAGAGGGCATAAATGAAAACGCCTCTAGGTGACAGTCATTGTGCAATAGCATATCCACTGGTAGATTGCTTTCACCAGAGGTGATACTCACCATAAGTTGACAAAGTTGATGAACTTGGGGGAGAACTGCCTGTCTTCAGAGTTGCAGAGCTGGGGCGGCTCGCCCTTCACCACCTGGGTCAGCTGATCAAACACACTATTCCACTTGGGGTAGGGGAACCTGCCGGTGGCCAGCTCATACTGAAGACACACACAGAGACGGGCATTAGACAAAGAAAAATGTTATTACTCATTGGCTACCACCACCACCACCAAGGGTTTAGAATTAGTTAAAAAATGCACTATGCAGAAATAGCTATGCAATTTCCTTGTTACAAAAATTCTAACAGTTTCCGTTTATGTGACAAAAACAAGCTAGTGTAGAGAATCATTGTACCACCTAAACAGCTGTGAGATATCTATTCCCTAATCGTAGCTGATGTACAAAACTGAAAGTAAAAGACACAAAAACGAAACTCAAGAACGGGAAGCATCAAAATAGTGAACATAGAACAGATCTACTGCTTCTCAGACTTGCTTTCAATGGGAATGAAAGATCTATAACTCACATTTCTATGTGAATTTGGTCAGGTCACCCAAAAAGTTACTTATTGCAGCTTTAATAGATTGTTATCAATAAAACTCAACAGTGCAGCTAGGCTATAACATATGTTTGGCAATATAGTAAAGCCATTTTTCTCTTGTCCCATTGGTCAGCATCAAATCAATGTACACTGCTCAAAAAAATAAAGGGAACACTTAAACAACACAATGTAACTCCAAGTCAATCACACTTCTGTGAAATCAAACTGTCCACTTAGGAAGCAACACTGATTGACAATAAATTTCACATGCTGTTGTGCAAATGGAATAGACAAAAGGTGGAAATTATAGGCAATTAGCAAGACACCCCCAATAAAGGAGTGGTTCTGCAGGTGGTGACCACAGACCACTTCTCAGTTCCTATGCTTCCTGGCTGATGTTTTGGTCACTTTTGAATGCTGGCGGTGCTTTCACTCTAGTGGTAGCATGAGACGGAGTCTACAACCCACACAAGTGGCTCAGGTAGTGCAGCTCATCCAGGATGGCACATCAATGCGAGCTGTGGCAAGAAGGTTTGCTGTGTCTGTCAGCGTAGTATCCAGAGCATGGAGGCGCCAGCTACCAGGAGACATGCCAGTACATCAGGAGACGTGGAGGAGGCCGTAGGAGGGCAACAACCCAGCAGCAGGACCGCTACCTCCGCCTTTGTGCAAGGAGGAGCACTGCCAGAGCCCTGCAAAATGACCTCCAGCGGGCCACAAATGTGCATGTGTCAGCATATGGTCTCACAAGGGGTCTGAGGATCTCATCTCGGTACCTAATGGCAGTCAGGCTACCTCTGGCGAGCACATGGAGGGCTGTGCGGCCCCCCAAAGAAATGCCACCCCACACCATGACTGACCCACCGCCAAACCGGTCATGCTGGAGGATGTTGCAGGCAGCAGAACGTTCTCCACGGCGTCTCCAGACTCTGTCACGTCTGTCACATGTGCTCAGTGAACCTGCTTTCATCTGTGAAGAGCACAGGGCGCCAGTGGTGAATTTGCCAATCTTGGTGTTCTCTGGCAAATGCCAAACGTCCTGCACGGTGTTGGGCTGTAAGCACAACCCCCACCTGTGGACGTCGGGCCCTCATACCACCCTCATGGAGTCTGTTTCTGACCGTTTGAGCAGACACATGCACATTTGTGGCCTGCTGGAGGTCATTTTGCAGGGCTCTGGCAGTGCTCCTCCTTGCACAAAGGCGGAGGTAGCGGTCCTGCTGCTGGGTTGTTGCCCTCCTACGGCCTCCTCCACGTCTCCTGATGTACTGGCATGTCTCCTGGTAGCGCCTCCATGCTCTGGACACTACGCTGACAGACACAGCAAACCTTCTTGCCACAGCTCGCATTGATGTGCCATCCTGGATGAGCTGCACTACCTGAGCCACTTGTGTGGGTTGTAGACTCCGTCTCATGCTACCACTAGAGTGAAAGCACCGCCAGCATTCAAAAGTGACCAAAACATCAGCCAGGAAGCATAGGAACTGAGAAGTGGTCTGTGGTCACCACCTGCAGAACCACTCCTTTATTGGGGGTGTCTTGCTAATTGCCTATAATTTCCACCTTTTGTCTATTCCATTTGCACAACAGCATGTGAAATTTATTGTCAATCAGTGTTGCTTCCTAAGTGGACAGTTTGATTTCACAGAAGTGTGATTGACTTGGAGTTACATTGTGTTGTTTAAGTGTTCCCTTTATTTTTTTGAGCAGTGTATGAATCATCTGAATGAGATAATTACCAGGGTTATCCCCAAACTCCACACGTCTGATCGGACGTCGTAGCCTTGTCTGGAAGCACTGGGGTCTATCCTCTCCGGCTGGAGGCCAAAAACACAACTCAACCAACATTACACTTATATACGATATACTGGACAATCCAGGAATCCTAGCTAACATTGTAGTGAGATTTGCACAAAAATTCAAGTTACCCATGCGTCTAACTACTTAGTATTTGTTCCAACAATATAAAGAAAGCAGTGCCCGTTGTCATGTAAAAATCTTGCCAGCGTGAAATAGTTCCCAATCATTCTGATTGTGTTGTGATTGTAACGTCATGTTGTAAAATTTCTCCCAGCGGGAAAATGTTCCCAGTTCAATAATTGCACGTGCGTCTCTTTATGTGGATGGCTGAGCTTGTGCGGATGTTTCTCTCACACCCTCCCGTAGCGCCAAAGTCTTTGTAATTGCAAAAATGATTGGTCAGTGTCAATACTCCTGGCAACCATTGATTGGCAGATGTGTTAAGCAAATATGCGTGCCCACAGAACAGTTTTGAGGTCGAGAAAGGGTGTGAGAAACATGTTGCTCAGCCATCCACATAAAGAGCTGCGGGTGCAATTATTGAACAGGGAACATTTCACACTGGGAGAAGTCTTACAGCATGACGTTACAATCACAACACAATCAGAACGATTGGGAACCATTTCACACTGGAATGATTTTTACATGACTCCCGTCTCAACCAGACTTACAGCCATGTAGGGTCTGCAGCCTGCGTCTCTGGTCTTGGCTATTGAGTCCACCAGCTGACCGCTGATGCCAAAGTCACACAACTTGATGTTGCCATTACGATCCATGAGAATGTTGGAAGGTTTGATGTCTGGGAGAGCACACAAACAAAGGTTTTAGAGTTCATGCACCAAACATAGCGGTGAGAATAATTTGTACACATATGGCCAAACTGCAAAAGATGTATCTGACAACCAAGACTTACCTCTGTGAATTATTTTCAAGTTTTCTTTTAAGTGGTTCAGTGCTTTAACGGTCTGTAAAAAGAAATGTAAACATTTTGTTACAATCTACTGTATCTGTGACCAACAACTGCATTCATATAAATATGTTATAAACAGATTATATTTCACAGTAAATAAAAAAATGTAACTCACTGCTAATGTGATTTTGCCTAATATTTCCTCTGGAATGACGTCATCTAACGAACAATATACATATTTGTAGAATTTGTCGAATGAGGTAGACATTAGTTCCATACATATCCAACAGTCGCCCTAAAAAGAAAGAGATTTCATTATTGACCACAAGTCAACAAATATAATTGAAACAAAACAATGTTTCCAGTCCCGACCCAACATTTGATAATTACTTCTGCCCCAGAACAGAACCTCTCTAATTAGATATTCTAACTGCTCTTATAAATATTCTTCAGGATCGGTGTCCCGTCCACGAGACGGTTGAGCTAACGTAGGCTAATGCGATTAGCATGAGGTTGTAAGTAACAAGAACATTTCCCAGGACATAGACATATCTGATATTGGCAGAAAGCTTAAATTCTTGTTAATCAAACTGCACTGTCCAATTTACAGTAGCTATTACAGTGAAATAATACCATGCTATTGTTTGATGAGCGTGCACAATTTTGAACATGAAACGTTATTAATAAACAAATTAGGCACATTTGGGCAGTCTTGATATAACATTTTGAACAGAAATGCAATGGTTTATTGGATCAGTCTAAAACGTTGCACATTCACTGCTGCCATCTGGTGTCCAAAATCTAAATTGCAACTGGGCTGGAATAATATATTATGGCCTCGCTCTTGCATTTCAAAGATGATGGTACAAAAAAAATATACAAAATAATGTTTTTTTTCTTCTTTGTATTATCTTTTACCAGATCTATTGTGTTATATTCTCCTACATTCCTTTCACAATTCCACAAACTTCAAAGTGTTTCCTTTCAAATGGTACCAAGAATATGCATATCCTTGCTTCAGGGCCTGAGCTACAGGCAGTTAGAGTTGGATACATCATTTTAGGCGAAAATTTGAAAAAAGGGGCGGATCCTTAAGAGCTCCGTACAACTGTACGATAGAGACAGTCACTACTCCTAATACAGTGCATTCAAAAAGTATTCAGGCCCCTTGACTTTTTACACATTTTGTTACGTTACAGCCTCATTCTAAAATGGATGAAATAGTTCCCCCCCCCCCTCATTAATCTACACAATACTTCATAATGACAAAGCTAAAACAGGTTTTTTGAATTTTTTTGCAAATGTATTGAAAATAAAAAACTGAAACATCACATTTACATAAGTATTCAGACCCTTCACTCAGTATTTTGTTGAAGCACCTTTGGCAGCGATTACAGCCGTGAGTCATCTTGGGTATGACGCTACACACTTAGCACATCTGTAT
Organism: Salvelinus namaycush; assembly: GCF_016432855.1. Lineage (NCBI taxonomy): Eukaryota > Metazoa > Chordata > Actinopteri > Salmoniformes > Salmonidae > Salvelinus > Salvelinus namaycush. Next base: position 22,623,352 of record NC_052341.1, on the reverse strand, counting down.
TTGGTGAGTTTCTCCCATTCTTCTCTGCAGATCCTCTCAAGCTCTGTCAGGTTGGATGAGGAGCATCGCCTGACACCTATGTTCGATCAGGTTCAAGTCCGGGCTCTGGCTGGGCCACTCAAGGACATTCAGAGACTTGTCCCAAAGCCACTCCTGTGTTGTCTTGGCTGTGTGCCTAAGGTCATTGTTCTGTTGGAAGGTGAACCTTGGCCCCAGTCTGAGGTCCTGAGTGCTCTGGACCAGGTTTTCATCAAGGTTCTCTCTGTACTTTGCTCTGTTCATCTTTCCCTCAATCCTGACTAGTCTCCCAGTCCCTGAAAAACATCCCCACAGCATGATGCTGCCACCACCATGCTTCACCGTAGGGATGGTGCCAGGTTTCCTCCAGACGTGACAATTGGCATTCAGGCCAAAGAGTTCAATCTTGGTTTCATCAGACCAGATAATCTAGTTTCTCATGGTCAGAGTCCTTTAGGTGCCTTTTGGCAAACTCCAAGCGGGCTGTCATGTGTCTTTTACTGAGGAGTGGCTTCTGTCTGGCCACTCTACCATAAAGGCCTGATTGGTGGAGTGCTGCAGAGATGGTTGTCCTTCTGGAAGGTTCTCCCATCTCCACACAGGAACTCTGGAGCTCTGTGAGAGTGACCATTGGGTTCTTAGGTCACCTCCCTGACCAAGGCCCTTCTCCCCCGATTGCTCAGTTTGGCCAGGTGGCCAGCTCTAGGAAGAGTCTTGGTGGTTCCAAACTTCTTCCATTTAAGAATGACGGAGGCCACTGTGTTTTTGGGGAACTTTTTTGGTACCCTTCCCCAGATCTGTGCCTGGACACAATCCTGTCTCAGAGCTCTACAGACAATTCCTTCGACTTCATGGTTTGGTTTTTGCTCTGACATGGACTGTCAACTGTGAGACCTTATATAAACAGGTGTGTGCCTTTCCAAATCACGTCCAATCAATTGAATTTACCACAGGTGGACTCCAATCAAGTTGTAGAGACAGCTCAAGGATGATCAATGGAAACAGGATGTACCTGAGCTCAATTTGAAGTCTCAGAGCAAAGGGTCTGAATACTTATGTAAATAAGGTATCCGTTTTTTATTTTAAATTTGCAAAAATGTCAAAATCTGTTTTCGCTTTGTCATTATGGGGTATTGTCTGTAGATTGATGAGGGAATAAAACAAATAAAAAATTAAGAATAAGGCTGTAACAGGGCCTCCCGAGTGGCACAGCGGTTCGATCCCGTGCTGTATCACAACCGCGCTCTAGAGACTCCTTGTAGCGTGTCCTTGTGTGGCTGGCTTCCAGGTTAAGAGGGCGGGTGTTAAAAAGCGCGGTTTGGCGGGTCATGTTTCAGAGGACGCATGAGTCGACCTTCGCCTCCCGAGCCCGTTGGGGAGTACCAGTGATGAGACTAGACAGAAAATGGGAAGAAAAAGGGGGTAAAATACATTTTTTTAAAAGGCTATAACGTAACAAAATGTGGAAAAAGGGGTCTGAATACTTTCCGAATGCACCGTATATAATATAACGGAAGAGAGTTCCGTAAAACTGGGCAATATAGAGGCAGTCACTACCGAGTGCTGAAGCGTGTAGCGAGTAAAACTTGTCCTCGGTTGCAACGCTCACTACCGAGTTCCAAACTGCCTCTGGAAGCAATGTCAGAACAAGAACTGTTCGTCGGGAGCTTCATGAAATGGGTTTCCATTCCGAACAGCCATCCAAATTCTAAGATCATGCGCAATGCCAAGCGTCGGCTGGAGTGGTTGGACTCCGCCATTGGACTCTGGAGCAGTGGAAAGGCGTTCTCTGGAGTGATGAATGACACTTCACCATCTGGCAGTCCGACGAATCTGGGTTTGGCATAAGCCAGGAGGATGCTACCTGCCCCAATGCATAGTGCCAAGTGTAAAGTTTGGTGGGAGGAATAATGGTCTGGTGCTGATTTCCATGGTTCGGGCTACCCCCCTTAGTTCTAGTGAAGGGAAATCTTAATGCTACAGCATACAGTGATATTCTAGACAATTCTGTGCTTCCAACTTTGGCAACAGTTTGGGGAAGGCCTTTTCCTGTTTTAGCATGACAATGCCCCCATGCACAAAGTGAGGTCTATACAGAAATGGTTTGTCGAGATCGGTGTGGAAGAACTTGACTGGCCTGCACAGAGCCCTGACCTCAACATCTAGTGGAAAGCCTTCCCAGAAGAGTGGAGGCTATGATAACAGCAAAGTGTCCACATACTTTTGTATAATATAACAGTCTCACCTCTCTGAAGAGAGCTCCGTAAAACTGGACGATATAGAGACAGTCACTACTCCTCATCACCACGTCTAGATCCATCAGCAGCTGCTTCTGTTCCTTCTCATCCACCGTGGAGCGGATCCTCTGAGGGGGACAGTGACAACAACCAAACATGTTCAGCAGAAATAGGGGAAACTATCAACAGCTTAGAGGTCAGTTCATAGGACGTACTAGTCATCACCTGATAAAGACCATTATGGTCAAAACATTGTTGTATTACTAGGTCTAACATAGAATGGTTCCGGAGGAGATGGCTGCCGTTTTATGGGCTCCTAACCAATTGTGCCATTGTGTGTGTTTTTTATTTTGTACATAATGTTTCTGCCACCGTCTCTTATGACCGAAAAGAGCTTCTGGATATCAGGACACCGATTACTCACCTCGTAATGGACGAAGATTTTCTCTTTAGCGCGTCGGACGCGATTTACTTCAGACACCCGACAAGGCACAAATCCCCGTCATTCGCATGAGAAAGAGACAGAGATAACGAGGACGTAGGTCGGGGTGACTTGTAAGGATCCGACGGTGAGGTGGTAATCTACTTGTACCATCCGTACAATTAGCCAACGTACAATCATTAGATAACAAAATAGACGAGCTACGACCACGAATATCCGACTAACGGGACATTAAAAACTGTAATATCTTATGTTGTTTCACCGAGTCGTGGCTGAACGACGACATGAATAACATACAGCTGGCGGGGTTAGCGCTGCATCGCCAAGATAGAACAGCTGCCTCCGGTAAGACAGGGGTGGCGGTCTGTGTATATTTGTAAACAACAGCTGGTGCACAAAGTCTAATATTAAGGAAGTCTCGCCTGAGGTAGAGTATCTGAGTAGAGTAAGCTGTAGACCACACTATTTACCAAGAGAGTTTTCATCTATATTTTTCGTAGCTGCCTATTTACCACCACAAACCGATGCCGGCACTCAATGAGCTGTGGCCGGGGACTTTAATGCAGAGAAATGTAATTGTGCAACCAGAGGAAAAAAACTCTAGACCACATTTACTCCACACACAGAGACACGTACAAAGCTCTCCCTCGCCCTGCATTTGGCAAATCTGAACATAATTCTATCCTCCTTATTCCCGCTTACAAGCAAAAACTAAAGCAGGAAGCGCCAGTGACTCAGTCAATAAAGAAGTGGTCAGATGACTCAGATGCTAAGCTACAGGACTGTTTTGCTAGCACAGACTGCAATATGTTCCGGGATTCTTCCGATGGAATTGAGGAGTACACCACATCAGTCACTGGTTTTACCAATAAGTGCATCGACGACGTCGTCTCCACATTGACTGTACATACATACCCCAACCAGAAGGCATGGATTAAAGGCAACATCTGCACTGAGCTAAAAGGTAGAGCTGCCGCTTTCAAGGAGCGGGACTCTAACCCGGACACTTATAAGAAATCCCGCTATGCCCTCCGACAGATCATCAAACAGGTAAAGCGTCAATACATGACTAAGATTGAATCGTACTACACCGGCTCTGACGCTCGTCAGATGTGGCAGGGCTTGCAAACGATTACAGACTACAAAAGGAAGCACAGCCGCGATCTGCCCAGTGGCAAGCCTACCAGATGAGCTAAATTGCTTCTATGCTCGCATCGAGGCACGCAACACTGAAGCATTCATGAGAGCATCAGCTGTTCCGGACGACTGTGTGATCACGCTCTCCGAAGCCAACATTCACAAGGTCGCAGGGATAGACGGATTACCAGGACGTGTACTCTGAGCATTCGCTGACCAACTGGCAAGTATCTTCACTGACATTTTCAACCTCTCTAATACCAACATGTTTCAAGCAGACCACCATAGTGCCTGTGCTCAATATGACTAAGGTAACCTGCCTAAATGACTACAGACCCGTAGCACTCACGTCTATAGCCATGAAGTGCTTTGAAAGGCTGGTCACGGCTCACAATACCATTATCCCAGAAACCCTAGACCCACTACAATTTGCATACTGCCCCAACAGATCCACAGATGATGCAATCTCTATTGCACTCCACACAGCCCTTTCACACCTGAACAAAAGGAACACCTACGTGAGAATGATATTCATTGACTACAGCTCAGCATTGAACACCATAGTGCCCTCAAAGCTAATCACTAAGCTAAAGACCCTGGGACTAAACACCTCCCTCTGCAACTGGATCCTGGACTTCCTGACGGGACACCCCCAGGTGGTAAGGGTAGGTAACAACATCTGGCACGCTGATCCTCAACACAGGTGCTACTCAGAGGTGCGTGCTCAGTCCCCTCCTGTACTCCCTGTTCACCCATGACTGCATGGCCAGGCACAACTACAACACCATCATTAAGTTTGCCGACGACACAACAGTGGTAGGCCTGATCACCGCTAGCGTTGAGACAGCCTATAGGGAGGAGGTTAGAGACCTGACCGTGTGGTGCCAGGACAACAACCTCTCCCTCAATGTGATCAAGACAAAGGAGATGATTGTGGACTACAGGAAAAGGAGGAGAGCACACCCCCATTCTCATTGACGGGGCTGTAGTGGAGCAGTTTGAGAGCCTCAAGTACCTTGGTATCAACATCACCAACAAACTATCATGGTCCAAACACACCAAGACAGTTGTGAAGAGGGCACGACAAAGCCTTATCCCCCTCAGGAGACTGAAAAGATTTGGCATGGGTCCTGAGATCCTCAAAAAGTTCTACAGCTGCAGCATCGAGAGCTTCCTGACTGGTTGCATCACTGCAACCATCATGGCAAATGCTCTGCCTCCGACCGCAAGGCACTACAGAGGGTAGTGCGAACAGCCCAGTACATCACTGGGGCCAAGCTTCCTGCCATCCAGGACCTCTGTAACAGGCGGTGTCAGAGGAAGGCCCTAAAAATTGTCAAATACTCCAGCCACCCTAGTCATAGACTGATCTCTCTGCTACCGCATGGCAAGCGGTACCGGAGCGCAAAGTCTAGGTCCAAAAGGTTTCTTAACAGCTTCTAACCCCAAGCCATAAGACTCCTGAACAGCTAATCAAATGGCTACCCAGACTATTTGCATTGCTCCCCCCCGCCCCCTCTATTACGCTGCTGCTACTCTCTGTTTATTATCTATGCATAGTCACCTTACCTCTACCTACATGTACATATTACCTCAGCTAACCGGTGCCCCCGCACATTGACTCTGTACCGGTACCCCCTATATATAGCCTCGCTACTGTTATTTTACTGCTGCTCTTTGAAATGTTATTTTTTTACTTAACACTTATTTTTCTTAAAACTGCATTACTGGTAAAGGGCTTGTATATAAGCATTTCACTAACGTCTACACCTGTTGTATTCGGCGCGCATGTGACAAATAAAATTTGATTTGACCAAGAATCAAGACAATATTTTATAAGCTTTCCTATTCATTATGCATCCTCCTTGAGATGCGCACATCTACACCAAACTGTCACACACACATCCATGATTTATTTACATGACAGAGCAATTTACGAGGTGGGTAGACTACAGTATATCAATGTTAGTATTCAGCCTGTAATGGCTCAGTCAGTGAGGATGAGAGCAGCTGGTGTGGTCACCTTGACGGCCATGATCTGTCCGCTGGGTTTGTGCTGCATCTTGTTGACGGAGCCGTATGCCCCACGGCCGATCTCCCCCAGGTCCCTCAGGTCCTCGGCCGTGAAGTCACAGGCATTCTCTGTAGAAATCTTCAGCTTCCCCGACGACTCGATACTGTGTGTCCTCATACGCTCTCTTTAGGGGAGGGAGAAGAGAGAGGGAGGAAGGAAGAGGAGAATAAAAAGAGGGAAAAATGTGGGGAAGGACAAAGATGGGGTAAAACAGAGGGAGGAGGGGTAAAATAGGAATCGAGACAGAAGAGAGAGAGACGAAGAGGAGTGTGTTTGGGGCAGAGAGGGGAGAATACATTATACATACATGAGGAAGTGATAAATAATGTATCAAGTCCCTGAGCTGCTAATCTTATTTGGAGACATTTAGAGGATGCCTCCACCTCGCTCCTATTGCATTCAAGCATCACGTTTTGGCACAAGTACAGTGAAATGCTTCACTTGCAAGCCCTACCCAACAGTGCAGTATTCAATATCCAAAAAGTATAACAATTTTTTTTTTTAAACACGAGAAATAAGATATTACTATTACTAATAAGATGCTGACTCATCCTACACAGACATTTAACTGTATTCTCAGGGCTGAGAATAAGAGTGCTTTAAACCCTGTTTATACCTGCACACAAACAGTACCCTACAGTGTGTATGAAGATGATATTTCCCTACAACAATAAAGCCTACATAATCACCAAACAGAAATACATAGCCTGTTATAGAACTAAACTTACAGAAAGTTATAAACTAGGCCCAGGACTATCAGGGCTCAAAAACCCTTTCGTAACACCCCTCTTACTGACCATTAGATTAGCACTAGGATATGGGTGTGTTTTCAACCCGGTCTGCACAGTACTTACATGTGTGGGTTCTGGAAGGAGGGGGCAGTTGAAGGTGAGGGATTGAGGGGCAACCTGGTAGCTGGCTTCACTGGAGGGTTGGCGAAGTTCAGCTTCAGGGCTTTACGTTTACCTGGCAGAGAGACAGGAGGAAACAGACATGTTCGTACACAACACATGCTGGTTAGGGCGAGGGAAAAGGGTGAGCAGGTAATGATACGCTGGTAGATGGGACACGGAATAAAAATGATATGGGGTTGTAAGAGAACAGGATGAATGAACATGGAATAAATAGATTTAAAAATGATGGGATCAGTTAGAACTCGTTCAATACAACTAGTAAGTAAACCCCACTAATTCATGCTAACCAGGAGAAGTCCCTGAGTAAGTTTAGTTTCAGTGTAAATTGAGTGAGAAATTCAGCAAATGAAAGTATCAGTAATGTTTCAGGAGACTGGAAAATAACACACTGCATGGCCAAAAGCATGTGGACACCCCTTCAAATTAGTGGATTCTGTTATTTCAACCACACCTGTTGCTGACAGGTGTATAAAATAGAGCAAACCGCCATGCAATCTCCACAGACAAACATTGGCAGTAGAATGGCACATACTGAGGAGCTCAGTAACTTTCAACGTGGCAGTCATAGGATGCCCCTTTCCAACAAGTCAGTTCGTCAAATGTCTGCCCTGCTAGAGCTGCCCCGTTCAACAGTAAGTGCTGTTATTGTGAAGTGGAAACGTCTAGGAGCAACAACGGCTCAGCCGCGAAGTGGTAGGCCACACAAGCTCACAGGACGGGACCGCGGAGTGCTGACATGCGTAGCACGTAAAACTCGTCTGTCCTTGGTTTCAACACTCACTAACGAGTTCCAAACTGCCTCTGGAAGCAACGTCAGCACAATAACTGTTCATCTGGAGCTTCAGGAAATGTGTTCTCATGGCCGAGCAGCAGCACACAAGCTTAAGATCACCATGCGCAATGCCAAGCATCGGTTGGAGTGGTGTAAAGCTCGCCGCCATTGGACTGGAGCAGTGGAAACGCCTCCTCGAGTGATGAATCATGCTTCACCATCTGGCAGTACGATGGACTAATCTGGGTTTGACGGATGCCAGAAGAACACTACCTGCCCGAATGCATATTGCCAACTGTAAAGTTTGGTGGAGAAGGAATTATGGTATGGGGCTATTTTTCATTGTTCGGGGTAGGCACCTTAGGTCCAGTGAAGAGAAATCTTAACGCTACAACATATAATGACATTCTAGATGATTCTGTGCTTCCAACTTTGTGGAAACAGTTTGGGGGAAGGCCCTTTCCTGTTTCAGCATGACAATGACCCTGTGCACAAAGTGAGGTCCATACAGAAATGGTTTGTCGAGATCGGTGTGGAAGAACTTGACTGGCCTGCACAGAGCCCTGACCTCAACCCCCATCCAACACCTTTGGGATGAACTGGAGCGCCGACTGCAAACCAACATCAGTGCCCGACCTTACTAATGCTCGTGGCTGATTAGAAGCAAGTCTCTGCAGCAATGTTCCAACATCTAGTGGAAAGCTTTCCCAGAAGAGTGGAGGCATGTTATAGCAGTAAAAGGGTGACCAACTCCATATTAATGCCCATGATTTTGGAATGAGATGTTCGACGAGCAGGTGTCCACATACTTTTGGTGTAATTATAGTGTCATTGCCACATGCTCAGAGAGACAGCCTCCCCATACCTTTCAGGCTTGGGTTTGCCGGATATTGACAGAACACAAGCACGATGCATTATAAACACAAGCAAAGTGCCCACAAATGCAGGGGCTCCCACTTGCCAAGAAATGCAGACAACACCCCAGTGTCATTACTGAATTACCACTACAAAATTAACCCAACATGAATTGATTGCATTGCAAACCAGCATGCACTGGGAATCCATTTAAGACATTTCCATAGTTTGTTTAAATTGTGCAGTAGCTACAGTAATAGACTTGTCAAAGAGGAAACCCACCAGCACCCTCAAAACATGATATGATGTCCAAACGAGACAGCAAGATATAATCTATCCCATACTAACATAGTCCGTATCTGTTAACTCTTTGAGTGCTAAATGTTTCTATCATGGTCTTTTATCAGCCTATACATAACAGAAAAAAAACTGTTAGGTACTCAACTATATGATAATGTTGAAGATGAGATGGGAGCGTGGGGTCTTCTTTGACATACAGAGTATAGTGACCTACAGGCCCAAATCAGAGGTGCAGTACTAGTGGTCCCATGAACCATTATGCCCAGGTGCAAATGAATCCTCACCCAAACAAAACGCTCCACCGTGGATTAGATTAGTCAACAGAGAACAGTAGACAGACTGCCCCACTACCAGAGAACCACACAGGCTGCATCTCAATAGTCTAGAGTGGCTTCCTCTCCTTGTCTCCTCTCCCACCTACCTTGTATCCTATCCTTCACTGCTCTGACAACACATCCTAGGTGAAAGAGATTTGGTTGATGCCCAACAAATATTTACTGTCAACTGTCCAGTCAGTGCAGATGGAGGAAAGGAGACACTTCAGACTATTGGATGCACCCACAGAGAGAGAGAGGGTTGTTGTGCTATGAGAGAGTGCTAATGCTTACTTTGGGGCACTCCAGACAGGCTTATCTGAAACCCTAAGGTAAAGAAAAGACATTTTACTACATTTTGGCTTTGCGCTCTTTTACTGTAAAACATGGGAGTGTTTTCCAATAGGTTTCTGGTTAATCTGGTTATCCCTGTGATTATGAATTTAGCCTGTTAAATTTAGCAACAGTTGCTGTTCCGCAACAGTGCAATATAGGCGCAACATGTAGTTGAAGATGAATACATTGATTCTGTGTGATTTACAGGTGGATAGATAGTGAGTTAACAACAGGAAGATCTATGTCATCTGGATGGAAGTCGTCAATCTACCATGACTGCGCAACCCTAGCTTTCAATGGCAAGTGAGAGCTGGTCGTGTTATTTGTGTATTTATGCTACCCTACAAATATTTGGCCGTCTAAGATATTGAGCCTCATATTAGGCTACAACAATTCGTTTATTTCAGGAGCTATGGAATGGTGGGAAATCTCTAACCTAGAACCCATACCAGTGAATGAAAACATACAGAATGGGGAACTCAATGAGGAAATCAAAAGGGAAATGGGGACTGAAACAATGGTAAATCATATTCCACTAAGATGAACAGAATATCGCATCAACAACAACCTAGTAATATTCTACTGAAATCCTATTAAAAAATCTATAGTACCTGTTTCGTTTTGACACCTCCAGCACGTGTTGATTTCTGAAATGTTTAACATAAAGCAGAAAATTTGCGACAGACATCTACAATTACATTTGTCAAAGTAGGCCTAGATTAATAGCACTAAAACACTGATCACAGATTGCAACATTACACAACAGTGGCACGAGGGGGTGTGGTATATGGCCAATATACCACGGCTAATGGCTGTTCTTATGCACAATTTAGCACCAAGTGCCTGGATATACCACAGATATACCAAGGCTGTCAGCCAATCAGCGTACAGGTCTCAAATCACCCAGTTTATAATTAACAATATAGCACTGACATGTCAATGCCAATTATGTCTCAATATTTCCAAGGTAAAATATACATAGAAACACAAAATAATTAAATGTGTTATCATCTACATGTAAAATTAATTTGCTAACAAAACAGTAGTACATAGCCTACCTATATACATTTGGTGAAAGGGAAAACATAAATTTCTCAATCTGGTACTAGGCCCTGTCTTTAGTGGTGGATGCAGCAACTAACTCGACTAAAATCGATTGATGGAAACTCAAATGCAGTGAAACGTCCGTAACTAACGTTACAATGTAACAATTTCCAGATGGCGCGATCACGTTTCAGTGGTTGTAACATTGTTACAGTACACCGCGCAGAAAATTACAAGTTGCAACAAATGGCCGAGGCGCTACATTTAGCAGCATATAGCTAGCTAGCTGCATCTCTTCTATGTAGCTTAGCCTCTCGGGGCAATGGTAACTAGGCTAGCCAAGTCATGTTTTTCAGCAGCTAAATAACTCTGATCAAGTTGAAAATCGACATTTAGGGCATCTGCTCTTACCTTGCATGTTGCTGACGGTGGTCATGTGTTGTGTTTGCGGGTGATGGTGGTGAGAGGTGGATCCTGCGATGTTGCTGTTGGAGGTTGTTGAGTTGCTGTTGGAACTGGGAGACGCCATTGTTGTGTTCGATTCCAGCAGCGCTCAGGCTGCAATGCAGGCAGAGTCAACTTCGCCCTCTCTCGCTCCACACGGGACACTGCGCCAGCCGAGCGAACGCAGCACAGCATACGACGGCCACGTCTATGGATGTGCTATGGCACCCGATTCTGCACCATGGACACTCCTGAGTCACGGAAGACAGTGCGTAACAGTTAGCCTACGCCAGATGGGGCGGGGGTTTCCATTGGGCTGGTATAATTGAACGCCCAGCTTCAGCACTGCAAATACTATATATATACACTTTTTTTTATTTAACCAGGCAAGTCAGTTAAGAACAAATTATTTTTTACAAGATGACCGGCTGTGATGCAGCCTGAATTCGAACCAGAGTGTCTGTAGTGACGCCTGTAGCACTGAGATGCAGTGCCTTAGACCGCTGCGCCACTCGAGAGCCCATATTTTTGAGTTGAGTAATCCAGTTGATATGGCTACAGGGAAGGCTATGTACATGATCATTTATTGAATGGGGGTTATGGAGACATTGTAAGGTTGGCCCAGGGCTAGCAGAATATTGTCCTTGTAAGTAATGCTCAACGCAGTTTCCTATGATCTACCATGGGCAGGGCGTTTGTCTGAGGCTGGTGTGAGGTATGACAGGTCAGTGGAAAGATAAAATATAGTGTAGCAACCTTAACACAACATCTAGCAACCTTGTCAAGAGGTTTGGACCTCTTGGTGTAATGGTTAAGGTGTTGGATTGACAGTCACATGTCCCGGGTTTGAGTCCCAGTCTAGGGCTATACTCCAGATTCACTACATTGGTGTGAGAAGTGGGATGTATACGTGAGGAACTTGATATGTAGAGAAGCATGGGGACATGCTCTCCTGAAGGAAGGGTAATCTAGCAACCTTAAAGGGAAAATCCACTCTAAAACTGTCTTTTGCTAAAAAAAATAAAAATTAATTTCCTTTATTATTGTAACAAATTCAGAAGGTAGCCCTGACCGAGGCTAATACAGTCCCAAATGTTTTACATGTCAGCAGTCAAGCTTTTTGCATCATCACAATGATGTAGCCGGTAATCAAATGTTATTTGTTACATGTGCTGAATACAACAGTGAAATTCTTACTTACAAGCCCTTAACCAACAATGCAGTTTTAAGAAAAAATAAGGAAAAAATAGATGAGGAAGAAAAAAATAAGAAAAAAAACAGTAACAAATAATTAAAGAGGAGCAGTAAAATAACAATAGCATATCCAAATCTACCAATTATATGCATATCCTAGCTTCTGGGCCTGAGTAACAGGCAGTTTTCTTTGGGCACACTTTTCATCCAGTCGTCAAAATACTGCCCCCTAGCCCAAAGAGGTTTTAAAGTGTCTATGCGTAGATAATAAACAAAGAGCAGCAGCAGTGTAAAAGAGTGTGGGGGTCGGGGGGGGGGGGGGGGCAATGCAAATAGTCTGGGTAGCCATTTGATTAGCTGTTCATGAGTCTTATGGCTTGGGGGTAGAAGCTGTTTATAAGTCTTTTGGACCTAGACTTTGCGCTCTGGTACCGCTTGCTGTGTGGTAGCAGAGAGAACAGTTTATGACTAGGGTGGCTGGAGTCTTTGACAATTTTTAGTGCCTTCCTCTGACACCACCTGGTATAGAGGTCCTGGATGGCAGGAAGCTTGGCCCCAGTGATGTACTGGGCCGTACGCACTACCCTCTGTAGTGCCTTGCGGTCGGAGGCCGAGCAGTTGCCATAGTGATGCAACCAGTCAGTTTGCTTCTTGAAAGTCCAATATCTTGAGACTGCTGACATGCAGAACATTTTGGGACTGTATCAACAGTGGAATATTATTTTTTTAAATCTAAAGATAGTTTGAGTGGATTTTCCCTTTAATTCAAAACCCAATGACCTCATCAATAGGTTTGGACCTCTTGGAATAACAGTTAAGGTGTTGGCTTGACACTTGCTAGATCTGGGTTCAAGCCCCGGTCAGGGCTACCTCCTGAATATGTTACAATAATAAAGGAAATGTAGAAAAGGGTTTAAATAGTAGAATAAAGAAAATATATTTCTTAAAGTGTGATCTGCCGTGAGCCTCCTCCAGCCGTGAGTCTCCTGTTGTCTTCTACTTCAATCAATATTGGTATAAAGTTTTATTTTAATCACTGGCCCATTTTAACTCGGAAAATTATATATATATACACATACACACACTGAGTGTACCAAACATTAGGAACACATTCCTAATATTGATTTGTAACACCCCCCCCCCCCCTCCCCCCTCTCAGAACAGCCTCAATTCATCAGGGCATGGACTCTACAAGGTGTCTAAAGCGTTCCACAGGGATGCTGGCCCATGGTGACTCTAATGCTTCCCACAGTTGTGTCAAGTTGGTTGAATATCTTTTGGATAGTGGACCATTCTTGATACACATTACAAATATGTAATGTGATGTGTGCCGTCATGATTTAACTAATGGTGCTTCTTATACTCTTAGACCCATGGCAACCATGTGCTTTGGATAAATGCGTCAAATGGCATATATTTAGTAATGACAATAAACTTAATTTGCATGACTATTACAGGAACATTTAGAAATCAAATGAAATTTATTGAAGGTAAAATAATGAACCCCTTACAGTGCAATACAGATTAATCAATTTACTCTTGTCAAAGCATTCATTATACATAGGTAATTATCAATAGGTCTATCACCACAATAACATCATTTAGAGCTACAATATCAACTTATTGAGGTAACATATTATGAGAGAAAGTGTGTTTATATGTTATGAAGAGACATTCTCCCACTCTTTTGGCACCCAATCTCAGGCCAGATGGAATGTGCAACATGTTTTATCAGTACCTGTTGTCTTCCACTTAAATCAATATTGGTATAACGTTTTATTTTAATCACTGGCCCATTTTAACTCAGAAAATGAAATATATATATATACACACACTGAGTGTACCAAACATTAGGAACACATTCCTAATATTGATTTGTAACACCCCCCCCCCCCTCCCCCCTCTCAGAACAGCCTCAATTCATCAGGGCATGGACTCTACAAGGTGTCTAAAGCGTTCCACAGGGATGCTGGCCCATGGTGACTCTAATGCTTCCCACAGTTGTGTCAAGTTGGTTGAATGTCTTTTTGATAGTGGACCATTCTTGATACACACGGGAAACTGTTGAGCGCAAAAAACCCTGCAGCGTTGCAGTTCTTGACACAAACCAGTGCACCTGGCACCTACTACCATACCCCGTTAAAAGGCACTTAAATATTTTGTCTTGCCCATTCACCCTCTGAATGGCACACATACACAATCCATGTCTCAATTGTCTTACGGCTTAAAAATCCTTCTAAAATCCTTCTTTAACCTCCCCTCCCCTTCATCTACACTGACTGAAGTGAATTTAACAAGTGACATCAATAAGGGATCATAGCTTTTACCTGGATTCACCTGGTCAATCTATGTCATGGAAAGAGCAGGTGTCCTTAATGTTCTGTATACTCAGTGTATATGAGGACCCAAGGAATTGTCCCTCCCCAGATTCCGTATAGCCGTAGAATCTTTGGCATTATCATGGATACATCAGTATTCTATCAGACATCCTTCCATATCCCTTTAAAAACATTCTGTCCTCATACACATAGACTGTACCAAAGGCATCACTGCCCGGAGGGGTCTCTATCACCCCCTCCAGTGTGAGGTAGTGCACTCCGGAGTCATCTCTGTGATACCCTCCATCATGGTCGTGTCCTGCCATGAAGCAGACTACACTCTTATGGGCCTGGAGTATGGAGAGCAGCGCATCGTAGTTCCAGGCTAGGCAGATAGGACTTGTAGAGCTGGGGTGGATAGGGAGATGGCCTGTACAAGAAAACAGTCAACATTATTTAGTTAATTTGTCTATTGAGTCACATTAGTGATCTCAAATGTCATGATGACTGCTATGACATTTGTTATGTAGGCCTCATGACTTGACTTACTGACAATGGTGACCCTCTCCAGTTTGTTGTCTGCCAACGACAAAACTCCTTCTAGCCAGTCCAGCTGATCTTGACTGAATCCTCCATTAAACTTCACAAACCTTTGCTCCATCCCCACAGGTGCTAAAACATATGGAGAAAGACATTATTAAACAAGTGTCAAATACTTAGATTCACGTGAAACACCTCTTATTCTCAGCATTAGGCCTACTGTGGCATTAGGTTCTCCACAGTCAAGCTACATGGAATTGTGCATTATCAATAAAATAGTAGTTACTAGTGGTAGGCTATTCTGCTCATAAGTGATGTGATGAGGTTAGTGTAGCACTTGTGGGGGAACAACGTTTAAAACTAGCTACCCTGCAGTTAACAGAGCAAGTGCACTACCTGTGCTATAGGCTAAAGGTCCAGACCTCCTAACTAACAGTAGACCTACCTGGGGGATGGTTCAGATCTTCATTGTCATTGTGGGCTTTTAAAATAGCAATAGCCTGCTGGTATTTCAGACTGGACTCCTCTCTCCCTAGTAGGCTCACATCATAGGCATCCAAAACGACAAATCGGTATTTGGGGGCTGGACTGAAATGATATGCATAGATTTCACAGATGCTGAGATGCCCCCCTCCTGCTTCAGAATCTGTAGTACTATTGAGAACCGACCGCATTAGGGTGTCTCTGCTAAAGTTATAAAACTCATGGTTGCCCCAAACGTGGTGGACTTCAAACGGAGAGGAGTCAAACTCTTTCATCACCGTTTCCAGGGCTCGCTCTGATGCGTCATGCCTCTTGTTGAAGCCATCGATAATGTCACCGAGCTGAAGGATGAACCGGGGTTTGACAGTATCCGCGGTCCACCTTTTCTGTGCATTGTGCAATAGGCGAAGACTGTTCCTGTAGTATCGTTTCCTTGAGCGTTTGAAATTGAAGCCATCATCTATGTCGGCGTATTGAATGTCGGCGATTATTCCAAATGTAAACAGTGGTTTGGCGCAGTTCTCCATTCCGGTTGTCATGATGTTATCGATCAAACTTCTACTTTTAGTCCACTTGAGAAAGCTAGCTAACCTTCTAACATTTTTGACCGCTGCCAGAACGCTTGTTTATTCTACCTACTAGAATGGAGTGAAGGTTGCCAAGATATTCTGTGGCTGTTGTCCTCTTGTACTAGATACTGTACATTGTTTCAATGTCAATTGATACAGTTAGGTTACAGTTTTTCTAAAACACCGGTAGAGTTGTTACATGTCCGACTGCACTACTATTCTGCCAGCAGCACACATGATTATGTCACGTTTGTATGAGAAAACTTTCAAAATAAAAGCCCGCATTTCAAAACATTGCAAAGTGAATAACTACTGTCAATAACTATTTCATTCAATAGATATGGAATCTAATCAATGGCCACTGTTATTGTGCCAACAAGAACATACAATAAGCAATTCATGAAAACAAATACAACATCTGGTTTTAAAAACATTTTTAAGACCAACATAATAAAAAAAATACTACGTTGACACTGGTATGTTGGGCTGTAGAAAGACAACTTTTCTAACTGTGTCAGCTAAAGTGGGGTAGGAAATACTCAGTAGGGTCTCTAACTCTATCGTACATATCCATCAGCACTTCGTTTTCCAACACTCGTATAGCCCCAATGCAATACACTGTAACATACTGTACAAGGGATACATATTGGCTTGTAGAGAGAACATTTATTCCTTTCTCAGTGTATTGCATTGGGGTCTATGGAACGTTGGAGAACGAAGTGCTGCTAGATATTTACGACAAAGTCCCCGTCCAAAACTGCATATTTGGTTAGTAGAGACCCTACTGAGTAGAAAAATTCTCTCTACAAACCAACATGTATCCCATGTACAGTATATTACAATGTAATGCATTGGGGTCTATGGAGGGGTCGGCGAAAAGGCGTGCGACTCAGTCCCCCTCAAAAAGGAACCAGATTTGGTTAGTCGCGAACCTACTGAGTATTTCCGACGCTGGTATAAATAATACATAGTAAAAAGCGTCAAAATATATATTTATTTCTTCAAATGTGGTTGCAATGCTGTGAAAAACAGTTGTACTGCACCCCCCAAAAAATAGATATTCCCAAAGTTTAGCATGTCTTTGCAGGGGAACTCTTATTTTGAGAAAGACATATCCTCGATCCTGCTGCCGGCCACAATATCCTGATGCTAGAAGAACGGTAATTCCGACTGCATTTGTTCACGAACATCCCAGCTGCGCTGCAACTGCGCAGTATCAGATACAGTATTGGGAATGCATGGCAGGTTACGTAAACAACAGACGAGTACTGCACTACCACCAAATGCACGGGACTCTTGTGAAATATTGAACAGGGCCATAGACAAATCTAGCAGGTATAGTAATGTGGCTCTACTGACTCAACAAAAATTGTGAAAGTGACCCCTCCCCGTATTTTCACAGTATTGACACTAGAGGGTAGTAATACTACACATCACTGGCTATTGAACACTTTCACACAGTAAACAAAATCTGATTAATTTAGTCTTTACATGTTTATATTAATCACATAGACCTAGAGGTGTGTTTGAACTCGCCCACTATTCAGGCTGTTTCATGTTTTATTAAGATCCTAAAAAAACAATTGAACTTTCGCTAAATTCTGCCCCCCCCTTGGTTACTGTTGCAACCTCAAACAACATTTTCAAGGAATCCCAATTCCCCATTCAGGGAATCATGAACAGGGAATCAAAAACAGGAATATTGGGACAGGGGCACAGAGACGTGGATTTATTAGGACGAATGGAGGCGGAAAAAGAGGAAGAGGAGGTTGAAAAGACTGAGGAAAATATAGGTTGGATTTGAATCTGAGGAAGATTGCAATAAAAATGGAGATGGGGTGTCGAAGAAGATTAGTGTCAAGTGCAAACAAAGTGAGCTGTGCGCCAGACCGAGTTCTTGAGGGGAAATGGAAATGAATGAGGGCGAGTTAAGTGAGGTGGAAGGTGTGGTAAAGAGCTTGTAACCAGAGCCTGGCATCGTTGGACATGGTAAAGAAGAATCTGGTCTCTTAGGAGGGACGTTTTTGGAGAAAGTGCACACTTGCCTTTTGGCAGATCCATTTGTGGTTTCAGGGTGGGTGAGAAAGGCGAATCAGTGAAGGTAACCTTCTGACCAGAGAGAACAGGCGCGCTCCATATCATGCAACTTGGGTCAAGATCTGTTTCTTGCTTTGCTCTCAAGAACAGAGCACCATTGAAAGGAGTGATTTCTTGTGTAGCGTTAAGTGTGGAGATGGAGCAATTGAAGTTGAAAATTATTAAGATATATCATCCTGTTAGAGCTTTTGTGCAGAATCCGGTGCAACATTTCTGGTCATGTCGCAGCAGCGTGTAGGAGGGAGATTCTACGATGTGGGAAGTGTGCAGGAGGGCATGGGACAGAGGATTGTGTAGTTTCAGTGGATAGAGGTGTGCGTGCCAACTGTAGGGGTGACCATGTTGCTGGTGATTGGAAGTGTCCGATGCGAGAGAGGCAGGTTGAAGTGGTCAGAGTAGTGCAGAAGGTGTTGTATGCTGAGGTAGTGAAGAAAGTAGAGGATTGGTCAATGGTGGATCCCAGTGAGTAGTAGATCTGTGCCAGCACAGAGGGATAGGCCAATGAGTGATTTATGCTTCAGTAATGTTGGCTTCTTAGCGTTCATCGCAATGGTTATCAACTGTACCGCATAAATGGAACGTAAATCACAGAAAATAGATGTTGTGGTGGCAGCTGCAGAGAAGTATAAGGGTATACGAGATTTGACTTCAGAAGAATTACAGGGTGTGCCATCCTCCCAGCCCGTTGGTATGGCGCAGGAGCATTTTGTATCACAAATGTAATATGATTAAACACACACTACATCACATTCGGTGGCGGCATGCACAAACAAAATGTTCAAACACCATGATACCAAAGAAGTGTTTAATTGCTATATTGTAATTACTTCGCCACCATGGCCTATTTATTGCCTTACCTCCCTTATACTACCTCATTTACACATGTTGTATATATACTTTTCTACTGTATTATTGATTGTATGTTTGTTTATTCCATGTGTAACTCTGTGTTGTTGTATGTGTCGAACTGCTTTGCTTTATCTTGGCCAGGTCGCAGTTGCAAATGAGAACTTGTTCTCAACTAGCCTACCTGGTTAAATAAAGGTGAAAAAAAGAAATAATTTCCCCCATTCAACCACTGTGTGGCGAAATTCCCTCACAATAATTGTAAACTGCTTTTCTAATACACAATGAAATTAAACACAGACTACCCCTTGCTAATCAGGAAACTCGTGGATATGTTGTGGTGTATTGTCATTACAATTGCTTCGCAGGAACCTGGTCAAATTATTATTGTAGGTTAGCTAGCCACTGCATGGCTCTGCATTCACTGTCAGCAAGCAGTCAAAGCTATGACCCCTTTTGGAGCTAACGAGTGCTCTCAAATCATATCAACAGCAGATGGAAGTTGTATTCATAACATGGTTAACTTAGCTAGCTAACATATATTTTGAGAAAACAAGTTACATTAAGTGGCGAGCTAGCTAGCATTAGCAATGTTTGGTGGTCAATGAGACTGAGAGCTAGCTAACCAATTGAGCTAGTAAACAATGCAACAAAAGTCGAATTGCGGATTCGAAAAATACTCCAACAGGCTCTGCATTTCAGTAATCACAGTAGCAAGTACTACTGGTACACAGTTACATTATTTAGCCATTACATTATGTTAAAACTCTCCGTTTTTGCCATAGCTCTCACTGGCTTTCAGTGAGCTTGTCTGAGGGATCAGGACTGATCGCAGCTGCTCTCATTGGAGCATTGCGATTGGTTGCCCAAAATTCAGGTGCGGGACTTAACGAAGGGTCAATTCATACCATCGTTTGTTTATTGTTTACCATCAGATAAAAGTGTGTCTATGAGTCTGATAATGGACTGAACAACCCTGATAGCTGTGCTTTATTTAGACAACTTGAACTTGACTTGACATTAACTCATAAGCCTAGAGATTTTACCATCTGTTGCATTAAAGATGAGCTTTTTAAACAGAGTATGATGCCAATCCATTGTAATCCATGTCTTTCTTTTATCATGCCCTCCAAACATCTATATGCAGATGACACCAAAATAGCACTTCTCCCACACTAGTTGAGGCAATTCTCAAATTGCAGGAGCTGTTTAATGTTGTCCAACATAACCTCTTTCAGCTCAAATTGGTCTTAAAGGTCCAGTGCAGACATAAAAAATAAAAAAATAAAAATCAAATCATTTCTGGGTTACAATTATGCACCTTACTGTGATTGTTTTCAATTAAAATAGTCACAAATAAACCAAAATAGCAATAATTTCGCTAGGATGGGCGTGTGTAGGGGAAAACTGAAAACGAGTTATTGGTAGGGGTTTTGAACTCTCTTGTTGGCCTATTAACTAATTTACCGCCTGGTGACGTACCTAGGAAGGCCAAAACGCCATCCCACCAAAACAGGCTGACATTTCAGGCAGTCTTTTCAAACAGCTCTTACTGTACACTAAAAGGGAATTATTGTCGTTTTCACAATTTCACAGTATTCTTCCAACCTTATAGTGTGGAAAAATACAGTATATAAAACCACAGAAAAATCACGTTTTTGACTGCACTGGGCCTTTAAATGCAGAGAAAACAAAACAAAGAATATTCTCAAAATCAAGAAAGTAACCCCCTACTCCACTTCAGGTAGACACTCGTCTGAGGCCACAGAACTGTATTTTATATAAGGTTCCCAACACAGAAAACTGAGTTTGGTCAAAGTGCTTTTAGATTTGCTGCTCGGTCATCTTGGAACAATTTGCAGAAGGAATTAAAACCAAATCATTCTATTCTGATTGATGCTTTGAAATTGGAGGGCTGTTGACCATAGATTGCACGTTTTTAAACCTGCTCTTTTAAGTTATTTTATGCACTTTGCACTGTTTTAACTTCCATCCATAGTTATGTTTTATGTTGTGTTGTGTCTCATGTGTAAATATATGTATGCTGCTTTCTTGACCAGGGCTCTTGGCCAGGGCTCACTTGAATTCGGCATATTTCAGGAAATAAATACATGCTTACAGACTTTTCAGAAGCAAAGCTATTATTTTTCTCTCAGTGGCAGAGTTTCTGAAAACTCTCATATTGACCTGGACGTCTGAGATTGACAAAGGGGAATGAACAAGGGCAGGGGTAGAGGAGATAACTTATTGAAATGAGGCGCATCCCCAACCCTAAGATCCCTTCTCACTGTCATCTTTAGGACAGCTGGCCCTCCAGGAATGTATTCATTCAATTAAGTCTCCTAAGTAACACCATAGTAACCTTGCCTGGATAGGGGGCAGCATAAGCGGAGGGTTCACAGCATGCTTGTTCATGATTTATCACTTCTCTTACCAGTTACCATCTCTCTTAACTCCTTCTGATGACATTATTCAACTTGCAATGAGTGACAGAACTACTGGCTGCTTTTCAGCCCTGATTCCAATGCTTGTTAGCACTCTAACAAATGAGATATTCTAAGGCAGTTGGCTGTTAGAAGAGAAACATGAAAGGTTAGGCTTTTTAACTACAATATCAAATCAAATTTTATTGGTCACATACACATGGTTAGCAGATGTTAATGCGAGTGTAGCGAAATGCTTGTGCTTCTAGTTCTGACCATGGAGTAATATCTAACAAGTAATCTAACAATTTCACAACAACTACCTTATACACACAAGAGTAAAGGAATGAATAAGAATATGTACATATAAATATAGGATGAGCGATGGCCGAACGGCATAGGCAGGATGCAGTAGATGGTATAGAGTACAGTATATACAAATGAGATGAGTAATGTAGGATATGTAACATATAAAGTGGCATTGTTTAAAGTGACTAGTGATACATTTATTACATCCAATTTTTAATTATTAAGTGGCTAGAGATTTGAGTCAGTATGTTGGCAGCAGCCACTCAATGTTAGTGATGGCTGTTTAACAGTCTGATGGCCTTGAGATAGAAGCGGTTTTTCAGTCTCTCGGTCCCATCTTTGATGCACCTGTACTGACCTCGCCTTCTGGATGATTGCGGGGTGAACAGGCAGTGGCTCGGGTGATTGTTGTCCTTGATGATCTTTTTGGCTTCCTGTGACATCGGGTGGTGTAGGTGTCTTGGAGGGCAGGTAGTTTGCACCCGGTATGCGTTGTGCAGACCTCACTACCCTCTGGAGAGCCTTGCGGTTGTGGGCGGAGCAGTTGCCGCACCAGGCGGTGATACAGCCCGAGAGGATGCTCTCGATTGTGCATCTGTAAAAGTTTGTGAGTGTTTTTAGTGACAAGACAAATTTCTTCAGCCTCCTGAGGTTGAAGAGGTGCTGTTGCGCCTTCTTCACCACGCTGTCTGTGTGGGTGGACCATTTCAAACTTTCCACCTTCTCCACTACTGTCCCGTCGATGTGGATAGGGGGGTGCTCCCTCTGCTGTTTCCTGAAGTCCACGATCATCTCCTTTGTTTTGTTGACATTGAGTGTGAGGTTGTTTTCCTGACACCACACTCCGAGGGCCCTCACCTCCTCCCTGTAGGCCGTCTCGTCGTTGTTGGTAATCAAGCCTACCACTGTAGTATCGTCTGCAAACTTGATGATTGAGTTGGAGGCGTGCATGGCCACGCAGTCATGTGTGAACAGGGAGTACAGGGGAGGGCTGAGAACGCACCCTTGTGGGGCCCCAGTGTTGAGGATCAACAGGGTAGAGTTGTTGTTTCCTACACTCACCACCTGGGGGCGTCCCGTCAGAAAGTCCAGGACCCAGTTGCACAGGGCGGGGTCGAGACCCAGGGTCTCGAGCTTAATGACGAGTTTGGAGGGCACTATGGTGTTAAATTCTGTAGTCGATGAACAGCATTCTTACATAGGTATTCCTCTTGTCCAGATGGGATAGGGCAGTGTGCAGTGTGATTGCGATTGCGTCGTCTGTGGACCTATTGGGGCGGTAAGCAAATTGGAGTGGGTCTAGGGTGTCAGGTAGGGTGGAGGTGATATGATCCTTGACTAGTCTCTCAAAGCACTTCATGATGACGGAAGTGAGTGCTACGGGGCGATAGTCGTTTAGCTCAGTTACCTACCTTTCTTGGGAACAGGAACAATGGTGGCCCTCTTGAAGCATGTGGGAACAGCAGACTGGGATAGGGATTGATTGAATATGTCCGTAAACACACCAGCCAGCTGGTCTGCGCATGCTCTGAAGATGTAGCTAGGGATGCTGTCTGGGCCGGCAGCCCTGCGAGGGTTAACACGTTTAAATGTTTTACTCACGTTGGCTGCGGTGAAGGAGAGTCCACAGGTTTTGGTAGCGGGCCGTGTTGGTGGCACTGTATTGTCCTCAAAGCGAGCAAAGAAGTTGTTTAGCAAGACATCGGGGTCTGCGACGGGGCTGGTTTTCTTTTTGTATTCCGTGATTGCTTGTAGACCCTGCCACATTCCTCTCGTGTCTGAGCCTTTGAATTGCGACTCTACTTTGTCTCTATACTGACGCTTAGCTTCTTTGATTGCCTTGCGGAGGGAATAGCTACACTGTTTGTATTCGGTCATGTTTCCGGTCGCCTTGCCCTGATTAAAAGCAGTTGTTCACGCTTTCAGTTTTGCACGAATGCTGCCATCAATCCAAGGTTTCTGGTTGGGGAAGGTTTTAATAGTCGCTGTTGGTACAACATCACCGATGCACTTGCTAATAAACTCGCTCACCGAATCAATGTTGTTGTTCGACGCTATCCGGAACATATCCCAGTCCACGTGATCGAAGCAATCTTGAAGCGTGGAATCAGATTGGTCGGACCAGCGTTGAACAGACCTGAGCACAGGAGCTTTCCTGTTTTAGTTTCTGTCTATAGGCTGGGAGCAACAAAATGGAGTCGTGGTCAGATTTGCCGAAAGGAGGGCGAGGGATGGCTTTGTATGCGTCGCGGAAGTTAGAGTAACAATGATCCAGAATTTTCCCAGCCCGGGTTGCGCATTCGATATGCTGATAAAATTTAGGGAGCCTTGTTTTCAGATTAGCCTTGTTAAAATCCACAGCTACAAAAAATGCAGCCTCAGGATATGTGGTTTCCAGTTCTTTCAGGGCCGTCGAGGTGTCTGCTTGGGGAGGATGTACACGACTGTGATTATAATCGAAGAGAATTCTCTTGGTAGATAATGCGGTCGGCATTTGATTGTAAGGAATTCTAGGTCAGGTGAACAAATTACTTGAGTTCCTGTATGCTGTTATGATCACACCATGACTCGTTAATCATAAGGCATACACCCCCGCCCTTCTTCTTACCACAGAGATGTTTGTTTCTGTCGGCGCAATGCGTGAAGAAACCAGGTGGCTGTACCGACTCTGATAACAAATCCCGAGTGAGCCAAGTTTCCGTGAAACAGAGAATGTTACAATCTCTGATGTCTCTCTGGAAGGCAACCCTTGCTCGGATTTCGTCTACCTTGTTGTCAAGAGATTGGACGTTGGCTAGTACTCGGGAGCAGTGGGCGATGTGCCCATCTACGGAGCCTGACCAGAAGACCACTCCATCTGCCCCTTCTGCGGCGCCATTGTTTATGTAATTATACATAATATTCTATGGCTTTCTAAAGTACAGTAATTATCAACAAGGACTTTACTGTGCTGTACTTTACAGTACAGCACAGTAAAGTACAGCATAGCACAATACACATCTTGGGTGTTGTCCTTTTGTACTCAAAGCTGATTCATGGTGAGATGCTGGACCTTGAGGACCAAATCTCGGCCACGCCCTCATCCACTAATCTCAGAGGCTTCTGTGAAGAGCCTAAAGGAATGTCTATTGAAGGAATGTGTATTGAAGGAGAAACCAGCTATGCTTTAATTCATAAGCCCAATCACAAGTCAGATGGATTTTAGTTATTTAAATCAGCCATTAAGCTTTTGGAGCCCTCACTGACACCTCTTGTAATACAAAGATCTGCATGATTCTTAAGAAAGCATTGCATTCTGTTTCTCTGCATAGAAGAGTCAACAAGGTAATGTTGAAAACCTTGGAGACCCTTGCATCAGAGGCTGCTGGCCAAGGATGTATCTCAGAGGTCACTCTCCTCTGAGTCTGTCCTATGAGATCTCCCCCTGAGCTGCAGCTGCTCCCTGCAGATTTGTGACAAAAGCCGAGTGACATTAATTTGCCTTAATATCACATACCAATCTCATCACCTCCCTCAAGCCACGCATTCTCAAGGGGCTTTGACCCAAATATAGGCATTTGCTCAGTCTCCGCTTGAGCCAAAGGGAACCTTATAAAAGGAGGAGGAGAAGCAGACATCTACATTTTACGATTGGAGGTGCTATTGATGAGGCCCTCCAAACTCTGTGAAGTATAGTGTACTTGTGCCTTGTGATGACTTCCATTACGTTCCAATGAAAACTTTGCTCAACATTTTTACTGTGATCTTATGATTTGATGAGTGATCTGAGTTCTCTTTTATAGGAACGCACATTACTGAAAGGATCTCATACATGAATTCAATCCTCAGAGGGAGGTAAGTGTCTAAAAGTCAGGAGGATGGGGTCGTGGTAAGGGCTGGAGCGTGATGAGTGGAATGGTATTAAATACATCAAACACACGGTTTCCACGGGTTTGATGCCATTCCATTTGCTCCATTGCAGACATTATTATGAGCTGCTCTCCCCTCAGCAGCCTCTTGTGGTCTAAAAGTCATTCTTATTCTTCAGTTCAATTGACAAATACTTTGAATTTCTTTTCCAACTTCCATCTCTGTCCCCCCAGTCCCCTCCAGGGTGCTTTACAAAGAGGAGTTCAGAGGCTGAGATGGGTGTGTTTTGGGGGAAGCTTCCCCATACCTCCGGAAGTCTGGTAGAGAGAGGATAGAAGCACAGAACAGACCCTTTGATGCCAAGACGGCTGTGTTTGTGTCTGAGCCTAAGGAGCTATATGTCAAAGGCACTCTACTGAGCAAAGAGGGCAGCAAAGCAACCGTTCAGACTGAAGCGGGAGCATTGAGTTACGTCTAATCAAACTAGTACAGTGCCATGTAAAAAAAAAAGATGTAAACAGTCGAGATCGAGTATTTTCCAGAAATGTATCTATTTCTTCTTTTTAAACATAGACTGTAACAGTGAAGGAAGACGAAGTCTTCCCCATGAATCCTCCTAAATTTGATAAGATTGAGGACATGGCCATGATGACCCACCTGATGACCCAATGAGGCCGCTGTGCTGTATAATCTCAAAGAGCGTTACGCAGCATGGAAGATCTACGCGAGTCACATTTGACATGAGTGAAGGTTGGTCTTTGTCTGAAGTTGAGCTTGTTTCCAAAGCTCACCCTTTCCACATTACTCTCCTTAAACATATATTACAATCACTGGTGTGTTTTCAGACTTACTCTGGGCTTTTCTGTGTCACTGTGAACCCCTACAAGTGGTTATCAGTTTACAACCAGGAGCTGGTAGTGGCCTATAGAGGGAAGAAACGTCAGGAAGCTCCACCCCACATCTTCTCCATCTCCGACAATGCCTATCAGTTTATGCTGACTGGTAGGATTCAAGTTCTTCAATGTCATTTATTAGTTTGTCGTCTATTCATATACAGGATGTTCTTATCATGATTGTGATGCTCCTTTTCATTTAGATAGAGAGTGCCAGTCCATCTTGATCACGTAAGTAACGGAACCTGAAAAGCAACAGACTTAAGTTCTTCAACAGGAAGAAACATGGTGTTTTTTATGGATGTACTTTGTGTTTCTCTCTGGAGAATCCGGTGCAGGGAAGACTGTGAACCCCAAGCGTGTCATCCAGTACTTTGCGACCATTGCAGTGTCTGGAAATGGGGACAAGAAGAAAGAGGGTCCAGGCAAAATGCATGCAAGTAGAATTCAACATCTTTATTTTCCTCTCAAGAAACACTGTTCAGACAGCTATACAAAGAACATGCCTTTAGTAGTAATCTAAACAGACAGATCATCTGCTGTACTTTATGATTGAATGAATTCATGTTACTTGATTGGCTGACTGGTTGATCTGTCGTATCTTACCTGTAGGGAACCCTGGAAGACCAGATCATCTCAGGCAACCCTCTGCTGGAGGCTTTTGGAAATGCCAAGACCGTTAGGAACGACAACTCCTCTCGCTTTGTAAATTAGCAATTCTGTCTATGTCATATGGTGTCACTTATTTGTCCTCATTATTAAGTCATCAAGGTCATTACCGTCTTGTTTTATCTCTGTTCAGGGAAAATTCATCAGAATTCACTTTGGAACTACAGGAAAACTGGCTTCCGCTGATTTTGAGACTTGTAAGTTGGGTCACACTATTTGCATAGTCCGGATTTTCCAGGTCATACTATCAACAGACTGTTGATAAGAAACTGCTTACTAAGGTTACGGTTAGGGTTGGGGTTTGGTTTAGAATAAGGGTTAGGGAAATGGTTAAGGTTAGGGTAAGGGTTAAGTTTAGGGTTAGGACACGGGTTAGGGTTCGGGTTCGGGTTAGTAGATAGTTAGTTGAAATGTTACTGATAGTCCATCTGTATATACTCTACAGACTATCCAAGTAAAGTGTTACTGTAAGTTGTATGCCACATTTGGCTCAGAAATATCTATGTTACACGGTGACATTCACATGATACACAGCACAGACATGTTCTCTTTGCTTTGGCAGATCTCCTGGAAAAATCCCGGGTGACATTCCAATTGTCAGCAGAGAGGAGCTACCATATCTTCTACCAGATCATGTCCAACAAGAAGCCTGAGCTCATAGGTACTCTTCTCATCACCACCAACCCTTATGACTTCCCGTTTATCAGCCAAGGGGAAATTGTTGTGGCTAGTATCGATGCCTGTGATGAACTGCTGTCTACTGATGTAAGTAGAGAAACTTGGGCTAAATGCAGTCAAACTCAAATTGCAGAAAATGTGTTGAATTTGTCTCCTAATTCCTGATTTGATCAGGATCCCTTGCAAATGCTCTGTTTCGTTAATTTAAAAAAACACTGTCCACTGATGTGCTTCTAGAGTGCTATTGACATCCTAGGATTCACCTCAGAGGAGAAGATTGGCATCTACAAGCTGACTGGTGCTGTGATGCATTATGGGAGCATGAAGTTCAAGCAGAAGCAGCGAGAGGAGCAGGCAGAACCGGATGGCGATGAGGGTAAAAACCTGGGACGCATGTCACTCCAGAAAGTTGTTCCCTCCCTCCTACCATTGTTCACTCCCCTTCACATATCTGATAGAATTGCTCTAATATGGTGGAAACTTTTAATTGAATTATAAAACAAAATATATACACTACCGTTCAAAAGTTTGGGGTCACTTAGAAATGTCCTTGTTTTTGTAAGAAAAGCACAT
The DNA here is from genome assembly GCF_016432855.1 of Salvelinus namaycush. Taxonomy (NCBI): domain Eukaryota; kingdom Metazoa; phylum Chordata; class Actinopteri; order Salmoniformes; family Salmonidae; genus Salvelinus; species Salvelinus namaycush. The sequence goes on along the minus strand of NC_052341.1, from coordinate 22,595,024 downwards.
TTTTTGTCCATTAAAATAACATCAAATTGATCAAAAATACAGTGTAGACATGGTTAATGTTGTAAATGACTATTGTAGCTGGAAACGTCAGATGTTGTATGGAATATCTACATAGGCGTACAGAGGCCCATTATCAGCAACCATCACTCCTGTGTTCCAATGGCACGTTGTGTTTGCTAATACAAGTTGATCATTTTAAAAGGCAATTATGTTAGCACAGCTGAAAACTGTTGTTCTGATTAAAGAAGCAATAAAACTGGCCTTCTTTAGACTAGTGGATTTTGACAAGTGCCAGGACAACCAGGTCAAAGCAGAGACCAAGAAGAACGAGCTGGAGGCCAAATTGGTGACCCTGCTCCAGGAGAAGAATGACCTGCGACTGCAAGTTCAGGCTGTAAGTATAGTTATTGAGTGCCAAAGGATAGGAAACAATGTTCTTACAACATTGAATGACTTGCTCTAGAGATCCAGAGTCATTTTATCACATCAAAAAGCAAGGTTATTAGGATGCAATAGAAAATATCAACAGAATATTATATTTTGTTTGAGACATTTTCTTTCCAGGAAAGTGAAGGTCTGGTGGATGCAGAGGAGAGATGTGAGGGCCTCATCAAGAACAAGATCCAACTGGAGACCAAAGCCAAAGAGCTGGGTGAGAGGCTGGAGGATGAGGAGGAAATCAATGCTGAACTGACTTCCAAGAAGAGGAAGATAGAGGATGAGTGTTCTGAGCTGAAGAAGGACATTGATGATCTGGAACTCACCCTGGCCAAAGTGGAGAAGGAGAAACATGCCACTGAAAACAGGGTGAATGTCTTTCATGAACGGGTCTGTTTTCCAAAAAAGGTAAGATCCTTCATTCACTGACGTGTCTTTTTTCCAAAAACTTCATGTGAAAAATTTGACAGAAGAAATGTCAGGTTTAGATGAGACGATTGGAAAATTATCCAAGGACAAGAAAGCCCTCCAAGAGACCCACCAGCAAGCGTTGGATGACCTCCAGGCAGAGGAAGACAAAGTCAACATTCTGACCAAAGCCAAAGTTAAGCTGGAGCAACCAGTGGACGATGTAAGTCTAATCATTGAGCTTTATTAGCTTTTATTCTGGATAGGTTTCACTATTAAACATACTTCCTACTTCCTTTTACAGCTTGAGAGTTCTCTGGAGCAAGAAAAAAAGATACGGATGGATATTGAGAGGACAAAGAGAAAGCTTGAAGGGGATCTGAAACTGACAAGACTCTGTAATGGATCTGGAGAACGACAAGCAGCAGCTGGATGATCAACTGAAAAAGTGCAATAAACACTTCAGTTATTCATCCATTCATATTCTAGAACATGTGATTTTGATAGAAACTCTGATCATATGGTTTGACTTGGCAGGAAAGACTTTGAGTTCAGCCAGCTTCTCACCAAAATTTGAGGACGAGCAAAGTTCATCAGCTCAATCTCAGAAAAAGATCAAGGAGCTCCAGGTACTCAACGAGAAAATATTGCCTTCAAGATTAAGACCTTTATGTGTTTAAAATGTTTCCTTCAATACTTTATTTCAGGCCTATATTGAGGAGATTGAGGCTGAACGTGCTGCCAGGGCTCAGGTGGAGAAGCAGTGGTCTGATCTCTCCAGGGAACTTGAAGAGATCAGTGAGAGGCTTGAGGAAGCTGGTGGAGCCACCATTGCTCAGATTGAGGTGAACAAGAAGCGAGAGGCCGAGTTTCAGAAACTGAGACGAGACCTGGAGGAGTCAACTCTGCACCATGAGGCTACTTCTGCTTCCCTGCATAAGAAATATGCAGACAGTGGCAGAGCTGGGAGAGCACATTGACAATCTGCAGCGTATCAAGCAGAAGCTGGAGAAAGAAAAGAGTGAACAGAAAATGGAGATTGATGATCTGTTCAGCGACATGGAATCAGTGTCCAAATCCAAGGTAGAAAACAATCTCATTCCATTACAGAAATATGCATTCATACTTTTTTAATTCATGAAAACAGATAACATTGCTTATTATTTTTCTAAGGCAAATTACGAGAAGATGTATCATGCTCTGGAGGACGGGCTGAGCGAATACAAGGCCAAACATGATGAGAACACTTGCCAGCTTACTGATCTCAATACTCAAAGAGCAAGACTTCAAACTGAGAATGGTCGGAAATACATCATGCTGAGTTGGCAATAATCCACCACTTGGACCACAATTAAAGAGCGCCTGTTCTAACAAATGTTCTTATAATACTTTATTTGAAAGGCAAGTTTTCCCGCCGGCTTGACGAGAAAGATACTTTCTCAGATGTCAAGGACCAAGTTGTCATTCACTCAACAAATTGAAGAGCTTAATAGGCAGCTTGAAGAAGAAACCAAAGTTTGTTTTAAAATTCTACTTTGAAGAATGAATTCATATCTAGACCTCTAAAGAGTCTAAAAAGTCAAAGTACACAGCTCTACACATGCTTAAAAATTATAACATCCAAATCATAACCAACTCCCATCTTTTGGTGTAAAGGTGGATACTTAATCTGCTTTAATTTGTTTCTGTAAAGACTAAGAGTGCCTTAGCCCACGCTGTCCAATCATCTCACCATGACTGTGAGATGCTGATGGAGCAGTTTGAAGAGGAGCAGGAGGCCAAGGCAGAGCTGCAGAGGGGAATGTCCAAAGCCAATGTAGAGGTGGCTCAGTGGAGAGCCAAATATGAGACTGATGCCATCCAGCGTACTGATAACCTGGAGGAGGCCAAGTGAGTCAGAAGATACAGGCTTTTTAAATATTGTGCTTTAGAAATGTACTGCTCACCTTCATGAGGCCAAGAAACATTGTGTTTCAACACTAAAAGAAGGACATATCCTCAGGAAGAAGCTTGCCCAGCGACTCCAGGATGCTGAGGTGGCCATTGAGGCTGTGAATGCCAAGTGTTCCTCTCTGGAGAAGACTAAGCAGAGGCTGCAGGGAGAGGTGGTGGACCTCATGGCTGATGTGGAGAGAGCAAATAGTCAAGCAGCTGTCCTGGATAAAAAGCAAAGGAACTATGACAAGGTAATACACTTGTATTGAATTTACATGTAGCGACCTCCATAAAAAAGTTTATCAGTCACCCACCAATTCTGACCCTTAAGTAGTAGACTACACTAAATTAGACTACCAATGTTTTGCCAAAAAGCTCAAATCAAGTCAACCACCTTTAACCAATATCTTTCAAACCCTCCTTAGATTGTGGCTGAATGGAAGCAGAAGTATGAGGAGAGTCAAGCCAAGCTGGAAGGTTCCCAGAAAGAGTCTTGTTCCCTCAGCACTGAACTCTTCAAAATAAAGAACTCCTACGAGGAATGTCTGGAGAACCTGGAGGCCATGGAGAGAGAACAAGAACCTGCAGCGTATGCTAACTGGACAATAGTCTGTGTCTCTGCAGGTTTAAACTTCAGATCTGTAACTAACTATGATACTAATGTTATTCCAGAAGAAATATCTGGGGACACCGTGCGCTTTACCGCATAACATGGTGTCTGACCAGTACGACGCCCTCTCACTCCACGGTAAGCACGGGGAGTTGACTCAGGTATCCTACCCGGCTTTGCCACACTCCGCGTGTGCCCCTCCCCCAAGAAATGTTTGGGTCTGACTCTCGGGCTCCCAACCGCGTCGCCGCGCTGCCTCCTCATACCAGCGCCTCTCTGCCTTCGCTGCCTCCAACTCCGCCTTGGGACGGCGATATTCCCCTGGCTGAGCCCAGGGTCCTTTGCCGTCCAGAATCTCTTCCCAAGTCCAGGAATCCTGGGTCTTTTTCCGCTGCTGTTGCCGCCCTTCTCCACTCCGCTTGGTCCTTTGGTGGTGGGTGTTTCTGTTACGGCTTTCATATTCCTCCTCCTCGGACGAGGAGAGGCGAGAAGGATCGGACCAATACGCGGAGTGGTTAGTGTCCATAATTTATTAGCATCGAACTGAACACTATATGACGCAAGATAACAAATAGAAAATCAAACCGACAAACAGTCCCGTGTGGCACAACGACTACACGGAAGACAAACACCCACAAAACACACGTGAAACCCAGGCTGCCTAAGTATGATTCTCAATCAGGGACAATGATTGACAGCTGTCTCTGATTGAGAATCATACCCGGCCGAACACAAACATCCCAACATAGAAAATCAAACATAGACAAACCCACCCAACTCACGCCCTGACCAACTAAATAAATACAAGAAAAAGGAAAACAGGTCAGGAACGTGACACCTCTTTGGAACACGAAGAATCCAAGATCTTTAGTATCCAGCCGGAGATAACCCAGGTCAAAGGTGAGGTGGACAGGAGGCTGGCGGAGAAAGAGGAGGAGATGGAGCAAATCAAACTAAACAACCAGCATGTCGTTGACACCATCCAGTCGGTCCTAGACTCTGAGACCCTCAGCAGAAATGATGCCCTGAAGATCGAAAAGAAGATGGAGACCGATCTCAACGAGATGGAGGTTCAGCTGAGCCACGCCAACAGGCAGGCTGGTGAGGCCCTGAAACAGCTGAGAAACATCCAGGCAGACCACAAGGTAATGCATTCAAAGCATTTCTACATAATATGAATCTATAATGTCTTACTAATTAACTTTATTATAAAGTTGAGTTTATTTCTCCTCAGGATGCCCAGCTGCACCTGGATGAGGCTCTGCGTAGCCAGGAAGAGCTGAGAGAGCAGGCAGCCATGGTGGAGCGCAGGAGCTCCCTGATGCAGGCCGAAGTGGAGGAGCTGAGGGCTGCCCTGGAGCAGACGGAGAGGAGCCGCAAGATGGCCGAGCAGGAGCTGACTGATGCCTGTGAGAGAGTGGGGCTGCTGCATTCCCAGGTATACTCGCAAATATGTAGCCTTGCCTTGGTTTATATAAATTTCCCATGCCACTATTGTAACATCTAATAACATTATCTATAATGCCATACTTTAACAGAACACCAGTCTTCTCAACACCAAGAAAAATCTGGATGCAGATGTCAGTCAGCTTGCAAGGGGAAGTTGAGGATGCCATCCAGGAGGCCAGGAACGCAGAGGAGAAAGCCAAGAAAGCCATCACTGTGTCATTTAAAGCAAAGATTCACAATATTTTACCTCCATATCATGTCATGTAAAACCAACAGCAATATGATGTGATGAAATGTTCTCCTACACAGGCGGCCATGATGGCTGAGGAACTGAAGAAGGAGCAGGACACCAGCGGTCATGTAGAGAGGATGAAGAAGAACCTGGAGGTTAGTCAAGGACCTGCAGCACCGCCTGGATGAGGCTGAAAACCTGGCCATGAAGGGCAGCAAGAAGCAGCTCCAGAAACTGGAGGCTCAGGTAACCCATCCCCTTTTCACAAGATTATCATAGTATGGGACTCAAATACTCTAGATTAATCTAATGACATACCGGCAGATGGTGCTGTCTCCCAGAGCTGCTAGACTGGAGGCATAGTGAAATCATTGTTTTTTAGCTGCTATAATAGAAGCGTATCCCAGAGGAAGCCTGAAACTATTCATAAAGTGTTGACTACTTGTGATGTGATCCTGGAGCTGGAATTAGAACTGGAGGCTGAGCAGAAAAGAGGAGCTGATGCCATGAAAGGAGTCCGAAAATATGAGCAGGGAGTCAAGGAGCTCACCTACCAGGTAGTAGAGAAATGAGTTCAGAGGAATCTGAATCAATCAGAAGTGATCTAATTTCCTTTACCTCACTGATTGATCTGCTGATCTCTGCTTGCAGACCGAAGAGGACAAGAAGACTGTCCAAATGCTGCAGGACCTGGTGGACAAGCTGCAGTTGAAAGTGAAGGCCTACAAATGTCAGGCTGAGGAAGCTGTAAGCTTAGATCAATGACCTATGACCTAATGAGAAAGTACCTGGATGTTATTGTTAATCCCTGACTTCTTGTATTATGGTCTGGTGGTGTTGTTCCAGGGAGAGCAGGCCAACACCCACCTGACTAAGTGCAGAAAGATGTAGCATGACCTGGAGGAGGCAGAGGAGAGGGCTGACGTCGCAGAGTCCCAGCTCAACAAGATTAGAGCCAAGAGCAGGGATGCCGGGAAGGTACGATACGATACAAAAACATAAGTATTCATATATTTCAGTACTACATTGATTGATGTGTGTATTATTTGCCCAAAAAAAGGAAAATAAAAAACAACATTTGTATTACATATTTTTTATCTTATGTACCAGCCTTAATCTGAGTGAGTAGAAGACCCAGAAGTGGTTAGAAGGCCCAGGATTTGTACCTACTTGGATGCCTACCTGGATGCCTACCTGGATGTCTGGATCTGTTTATGTATAGACTGTAGCACAACCTAGTGGAACTATAGTACAAAATAAATGAAGCAGGTGCATGTATAACTGTTTCTGGGGTTGTTTTAAAGTGTGACACAAAACATTAACATTCACTTTTATCTGTTTTGCATTAACATATCCTCCAGTGATCTAATTTTGGTCCTTATCTTGCCAAACAAGGCAACAGTATAACAAGTGTAATACAATCATCCAAATCATTAGTCCCTTAGCCAAACAGTATGGATTTTGAGGCTCAATTTAGACCCGGCAGGACCGCCATGTGCGTGTAGTTTTAATTTCATTTGAGAGTCTGCGATTTTCAGAGATTAGTAGAGATCCTCAGGAGAATGCATGGTGACATTTTGGGCTTCCCCACGACAGCCAAAATAGACCTCTCCAATGTCAAAGTCCAATACAGAACACACGCACACACAAAGGCCTACGGGCCTAAAGCTTGCATGCTATCTCAGGATTAGCCATGATTAAGGCCCCATAATCAAAAGTCAATCCAGACTGATCAGAAAGGCACAGAGACATTTCCTATCGCTGAGCTAAATCATTAGCTGTGTGATGCCTTCTTTAGTACTTCCTGTTTAGTGCACAGTGATTGACTATCATATTTAGGGTGGCGCATCCCACCTGTGTTTGTCTTATTTTTGTGGTCCAGTTATAAACGCACGCATTCAGTCAAGTCATCATCATAACTTTGGAATTTCAATTGTCTGAAAACCAGATTGGAATTTACACTTGGCATGGAAGTATAATACCCATTCTGCATGTTTTGTATACAGCAGGATTACACTGGAGCTTTAATTCGATTTCCAATAAGGTCCTGGGCTCTTTCTGCCCAAATACAAACAGATTAACAGATGAGTATCTCCATGCTATTGATTTATGTTAGATTGATGTTTTAAACTAGAAATATAAATGATGGAACTATACATTATAGATGGAACATCTATATGCCTGGCAAAATATACAGATGCTGAAATGCCATTTCTTGGACAAATTAAGATCATGCTTAGAATAGGATCACAAATGTATCCTTATCTTTGCGTCATCTTAAATGGATAGCTGTCCCTCCCAAAAAATTTAAGATGCAAACTATTTCAAGGTTTCACATTTCTCCTATTCCATCTATCGGTTTATGTCATGTCTGGCCTCTGAAAACCATTGTCTGGCCACCATGCCACTAGATCCCAGAATAAGCCCCATAATGAGAGATGACAGAGAACTAATCAGGGGGGTGGCTTACTTTTCCATGCCCAAAACAACGGGAAGGATTTGAGGGGCGACCCAAATTATCTCAATAAAAGCCGCTCCAGTGAGTCCCTTTGATTACTGAGGGATCCGTCTGAGGGAGAACTCTGGTGAGTAATATTAAACCCTCTCCTATAGAGGTTTGTGCACTACTGACTGTCTATGCTAAAGCTTTTTATCAGCAAAAGGTTCCATTATGATGTTTTCAAATGTTTTATTTCATTCAAAAATGAATAAAAAAAGAATGGTTCCTATATCTCCTCAGGTGAGTGAAACAAAACAGCAACCTTTTCTCAGTGAGTCTGGATTTGGGTAAGGTTGAAGACGCTTTATTTTACAGTCCTCTCTCAGCTGGTCCTTTTAATTGATTCCTGTCACTGGATGTCTCTCCATCAGAGAAAGTGAATTCTTTGGACTTATTTTGAAACTCTGCTTTCTCTTCACAGTAAAAGCCCAGCCATGAGTACGGACGCAGAGATGGCCATTTTCGGCGAGGCAGCCATATACCTCCGGAAACCGGAGAGAGAGAGGATTGCCGCTCAGAACATCCCATTTGATGCCAAGACAGCCTGCTATGTGACCAACAGCAAAGAGCTGTACCTCAAAGGCAACATCCAGAAGAGAGACGGTGGCAAAGTCACTGTAAAGATTACTGGTGGACAAGTGAGTGTTTGACTCCACAAGTAAATAATATAGACAGTATTACTACACTGAGTATACCAAACATTAGGAACACCTTCCTAATATTGAGTTGCACCCCCCCCTTTTGCCCCCGCAGAACAGCCATAGTTCGTTGCGCATGGACTTTACAAGGTGTTTAAAGCGTTCCACAGGGATGCTTGCCCATTTTGACTCTAATGTTTCTCACAGTTTTGTCAAGTTAGCTGGATGTCCTTTGGGTGTCGGACCATTCTTTATACACACAGGAAACTGTTGAGTGTGGAAAAACCCAGCAGCGTTGCAGTTCTTGACACAAACCGGTGTGCCTGGCACCTACTAACATACCCCAATCAAAGGCACTTACATCTTTTGTCTTGCCCATTCACCCTCTGAATGGTACATATGCACAATCCATGTCTCAACTGTTTCAAGGCTTAAAAATCTTTCTTTAACCTGTCTCCTCCCCTTCATCTACACTGAAGTGGATTTAAGTGTCGTCAATAAGGGATCATATCTTTCACCTGGATTCACCTGGCCAGTCTTTATCATAGAAAGAGCAGGTGTTAATGTTTTGTATAATGTAGTGTACATTGTAATAATAGATAATACAATATGTTAGTAATTAACAGAAGTAGTACTACATGTTAATAACTCTCATGTCTAACTTTCCAAGGGTGTAACAGTGACGGAGGATGATGTGTATCCAATGAATCCTCCTAAATTTGATAAGATTGAGGACATGGCCATGATGACCCACCTCAACGAGGCCACTGTGCTGTATAACCTCAAAGAGCGTTACGCAGTATGGATGATCTACGTGAGTCTAGACTGCTTGACATTACGTACTGTCAGTGGTGGAAAAAGTACTCAATTGTCATACAGTACTTGAGTAAAAGTAAAGATACCTTAATATAAAAATGACTCAAGTGAATGTCACCCAGTAAAATACTATTTGAGTAAAAGTCTAAAAGTATTTGGTTTTAAATATACTTAAGTATCAAAGTAAAAGTATAAATCCTCTCAAATTCCTTATATTAAGCAAACCAGAAAGCACAATTATTATATATATTTTTTTACATTTACAGATAGCCAGGGGCACACTCGAACACTCAGACATAATTTACAAATGAAGCATTTGTGTTTAGTGAGGCCACCAGATCAGGCAGTAGGGATGACCAGGGACGTTCTCTTGATAAGTGCGTGAGTTGGACCATTTTCCTGTCAAAATGTAACAAGTACTTATGGGTGTCAGGGAAAATGTATGGAGTAAAAAGTACATTCTTTTCTTTAGGCATGTAGTGAAGTAAAAGTTGGCTAAAGTAAACGTACACCAAAAAACGACTTAAGTTGTACTATAAAGTATTTTTATTTAAGTACTTTAGACCACTGTAGTATGTACAATTCTTTATCATTCACTCCAATACAATATCAATGAGATGAGCCAAAAGTAATTGGTTACTAAACTGTGTTTCAGACCTACTCTGGGCTGTTCTGTGTTACTGTAAACCCCTATAAGTGGTTACCAGTCTACAACCAGGAGGTGGTAGTGGCCTACAGAGGGAAGAAACGCATGGAAGCCCCGCCTCATATCTTCTCTGTCTCTGACAACGCATATCAGTTCATGCTCACTGGTAAGGTTGATATTTGGCTGCAATGGAAAACCTTATTCAGCAGAATTACCTGATTATGTCAATATATCCCCCTCATTAAACCCTCTCATCAAAATATTTTTATTCACAGACAGAGAGAACCAGTCTGTCCTTATCACGTAAGTTGCATTCTATATTAACAAACCGTCATATTTTTTTACCACTTATCTTACCTATCTTATTCTTTTCCCAACCTTGTTTATTTATCTGAACTCAGTGGAGAATCTGGTGCAGGGAAGACTGTGAACACTAAGCGTGTCATCCAGTACTTTGCGACAATCGCAGTGTCTGGGAAGAAAGAATCTACCAGTGGCAAAATGCAGGTGAGGCCCTGTGATACCAGGCTGGTGCCAGCTGACAAAAACCTAGTTCAAATGTATGTAATAGTCATTTTAACAAGTAAGTATCAGATAAATAGTGGTTTGTGAAGTAAAGTGTAAGCTATTATTCTACAGGGCTCGCTGGAGGATCAAATCATTGCAGCCAACCCCCTGCTAGAGGCCTATGGGAATGCCAAAACTGTGAGGAACGACAACTCCTCGCGATTTGTAAGTTGAGCCTATTACCGTTACCTTTAATATAATTCTTAAAGACATGTTACAGTTCAAACCAGGAATCATAAATGATTATTTTCCAAACAGGGTAAATTCATCAGGATTCATTTTGGAACCACTGGAAAGCTAGCATCAGCTGACATTGAGACATGTGAGTCTATGCTGTATGTTTCTGTGCATGGTCTAGACTAGAGGTTATGGAAGGCATTGACACTCTTGACTCTTTCCCCAGACTTGCTGGAAAAGTCCAGAGTGACATTCCAGCTCGCTGATGAGAGAAGTTATCACATCTTCTATCAAGTAATGACCAACCACAAGCCAGAGCTGATAGGTAAGGATCACATGATTAATGGTATTGCCAATGGTCCATCCTGACATTAATGCTGAGTATTGAATTTTAAATCACTAATGACTATATTCATCTCCACAGAGATGCTGCTCATCACAACCAACCCATATGATTTCCCCATGATCAGTCAGGGGCAGATCACTGTGACCAGCATCGTAGACAAAGATGAACTGGTCGCCACCGATGTAGGTCTTCTTGATTTGACAAATAACTTGGCAAATTATGTTTGCACATTTACCATAATGCGATTAGCATAATACAACATGATGTGGAATCTACTTATAGTATATATATTGTTTCCTACTCTTCTATTAACATTGAATCTACTTATATCTGATTGATTTGGCTACTAGACTGCTATTGATATCTTGGGCTTCACGCTGGATGAAAAGATGGGCATCTTCAAGCTGACAGGTGCTGTGATGCATCATGGGAACATGAAGTTCAAGCAGAAGCCGAGAGAGGAGCAAGCAGAGCCAGACGGCACTGAGGGTAAACATGGGTTTTGGATATGTATACATACTATGAATATACTGTATATATACACCTACTCTGAAAAGTACAACATGTGACTCATCTCAGTGATGGTCCCTTGAGGGTGGTCAACTTGAAGTAATAGAGATGTTATAACTCTTCTGCGGCTCCTGTCATTGTTTTAGTGGCTGACAAAATTGCCTACCTCCTGGGCCTGAATTCTGCAGACCTGCTGAAAGCGCTCTGCTACCCCAGAGTGAAGGTTGGAAATGAATATGTCACCAAGGGACAGACAGTCCAGCAGGTGAAAAATCATATCTATTCAATATTACCAATAAATGCATATCAATCAGTCCATTATGATTATTCCAATTCTGTTGTATTATTGTTGAACTTTTAGGTCCATAATTCAGTTATGGCCCTGGCAAAATCCATCTATGAGAAGATGTTCTTGTGGATGGTTATCCGCATTAACCAGATGTTGGACACCAAGCAGCCAAGGCAGTTTTTCATTGGTGTCCTGGACATCGCTGGGTTTGAGATCTTTGATGTAAGTATTGAATGTCCTCAGCACAGTACTTCATCTAATGATACAGTCTCTGTAACATTGAAATACAGTATGTCAATCAAATACTTTCTACAGTACAACAGTCTGGAGCAGCTGTGTATCAACTTCACCAACGAAAAACTGCAACAGTTTTTCAACCACCACATGTTTGTGCTGGAACAAGAGGAGTACAAGAAAGAGGGAATTGAGTGGGAGTTCATAGACTTTGGAATGGACTTGGCTGCCTGCATTGAGCTCATTGAGAAGGTAAGTGTAATGGGAATATTTAACGTCAGATGAGAAGAATTTACACTACTGTTGTATCTCGTATCAACCTCTTATCAACCTCATTCCACTACAGCCAATGGGCATCTTTTCTATCCTTGAAGAGGAGTGCATGTTCCCCAAGGCTTCAGACACCACCTTCAAGAGCAAGCTGTACGACCAGCATCTGGGAAAGACTGGCTGCTTTCAGAAGCCCAAGCCTGCCAAAGGCAAGGCCGAGGCCCACTTCTCCCTGATGCACTATGCCGGAACTGTAGACTACAACATCTGTGGATGGTTGGACAAGAACAAGGACCCGCTGAACGAGTCTGTGGTCCAGCTGTATCAGAAGTCTGCAGTTAAACTGCTGTCTCTCTTATATGCAAGCTTTACACAAGCCGATGGTATGGGATCTATAACTTTACCTCTACAAACATGGTCTTGTATACACAACATGGTGTTATAGATATTCACACAACTCTTGCTTGTTTCATTGACAGATCTTAGCAAGAAAGGTGCCAAGAAGAAAGGGGGCTCCTTCCAAACAGTGTCTGCCTTGTTTAGGGTAGGGGGATTCATCAAGTAGTGAAAATGATGACTACAAATGAGGTATTGAGACTCAAACGTTCCACTCAAACACGTTACTATCATCCCACAGGAGAACTTGGGCAAGCTGATGACAAACCTCAGATGCACTCATCCTCACTTTGTGCGCTGCTTGATTCCCAACGAGTCAAAGACTCCAGGTAGCACTAAAGCATTGGTTACTGAGTGTATGTACGAGATGGAGTGAGCTCCAAAAGTAATGGGACAGTGAATTTTTTGTTTTGTTTAATTGTAAAATGTATTGTAAAACACTTCTACATGGATGTGGATGCTACCATGATTACGGATAATCCTGAAAGAATTGTGAATAATGATGAGTGAGAAAGTTACAGACGCACAAATATCTTTGCGTGCTAGGAATATGGGACCAAATACTCAACTTTGGACCACTTTAATCCACATAAGTGAATTTGTCCCAATGCTTTTGGTCCCCTAAAATGGGTGGACTATGTAAAACAAAAGTTATAATTTCGAAATGGTTAATCCGATATGGATGAGAATACCATAAAATTAAAGCTAACAGTCAGCACGTTAACCTCATAGTCATTTCAAATTCAAATTGCTGGAGTACAGAGCCAAAACAACAAAAAATGTGTAACTGTCCCAAAACTTTTGGAGCTCACTATGGCAGTTAACAATCATTCTCTTCAGATAAAATGCAGCCAAAATCTTGTACATCTTAGGTCTCATGGAGAATGCCTTGGTGATCCACCAGCTGAGGTGTAATGGTGTGTTAGAAGGTATCAGAATCTGCAGAAAAGGTTTCCCGAGCAGAATCCTGTATGGGGATTTCAAGCAAAGGTATACAATCATTCCCATGGTAGTTCACCAAAAATGCTATGCATTTAAATCCTTTGAAAAAAATACAACATACCTAAAGTATATATCTTTCATGTTTGTAACAGGTACAAAGTATTGAATGCCAGTGTTATCCCCGATGGCCAGTTCATTGACAACAAGAAAGCTTCAGAGAGGCTCTTGGGGTCAATTGATGTGGACCACACTCAGTACAAATTTGGGCACACCAAGGTAAGAGGAGCCCAATTTTGTTCACTATTAACATTGGCAGTCAATCTAAATCCTATTCTACGGCCCAACTATGTATTTTTGTCTCTCAGGTGTTTTTTAAGGCTGGGCTGCTGGGAACTCTGGAGGAGATGAGAGATGAGAAGCTGGCAGCGTTGGTTACAATGACTCAAGCGCTCTGCAGAGGCTTCGTCATGAGGAAGGAGTTCAAAAAGATGATGGAGCGAAGGTAAGACTGTTCAATTGACTCAGTAGGACTGATCTGCTTGACTAATTATCTGTGAAGCTATAATATTTCATTTTTCTGACCATGGGGATGATGTAATAACCACTTATTCCTCACACAGAGAATCTATCTTCATCGTCCAGTACAACATCCGCTCCTTCATGAACGTGAAACACTGGCCATGGATGAAGCTGTACTTCAAGATCAAGCCCCTGCTGAAAAGTGCTGAGACAGAGAAGGAAATGGCCACCATGAGGGAAGAGTTTGCCAAGTGCAAGGAGAACCTGGCCAAGGCTGAAGCCAAGAAGAAGGAACTAGAGGAGAAAATGGTCTCCCTTCTGCAGGAAAATAACGATCTTCAGTTACAAGTAGCTTCGGTATGTTATTCACCAGTTAGGCCCCAAAAAATGTACAACAAAGCTATATTGACATTGTAAAATAAATAAAAGCATGTCAAAATATAAAGGTTATTTTATGTTGAAACCCTCATATTAAACACCAACGGTATTCACTAAGTTGATGGGTTATATTTAGGATAATGTTTTACAGCTTTGTCATTCTATTTTTCATTTTTAAAACATCTTATTTTCTAATTGTATATATTTTACATGTTATGAAAATTAGCTATAATCCTTTAAAGTTTCCAGAATTCTGGTAGATTACTGGTAAATTGTGAAGTTACCGGTAACAAATAAATATAATATTTGATTTAAACATGTTTTGAAAATAATTCTGTAGGAAAGTGAGAACCTTTCAGATGCGGAGGAGAGATGTGAGAGTCTCGTCAAGAACAAGATCCAGCTGGAGGTCAAAGCTAAAGAGCTGAGTGAGAGGCTGGAGGATGAGGAGGAGATAAACGCTGAGCTGACCGCCAGGAAGAGGAAGCTGGAGGACGAGTGTTCTGAGTTAAAGAAGGACATTGATGATCTGGAGCTCACCCTGGTTAAAGTGGAGAAAGAGAAACATGCCACGGAAAACAAGGTTAAAGAAACTTCCCCGGCATAAAGTCTACATTGAAGCTATATATTTTATCAGTATGAGAACTGTTCACTTTTGTGTTTCTGTGTTTGTGTGAACAGGTGAAAAACTTGACTGAAGAAGTGTCAACGCTGGATGAAACCATTGTTAAAGTATCCAAGGAGAAGAAAGCCCTCCAAGAAGCCCACCAGCAAGTCTTATATGATCTCCAGGCAGAGGAAGACAAAGTCAACACTCTGACCAAAGCTAAGGTCAAGCTGGAACAGCAAGTGGACGACGTGAGTTTGACAAGTCCAGTACATCATAGGCCTACTGCCTACTCATGACGTCCTAACCTTGGTATATTCTTAAAATTATTCCATGTGATTTTACAGCTAGAGGGCTCTCTTGAACAAGAGAAGAAACATTCCATGGACCTTGAGAGATCCAGGAAGAAGTTTGAGGGAGATTTACAACATGCCCAGGAATCCATAATGGATCTGGAGAATGAAAAACAGCAAACGGATGAAAAGCAGAAGAAGTAAGATTAAATACTTCTTACATACTGTATACATTCTAGTGGATCAAGTTTTATCCACATTTTAACAACTTTCAATTAATATGTAACTTATAGGAAAGACTTTGAAATTTGTCATCTTGCTGGGAAAATGGAGGATGAGCAAGCCCTTGGTGCCCAGTTGCAGAAGAAACTAAAGGAACATCAGGTATCAAAATGCAACAAATGTTTCAAGCAATGATGTTGATATGTGGTGCAACTGCCAACAATGCATCCAATGTTTTTTTTTAATCAACTGTTCTGTTTTTTCCAGGCCCGTATTGAGGAGCTGGAAGAAGAGATTGAGGCTGAACGTGCTGCCAGGGCTAAGGTGGAGAAACAGAGGTCTGATCTCGCCAGGGAACTTGAGGGGATCAGTGAGAGGCTTGAAGAAGCTGGTGGAGCCACCATTGCTCAGATTGAGATGAACAAGAAGCGAGAGGCCGAGTTTCAGAAACTGAGACGAGACCTGGAGGAGTCAACTCTGCACCATGAGGCTACTTCTGCTGCCCTGCGTAAGAAACATGCAGAAAGTATGGCCGAGATGGGAGAGCACATCGACAACCTGCAGCGAGTCAAACAGAAGCTGGAGAAGGAGAAGGGAGAATACAAAATGGAGATCAGTGACCTGGTCAGCAACATGGAGTCGGTGTCCAAATTGAAGGTAAGTTAACATGATTTATTGCACATTTTCAAACCTATATTTGTGGCTATAAAGAATGTTTTGTTCTGCCAGAGTAACCTGGAGAAAATGTGCCGAAGCCTTGAAGATCAAATCAGCGAGCTAAAGGCCAAAAGCGACGAAAGTCAGCGAAACGTCACTGACATCACTGTCCAAAAAGCAAGATTCCAAACAGAGAGTGGCGAGCTTTCTCGTCAGCTGGAGGAGAGAGAATCGCTGGTATCCCAGCTGACCAGAAGCAAACAGGCTTTGACTTCGAAGGTGGATGAACTGAAGAGGCTGGCTGAAGAGGAGCTTAAGGTACAGAAACACAACTGATTCAAATGTCCGCATCACATCAAACAAACATTAAGACATATACTAAACGTTTCCCTTACTGGGTGTGTTTGCAGGTCAAAAATGCCCTAGCCCATGTCCTCCAATCGTCCCGCCACGACTGTGACCTGCTGAGGGAGCAGTTCGAGGAGGAGCAGGAGGCCAAGGCAGAGCTGCAGCACGGCATATCCAAGGCCAATGGAGAGGTGGCTCAGTGGAGAACCAAATACGAGTCTGATGCCATCCAGAGAACAGAAGAGCTGGAGGAGGCCAAGTATGATTAGTCAGACCTGTAGATATACAGTGTTAGGCTCTCATGCCGACACCAAACATTCAATTGCAAAGATATTCTGATTTACATACAGTGTTTTTTTGAAACTGGTGATGACAATATAGAGACCATTCTATTTCTTAATATATAGCAGCGTTTGCTGAAATCTCTATCTATGGCTCTCTATAACTTTTCATTGATCTATTAGGAAGAAGCTTGCCCTGCGTCTTCAGGATGCTGAAGAGACAATTGAGGCTGTGAACGCTAAGTGTTCCTCTCTGGAGAAGAGCAAGCAGAGGCTGCAGGGAGAGGTGGAGGACCTGATGATTGATCAGGAGAAAAATAATGCCTGGGCCGCTAACCTGGACAAAAGGCAAAAGAACTTTGACAAGGTATTAAATGACTTGGAGAGGACTCAAATCATTTTAAGTTGAGGTCTATTTCTTGGTAACAAACTTTTTGTCTCCTCAGATTTTGGCTGAATGGAAGCAGAAGTATGAGGAGAGTCAGGCTGAGCTGGAAGGTTCCCAGAAAGGGTCTCGTGCTATGGGCACTGAGCTCTTCAAAATGAAGAATTCTTACGAGGAATGTCTGGATCAGCTGGAAGCCATGAAGAGAGAGAACAAGACGCTGCAGCGTATGGCTGAGACTGTGGTTTTGTCATTCTTAGACTTTAAAACGTATCCTATAGGCAAAGGCAACTGATAAAATTATAGACCAAATCTCTGTTTTTCTATTTGATCACCAGAGGAGGTCACAGGCCTGCGTGATCAGCTTGTTGAGACTGTGAAGAGCATCCATGAAGTGGAGAAGGCCAAGAAGATTATAGAGACTGAGAAAGCAGAGATCCAGACAGCTCTTGAGGAAGCAGAGGTACCGTGTTTCAACAATACTGTAGATGAGTAAAGTTGGTGTGGTTCAGTTCAGTTCTGCGCATGAAACCTGGTAGGTTGTACTCTTTATAGTTACATGTACACTTCAATGCAAGTGCTCTTCAATCACCACCCGTATCTCCCTCAGGCCTCTCTGGAGCACGAGGAGTCCAAGATCCTACGTGTGCACCTGGAGCTGGCCCAGGTCAAAGGCGAAGTGGGCAGGAAGCTAGCGGAGAAGGACGAGGAGATGGATAAGCTAAAATGCAACAGTCAGAGGTTGATCGAGTCCATGCAGAGCACTCTGGAAGCTGAGGTCAGGGGCAGGAATGATGCTCTCAGGTTCAAACGCAAAATGGAGGCTGATCTTAACGAGATGGAGGTCCAGCTGAGCCATGTCAACCGGCAGTCTGCTGAGGCCCAGAAACAGCTGAGGAATGTCCAGGGACAACTTAAGGTGAGGGTCACTTTTACTGCAAACAGCCATGTGATGAATTTTGGAGCAGGGTAATGTGTGGCATCATAACAGAGCATGGTAGTAGCACTATCCCCAACTTCGCTGAATTGGTGTTAGAAGTAGGATCCACAACTCTACTTCCTTGCTGCACTTCAGTTGCAGCTTCATAGAACTAATCAAGACATGGTTGTGACTGGTTTGCCAGGATGCCCAGCTGCACCTGGATGAGGCTCTGCGTAGCCAAGAGGACCTGAGGGACCAGGCAGCCATGGTAGAGCGCAGGAGCTCCCTGATGCAGGCCGAAGTGGAGGAGCTGAGGGCTGCCCTGGAGCAGACGGAGAGGAGCCGCAAGATGGCCGAGCAGGAGCTGACTGATGCCTGTGAGAGAGTGGGGCTGCTGCATTCCCAGGTTAGTGTCAGTGGCTTATTTACATCATATTTATAAGGAAATATAATCATGTAAATTACAGTTGAGGCCTGATCTATTCTCATCGGTCAAGTCAGGAAGAACTTCTCAAGTTTAAGAACTTCTGTTTCAGAACATCAACCAGATGAGCACCAAAAAGAAGCTGGATGCTGACCTCACCCAACTCCAGGCTGAGGTTGAGGATGCTGTCCAGGAGGCCAGGAATGCAGAGGAGAAAGCCAAGAAGGCAATCACGGAAGTGAGTGACAACCAGAGGTTTCACTGAGTACACTGTCATAGACATCCCTCTTTCAATCCTGTTTGTCCTTGTTCTCTGTGTGCCAATGCAGGCAGCCATGATGGCTGAGGAGCTGAAGAAGGAGCAGGACACCAGCGCTCACCTGGAGAGGATGAGAAAAAACCTGGAGGTCACAGTCAAGGACCTGCAGGTCCGTCTGGACGAGGCTGAGAACTTGGCCATGAAGGGAGGCAAGAAGCAACTCCAGAAACTGGAGACCAGGGTGAGTCAATAACAGCTATTCTCTTTTGATATGCAAATGCATAGCTCTCAAATGGATGATATCCAGAGGATTAGCCGACTGAGTACAAGCGGTAGGAAAATCTCTAGGCTATAATAACTCTGCATCTGAATTTCAAATTGATTTTTCAAAAGAAGTGCATATTAATTAAACAAATATATTTGAGTGACATTCCAACCTTTGACCCTCTGGGTTGCAGGTGCGAGAGTTGGAGGGAGAACTGGAGGCTGAGCAGAGGATGGGAGTTGATGCCATCAAAGGAGTCAGGAAATATGAGAGGAGAGTCAAGGAACTCTCCTACCAGGTAGAGGATTACCATATTGCATTGATATTACCACTACTACAGTAGTTTAATGATAATGATGGTTATGATGATGACGATGATGTGGGGTAGGTGGATGAAGACAAAATGGTAATAATAATAATATTTTCCAGGCAGAGGAGGACAAGAAGAATGTCTTCAGACTCCAGGACCTGGTGAACAAGCTGCAGCTGAAAGTAAAGGCATACAAACGCCAGGCTGAGGAAGCTGTAAGAAAAATTTCATTTGTGATCTATACCCCAATTCAAAATGTCTGCATATTTATTTGATTATGTTGACCTTGTTGATGCTTAATTTCTCCACAGGAAGAGCAGGCTAACACCCACCTGACTAAGTTCAGGAAAGTGCAACATGAACTGGAGGAGGCATCCGAGAGGGCTGATCTCGCTGAGTCCCAGGTCAACAAGATGAGAGCCAAGAGCAGAGACATGGGCTCAACGGTTTGTTTGAAATGATACCTTTACAGTAAATTTTGTTTAGTAATGCCACAGTATTCATAGGTAGTGAATGATATCAAATCTTTCTTTTCTCCAAACAGAGCAAAGAATAGTGAAGAGAAGATATGACTCAGAAGACTCCTAAAATAAGAGTTTTTAATGACTTATGTACTATGCATGCTTGGCTCACTGTATGTGCTGTATTATTAAACTCACATAATATGGGTTTTGTGTGTAGTAGACCTATGATATAAGCTCCTTTGGAAAGAATAGTCCATTTCTACCTGAAGTATATTGGCGCCGCCTTGTGGTTAACACCCGTTGTATTTTCTAGATTGCGACACTAAGATGATTTTCGACCTAATAAATATGGCTATGCTGTATGTTACAAAGAGCATAGGCTCGCCTACCATGATTGTGAGTTCTGCACTACGTTTAATTGCAAAATAAATTGTGGCACACATTCAAAAAGTATGACTACGTAGCTGCATTCATTGGACGTGCATATCATTGATCGGTGGAGCTCCTTTTCAACAGTTCACGTTATGGCAAAGTCACATTATTTTACACGGTCGCCTTGTCAACCCTTCATAAACAATCGCGTCTTGGAGAAGTGATTCAATTGACAAAGTACATTACATTTCAATAGGCACAGCCTTGGTGAAAGTTGCTAATTGATTACTAATCCCCACAACATAACTCATGTGCAAAAAACGGAAGCGAGTACCGAGTTATCTCATAGAAAAGCGCAATAGGAATTGAAGGAGCACAGACTTGACTGTGGAGTTTGCGAAAGGGAGTTCACACAAACGGAGAAGCGCCCATATACACACGCTCAGAACGCATCTGCGCTGTGTTCAGGATTTTACAGGATTCTTTTGACAAGGGATACCTTTTCATTCACTCAGAAAGTACTTTAACCAGATTCGCAACATGTTGGATTGTTGTCATTGATGCGGTAACTAATCAACATTACAAGTTTGACAAGAAAGAGCCAAGTGAATCTCGAGGAAGGGGATCAGTCTGTGTGAATCTACGCGCGGACCCGACGTTATACCGGAGAAGATAACGATGTCTGGATCTTACTGCAAAAGTTTATACTCCTTCAGCGGGGACCAACATCAGCAGGGTTTGACTTTTGAAGTTGGAGAAATCCTAAAGATAGTTCAGCCATTGCCAGGCGGCTGGTGGGAAGGAGAGCTGGATGGAGTCAGGGGATGGTTCCCAGCAAGTTATGTTCAGGTCTTAGAGGTAAGTCTGAATGTCCACTCTCAGATCAATAAATGGTACAATACCAATGGTGAAACAAATACCAACAAAATAAACACTTTTTTTCTCTCCCTTTGAGTTTGGAGTGAAATGTATACTTAGTATGACCTAATGAAGTAGTAAGAGTTCTTATGATGCTTACTATATTACCCAATGAAATAACGTCATCATAAAGAGTCAATATGTCTTTACACTTAAATAACACACTCAGATATTTTGACATTGTGATAAATACATATGTCCACTCTCATATCCACATAACCCCACATTCACACCCATGGCTGGTATCTAACAGATGTGGAGATTTGTTTCAGAGGCGACTAGGGTTTTAAACAGTTTTCCTATTGGTGTTCATCAGCTTGAGAGCTAGCCTCCCCACCCCTGTCCACTCTTCTGAGGCCTCCACCACACTTCCTCATTCCTGACACATTCCACTGGAATTCTCAGGTCTCCTGCCTGTGTCTGTCTGCATGAGTGCACGGGGCAGTTTACTGGGGGAACACACTGCTCTGTCACAGCAAGGTCACAAGTACGCACAAACACGCGCTTTTGCAGTATGCAGGTGAACACAAGGTTCACAGAAGGGCAGGGAAATCCTTGGCAAAGACTGTCTTGAATCAGGTTTTAGCCAAGAGTGACAAGAAAACACACAGCTAATTACTTGTTTTATCAACAATTGGCAAAAGGAAATGGACACTAGCCCAATGTTCACACTCGCGGACACAGTAAATCACTGGATCAGAAATGAGATGGGCAGATGGGAGTAGATCTGTAGGATGTGGGCTGGCCGGCTGGCCGAGGCAGCTGGTCCTCAACACACCTCAATCGGTCATTCAAAATACCAGGTTGATGTAGTTGTGTAGCGCTTGAAGGGGAACTGCCAAATCACCAGTGACCCTGTAGTTCCAGAGCATGTGAACATCCACCTTTTATCATAAAGGGTCAGATCTCTTGATAGAGGTTGTACATGTACATACAGGGAGGTCTGGAATCTGGTACTTGGTACAGTAGTGTACATCTCTATTTTTACAGATAAGGAGAAGTGGGAAGCAGCTCTGACACGACCTGATACTGGGTGTGCAACAGGTGGAGGCTGCATTGAAGGAAATTACTTGAATAGTTAGTTTCATTGGCTCAGGTTTAGGATGTGTGTTGCACCATCAACATTTCATTTGAAACACTGATGTAGAAGTGTGTAGAAACAGGAAGTTCTTCCGAATGAGTTACCAAATGATTGCTACTAATGCTGACTTGGCTCTTGCATATAGATCTGAATGGAAGAACCACAATAGAAACTTCCTTATTTTAGTCGACCAATCAAACTAGCCAGGCATTTTTCTACATGAATTCATACAAGAGGAAAACGCACCTAGAAACAGTCATATCATCAATTCAGACCAAGGTGTTTTCAACGACAGAATCGGGGGAATGTGTGTTTTCACCGCTGGCGTAGTTTACAGTGCGGTGCTTTGATCTCTCTGAGACACGCTCCATTGTCATCTTCGGCAGACGAGGCTTTGTTCTCCAAACAGTCTATTCTTCTTTTTTCTTCTTCTTCAAACTTTGATGAATCATTCAACAGAAAACCTGTCATCAGGCCTGTGCTCGCCTTGACAGACCCTCAGATCCACACAGTCCCCAGGAACCTCCTTGTATAGATAGATACTGCCTTCATTTGAACAAACAAATACAACACAGAAGGCATTCAGTTCATATTTTATGATGAGATGTTCATAACTTTATTTTTTTTTTAACTTTAACTTGTAGACTTTATTTTTGTGTTATTCTTATGGAAGCTGGAGAATGTGTAATATAATTGGGCCCTGCCGGCTACTTTCAGATGTGAGTACATTAAAGGGGATGGTGATAATAAGCTATACATTTGCTGTTACTATAGCAGTGATCACTGGGTGAGGGATGACAGCTGTGTTTGATTGAGGAACTGTTTCCTGTCCTTTTGTGTATTTTCCAAGCTCACTGATTGACTAAGAGACAGAGGTAATGTCATTTTATGATGTTATGAGATGTTTAGGACAGGGTGGTTAAAGAGGGGTTCCACCCCTAACATCAGTAAAGTGCTGAAATTGGTATTTTTCTATATCAGTATGAGTCTACCCGTTGTCTATATGGTTTTATATACAGTTGAAGTCGGAAGTTTACATACACCTTAGCCAAATACATTTAAACTCAGTTTTTCACAATTCCTGACATTCAAACCGAGTAAAAATTACCTGTCTTAGGTCAGTTAGGATCACCACTTTATTTTAAGAATGTGAAATGTCAGAATAATAGTAGAGAATTATATATTTCAGCTTTAATTTCTTTCATCACATTCCTAGTGGGTCAGAAGTTTACATACACTCAATTAGTATTTGGTAGCATTGCCTTTAAAATGTTGAATTTGGGTCAAACGTTTTGGGTAGCCTTCCACAAGCTTCCCACAATAAGTTGGGTGAATTTTGGCCCATTCCTCCTGATAGAACTGGTGTAACTGAGTCAGGTTTGTAGGCCTCCTTGCTCTCACACGCTTTTTCAGTTCTGCCCACACATTTTCTATAGGATTGAGGTCAGGGCTTTGTGATTGCCACTCCAATACCTTGACTTTGGTGTCCTTAAGCCATTTTGCCACAACTTTGGAAGTATGCTTGGGGTCATTGTTCATTTGGAAGACCCATTTGCGACCAAGCTTTAACTTCCCGACTGAGGTCTTGAGATGTTGCTTCAATATATCCACCTAATTTTCCTGCCTCATGAAGCCATCTATTTTGTGAATTGCACCAGTCCCTCCTGCAGCAAAGCACCCCCACAACATGATGCTGCCACCCCCGTGCTTCACGTTGGGATGGTGTTCTTCGGCTTGCAAGCCTCCCCATTTTTCCTCCAAACAAAACGATGGTCATTATGGCCAAACAGTTCTATTTTTGTTTCATCAGACCAGAGGACATTTCTCCAAAAAGTACGATCTTTGTCCCCATGTGCAGTTGCAAACCGTAGTCTGGCTTTTGACGGCTGCGTGTTTATACTATTGTTTGTACAGATGAACGTGGTACCTTCAGGCGTTTGGAAATTGCTCCCAAGGATGAACCAGACTTGTGGAGGTCTCCAATTTTGGCTGATTTCTTTTGATTTTCCCACGATGTCTAGCGAAGAGGCACTGAGTTTGAAGGTAGGCCTTGAAATACATCCATAGGTACAACTCCAATTGACTCAAATGATGTTAATTAGCCTATCGGAAGCTTCTAAAGCCATGACATCCTTTTCTGGAATTTTCCAAGCTGTTTAAAGGCACAGTCAACTTAGTGTTTGTTAACTTCTGACTCACTGGAATTGTGATCTAAGTGAAATAATATGTCTGTAAACAATTGTTTGAAAAATGACTTGTGTCATGCACAAAGTAGATGTCCTAACCGACTTGCCAAAACTATAGTTTGTTACCAAGATATTTTTGGAGTGGTTGAAAAACGAGTTTTAATGACTCCAACCTAAGTGTATGTAAACTTCTGACTTCAACTGTACCGGTGTGACTCTGGTGGTCTTGACAACCTAACTGATGAACAGAAGTGGAACAGGGCACGGTGAATCATGGATCATGCCATTGAGTCATCAAGTCAAGTGATTGCTGATTAGTGCCAAACTAATTGAGGTGGAGCTTAATGAGGAAGAGATGAGGAAAAAAGGACAAAGGAAATGAAAGCTGTAGAATCTAGATGAATGGACCAATTAGACACACCATTGATGACAGATTTCACCCAATGGAAATGGCTCTCCGGGGGACAAAGAATTTGATTGGTTCGAAGAATGAGTGAATGAGTCATTAACATTTCGGTGTATAATAGTTAGTTACATATACAGCCGTTTACCACGTTGGTGAGTTGGCAATGACCGACTATTACCAGAAAACAATTTAGTCTCCACGCTAAACTAAACTAATTAGCACTTTGGTGTGATGTCACTTTCCTTTGCCTAATCATCTTGAAGTAGCTCACAGCTTACTGTAAATGTATTTTGCTCATTTCCTATACTTATGTATTTTAGCTAGCCTCTGTTCCAATCAAAACAGATTAGACTATAGGTTATAGTGTAACTTACTGGGTTTTGTGGTGTCCATGCTATGTTATTATTATTTTATTATTCCAATAGTTGCTATGGAATGGCATCCTGCATTCATCTCTCCTTAGTAGCCCACTCTCGCTCTAATCTCCAACCCAAAGACAGTCTAGTGTGATTATCAGCACTGGCGTGACTGAGGGAGCTGGCATGGCGAGGCAATGAGGCCTGCTATATTCTGTGCTGTGTGGGCATGGAGACCACAGTTCTAGTCTAGATGACAGCTGGGCAGGGTCAGCGTTACTGGGGCACCACTCCCATAACTAATCAGGACGCCCCCTTTACTCCTGAAATATTAATGTGGATGGATATGTAACCCTAACTCTGCAGATGGGCCTAAGAGGGACCATCTGTAGAGACTAGGGTAGAGAGTTCACCTTGACTCTCAAACAATGACTAAATCATTTTACTTGTTGAGGTTTTCACGTCTACTAACAGCAGTAGGAGGCAGAACTTTTCTACTGTTGAAATTAGGCATGGGATCTTATATGAAGTTAATGTCATAACATGTGACAACAAGTAAAGCAACATGTGATAACATTAAACTACACATGTGAAAACTTGATCACATGTGAAGTGTTCCAAAAACACGTTTTTTTTGTTTTTTGTAACGGATATTATTTATAGAAATGTGTAATAGTCATACAACTTAATCTCCATATGGCATATGTTTTTAAAGATAGTTGTGTTTTGATGTTAAACTTTCAAATGAGTAAATGAAACCAGGCAATATACTGAATTGGCCAACTGATCTGATCTTATTCAACTAAAAGGGGACCACATGAAAACGTGTGTTTTCGGAACACTTCACATGTGGAATTCATGTTTTTTTCCCTTAAGGGAACTTACAGCAGGTAGCCTAGTGGTTAGAGCGTTGGGTCAGTAATCGAAAGGTTGCTGGATCGAATCCCCGTGATGACAAGGTAAAAAAAAAAAATGTCGTTCTGAACAAGGCAGTTAATCCACTGTTCCCCGGTAGGCCGTCATTGTAAATAAGAATTTGTTCTTAACTGACTTGCCTAGTTAAATAAAACCCTCTCTCATTACTGCCTTTAAAGCCTTCCCTCAGTGGGTTAGTCAGCTGTGTTATGAAACTGTATCTGTGGTTGTAGCTGGACTAGTGTAGTGTTAGGACTCTGGGCTCTGCACACGCGGGGTAGGTAGATGGTCATTTAGGCTGGCATAATCCCCCTGTAGAGGAATGTGAGGGTCAGGGAGCTGCTGAGACCTACTGCCCCCCTACACACCACACTGCCAGGTGTTTCCCTGCCTGGAACATGGGAAAACTCTACAACTCTCTAAACACCACTCCCAATGCTGACGTCATACCTGTGGTAAACACTTTCCACTAAAGTGCATATAATCTGTATTTATTCAGTATCATACCGTAGTTACTCTGACTACTTTGAATAACAACCAGACTGTTTGTTTACTCTGCTCTACACGGTAGCTGCAGATGAGGATTTTCCTTGTTTTATAAAGGAAATTAGTTACTAGGGTATAGGTACTATGTAGTTGCATGCAGTTTGATATCTCCTACCTGGGATAGTATTCAAGTAGAAGGATTAAGTGTCTGTATTTCTTTGTTTGCTTTGTCAAATTAGTGAATACAAGATATGATCTTCCACTGTACAGCATGACCTTAGCAGTCAGTAGAGTCATTCCACATGCCTCACTAACTCAATTGTCTCACGTCACTTCTACAGTGTTATCAGTTAAATTTGTAAGGCTAGAGAAGGAGACCGGAGGAGGGATAGAGAGACTTACAAGGCATGGTACAGGTCTTGTGCAATCCACATAAACTGGTATGGGCAGAGGAAGCACAAAACGGGCTTTGTTGCACGTAGGGAGCACCCTAGCACTCACCACACACTGTCTGCTATTGTCTGCTTCCTTATGTCTCATAGCCTGTGTTTCTCTCTCATTGTGACTGAATGTGTGTCTAGTTTCTGTGTGTGTGTGTGCACATCTGGGAATGTGGCTTCAGGCTCTCACAATAGCCCTAAACCAAAAAAAAACTCTTCTAAATAAAGACGTCTGCTACTGCTCCCATACTCTACAGCCCAAAGCAGAGCTCTCTCTCGCTCTCCATCTCACCTCCCTCTCTCATTTCACTGTTAGTCTTTCCACTGTACACTTGCATCTGCTAGACAGTCTTACGGTAGTAATGACTAAGTGACTGTGTGTGTGAGAGATGTTTCTCTCTGACTGTATTCCTCACACCCGGAGAGAGAGGCCTGGGCCCCCTAGCCGCCCGTCACTGGCTGAGTGATCTCACAGGGTTGAGAACTCTCTCCTTTTCTCCTTCGCAGCCTCAGAAGTCTTGGGCAACAGCCGTTAGCTGGCTGCTCCACTCTCCATTGGGAGCCATTGTTAAACGGATGACGATAGATTGTGAAGAGCTCATATTTGCTGAGTCACAACCATGTGTGTGTACCAGAGCCTTTTTATCTACATTTGAGGGGGGAAATGTACCCTGACAGCATCCATATTTCGTATTGGCTTTTAGTATAGCTTTTGCATGGTCTGAAAGTACACATCAACATTCACCAGTCCTTCATCATTGTAATTATTGGTAGTGACCTATGAAGGCAAGGGACTCTGGGTATATACATATGATGGTGCTGATAAGAGTACAGTAAAGGTATTTATGAGTGAATAATAGGAAACAGACACTTCCACCATCAGTCACACCTCTGTTCCTCTGACACTGCATGTGCTGACTGGACAGGATAGGGTGGGATAGAGAGATCACAGTGGAAGAGAGTGAGAGGGAGGGAGAGGGATGGGGGGATGGAGAGGCAAAGTAAACAGAGACAGTGTGTACCTTGCTACTATTTTTGCCATCCCTCATGACTAGGAGGTACCCTCTGCTCTGTGTGTCAGCGTGCTTGCGTGTGTGTGTGTGTGTGTGTGTGCCAGCGCCTGTTTGTGGCTATATGCTGGCATGTAAATATATGCACATTTTTGGGCTTGTGTTCACATCGTATCTCTGTACAGCCCAAGGCTACTTCAGATGCTTTGAGGATGTACAACATTTGGCAATATTGGAAAACTCCAAACATTTCTCATTCTCAAGAATCATCACCAGCATTGTTTGCGACCTCAATGTTTCTGTATACTGAACAACATATACTTATTTAAACCACAGTTGAAAGACCTGTTACAGTTGGTGTACTGGGAACTTTTTTTATGTTCTATGTAATGGCTTGTTGTCCTTGGTTCATGATACTGTTCCACCTCTGTTCTGGTGTGTTGTCTTATAACTGGTCGTGTACTGGACACTTCCATCCCTGGCTCAACTAGAACAGAACCGCTGGTTTCACATACAGACCCTGACCCTCATACCCCCATCTTCCTACATCCAGATGTTTGACTAGAGGTCACTGGAGGACAGGCTGAACACACACACACACACACGCAGGCATGCACGCACGCACGCACGGGGGGAGGCTGCTGAGGGGAGGACGGCTCATAATAATGGCTGGAACGGTCCGAATGGAATGGCATCAAACACCAGGAAACCATGTGTTTGACGTATTTGATACCATTCTGCTCCAGCCATTACCATCCCCAATTAAGGTGCCACCAACCTCTTGTGGCACACACACACACACACACTGAGCTCACACCACCACATGTCAGGAGACTATGAGTAATTCAGGCATGAGTAAGGGCAGCTAAGCTTTGGACAAGGACCTGACTGGTAATCCTCTGTTGGAACTCTGGAAGACCACTAATACAGAGGCTGCACATTTCTCCTCTCAGTCCATGAGTGGGCGACCTCCATTTCACAAACCTGCTGACCGTTCAGTATCTACTCAGTGAATCACCTACTTATGTTGTCAAACATGAATAAACTCATGTCAAAACCCAGATGGAAGTTGAAGAGAAACTCATAGAAAATCTCATTCTAAGACAGAAGCCCACAATTTTTGGTCTTGTTCTAAATGAGATTTAAATGACTTGCTGCAATTCATTACTGAATACATTTTTTTTCTTCAACTTCAATATTAGAATCTTTTCAATTGATCAAGCCAGAAGTTTTACATCTTTAAATTATATTCATTTGTCTCGAAGACATTGATATGATATAAAAATAATTGTTATTGGGTGGTCTGAAACCCAATCTAATGTTTACACTATTTCTGGTGAGGCTGGGGGAATTAGCTTTAGTACTTCCATAACCCAGTTTTCTCTCTTCTTGACGTTATTTTAACAAAAATATGGTTAACAAATAGTGATTTATTTTACGCAGAGGTCCAGTCGAGATATTTATTTATACAAAACTTTAAAATCTGTATATCAAATGTCTGTGTCCACCCTACATGTATAATTGAATTAGATGGATCCAAGAGTTCATATTCCCCGTTGGAAGCTCAACCACTTTCAGCAAACTTAAAACTTCTGACATACTTTGACTGTGGAGTGAACTATCCTTTTAATGTTTGTTCTCAACATAACACTTTCTCTCTCTTCCTCAGGTCTTAGCTAGCCTATTACAACTCAGGTGAAAGGGTAACGGCATGGTTTAATGCCTCTTCATACTCTCACTGACCTCCTCCACAGGCCCAGGGTATTTACAGCCATTTTTCCGAAGGGAATTTGACAAATGATTCCTGGTTTTCCAGGCGGGGAGCCAGTGGCACTGAAATGGAAAGCTATGACCTATTTAGTTTTTCCATAGTAAGAGATGCTGTTTGTGTTTTTGGGTGTGGGAAACGTGGATGTAAACCGTCACAGGGATGTGTCTGTCATGCCATACATACCATGGACCACTCTGCTCTTATAATAAGCATGTTTGTTTGTACTCGTAGCACTACTGGGACTAGTCATCATTAACTAAGGTCGGGTGACTTGATTTGGTTATTTCAGCAAAAATGAATCAATGGCATTGGCTTGTGTTGAAATGATCCTCAGCTTGAGCTTACGGTAACTCTCTTTATGACTTGGGGGACTTTACTAGGTTCTAGGTTTATGGAATAAGCGACATGTCAACAAAAATTAGAATGGAATAGATACTGTATTCGAAACATGATGGCGGCCATGATTGTTGTGGCTCTACAGAACACAGACAGCCAGCCATTCACAGTGACAACCATGATTGTTGTGGCTCTACAGAACACAGACAGCCAGCCATTCACAGTGACAACCATGATTGTTGTTGTTGTTGCTCTCCAGACAGCCATAGCTGAAACCATATGTTCTTAGCCAGGGGCTGTTCTGGCATCCTGTGAATGCAGAGCCACAGGCAGTCTGGGGTTGTCGAGGTTAACCATCTGGCATGGTGCATTATTTAATGTTGCATATGCCGGGACAAGCTGTCTCCATGTGCTGTCAAAGTTCCTAGTTCCCAGCACACACAGGTGCGCGGTGCTCATTCCCTCACTCACTGCATCCCCGTGTGCCTAATTGTGGCCTGAATCCTAACTCCCCATTGATATCAATGCATGGTTCATATGAACGTTAATTCAAGATGTGACCTCTCCCAATGTTGTGAAGCGGGGTTAGAGATTTTACATTGAGGTCCAACACGTGTCGTTATTAAAAGGTTGAGCCCAGTTCACAGAGCCCATATACTCTTTGAACGGTGATTTACTGACTGGCAGTTCGAAGACAAATTCACTCAGTGACCGTGTTCAAAGACAGTCAATGAGATATTGCCGTCTAGAAAACGGACCATGTCAATGGGGTGAACCAATGATGTCCTCTTTTCTTGAAATCAGTGTCCTGACTGAGTACAGCCCACTCCCATCTGTCTTCCTCAGTGTTATCTGCAGAGCAGGAGAAAAACCCTAGTGTCACCTTACTGATAAGACCAAGACGTGACCCAACATTGTGTTACACATTCCCCAGCTAATGTGAGGTTTCACCATGTCGTTGGACTGTGTGTGTGTTTCAGACGTATGGAAGCAGACAAGAAGGCAGACTAAGGGGAAGTAAACAGACACTCAGTTGGTGTCTCGGGTTTCTACAGGAAATTTGCTTTCGGTGATGGTCACTTTCACTCACTAAGATCCCTTACTGAACCTCTCTTTTATTTGTTTTCATGCGAGGAGAAAACAATGGTGATTGGACCCTTGTTGATTGGGTTTAGAAACACAAAACACTGAAAATTGTGCTTTTGGTTTACTCCTTTGTTCAAGCATCTTGGTTGCTCTTTTATGACATTCTGACCACTACCCCCATCAAGACAGCATGCTCGCTTACACTCGTACATCCATCCCATTTAATTTTTTCTGTTTCGAAATATTATACGCCTCCATTTCTTAATAAATAGAGGAATATCCAAGGTTAGTTAAGTAAATACATTTCTGAAGGGCGGATGTGGACATATATAACACAGTGACCATCAAAGGAAGTACGATGCTGTAATGTTCTGTATAATTACATGGAGTCATAAGTCACCCAGGGTTGATGTTGCTTCATACTCTCCATCCTTGTGGGACCAGCAGCAAACCTCTCTTCTTCTCTTTTCCTGGAAAGTGTTGAATGGAATGAGTTAATTCTGAGAGGGACAGAAAAGGAACGATCTGTCTTGAGGGACAGTTTCTGCCTTCAATTATATAAATGACTCCTGCAAGTTGGTGATGTCATCGTTGAAGATCAAAGCAGCACGGGTTCTTATTCCCAGCATTAGTGAGGGAATGTGGTGATGTGTCTGTTATTTTGGATTCTCAGACATTTTGTGTATAATATTGGTGATTCATTCATGTTAGACCCTGTTCCTCCCAGATCATTTTATCATTCTAGAATGCTGACTCACATTCCTTTCAACGATAAAAATGACCAGTTGACTATTAAGTCAGAAACAATTGTGTACAGGTTGTGTCTGATTGTGTAATGATGATGATGATGCATGCATGTTAGCGCTGAAAGTATGTTCCATAGCACCTTTCCAGCATTCCAAGTTGATGGAATTATGACTGGTCAAATAAGTATGACTCAAGCTGCTTGCATTGCCTGTTACTAGACTCTAGTTTATTGGTCAGGAGGGGTGTGGAGGCTTTTGCTCCAGCCCATCACCAACCAACAAACCAGACTAAGCTAAGCATGATCTTGATGATTAGCTGAAGAGAGGGATTAGATGTATTTAAAGGTCATTAAGAATAACTGTAGTAGGTCGTCTGTGAATGAGCTTATATGATGTTGGAATACTTCAGTGCAATTCCACGTTAACTGAGTTTCACTGGGACTTTTTCACTTTAAAGGCCCAGAACAGTCAAAAATGTGAGTTTCCTATGTTTTTAAACAGTGCTTTTAAGAAAGTATTCATTCAAGGATTTTTCTATTTGTACTATTTTCTACATTGTATAATAATAGTGAAGACATCAAAACTATGACATAACACATATGGAATCATGTAGTAGTAACCAAAATATATATATATTTTAGATTCTTCAAAGTAGCCACCCTTTGCCTTGATGATAGCTTTGCATACTCTTGGCATTCTCTCAACCAGCTTCACTTGGAATGCTTTTCCAACAGTCTTGAAAGAGTTCCCACATGCTGAGCACTTTTTGGCTGATTTTCCTTCACTCTGCGGTCCAACTCATCCCAAACCAACCCAATAAGGTTGAGGTCGGGTGATTGTGGAGGCCAGGTTATCTGATGCAGCATGCCATCACTCTCCTTCTTGGTCAAATAGCCCTTAAACAGCCTGGAGGTATGTTGGGTCAATGTCCTGTTGAAAAACAAATATGGGTCCCACTAAGCACAAACCAGATGGGATGGCGTGTCGCTGCAGAATGCTGTGTCAGCCATGCTGGTTAAGTGTGCCTTGATTCCTTTTTTAAATCAGACCGTGTCACCAGCAAAGCACCCCCACACCATCACACCACCTCCTCCATGCTTCACGGTGGAAACCACACATGCGGAGATCATCCATTCACCTACTCTGCATCTCACAAAGACATGGTGGTTGGAACCAAAAATCTCAAATTTGGACTCATCAGGCCAAAGGACAGATTTCCACCAGTATAATGTCCATTGCTCGTGTTTCTTGGCCCAAGGAAGTCTCTTCTTATTGGTGTCCTTCAGTAGTGGTTTCTTTGCAGCATTTCGGCCATGAAGTCCTGATTCGCGCAGTCTCCTCTGAACAGTTGATGTTGAGACGTGTCTGTTACTTGAACTCTGAAGCATTTATTAGGGCTGCAATTTCTGAGGCTGGTAACTCTCTAATGAACTTATCCTCTGCAGCAGAGGTAACTCTGGGTCTTCTGTTCCTGTGGCGGTCCTTATGATAACCAGTTTCTTCATAGTGCTTGGTTTTTGCGACAGCACTTGAAGAAACTTTCAAAGTTCTTGAAATGTTCGGAATTGACTAACCTACATGTCTTAAAGTAATGATGGACTGTCGTTTTTCTTTGCTTATTTGAGCTGTTCGTGCCATAATATGGACTTGGTCTTTTACCAAATAGGGCTATCTTCTGTATACCCCCCTACCTTGTCACAACACAACTGATTGGCTCAAACGCATTAAGAAGGAAAGACATTCTACAAATTAACTTAACAAGGCACACCTGTTAATTGAAATGCATTCCAGGTGACTACCTCAAAGCTTGGTGAGAGAATGTCAAATGTGCAAAGCTGTCATCAAGGCAAAGGGTGGCTACTTTGAAGAATCTCAAATATAAATGGTTACTACATGATTCCATATGTAATTTCATAGTTTTGATATCTTCATTATTCTTCTACAGTGTAGAAAATAGTAAAATTTAAAGAAAAACCCTGGAATGAGTAGGTGTCCAAACTTGACTGCTACTGTATGTATTCACACCCCTGAGTCAATACTTTGTAGAAGCACCTTTGGCAGCGTTTTCAGCTGTGAGTCTTTCTGGGTAAGTGTTTAAGAGCTTTCCACACCTGGATTGAGCACCATTTGCCCATTGTTTAAAAAAATAAACTTAAAAAAATATATATTAAAAAAATTCTTCAAGTTCTGTCATTTTGTTTTGTTGATCATTGCTAGAAAACCATTTTCAGGTCCTGTCATAGATTCTCAACTAGATTTAAGTCAACTGTCACTCAGTGCTTGAACTGCCTGTGCTTAGCTCCAATACGTTTTTTTTAATCCTGGAAAAACTCCCCAGTCCTAAACGATTACTAGCATACCCATAACATGATGCAGCCACCACTTTGCTTTAAAATATGGAGTGATTCTCAGTAATGTGTTGTATTGGATTTGCCCCAAATGTAACATTTTGTATTCAGCACAAAAAAGTTAATTGCTTTGCATGTTTTGTAATATTTTTTAAATTCTGTACAAGCTTCCTTTTCACTCTGTCATTTAGGTTTGTATTGGGGAGTTAACTGAGGATGGATCAACAACATTGTAGTTTTCTCCTACAGCTATTAAACCCTGTTACTATTTTAAAGTCAGCATTGAGACATTGCCTCATTGTGAAATCACTTAGTGGTTTCCTTCCTCTCCAGCAACAGAATTGTAGTGACTGGATGTATTGATACACCATCCAAAGTGTAATTAATAACTTCATGCTGAAAATGATATTCAATGTCTACTTTCTTTACCCATCTACCAATAGGTGCCTTTATTTGTGAGGCACTGGAAAAGTTCCCTGGTCATTGTGGTTGAATCTGTGTTTGAAATTCACTGATCGACTGAGGGACCTTACAATCATCTGTATGTGTAGGGTACAGAGATGAGGTAGTCATTCAGAAATCATGTTAAACACTATTATTGCACACAGAGTGAGTCCATGCAACTTGCTAAGTACAGTTTTACTCTTGAACTTATTTAGGCATGCCATAACAATAATGGGGTATTGTGTGTAGGCCAGTGACCCCCCCCAAAACATATATTTAATCAATTTTAAATTTAGGCTGTAACACAACAAAATGTGGAAACAGTCAAGGGGTGTGACTACTTTCTGAAGGCACTGTATATATTTCCACACTATGAGGCTGGAATAATACTGTAAATTGTGAAAATGATGATCATGCCCTTTTAGTGTAAAGACGTAAGCCTGCTTCAGTTCAGCTGGTGGCAAGCTGAAGTCGGCTAGGCGAACCAAACGAGTGTGCTAGCATACAGTGGCTTGCAAAAGTATTCACCCCCCTTTGCATTTTTTCTATTTTGTTACCTTGATTTTTGAGGGGGTGTTGTATCATTTGATTTACACAACATGCCAACCACTTTGAAGATGCAAAATATTTTTTATTGTGAAACAAACAAGAAATAAGACAAAAAATAGAACTATTCACGCCCTCAAAGTCAATACTTTGTAGAAACAACTTTTGCAGCAATTACAGCTGCAAGTCACTTGGGGTATGTCTCTATAAGCTTGGCACATTTTTGGATAGGTGCTGTACACCAGTGGAAATCTTTAACCTCTCTGGTACAAGTGCCAGTGAAATTGCAGGGCACCAAATTCAAAACAACAGAATTCCAATAATTAAAATTCCTCAAACATACAAGTATTATCCACCATTTTAAAGATGAACTTCTTGTAAATCCAACCACAGTCCAACCACCATGCGATTATGTTAGGTCAGCACCTAGTCACAGAAAACCACAGCCATTTTTCAGGCCAAAGAGAGGAGTCACAAAAAGCAGAAATAGAGAAAATGAATCACTAACCTTTGATCTTCATCAGATGGCACTCATAGGACTTCATGTTACACAGTACATGTATGTTTTATTCGATAAAGTTCATATTTATATCCAAAAATCTGTTTACATTGGCGCGTTATGGTCAGAAATGCATTGTCTCAAATAAACATCCGGTGAAAGTGCAGAGAGCCACATCAAATTACAGAAATACTCATCATAAACATTGATAAACGATACAAGTATTATTCATGGAAATATAGATAAACTTCTCCTTAAAACCTCTTGACGCTAGGGGTCATATCTTTTTTCTAACGTTCCCGAGGTAAACGGACTATTTCTCAGGTCCAGATCGTAGAATATGCATATAATTTACAGATTAGGATAGAAAACACTCCAAAGTTTCCAAAACTGTCAAAATATTGTCTGTGAGTATAACAAAACTGATTCTGCAGGCGACAACCTGAGAAATCTAACCCGGAAGTGATTTTTTTAAAGATTTTTAATCTGTGTTTCCTTGCCCTTCTTTCTTCCATTTAAAGGGGTATCAACCAGATTCCTTTTCCAATGGCTTCCTCAGGCTGTGACCAGGCTTTAGACATAGTGTCACGCTTTTATTTTGAAAAATTAGCGAGATTTTTCAAAACTAGTGAGGTGTCCTTTGATTAGTTCCTGCGAGCAAGAGGGGTAGCTCTCCATTTTCTTTCTCTCTTTTATTGAATAGGTTACGGTCCGGTTGAAATATTATCGATTATGTTTGTTAAAAACAACCTGAGGATTGATTATAAAAAACATTTGACATGTTTCTACGAACATTACGGATACTTTTTGGAATTTTCGTCGAACGGAACGAGGCTTTGGTTTTCTGAACATAGCGCACAACCCAAATGGCTTTTTTTTTTGTTATAAAAGTAATATTTATCTAACAAAAATAACATTTATTGTGTAACTGGGAGTCTCGTGAGTGCAAACATCCGAAGATTATCAAAGGTAAGCGATTAGTTTTATTGCTTTTCTGACTTTCGTGACCATGCTAATTTGGGGCTAACTGTTCTAGCATTGATTGATACAATCACAAAAGCTTGGATTTCTTTCGCTGTAAAGCATATTTTCAAAATCTGACGCGATAGGTGGATTAACAACAAGCTAAGCTGTGTTTTGGTATATTTCACTTGTGATTGCATGATTATAAATATTTTTTGTAATATTTTGCGCCCTGCAATTCAGCGGTTGTTTAAGAAAATGATCCCGCTAAAGGGATCCGTAGCACAGAGCAGTTAATGCAACCGCTGTGTCAGATTTCAAAAACACTTTACGGCGAAAGCACACTTTGCGATTATGTTAGATCTGCACTTAGCCACAGAAACCCATACCACCATTTTCCAGCCAAGGAGAGTGTCAGAAATAGCATTAAAATTAGTCACTTACCTTTGATCTTCATCTGGTGGCACTCCCAGGTCTCTATGTTAGACAAATGTTCATTTTGTTCAATAATGTCCCTCTTTATGACCAAATACCTCCTTTTTGTTCACGCGTTTTGTCCAGTAATCCAGTAATAAAAGGCGCGTGCACTAATTCCAGACAAAGTTTTTTAAACTAAATAATCAATAATATTTCAACCGGACAAAAGCTTCGTCAATAGGAAAGGAGAAACAAGAAAGGCGCGTTCCCGATCAGGGCGCATGGCTGATGAATGGAAATCCACTGGCCACTGATTGAAAGTGCTGTTTCTCCCTCATTTTTCAGAGTAAAAGCCTGAAACAATGCCTGAAGACTGGCCACACGTAGAGGAAGCCACGGCGCTCGTGAACTGTGTCCTAAGTCTTTGTATGGTGGATAGGCTTTCAATGGAAAAACAGCCTTTCAAAATAATAGTACTTCCTGGTTGGATTTTCCTCGGGTTTTTGCCTGCCATATCAGTTCTGTTATACTCACAGACATTATTTTAACAGTTTTGGAAACTTTAGAGTTTTCTATCCAAATCTACTAATTATATGCATATCCTATCTTCTGGGCCTGAGTAGCAGGCAGTTTACTTTGGGCACGCTTTTCATCCAAAATTTCAAATGCTGCCCCCTACCCTAGTGATAGTGAAGTCATACTACAGATTCTCAATTGGATTGAGGTCTGGGCTTTGACTAGGCCATTCCAAGACATTTTAAATGTTTCCCCTTAAACCACTCAAGTTTTGCT
This sequence comes from Salvelinus namaycush, assembly GCF_016432855.1. NCBI lineage: Eukaryota > Metazoa > Chordata > Actinopteri > Salmoniformes > Salmonidae > Salvelinus > Salvelinus namaycush. The sequence continues at coordinate 22,557,169 of NC_052341.1, read as the reverse complement.
TTAGCAGTATGCTTAGGGTCATTGTCCTGCTGGAAGGTGAACCTCCGTCCCAGTCTCAAATCTCTGGAAGACTGAAATGGATTTCCCTGTATTTAGCACCATCCATCATTCCTTCAATTCTGATCAGTTTCCCAGTCCCTGCCGATGGAAAAACTTCCCCACAGCATGATGCTGCCATCATGCTTCACTGTGGGGATGGTGTTCTTGGGGTGATGAGAGGTGTTGGTTTGTGCCAGACAGTGTTTTCCTTGATGGCCATAAAGCTCAATTTGTAGTCTCATCTGACCAGAGTACCTTCTTCCATATGTTTGGGGAGTCTCCCACATGCCTTTTGGCAAACACCAAATGTATTTGCTTCTTTTTTTCTTTAAGCAATGGCTTTTTTTTCTGGCCACTCTTCTGTAAAGCCCAGCTCTGTGGAGTGTACGGCTTAAAGTCGTCCTATTGGACAGATACTCCAATCTCCTCCTGTGGAGCTTCGCAGCTCCTTCAGGGTTATCTTTGGTCTCTTTGTTGCCTCTCTGATTAATTCCCTCCTTGCCTGGTCCATGAGTTTTGATGGGCGGCCCTCTCTTGGCAGGTTTGTTGTGGTGCCATATTCTTGTCATATTTTAATAATGGATTTATTGGTGCTCCGTGGGATGTTACAAAGTTTCTGATATTTTTTTATAACCCAACCCTGATCTGTACTTCTCCACAACTTTGTCCCTGATCTGTTTGGAGAGCTCCTTGGTCTTCGTGGTGCCGCTTGCTTGGTGGTGCCCCTTGCTTAGTGGTGTTGCAGACTCTGGGGCCTTTCAGAATAGGTGTATATATATATATATATATATATACTGAGATCATGTGACACTTAGATTGCACACAGGTGGACTTCATTTAACTAATAATGTGACTTCTGAAAATAATTGGTTGCACCAGATCTTATTTAGGGGCTTCATAGCAGAGGGGGTGAATACATATGTACGCACCACTTTTCCAAGTTATTTTTTTCACTTCACCAATTTGGAATATTTTGTGTATGTCCATTACATGAAATCCAAATAAAAATCAATTTACATTTTTATTAATTTATTTATTTAACCAGGTAAGCCAGTTGAGAACAAGTTCTCATTTACAACTGTGACCTGGCCAAGATAAAGCAAAGCAGTGTGACACAGAGTTACACATGGAATAAACAAACTAACAGTCAATAACACAATAGTAAAGTCTATATACAGTGTGTGCAAATGAAGTAAGATTAGGGAGGTAAGGCAATAAATAGGCCATAGTGGCGAAATAATTACAATTTCGCAAATAAACACGAGTGATAGATGTGCAGAAGATGAATGTGCAAGTAGAGACACTGGGGTGCAAAGGAGCAAAAAAAAAATATATAAAATAAATAACAATATGGGGATGAGGTAGTTGGATGGGCTATTTACAGATGGGCTATGTACAGGTGCAATGATCTGTGAGCTGCTCTGATAGTTGATGCTTAAAGTTAGTGAGGGAGACATGAGTCTCCAGCTTCAGTGATTTTTGCAATTCAGTCATTGGCTGCAAAGAACTGGAAGGAAAGGCCGCCAAAGAGGAATAGGCTTTGGGGGTGACCAGTGAAATATACCTGCTGGAGCACATGCTACAGGTGGGTGCTGCTATGGTGACCAGTGAACTAAGGCAGGGCTTTACCTAGCAACGACTTAGAGATGACCTGGAGTCAGTGGGTTTGGCGACGAATATGAAGCGAGTGCCAGCCAATGAGAGCATACAGGTCGCAGTGGTGGGTAGTATATGGGGCTTTGGTGATGAAACGGATGACACTGTGATAGACTGCATCCAATTTGCTGAGTAGAGTGTTGAAGGGTATTTTGTAAATGACATCGCCGAAGTCAAGGATTGGTAGGACTGTCAGTGTTAGGAGGGTATGTTTTGCAGCATGAGTGAAGTATGCTTTGTTGCGAAATAGGAAGCCGATTTCTAGATTTAATTTAGGATTGGAGATGCTTAATATGAGTCTGAAAGGAGAGTTTCAGTCTAACCAGACACCTAGAATATGTGGACAACTACAAATACCTAAGTCAGAACCGGCCAGCGTAGTGATGCTAGCAGGTGCGGGCACCAATCGGTTGAAGAGCATGCATTTAGCTTTACTTGCATTTAAGTAGAGTAGTTGGAGGCCACGGAAGGAGTGTAGTGTGGCATTGAAGCTTGTCTGTAGGCTAGTTAACACCGTGTCCAAAGAAGGGCCAGAAGTATACAGAATGGTGTCGTCTGAGTAGAGGTGGATCAAAGAATCACCAGCCGCAAGAGCGACATCATTGATGTATACAGAGAAAAGAGTCAGCCCGAGAATTGAATCCTGTGGCACCCCCATAGAGACTGCCAGAGGTCCGGACAACAGGCCCTCCGATTTGACACACTGAACTCTGTCTGAGAGGTAGTTAGTGAACCAGGCGAGGCAGTCATTTGAGAAATTAAGGCTGTTGAGTCTGCCGATAAGAATGCGGTGATTGACAGAGTCAAAAGCCTTGGCCAGGTCGATGAATACGGCTGCACAGTATTGTCTTTTGGCGATTTTGATATCGTTTGGGACATTGAGCGTGCTGAGATGCTATTCACTATAGTTTTGGCAAGTCTGTTGTGTCATGCACAAAGTAGATGTCCTAAGTCATTTTTCCAACAATTGTTTACAGACAGATTATTTCACTTATAATTCACTGTATCACAATTCCAGTGGTTCAGAAGTTTACATACACTAAGTTGACTGTGCCTTTAAACAGCTTGGGAAATTGGATGTATTTCAAGGCCTACCTTCAAACTTAGTGCCTCTTTGCTTGACATCATGGGAAAATCAAAAGAAATCAGCCAAGTCCTCAGAAAAAACAAAAACAAATTGTAGACCTCCACAAGTCTGGTTCATCCTTGGGAGCAATTTCCAAACGCCTGAAGGTACCACGTTCATCTGTACAAACACCATGGAACCACACAGCTGTCATACAGCTCAGGAAGGAGACGCGTTCTGTCTCCTAGAGATGTATGTACTTTGGTGCGAAAAGTGCAAATGAATCCCAGAACAACAGCAAAGGACCTTGTGAAGATGCTGGAGGAAACGGGTTCAAAAGTATCTATATCCACAGTAAAATGAGTCTTATATCGACATAACCTGAAAGTCCGCTCAGCAAGGAAGAAGTCACTGACCCAAAACCGCCATAAAACCAGACTACGGTTTGCAACTGCACATGAGGACAAAGATCTTACTTTTTGGAGAAATGTCCTCTGGTCTGATGAAACAAAAATAGAACTGTTTGGCCATAATGACCATCATTGTGTTTGGAGGAAAAAGGGGGAGTCTTGCAAGCCGAAGAACAACATCCCAATCGTGAAGCACGGGGGTGGCAGCATCATGTTGTGGGGGTGCTTTGCTGCAGGAAGGACTGGTGCACTTCACAAATTAGATGGCATCATGAGGCAGGGAAAATTAGGTGGATATATTGAAGCAACATCTCAAGACCTCAGTCAGGAAGTTAAAGCTTGGTCACACATGAGTCATCCAAATGGACAATGACCCCAAGCATACTCTCAAAGTTGTGTCAAAATGGCTTAAGGACAACTAAGTCAAGGTATTGGAGTGGCCATCACAAAGCCCTGACCTCAATCCCATAGAAAATTTGTGGGCAGAACTGAAAAAGCGTGTGCGAGCAAGGAGGCCTGCAAACCTGACTCAGTTACACCTGCTCTGTCAGGAGGAATGGGCCAAAATTTACCCAACCTATTGTGGGAAGCTTGTGGAAGGCTTCCCGAAACATTTGACCTAGGTTAAACAATTTTAAAAGGCAATGCTACCAAATACTAATTGAGTGTATGTAAACTTCTGACCCACTGGGAATGTGATGAAAGAAATAAAAGCTGAAATAAATCTTTCTTTCTACTATTATTCTGACATTTCACATTCTTAAAATAAAGTGGTGAGCCTAACTGACCTAAGACAGTGGATTTTTACTTGGATTAAATGTCAGGAATTGTGAAAAACTGGCTAAGGTGTATGTAAACTTTCAACTTCAACTGTATATCTGTTCTTGGTTCTAAATATTTTGAATGGGGCATGCTTATTTAAGATGTTGAGGAAAGCACTTTTAAAGAATAACCAGGCATCCTCTACTGACGGAATGAGGTCAATATCTTTCCAGGATACCCGGGCCAGGTTGATTAGAAAGGCCTGCTCACTGAAGTGTTTTAGGGAGCGTTTGACTGTGATGAGGGGTGGTGGTTTGACCGCGGACCCATTACGGATGCAGGCAATGAGGCAGTGATCACTGAAATCCTGGTTGAAGACAGCAGAGGTGTATTTAGAGGGCAGGTTGGTCAGGACGATATCTATGAGGGTGCCCGAGTTTACGGATTTGGGGTTGTATCTGGTAGGTTGCATAATAATTTGGGTGAGATTGAGGGCATCTCGCTTAGATTGTAGGACGGGGTGTTAAGCATATCCCAGTTTAGGTCACCTAACAGTACAAACTCTGAAGATAAATGGGGGGCAATTAATTCACATATGGTTTCCAGGGCGCAGCTGGGGGCTGAGGGGGGTCTGTAACAAGCGGCAACAGTGAGAGACTTATTTCTGGAAAGGTCGATTTTTAAAAGTAGAAGCTCAAACTGTTTGGGTACAGACCTGGATAGCATGACAGAACTCTGCAGGCTATCGCTGCAATAGATTGCCACTCCACCCCCTTTGGCAGTACTATCTTGGCAGAAATGTTTAAAATGTCAGAATTCTTGGTGGCCTTCCTGAGCCAGGAGTCAGACACGGCTAGGCCATCAGGGTTGGCGGAGTGTGCAAAAGCAGTGAATTCAACTAACTTAGGGAGGAGGCTTCTGATGTTAACATGCATGAAACCAATGCTTTTACGGTTACAGGAGTCAACAAATGATAGCGCCTGGGGAATAGTAGTGGAGCTGGGGGCTACAGGGCCTTGGTTAACCTCGACATCACCAGAGGAGGAGTAGGATAAGGGTACGGCTAATGGCTATAAGAACTGGTCGTCTAGTGCGTTGGGGACAGAGAATAAAAGGAGCAGATTTCTGGGTGTGGTAGAATAGGTTCAAGACATAATGTACAGACAAGGGTATGGTAGGATGTGAGTACAGTGGAGGTAAACCTATGCGTTGCGTGATGATGAGAGGGGTTTAGTCTCTGGAGTTATCAATTAACATAGGTGAGGTCTCTGCATGTGTGTGGGGTGGAACGAAAGAGCTATCTAAGGCAATTTGTGCGGGACTGAGGGCTCTACAGTGAAATAAAGCAATAAAAACTAGCCAAGACAGCAGTAGACAAGGCATATTGACATTCGAGAGAGGCATAAATCAATCACAGGTGTTGATCAGGAGAGCTAAGACAACGGGTAAATGGCGAAGAGCGGGTCAGTTAGATACATACAGGACCTGAGTTCGAGGCTGGGGCTGACAGGTAAACAAAATGAGGTACCGTGTTATTGAAACAGCATCAGCTGTGTAGCCGAGTGATCATAGGGTCAAAAGTGTAGCAATAGGTAAGACAGGGTGCTGTACGGTATTCACTACTATGCTGGGCGAGCAGGGGACACAGCGTTCAGAAAGAGCTAACGGCCGGGGCTAGTAGATGGTTCTGCGGCGATATCATAACAGAATAGCCTGTTGAGACCACATCGGGCGATCACATCGGCAGTCCAGTTGTGATGGATCGGCAGGGCTCCGTGTCGACAATAAAGGGTCCAGGCCAATTGGCAAAGGAGGTAATTGTAGCCCTAGAATTAGTTGGTATATGGGCTTCGCTCGAGGCTAGCTGGTGCTTGCTTCGGGAGAGAGGCGTTAGCTAACAGTAGCCACTCGTTTGCAGCTAGTTAGCTAGCAGCTAGCTAGGAGTAATGATCCAGAGCAGCCTGTGAGAGTAAATGTCATTCCAGTTAATCTGTTCTGTTATCACATGTTATGGTTCAACACTGACATGTTTGTGGCTTTAATGAGGCTTATACAACTGTGTGAGTTCCTCATGCATATCCTACTGTCTGGATAGTTACCACTTTGTTACAATATGTAAATATTAATGTTTTTTTCTTTTGGAAAAGTTTTATTGTTGGATTTCCTTTTAAAGCAGCTTATATATTTTTGCTCATCATTTTATACACGTAATAACACTGTTATGTTTTATGCATTTTAAATTTGTTAAAAAGTACATGTTGTTAAAAACAATAGAAACAACCATAAATAAAAGTACTTTGTCCTTGTAAAGAAACATCAAATTCTGTAAATGCCATTTAAAATGTGTACAAATTATTTAACAAGGTAAAACAATTTTAAGACATGGATACCATGTTAAGTCACTTTGCTAAAAGTCTGTCTTTGGTCCTTTGTACAGGAACGGGGTGAGTCCTTATCAAACTCGCCTGCTCCTCCAAATCAAATACCATAAATATTAATGTTATACTAAAATACGTAATGTGCAAAAATATTCAAGGAAATTGAAATGTGCAGTGTACAAACTTAACATAATGAACAGGAATGACATTTACTCTCACGGGTGGCCTAATTATATAACTATGAAAGCCACGCCCCCTAATAGACCACGCCTCCTGAAAATAACCTGTGGATTACATTGAGACCCAGCTGCTGGGTCTACCCAGAATGAAAGTGAATTAAAAACCCAACTGATGGTTAAATTAACCCATGTTAATCAAAATAACCCAGCATGTGTTCTTTTCAAATATTTACCAAATAACCCAAATTGGGTAGTTTTTAACCCAGCATCTTTTTGAGTGTACCGTGAAAATGCCCCTCACCTAAAAGTAATCAAAGGTTCTCATTAACTAATAAGATATCTTAAGCCTAGCTCTCCCTTTGTCCCGCTGTAGACATGCAGTCATGTAATAGTTATAAGACCTTAACCTGCACTTAGAACTCTCCTGAATCACTCCAGTCTATGGATTACTATTACTTACACCCACTAAAACTAATCTCTTATAGACGCTTGACGAGTTGGCACCCGCTCCAATAACAGAGAGTAATTGTTATGGAATTTCATCCGGTTTTCCCAACCACCACCAATAACATCCAATCATGTGTTACAATGGCCTTGGCCTTGTACTTAACTATGTTGTTTTCATGTTGTTAATCAATAGCAGCTGGCCAGAGTTGGCTACACACTCACCTGTGTTTGTGTGCGTATGTGTGTGCAGACACGTTCAATTAGTTCTATCATGCCTGGCCAATAGCAGACTGGCTCTAGTTGTTTTGTTGTTTTTTGTATTGCAATATACCGCAGTCTATCCACCAATGGTTGCTAATTGTGAAATGAGCTAGAAACAAAAGACACGGTAAGCACTCATGTGAATGCTGAAAGCCCTTATGTTCATTTTATTCATCTTATACGTCTTTTATGTATCTGTTTTGACAGAAAACTGCGTCTATGACCTCACTGCCTGTTGAGGACCTCGGAGAGCCTCTCCCTCAACACTGGAAGTGCTACATGTCACCACAAGGGCGGCACTACTATGTCAACACAGCCAGCAATGGTAAGGACACACATGGAGACTGATATACATGTATTGCCTAAGATAAGTTGATTCATATGAATCTAGAGATGTTGAAGGTCACTGCTACATAACAATGTCCACAGAGCACTAGTTGACTGCTGAGGTGTCTGACTGGTACTGCTGGGTGTCGAGGCACATTAAAGACTTGGGGAAGATATCTCCTCTTCTCTCTCCTCTTCACACCATTGTTTCTGTCCACACAATTAGCTGTCTGTCTCTATCCCCAGCACCACCACTCAAACACACAGACAGGGACAGAGACACACAGAGACAGAGAAAGCAACACGGTGAGCTTTCCTCTGTCTAGAATAGGACAGGCACTGGCACCGTATTGATTTACTGACCTTAAATGAACTCGGGAGGAAACGTGAAGTGTTGACATGATGGTGTGAAATGGAATGGAAGACCTGCTGGGGGATGTTATTATGCCTGCTGTGGGTGTCATGGCAACTACAGAGAGGAGGGGGGGGGGGATGGATGAATGCAGTTCAGGTTCTGAGTTTATTTTTGAGAGAAGTAAGATTGGCAGCGCAGCACTGGGAGGTTGTAGACACTAGAAGATGTAGATCTACTGTATTTTTGTCATGAAACCACTCACTTATGAGTAAAGCGATTCAGTGCCGTAACAAGTTGTGTTGTGAATGATAGTAGCTGTAATTAAGACCAAAGGCATTCCCAGTGTGCCTGTCTGGGATCATGTTTTTACTGTGTGGAGCGGGAAGATTGTGTGTGTAGAGTTGGGCACATGGTCTACACTTGGCCATGAGAAAACATCTACAATTTGGCAAACCAAAACTCCACCCAGAAACACGACCAGAATAACAAGTTGCTCCTTCCTCCCTCTCCTTTTTAGATGAAGATCTCTTTGGTTAATGTGTTAATGGGAAAGAGAAAAGACAAACCAAACTAGAGGGCAGTCATGTCACCCTCTTCTGAAGGAGTGTCTACCACACAGCCAAAAGCATGGCAAAACCCCTTCACATTGTTGTTATTTCCCTTACATACTAATTTCATATCTGAGTATCTATCATATCTATCTATAATTTCATATCTATCATATCTATCTCTATGTGGAGAATAAGCATCTCTTCAGTAGCTAACCATCTCTCTGACTCCAGGGTTGCAGAGAGATGAGGGGGATATGATCCCATGACACTCTTTTGTTCTTGATGTTGGATTAGTTTTACTTGCTGTCAGATGTCCTTGGAGGGAAATGCTTCATCTTTCATAACTTTGCACAGAAATACACACAGCTGTAACGGTCATCCCAGCTGAAAAATTAAAATGATTATTGTACTTGTGGTATTGCAAAATCGGCCTCTGAGGGGCATAGACAATCACCAGTACTTCTTTGATGTGCTTTCCTCAAGTAATTGGAAATGTAAGCACAATAAATGCACAGTGTACACACACACACACACACACACACACACACACACACACACACACACACACACACACACACACACACACACACACACACAACCAGCAGAGCCACTGTAACTAGGACTTTTCCAAAGTCTCCAACTATCTAATAACATTTAACTGAAGCAATCTGCTATTTATAGGATATCCGCTATTTCAAACGGGCCTCCATCCCTCTTATGTTAAAGTTCAGATAGATTAGATAATGTTGTGCGTGCGTGCATATATGTATGCGCGCACATGCATGTGCGTCCGTGTGTATTATGTTTCTGCGTTGCTATAGTAACCAGAGGACCGTCATGCGTGGGTGAGCTAGTGCTGTAAAGGTTCCTGAGTTACAGCTTGTATCTTGGAGGTTTCCTTCCTGTATTTCTGTGCATTACAGTTTGGCTACTATGTTGTGGTTCAGTGTGTTTCTGTACTGTGGTTTCCTTACATTCTCCCTGGGCATCCTCTTCTCTGTCCAGAGCGTAGCTTTGTAAAAAAATCCTCCATAGACCCACAGCCTGCCGTCTCCCAACAGACACTATTAGACAGATGCCTAGACTGTTTATTGTCTATAAAATGTTCAGTAGACTCTGTAAAGGCTACAGTGACACAATGTTTTATGCTTAGTTCTCTCAATCTGACTTTGACAGATACCATCATTTGTCCTTTTTTCAATTCATCATTGGTTGTGAGCTGTGTTGGGCATTTGTGAGTTACCCTCCATGCTATAACCAGATAAATGTAGTCAGTGTGAATGGGCCGTAGTGTGTGCATGCGAGGAGAGTGTCAGAGCGTCAGCTGGTTATGAATTAAAGATGGGGATTGCTAGACCTAACTAGGCCATATTACTACTAATTCTGTTCACTCACTTTGATATCCCACACAACCAGCGCTGGTTCCAGGCATAAGCAACATAAGGGGTTGCTTAGGGCCCTTGGCTGCTAGGAGCCCCAAACACAATTATTATCAGATATCAAAGTAAGACTCAGATGCAGACTGTCGAAGTAACAATATTTAATGTTGCAACAGGGACAAGCAGAAGACAGGTCAAGGCAGGCAGAGGTACAGGTCAGTGGGCAGGCTCAGGGGTGGGCAGAGGTACAGGTCAGTGGGCAGGCTCAGGGGCATGCAGAGGTACAGGTCGGCGGGCATGCAGAGGTACAGGTCGGCGGGCATGCAGAGGTACAGGTCGGCGGGCATGCAGAGGTACAGGTCGGCGGGCATGCAGAGGTACAGGTCGGCGGGCATGCAGAGGTACAGGTCGGCGGGCATGCAGAGGTACAGGTCGGCGGGCAGGCTCAGGGGCAGGCAGAGTGGTCAGGCAGGTGGGCACAGAGTCCAGAAAACAGGCAAGGGTCAAAACCGGGAGGACTAGCAAAGAAAAATAGAAAGCAGGAGCAAGGGAAAATGCTGGTAGACTTGAAAACATACAAGATGAACTGGCCCAGAGAGACAGGAAACACAGGGATAAATACACTGGTACAGGGAGACAGGAAACACAGGGATAAATACACTGGTACAGAGCGACAGGAAACACAGGGATAAATACACTGGGGAAAACAAGTGACACCTGGAGGGGGTGGAGTCAATAACGAGACAGGTGAAACAGATCAGGGCGTGACAATTCTAATAATTTTTTTAAGAACTCAGTCGGGGGCTCAACTTACTATTGAAAATAAGAATAGTAGAATACACCAGGTGAATCAGCAGTTTTTCTGTTATGTCAATCATGGACAGTCAGTCAATTTAGCCATGTAAACTAACAATTTTTAGATTGGTAGTTAGTCTAGCCAGCTCTCTAAACTTGTAGTAATTCATGCAGGGCACGTGCCTAGGGGCCCTGACCTCTAGGGGGCCCCCAATTGATTTTGTTAGTCATTCTCACTCAGATATCATATTAACATGCATAAGTCATTACAAAATGTGCAGAATTGCAGGAAATTACCTGTAAAACTGCAAAAAATATCTCTGCCGCATGTCAAATTGTGTAGAATTGCATGAAATGTATAAAATTTGCAACGTTATCAAAGTTTGTCAGTCGCATAAACTGATTTGCAGATGTTATCACAGGTGCAGCGAAATTATTGTATTTCTAGCTGTAATAGTGTTGTAATGCCCCCTTGGCAAAATGTGTGTGTGGCGGGGGGATGAACTTTAATATACTTTTAAAATCAAATCAAAACTGTGGAGAAATTATAATGGACCTACATTCATACATTTTTTTTTTTTTTACTGTATCCAGCTCGCTAATAATCACCGAAATGAAAGCTAGACAGTCCGGGATCATCGAACATTCCAAAAACGATGGATAGATTTACAAATTTTGATGGCGAGGAAATATAACCAATTTTCTGTGCGGTCCCCCGGGATCAAAATGAGTTTGACACACCTGTGTAAGTGTATTGAAATCTTGTCTCAGCTATCCTGGAATTACAGCTTTGTAATGAGCTTGTTACAGAGTAAATATGTTGGAGGATGTGTGTAGAGCTGCAGCCTACCTCTCATCTGAGCACACTGATGTGAAGTAGATAATCACTCCAATCTGCATTTCCAGGTGCCAGTTGCTAAGTAACAGACCCTTTTGATGTCAACAGTGTTACAGTTCTGTTGTAATCCTGATAGTAAATAGAGATGTTTCTTTCACCTTTCAGTCCATTATCCACTGATATTACATTAATTTCCTGTTCATTTTCTGATTAAACATGTCATGCATCAAGGCCTACATATAAAATTAAGTCATTTTTTTCAATGTAATTTAAACATTGAAACATTCATTTCCTGTTCATTTTCTTAGTAAAGTTGTCATGCAACTACTCAAACTGCTCTTCTGTGAAGTTGTGACTTGCGACATACACCTAGTTTCCTGAATCGGGTCACATATTATGGCAAGAACAGCTCAAATAAGCAAAGAGAAAAGACAGTCCATCATTACTTTAAGACAGGAAGGTCAGTGAATGTGGAAAATTTCAAGAACTTTGAAAATGTCTTTATGTGCAGTCGCAAAAAACATCAAGCACTATAATAAAACTGACTCTCACGAGGACCGCCACAGGAAAGGAAGACCCAGAGTTACCTCTGCTGCAGAGGATACGTTCATTAGAGTTAACTGCACCTCAGATTGCAGCCCAAATAAATGCTTCACATATTTCAAGTAACAGAGACATCTCAACATCAACTGTTCAGAGGAGACTGCGTGAATCAGGCCTTCATGGTCAAATTGCTGCAAAGAAACCACTACTAGAGGACACCAATGAGAAGAAGAGATTGCATGGGCCAAGAAACACTAGCAATGGACATTAGACCGGTGGAAATCTGTCCTGAAGCATGGAGGTGTGATAGTGTGGGGGTGCTTTGCTGGTGACGCTGTCAGTGATTTATTTAGAATTCAAGGCACACTTAACCAGCATGGCTACCACAGCATTCTGCAGCGACACACCATCCCATCTGGGTCTGTGCTTAGTGGGACTATCATTTGTTTTTCAACAGGACAATGACCCAACACACACACCCAGTTGTAAGGGCTATTTGACCAAGGAGAGTGGAGTGATGCGTCAGATGACCTGTTGTCTACAATCACCCAACCGCAAACCAATTGAGATGGTTTGGGATGAGTTGGACCACAGAAGAATGTTGGAAAAGCATTCCACATTAAGCTGGTTGAGAGAATGCCAAGAGTGTGCAAAGCTGTCATCAAGGCAAAGGGTGGCTACTTTGAAGAATAATAATAAAATAACACTTTTTTGGTTACTACATGATTCCATGTGTTATTTCATAGTTTTGATGCCATCACTATTATTCTACAATGTAGAAAATAGTAAAAATAAAGAAAAACCCTTGAATGAGTAGGTGTCCAAACTTTTGACTGGTACTGTAAATATAACGTAAACCCGTATTTAACTTTGCTCATTGACACACTTTACTCATGCTAATTTGACATGTCAGTGTCTCTTGAAGTAGCTGCATCTGTTTGTGATATTACAACAACAAAGAAGTTACTGCAAACAACGAACACTGTTGTTTTTTTCCCCCTCGGACATCATTACACGTGCTATAGAACAGCAGAATATATACAGCAAATGTATGTTACCACGTTGCGTGACGCTCCTCAACTTCGTTTCATCAACAAAACAAAAACAATAATCGCGGCCGTGGGGCTTAGTGGCGCTGTTTCCCCTACTGCAGATTCCATCTTTAATGATGATACCTGTTCCCAGATTGCAGTAGAGATTTGATTGAATTATTCTGGTGATGTATTTTATAGCACAATGACAATTATAGAGAGTGTAGTCGAGATTTGATTGAATCCTATCTTGATGTATCATTAGTATAGCGTAATGACACTTAGAGAGACTTGACCCTTCTCAGGATTTTATTGCTACTGCTGTAGCTCCTGAGAGAAGGATACAGTGACATACAATTCCCCAGAGCTAACCTAATTATACTGTATGTCTCTCCATTAATATCTGAATCCTCCCATCAGATCGATTTCCTTTGTCAAGCTAACGGAGAGAAATAGAGGCAGAAAGCACCTTCTAATGAACCGTTGTGACTGTGTTTTGACAGTGTTATACATCGTATCGGAAGGGAAAGACTCTCCTCCTTTGAGTCTGTCTGCCAAATCTCTCACCTTTTGTCTGTTTCTGTCTCCGTCTTGCGCTCTCTCCCTCTCTCCCCCTCTCTCTCTCTCTCCCTCTCTATCCACGTGTGTCATCAGAACTGATGGTTTTGGCTCAGTCTCTGCTTAGTACAGGCAGACAGCTGAGTGCTAGCCAAAGCCACAAATGAAATAAAAGCTTGTTAGTCTCAACGACTATTCTCTCCCTGGTGACACTAAGGGGTAATTGAGATCAACTGTGTATTGTGAATTTGGATATTGGAGTCAAGTGAATGACAGATTTTCTCTCTGTCAGGTTCTGTCAGTCATGCTTCTTATCCTCTTTTCATTCGCTCTCTCCTTCTCTTGTTCTTGCTTCCTCCGGCAAGAGTCAAATGGGGACACGTGAATTGAAAGAGTGAGGCAGAGAGTCTTGGTGAAGTTAAACAGCCATATTGGATTTACTGAAAGTTTGCACCTGTTATTTTTAACACAGGGAGTTGAAGATAAAGCGGTAGAACGAAAGATGAAATAATGATTCCTTTGTTGTCTTGTCTTTTATTATCCTTATGAAAATAGCAGGTGCAGTGCTCTGCTCACAGGTGCAAACACTTAGTGAATCTGGCTCATATTCTTATATCGCTCTGGGAAGTTGTCAAAGTCAGTCTGACAACTGTTTAGTTGGATTGGACAGAAACTGTGCGTCCCTCACCTTCGCAACCATGAAAAACACTTTCAAATGACAGCTAGCTACACGTCATACATGTTTTTGTTTATATTGAATAGTTTCTCAATGATAAAAAAGAATGCAAGTGATTTATACTGCACAACTTTGTTTTATGCGTTGTTTAACTTACTTAGGGTAAGCAAATTGTCTTGTCCCAGCAGTGACCCAGTAGAGTTGTAGTGACATGTTTTGGGGATTTAGAGAACTACAGTTGAAGTCGGAAGTTTACATACACCTTAGCCAAATACATTTAAACTCAGTTTTTCACAATTCCTGACATTTAATCCTAGTAAAAATTCCCTGTCTTAGGTCAGTTAGGATCACCACCTTTATTTTAAGAATGTGAAATGTCAGAATAATAGTAGAGAGAATTATTTATTTCAGCTTTTATTTCTTTCATCACATTCCCAGTGGGTCAGAAGTTTACATACACTCAATTAGTATTTGGTAGCATTGCCTTTTTAAAATTGTTTAACCTAGGTCAAACGTTTCGGGAACCCTTCCACAAGCTTCCCACAATAGGTTGGGTGAATTTTGGCCCATTCCTCCTGACAGATATTGTGTAACTGAGTCAGGTTTGTAGGCCTCCTTGCTCGCACACGCTTTTTCAGTTCTGCCCACAACTTTTCTATGGGGTTGAGGTCAGGGCTTTGTGATGGCCACTCCAATACCTTGACTTTGTTGTCCTTAAGCCATTTTACCACAACTTTGGAAGTATGCTTGGTGTCATTGTCCATTTGGAAGACCCATTTGCGACCAAGCTTTAACTTCCTGACTGATGTCTTGATGTTGCTTCAATATATCCACATAATTGTTCGTCCTCATGATGCCATCTATTTTGTGAGTAGATGTCTGTCCCTCCTGCAGCAAAGAACCGGCACAACATGATGCTGCCACCCCTGTGCTTCAAGGTTGGGATGGTGTTCTTCGGCTTGCAAACATCCCCCTTTTTCCTCCAAACGTAATGATGGTCATTATGGCCAAACAGTTCTATTTTTGTTTTATCAGACCAGAGGACATTCCTCCAAAAAGTACGATCTTTGTCCCCATGTGCAGTTGCAAACTATAGTCTGGCTTTTTTATAGTTGTTTTGGAGCAGTGGCTTCTTCCTTGCTGAGTGGCCTTTCAGGTTATGTCGATACAGGACTCATTTTACTGTGGATATAGATACTTTTGTATCTGTTTCCTCCAGCATCTTCACAAGGTCCTTTGCTGCTGTTCTGGGATTGATTTGCTCTATTCGCACCAAAGTACGTTCATCTCTAGGAGACAGAACGCATCTCCTTCCTGAGCGGTATGACAGCTGCTTGGTCCCATGATGTTTATACTTGCGTACTATTGTTTGTACAGATGAACGTGATACCTTCAGGCATTTGGAAATTGCTCCCAAGGATGAACCAGACTTGTGGAGGTCTACAATTTATTTTCTGAGGTCTTGGCTAATTTCTTTAGATGTTCCAATGATGTCAAGCAAAGAGGCACTGGGTTTGAAGGTAGGCCTTGAAATACATCCACAGGTACAGCTCCAATTGACTCAAATGATGTCAATTAGCCTATCAGAAGCTTCTAAAGCCATGACATAATTTTCTGGAATTTTACAAGCTGTTTAAAGGCACAGTCAACTTAGTGTATGTAAACTTCTGACCCACTGGAATTGTTATACAGTGAACTATAAGTGAAATAATCTGTCTGTAAACAATTGTTGGAAAAGTTACTTGTGTCATGCACAAAGTAGATGTCCTTACCGACTTGCCAAAACTATAGTTTGTTAACAAGAAATTTGTGGAGCGGTTGAAAAACGAGTTTTAACGACTCCAACCTAAGTGTATGTGAACTTCCGACTTCAACTGTGTCTATTATCATGAATGCTAGAAAGTAATCAAAAGTATTTGATATCTTCTATAGATCAATAAAACAAAAGAAGGCTGTTAAAATATCGTACCCCCCCCCCCCCAAAAAGTGTCCTTAAGTTTTGTCCTCGGTGTTACTGCCTGAAAATCACTTATTACAAAGATATGCAAAGACCTTGAACATTCCCTCCAGTGGCAAACTGTTATTGGGGGAGGCTTCTATATGAAATATAGATATTAGGTAATCACACCCTTTTATTATGTACAAAAATTGAGGATTCTTTTGATAATTTGGTGTCCAAATCCAAAGTGTTGCTCAATTTACATTAAGGGGAATTACATAGGGAGCAAAATGATTAATCATTTGACTTTAGTAAATAATTTTTCCAGCATTAATGACCTTAGATTTGAGCATCTGTGGCCTACTTTTCAGAAAATCTTAATGGACCGAAAGTGTGTCATTGGTGTCACTACTCCTACTGGTGGCACGATGTTATGGTAATGGTAAACATGATTTAAAGTCGTTAAGCTGCCATATTCATTGATTTAGAATGGGAAGATGTACCCAATACATTTACATAAAAACACATCTAGAAAAATGAAGTTGCCACTGCAATTCAAGAACGACCCGTCAACATAATCATCAAGAACCTTAATATGAACAAGTTTTCATGTACTTCTGACCACACAAGTTAAATTGACTTTCATGTTCCTGTCTGGTTCCAGAGACAACGTGGGAGAGACCTTCCAGTGTACCTGGGACCCCCAAAACACCTTTGAAACACAAGAACTCACTACCTACAGGTACTGACGCTATCTCATTCTCTCGCTCTTTCTCTCTCTCTCTTTATCCCCCCTCTTGCTCACTCTGTCCTTAACTCCCTCTCACTCTCTTTCTCTCACTTTTCCTCCTTTGCCAGTGTCGTGAGGGCTGAACATAGGCCTACCGCTGTGTGGCAGCACACAGAAAATTCCAGAGGCCTCTGACCACACACACACACACACACACACACTTCCTGTGACACAGTGGGGTATCATCTAGACGGCATAATAATTCTCTCCAACACACACACTGACATGTAGTCTCGCATGCCGCCTGATCACTCAAACACACCTTCAAATGAACACATGCAAACAATGCACACACACATGCAGAGCAACTCTCCCAAATAATAGCTCATTTTCCTTGCCTGTGTACCAGAGGACAACCCAGGCGGTCTGGACTCAGAGCTGGGTTTGGTGAGGTGCTCGGTCTCTGGTTTCCAGTAACCGCCCTGATAAAGACATTTAACAAAGAAGAAGCGATTCTCTGATAGCTTTGTTTGAGTCACAAAGATAAGTTAATTTACCCCGGCTCAGATATACAGACAACTCATAGGAGGCAAACACACATTATTCCTCCTCCGCAGGCTCTGTGTTACAAATTAAATTCTCTTTCTCGTTTCCCCGCCCCTCTCCATCTCTTTCCCTCTCTCTCACTCCACAGTGAACGGGTTTCACTCCAGTGGCGGTACGTTGCATCAGAGTGAACACTCCCACATCAGTCTGGTCAAAAAGCCCAGTTCCGAACTACAGGTAAAACTGGTGTCCTCCTCCCTCCTCCTCCTCCTTCTCTCCTTACTCCAGTTAAGGGCTTCCCCATGAACCCCATGAACTATGATTATGTTTACACAGAAGATAGCCCATTTCTGTTTCTTCATATTACACCACCAACAGCCACCACCACGCCACAGTGGTAGCCAGTCAACGAAAGCATTTAGCAGCGTTTAGCAGAAGCTATGCCAATGCATCCCCGTTGATAGAGGTACTGTACAGTAGTAGCTTCAAACAGCAGATTTCTCCTATGTACAGTAATGCCATGGTTACTGGTGACATGGTTACCCAACCTGCTTACACACACGCACACGCAAAGACACACACGCAAAGACACAGAGGCAAAGACCGACACGTGCACGCACGCACACACACACACACACAACCCCGTCATCATGAAATGAGATAATGATACTCATTACCCCAGGAAAGGAGAGCAGTTTCTCCATCCTGATTCCTTTCATTATCTTATCCTCAGATCATAATTAGGAGAGCACTCATCGTCGTTCAGACGCACACAGTCACACACCATCCAGATACACCCCACCACTACCCAGCTTCTCATCCTCCTCCTTTAGCTCCTCCTTTAACTTCTCCTTTAACTTCTCCTTTAACTTCTCCTTTAGCTCCTCCTTTAGCTCCTCCTTTAGCTCCTCCTTTAGCTCCTCCTTTAGCTCCTCCTTTAACTTCTCCTTTCTATTTTTCTCATTGGGAGAGGAGGTGTGGAGCATTCTGTACTTTATCAATAAACCCCCCACCCTCCCTTCCTCCTCCTCTCCTTCCCTCCTTCTCGCCAGCCCCGTGTCTTGCTTCAGTGGGCATTTTATGGACGGTGGGGGATGTGCACTCTCTTTCATTCTTTCTCTCCCTCTCGTTTTCTGTCTCTACCTTTTTTTAAATCTACGTCTACCCCCTCCATCTCATTACGCCCACCTTTTCTCTCTGTTTCGCTCCGCGCACACACACACACGCACGCATACACACTCACATGTGCACACACACTCATATTGCTCATGTGATGACATAGTCTGAGCCGAAGTGCGTTCACACACACACACACACACACACACACACACACACATACATCCAAGTGCGATTTGCTCAGCGCTGCAGACATGCCCCCCTACTCAGCACTGCAACACACACACTCACACACACAGTAGCCGGAGCGGAGGCAGCGCACAGACAGCCAGTCCCAGAGAGCTTCAACAGCTCCAGTGTGTGTGAGTGTGTGTGTGTTAGCCAGAGACCATGTCGGACACAGAGGAAGGTTTTGACGGAGCATCCTGTCTCGTTCAACAGAATCCAGGTCCTACATCACCCACCAGGAGACAGAGCAAAGAGACTACCATCACAGTGAGTACCACTACTAAAACAATCCCAGACCCAACCCTAACACAAACCCTAACACTGACCCTAACCCCAACACGCATGAGCAATACAAAGTTTCATAATCCAGATGCCAGTGTCGAACAGAATTGAATATTGACATTTTGAATTTGTAAAACAGTTGTAGAAATTCTGGAAACACTGAGACCTGAGCAGAGGTGAAGGAGTGCACAGGGGTTTGCAGTGGAGGGAAACAAGCTGCTCACCCTGTTCCCACAGCAACCAGGACAATGCTATTGATTGGCGGATGTTTGAGAGGGAGAATTGGCAGACAGTGCTGATTTAGTCTTCAGCCAATAAGTCAGGGGTTAAGGGAGTGGTTGATAGAGGTCAACTAAGGTCACTTAAAGGCTCATTAGAAAGTGACGGAAGCCAGATGTGGATGTTTTGGCTGCTTTGTGTGAACTTTCATCTGAAGACGGGAATAGTGGAAAGAGGACCGTCTTCATTATCATACCATTTCCACTTGCAATTTCACAGCAGTAAACTGCTGGTCATGCTCAGCGGTGGATCCGCATGCGCTCACACCTCCAGCACCCCGAGGTGGAGTTGTTTTGCTGCTGGAGGTAATGAAAGTTAATGTGAGGGGAGACAACAGTCCCGCTCTGTGTGCTAACAGTTGGAACTGACGACCACACAGGAGACCTGCTGTTAGCACTCTGCCTGCCTCACTGTGTGTGTGTGTGTGTGTGTGTGTGTGTGTGTGTGTGTGTGTGTGTGTGTGTGTGTGTGTGTGTGTGTGTGTGTGTGTGTGTGTGTGTGTGTGTGTGTGTGTGTGTGTGTGTGGAGAGCGACTTTAATACACAACGCTCAGGCCCTGTGCAGCAGCAAGAGAACAGATAGAGGAGCCGAGCAGGGAGATAGTCGCTCTACCAACAGATTTAACATCTAGAGGAGAAAGAGAATTATAACATACTGTCAGGACTGTTCAATGATAAATGCTGGTGACAGGACAAGGTTGACAGTTTCTGTGTTTTCATGGAGCATTATTCATGAAGTCTGGAAATAAAAAAGAGTTGACAAATTCAAGGAGCGATATGAAGTCAAGATGAACTGAGGAGGTGAAGTGTTGCCAGAGCAACGGTGGCAGAGCACCTTGAATAGTAGCATCAGCAGAGTTGGACAGTTAGCGTCTGTGCAGTGTGGATGTGTGTGCAGCTCCACATCCTGCACTATTGCTAATCTTAATGTAGACCTTCATGGCTTAGATTCCTCAGACCCGTGCATACCAAGTCTAATTTATTAAAATAAAATACCATGCACAATGGAAAAATTGGGAGACCGAGCACCTCTCTCTTGCCCTTTCTCTCTCTTTCTCCCTCGCTCCTTCTATCGCTCTTTCTCCATACCCCCCCCCCCCCCCCCCTCTCTTCCTGTCTCTCTCTCGCGCTCTCTTCCAGATTAACTGTGTAACGTTCCCCCTCCCTATGAGTATGCCTGAGCAGCAGCTGCTGAAGCCAGATGAGTGGAGCTACTGTGACTACTTCTGGGTAAGAGACAGACTGGCCACACCACAGAGTCATATTAAACTACACTACTCTACACTACTCTACACTACACCACACTACTTTACTCTACACTACTCTATACTACGTTACACTACACTACTCTACACTACTCTAGACTACTTTACATTACTCTACACTACTCTACACTACTTTACACTACACTACTCTACACAGCAATACACAACACTACACTCTTAGAAAAAAAGTTGCAATCAGAACCTTAAACGGTTCTTCGGCTGTCCCCATAGGAGAACCCTTTGAAGAAAATGTTTTGAATCCAGGTAGAACCCTTGGGTTTCATGTAAAACCCTTTCCACAGAGAGTTTACATGAAACCAAAATGTGTTCTCCTATGGGGATAGCCGAAGAACCCTTTGGGAACCCTTTTTTCTAAGAGTGTACACTACTCTACACAAACCTACTCTACACAAACCTACTCTACACTGCACTACTCTACACTACTCTACACTGCACTACTCTACTCTACTCTACACAGCTCTACACTACTCTACACAGCTCTACACAGCTCTACACAGCTCTACACTACTCTACACTGCACTACTCTACACTGCACTAGTCTACACTGCACTACTCTACTCTACACAGCTCTACACTACTCTACACAGCTCTACACTACTCTACACTGCACTACTCTACACTGCACTACTCTACACTGCACTACTCTACACTGCACTACTCTACACTGCACTACTCTACACTGCACTAGTCTACACTGCACTACTCTACACTGCACTACTCTACACAGCTCTACACTACTCTACACTGCACTACTCTACACTGCACTAGTCTACACTGCACTAGTCTACACTGCACTACTCTACACTGCACTACTCTACACTGCACTACACTGCACTACTCTACACAACACTACTCTACACAACACTACTCTACACTGCACTAGTCTACACTGCACTACTCTACACTGCACTACTCTACACTGCACTACTCTACACTGCACTACTCTACACAGCTCTACACTACTCTACACTGCACTAGTCTACACTGCACTAGTCTACACTGCACTAGTCTACACTGCACTAGTCTACACTGCACTAGTCTACACTGCACTAGTCTACACTGCACTAGTCTACACTGCACTAGTCTACACTGCACTACACTGCACTACTCTACACAACACTACTCTACACTGCACTACTCTACACTGCACTAGTCTACACTGCACTAGTCTACACTGCACTAGTCTACACTGCACTAGTCTACACTGCACTACTCTACACTGCACTACTCTACACTGCACTACTCTACACTGCACTACTCTACACTGCACTACTCTACACTGCACTACTCTACACTGCACTACTCTACACAGCACTACTCTACTCTACACAGCTCTACACTACTCTACACTGCACTAGTCTACACTGCACTAGTCTACACTGCACTAGTCTACACTGCACTAGTCTACACTGCACTAGTCTACACTGCACTAGTCTACACTGCACTAGTCTACACTGCACTAGTCTACACTGCACTAGTCTACACTGCACTAGTCTACACTACTCTACACTGCACTAGTCTACACTGCACTAGTCTACACTGCACTAGTCTACACTGCACTACTCTACACTGCACTACTCTACACTGCACTACTCTACACTGCACTACTCTACACTGCACTACTCTACACTGCACTACTCTACACTGCACTACTCTACACAGCACTACTCTACTCTACACAGCTCTACACTACTCTACACTGCACTACTCTACACTGCACTAGTCTACACTGCACTAGTCTACACTGCACTAGTCTACACTGCACTACTCTACACTGCACTACTCTACACTACTCTACACTGCACTACTCTACACTGCACTACTCTACACTGCACTAGTCTACACTGCACTAGTCTACACTGCACTACTCTACACTGCACTACTCTACACTACTCTACACTGCACTACTCTACTCTACACAGCACTACTCTACTCTACACAGCTCTACACTACTCTACACTGCACTACTCTACACTGCACTAGTCTACACTGCACTAGTCTACACTGCACTACTCTACACTGCACTACTCTACTCTACTCTACACAGCACTACTCTACTCTACACAGCTCTACACTACTCTACACTGCACTACTCTACACTGCACTAGTCTACACTGCACTAGTCTACACTGCACTAGTCTACACTGCACTAGTCTACACTGCACTAGTCTACACTGCACTAGTCTACACAACACTACTCTACACTGCACTAGTCTACACTGCACTAGTCTACACTGCACTAGTCTACACTGCACTAGTCTACACTGCACTACTCTACACTGTACTACTCTACACTGCACTACTCTACACAACACTACTCTACACAACACTACTCTACACAACACTACTCTACACAACACTACTCTACACTACACTACTCTACACTACACTACACTACTCTACACTACACTACTCTACACTGCACTACACAACTCTGCATTGCACTGCACTACACAACACTAGTCTACATTGCACTACTCCACTCTACTCTGCACTACACTACGATGCACTACATTACACTACACAACACAACTCTACAATACACTACACTGCACTACACTACACCACTACACAACCCTACTCTACACTACACTACACAACACTAGTCTACACTGCACTACACTGCGATACTCTACACTACACTGCGGTACACAACACTACATTACACAACTCTACACTACACTGCGGTACACAACACTACTCTACACAACACTACTCTACACTACTCTACACTACACTACTCTACACTGCACTACACAACTCTGCATTGCACTGCACTACACAACACTAGTCTACACTGCACTACTCCACTCTACTCTGCACTACACTACGATGCACTACATTACACTACACAACACAACTCTACAATACACTACACTGCACTACACTACACCACTACACAACCCTACTCTACACTACACTACACAACACTAGTCTACACTGCACTACACTGCGATACTCTACACTACACTGCGGTACACAACACTACATTACGCAACTCTACACTACACTGCGGTACACAACACTACATTACACAACTCTACACTACACTACACTGTGGTACACTACATTACACAACTCTACACTACACTACACTGTGGTACACAACACTACATTACACAACACAGCGATACACAACACTACATTACACAACTCTACACTACACTGCGGTACACAACACTACATTACACAACACAGCGATACACAACACTACATTACACAACTCTACAATACACTGCACTACATAGTCCTTGAGGACCACAGTTCTGCTGATTTTCATGTATCCTTGGTATGAATAATCAAAACATTGTCCGGGCAAGAATAAAAAATCTACTAAAAACATTCAGACACTGCAGCCTTCAAGGACTGGTGTTGTGCTGCCGTGCCTTAGACTGCAGCCCGCAGCTCTTCCACATAAACAGCCGTGCGATAAACAGTTAGAAACAGGACACTTTACAGAATGGTCAGAGTAAGGCTGCAGAGCTGTAATAGAATAACACAAGACGTAGTGAGAGCGACTCCATGCATCTGATTGGCTCTGCTTTAATTTCTCCCACGGCTGAAACGTAATCACCACAAGGTGTGTTCTCAGGTTTTAACACTCAGCTAATGTTACAGTCAGACTGGGCTAAGGTTACACTTTAAGGTGACAACAGCAGAAGACGCTCGTAAAGAAAGAGTGGATACCGTACACTAAGAGACAGCGTTTACTGAGACACAGAGGGTCAGATTAAAACAGGTTGCCAAGTATTTAGTACTCCCTGCTGTGTGTGAAATGTAGACTTTCTAGAACACTGGCTGTGGTGCCGTAGAATGGACTATAGTGCTGCAGTAAATATTGCCTGGTATTTTCCCAGCAATACAATACAATGAATAACTGTATGAATGAATGCATACCATGCAATAAAGTACAATACAATATCACTATACTATACAACCCAGCAGTGAAATAATTTACAGTAATGGTCATATTATTTGTGGATTGTTTGTTGATTTACAGTATGTTACACTAGATGTTGTTATACAGTAGTGTGTATTTGTGTTGTTGTTGTTGTTGTCTAGGAGGATAAGAAGGACCCTCAGGGGACAAGCTCTATCTCAGGGTTTGAGGTCTTACTGCAGAAACAGCTGAAGGGGAAACAGATGCAGAAAGAGATGGCCGAGTTTATACGAGAAAGGTAACAACAAAATCGAATATCATTATCTCAGCTGATTTGTCAACAATCCTGGTCAGACCAATGTTTCACGACTCCTTCTTTAATCTTGAGCATTTTCATGTTTGACACGTGTTGCCATGAAAACCATGCATTGGAAAATATCATTTCTTGAAATAAATGTTTTTTTTGCACAGATGTGCACTTTTCCACTTTGTGCAAAACAGGAAAAATGACTTGCTTTGTGTTGCAATTCTGTGGTACTGTAACAAAATGTTTTCTCCTTCCCTCTTTCAGAATAAAGATAGAAGAAGAATATGCCAAGAACCTCTCCAAGCTGTCACAGATTCCCCTCGCAGGACAGGAGGAAGGGTGAGTGAGCGGTGGCATCACTTCCTGTGGTGCTTCCTTGATAAAGAGGAACCTACATGCACACTGAGTGTACAAAACAATAAGAACACCTGCTTTTTCCATGACACAAACTGACCAGGTGAAAGCTATGATCCCTTATTGATGTCACTTGTTAAATCCACTTCAATCAGTGTAGATGAAGGGGAGGAGACAGGTTAAAGAAGGATTTTTAAGCCTTGAGACAATTGAGACATGGATTGTGCATATGTGCCATTCAGAGGGTGAATGAGAAAGACAAAATATCTAAGTGCCTTTGAAGGGGGTATGTTAGTAGGTGCGAGGCTCACTGGTTTGGTTCAAGAACTGCACCGCTGCTGGGTTTTTCAAGTTTCCCATGTGTATCAAAAATGGTCCACCAGTCATAGGACATCCAGCCAACTTGACACAACTGTGGAAAGCATTGGAGCCAACATGAGTCAGCATCCCTGTGGAACGCTTTCGACACATTGCAGAGTCCATGCCCCGACGAATTGAGGCTGTTCTGAGGGCAAAAGGGGGGTGCAACTCATTGTTAGGAAGATGTTCTTAATGTTTGGTATACTCAGTGTATGAGTCACAGCTGGAATAGCTGTCGTCTGTCGCCTCACTCACACACTGTGCTCGTGCTCACTGACGCTTAGGAAGATATGGCACAATACAAGAAAATTGCTCCGCGTCAACATTTTGAAAGATTCCATGTCGAAAGTTATTTCACAGATTATGTAAATTATTTTCCAACTCCTGTAGATCTGAAAGGATTTGATGATTGTACATTTTAGTCAAAGATGGTGGAGACTTTCTGATGATAAAACAATCATGTAGCTAGGAGCAGGAACACTGTGTTTATTGTTGGACTGGACAGCAGGGTACTGTGGCTCTCCCATTAGGGTGGTATTGAACCATATCAGGCCAGACTCATTGGTGAGACTGCATGGAGGCCCAGCCAGTCAGAAGAATCAGTGAAACAGGAAGTATGGTCGTCCTGTAAATCGCTACAACTTCCTTTGATCCAGACCCCATCAGACTGTGCCTTTTAAACCATTACATACAGTGCCTTCGGAAAGTATTCGGATCCCTTGACTCCACATTTTGTTACGTTACAGCCTTATTCTAATATTGATTACATTTTTTAAAAAGTCCTCAGCAATTTACACAAAATGCCCCATAATGACAAAGTGAAAACAGGTTTTTAGACATTTTTGCTATTATTATTATTTTTAAATATGTAAATCAGGTTATAAGTATTCAGACCCTTTGCTATGAGACTCAAAATTGAGCTCAGGTACATCCTGTTTCCATTGAACATCCTTGAGAGGTCTCTACAACTTGATTGGAGTCCACCTGTAGTAAATTCAATTGATTGGACATGATTTGGAAAGGCACACACCAGTCTATATAAGGTCCCACAGTTGACAGTGCATGTCAGAGCAAAAACCAAGTCACGAAGTCGAAGGAATTGTCCGTAGAGCTCCGAGACAGGATTGTGTCGAGGCACAGATCTGGGGAAGGGTAACAAAAACAATATGCAGCATTGAAGGTCCCCAATAACATAGTGGCCACCAAGACTCTTTCTAGAGCTGTCTGCCCGGCCACCTGAGCAATCGGGGGAGAAGGGCCTTGGTCAGGGAGGTGACCAAGAACCTGATTGTCACTCTGACAGAGCTCTAGAGTTCCTCTGCGAAGATGGGAGAACCTTCCAGAAGGACAACCATCACTGCAGCACTCCACCAATCAGGCCTTTATGGTAGAGTGGCCAGACGGAAGCCACTCCTCAGTAAAAGGCACATGACAGCCTGTAGTTTGGCAAAACAAACCTAAAGACTCACAGACCACAAGAAACAAGAATCTCTGGTGTGATGAAACCAAGATTGAACTCTTTGGCCTGAATGTCAAGCATCACTTCTGGAGTGAACCTGGCACCATCCCTACGGTGAAGCATGGCGGTGGCAGCATCCTGCTGTGGGGATGTTTTTCAGCTGCAGGGATTGGGAGACTAGTCAGGATCGAGGGAAAGATGAACAGAGCAAAGTACAGAGAGATCCTTGATGAAAACCTGCTCCAGAGTGCTCAGGACCTCAGACTGGGGGGCGAAGGTTCACCTTCCAACAGGACAACGACCCTAAGCACACAGCCAAGACAACGCAGGAGTGGCTTCGGGACAAGTCTCTGAATGTCCTTGAGTGGCCCAGCCAGAGCCCAGACTTGAACCCGATCGAACATCTCTGGAGAGACCTGAAATTAACTGTGCAGCGACGTTCCCCATCCAGCCTGACAGAGCTTGAGAGGATCTGCAGAAAAGAATGGGAGAAACTTCCCAAATACAGGTGTGCCAAGCTTGTAGCTTCATTCCCAAGAAAACTCAAGGCTGTAATCGCTGCTAAAGGTGCTTCAAGAAAGTACTGAGCAAAGGGTCTGAATACTTATGTAAATGTGATATTTCAATTTATAACAATTTCTAAAAACATGTTTTTGGTTTGTCATTATGGGGTGTTGTATGTAGGTTGAGGTTGCCTTTTTTTAAAAATTAAAACATTTAACTGGCTGTAACGTAACAAAATGTGGAAAAAGTCAAGGGTCTGAATACTTTCTGAAGGCACTGTATGAGAGGAGGGAGGTATAGATAGATGGGGGGATTGATTAAGAGACAGATGGGGGGGCCACACACAGAGTGAGAGAAGGGGGACCCCTCTTCAGTCTGGCACAATAGGGAAACCTCTCACTGTGAGCACCTCTTTGTCTGGTGCTCCCCTGGTAAATGGTTTCCTGAGGGGGAATGGCAGGCTTTATGGTGAGGGTCCTGGGCTAGGCTGAGGGGGAGGGAAGGCTGTATGGTGAGGGTCCTGGGCTAGGCTGAGGGGGAATGGCAGGCTGTATGGTGAGGGTCCTGGGCTAGGCTGAGGGGGAATGGCAGGCTGTATGGTGAGGGTCCTGGGCTAGGCTGAGAGGGAGGGAAGGCTGTATGGTGAGGGTCCTGGGCTAGGCTGAGGGGTAATGGCAGGCTGTATGGTGAGGGTCCTGGGCTAGGCTGAGGGGGAATGGCAGGCTGTATGGTGAGGGTCCTGGGCTAGGCTGAGGGGTAATGGCAGGCTGTATGGTGAGGGTCCTGGGCTAGGCTGAGGGGGAATGGCAGGCTGTATGGTGAGGGTCCTGGGCTAGGCTGAGGGGGAATGGCAGGCTGTATGGTGAGGGTCCTGGGCTAGGATGAGAGGGAGGGAAGGCTGTAAAAGAACATCTGCATACCACATTTACCACACAGATATAATGAGTCTGGCCACTCTGCCAGACTGAACTACAGTACATGTGCTCTAAACACACTGTGTTATGAGGCTGCCCTGTGCCAGATACTTGTACCAGATATTGCTCTTTATGGCTCTAAGAGGGGGTGAGAATGGAGACAGAGGAGAGAGAGATGCTGCTCCAGTTTATGAGAGGCTTGATATACTGATGTTTATGATACTGCCCTACGGTCAACACTGAAACAAAGATGGTACGGCACTCTCCTGCATTAGACATATGATGCTGGACTACTAAAACCCCTTCTCTGCGTTTTATACAACTCTGTACACGTTGACCTCTCTCCACTACTGTACTGCACCAGTGTTATTGTGATAGAATGGCAGGGTGGGGTGGAATTGTTTCATATAGATTCTAGAATCTAGACGATGCCAGTGAGTTCCGTCCACTGACGCCCACCACATCCAGAGAGAGCAACACAATACTGTTATTATCTCCTCTCCCTCTACCCTGCTCTGTTGTCAGCCTGGCTTCCTGGACAATCACTGTTTTGTTGCTATGCTCCTGCCCTGCCTGCGTCCGAGCCCAGAAATACTGCCTGTTTATTCCTGAATTTACCATTTGTCTGGCCGTAACACAGCCCCGAGAGCATGTGACTAGCTTGTATCACTAGATTCGCTACCAATCATGTGCTGTATTTACAGTGGGCTAGAAAGGAGTGGACACTGGTCCATTTGTTTGACTAAACTGTTGTTGGCCAATGCTCTCTGGGGTATGAACACTTTAAGCAGCTGTCTTAAGGATATGAGTATGAGGAACCAACTGTGAATGCGTTTTGGATCGGTGCCATCGTGTACTTTTTAGGAGCCTATAACACTTTATAACCTACCAGTATAGAAACCTTCTTGGCCAGGCCTCCCTTGCAAGACACATTATTCATCTCAGTGGGACTTCTTGATCAAAGTAAAAAATACCTTTTTTTTAGCAATTTGTTTGTGTATCTGTTCTTATCCATCTTCTGTCTCTTCTCCGATGGCTCTGAAAGTAGCTGAATATAGTATATTAAAGTGCAGTTGGCAGAGCAGAGAGCAGCACCCCGATGCTGTAGGAATGTAGCCTGCACGGGTGTCAGAGAGAATTCCACATATGTCTTCCGTTCAGAGCGGTGCTTTGATGTGACCTGGCTAGTGGTGAAGAGGCTAAAGACCCTCAGCTCCTCTCCTCTCCTCTCCTCTCCTGCTCCAGACCAAGACCCAGACCCAGAAGTGCCTCATGGCTGAATGGGCCTGCTGCTGGCTCACTGTATGGCAACTTGGATAAATATTCTGCTAATATTTGGAATGGAGGACTCAAGATTTATGTTCAGAGGACATGAGGTTGCATAGTACTCAAGGCTAGCCTGGTGTCTCACTCACTGATGTACCATGGCTTTGAATTTTCCGTTAAGGATATGTAGACTTTCTTTTTTTTAACAACGTCTGGTTCCCTCTGCTATGATCAGTGTTCATTTTATTTAAATTAACTAGGCAAGTCAGTTAAGAACACTTTTTTATTTACAATGGCGGCTTACCGTGGAACAGTGGGTTAACTGCCTTGTTCAGGGGCAGAACGACAGATTTTTACCTTGTCAGCTCGGGGATTCGATCTCGCAACCTTTCGGTTACTGGCCCCATGCTCTAACCACTAGGCTGCCTGCCGCCCCTTAATGTTGGTGTCCGCTCACCTTTTGTCATTATTTTCTGTAGATATGATTGATAAGATATAAATTGACAGCATTAATTTGTAAACATTAATTAAAGACGTGTTATACCTTTTACCCACACTGCATTATGTTACAGAGGTTAAAGTGTTAAAGTAAGAAGGAGCCATGAAAGGGTTTAGCTTCATCTCATATCCTCAGTCTATACATCCTAACCAGCCAGTTAACTTGCAGAGGACCAAACACAACTGTGAGATGGGCTGCCTGCTGGGTTATATGCAGCCTATGAACTTTTAAACTGAACCTTCAGTTTAAACCTCATCGCTCTCTCTGTTTGGCGGGATCCACCCTGACACTTCTCTTTTCATTCCCTCTCTCTCTTTCATGATCTCTCTTACTCCTCCCTTTCTGCTTTCTCTCTCTTTCGCTCCCTCTTTCTCTCTCGCTCGCTCTCACTTTCTCTCTCTCTCTCTGTAAAGCCTGTGTGGTCTTAACTCTTGATGTGAGTGGTACTTAGCTCATACAGGATGTGGTCCTCTCACTCCCACCCTTCTTTCTACTATTACCCCCCTCTCTCTATCTGTCTCCTAGTACTACGTGGTGTCATACAGTGATAGTGTGGTTTCTCTGTGGTCTAACTGGTGTGTTATCTCTCTCCTCAGTACTCTAGGGGAAGCTTGGGTGCAGCTGAAGAAGAGTTTGACTGAAGAGGCTGAGGTTCACCTCAAGTTCTCCTCTAAGGTACTGTATTACACTGGACTGTATTCTTTACACAAAGAAAACACTTCACATTTTGGGAATTATTTTCCACATGACTTCAATTCACAGTACAGCCTATTTAACATTGTGTCCCGTGGTTTTGTAACACTTAATTGAGGCCTATTTACTCTGGCCCCTTGCTGTGAAGTACACATGTATGATTGGTTTGTCTTGGGAGCGAGAGAGAGAGGGGGGGGGGGGTATTGTGTGTGAGAGAAAGAGAGGTTCCAGCCAGGAGCCCAGCTGGACTGAGTGGAGGAAGACAACGTCAGTGTTTCAATTCTCTGGAGACAGACAGACACACACAGATGTGCTGTATTTAGTACAACTTGAGGTTTAGGGGGGAGTATGAGAGATGGAAGCAAAGAGTGAGAGAATGAGCAGAGTTTTATCTAGGAAAGGGGGGGGAGGGAAAATGAGCAGATTTGAATACATTCTTCATGCACCTCCTATCTCTTCAATAGCTATTTATTATCCTTAAATCTGTGTCCTATTCAATCAGGTTTCTGCAGTAATTTAATAATGTTTCCTCTTGCATTGTGCATTTCATAATTTACTGATTTGCCCGTATAATTTCTATAAACTGTTTATGGGTAGGAGTCTGTCTCCCAACCGTAAATAATCTCCTGGTCCTAAGCAGACACTCTTCAGTAGAATCAAAGCTGCTCACAAATCAAACTCTACATTGACCTACTTTTATGTTTTAGAGAGACACATTTGTGACTATAACTCATTGACAGCTCTGTCAGATAAACACGTTTTATGGGTAAAAGGGGCTTTTGTAAATAGCTGTCCCTTAGCCACTAAGCATATGAGATACAGGCATAGAAAAACAAGACAAAAACAACACAACTGTCAACACAATATATCATTATTATAGGAAAGGCCATGGCCAGCTGTTTTTACTAACCACATGACTTAAACAGGAAACCCCCCAGGTAATGTTATAGGCCTTCCTAACAGTTGTCTCCAATGAGGTCTGCATGTATTGTTTTTGAACTCTTTCAGCTCCAGAGTGAGGTGGAGAAGCCTCTGTTGACTTTCAGAGATAACTTTAAGAAGGACATGAAGCGGTTCGACCATCACATCGCAGAACTACGGAAACATCTGGTCGGACGGCACACAGCCGTGGAGAAGGTACGCATCCTGACGCAAAGAGGCGCAACAAACACATACGCATGCAGGCACACACACATACACACACACACAAATCTACCTTTACATTTTTGTCATTTAGCAGACGGTCTTATGCAGAGCTACTTACATTAGTTATACAAAAGTTGACGCAATAATAACCGTCCTTGCACTTTGCAGCTGTAGAATTTCAGGAATCTTCTCACATGAGATTAAAATTCCACAACTTATCCCTAAGTAGAGGACCATTTCCTGTCAACACACACACACACACACACACACACACACACACACACACACACACACAAACACTACCTCTTTGTGCTTCTATAAATAATGATTGGACCGATCCCTGTAGCTACCATAGACTTGTCAACTCCTCACCATCAGTTATTTAGACATTCATAATGCATGGCTAATAGCAAGTAGTAGCCTACCGCAGGGTAGGCAACCCTGTTCCTGGAGTGATTTTGTTCCAAGAAGGCATCCAACTGAGCTGAATTCAACACACCTGGCCTTCCAGGTTGGTTAAATCAAAAACATGAAGTGCCTGCAGCACTCCAGAACCAGGGTTGCCTACACCTGGCCTACTGAAATACCCTCCGGTATGTCCCCATTCGCTTTGTTATAAGCGTTCTGAACAGCTTACAACAATGTTATGACAGCCTTTATAACATCTGAATGCATCTCTAGGCTTGTAAAGCTCTAGCGGACAGACAGAAGGACCTGGAGGTGAAGAGTCAGCAGCTATAAGCATTCATAACAGCTTTTATAACATCTTAATATATCTCCCTAGGCCCGTAAGGCTCTAGCGGACAGACAGAAGGACCTGGAGGTGAAAACGCAGCAGATGGAGGTCAAACTAAGCAACAAGATCGAGGAGGACATCAAGAAGGCCCGGCGGAAGTCCACACAAGCAGGTCAGAGTCCAGGTCAAAGGTCAAACCAAAGGTCATCAGTCACTGTGGGGTTAGCCAGTGGGGTCAAAGACTCACATGTTTGTTATAACTGAAAGGGGTGTCATTAATTACGTCCCCTTCTGGGTGTTTGAGTATTTTATCTGTACAGATTACAGGTTCTTATAGTACAAATCTTACCAAGTGAGACTAAGATGTAGCTAGCTAACACCTAACTTTAAACAAAAAGTTGTTTATGACTTGCTTAACAGACACTCTAAACTATATACAAACAGTCGTCATGACTGTGCGGTCAGTGTTATGTCCAATGGCATGTTGCCGTGGAGACCGAGTACACATGCAGAATAGCATATATAGCAATAAACAAGAAGAAAAGGAAAGTTCCTATAAGGAAGCTCTTGAAGCTGGCAATGGTGCAGTGAAACAGAAAGGTGTCTTGAGGCTTAATCTCATCCCTCAGGGGCATGTTTAAGGGCCTCCTTTTTTGACTATCAGATGGAGATGGCACTGCAAACCATGTGTTTTAATCTATCTGTACAGTAGACATTTAACTGTGTATGAGTCACTGGTTTATCAGCAGTTTCACTGAGACTGGGGGGGGGGGGGGGGGGGGGGTCTGTGGAACGACATGGAGAACAGAAACGCAGTGTAGTGCATCTCTAGGCCTGTAGACAGGCGTGGGTGTGGGGGGTTATCTCTCTCCATGCTTCCCTCTGGAGGCTAACCTTCTGGGAGGGAGGGAGGGAGGGAGGGAGGGAGGGAGGGAGGGAGAATGCTGTAGACAAAATGTAGTTATACGGTTAGAGATTTGGAAAAGTAACTGTTGAGAATAAACAGATGACCTCATCCGGAGAGTGACATCATGGCTGGACCATACACTCACATCATGGCTCGCCAGATACTCGCAGTGAGAGGTGGATGAACACACACACTCTCGCACAAACTTGCTCACACTCGCGCACACACGCACTCACACACCACACACACTCACACCTCCTCTTTGCTTGCGTAGTCTGTGTGAAAAGCAGCAGCAGTTGTTTGTGACGATGGTGATGGTGGTGTGTGTGCCAGCTATGACAGTCGTGTGAAGGAGGCAGAGAGGACAGAGAGAGAGCGCCAACACACAACACAACGCATCTGCTTAGCCTTTAGCAAGGCTACATTCTCAGTCCCAGTCCCCATAGATATGTTCTCTACCCCTGACTAAAGGCAATTCATTAAACACAATGTACTGTGCCTCTCCAAATACATACTATTAATTACTAAGTCTTAAGGGAAGTAAACACAGCGTGGGATAATAGGTTTGAACATGCACGTTAGGATGATCTCAGTGTCTACATTCAGGCAATAAATGATGAAGCAGAGAAGTTTGGAGAGAAGGGAAGGGAGAGAAGGGAAGGGATTGACCATCACTGTCTTGGGTTAGTCACACATCATTGTAATTTTAGAGGCATCGCTCTGATTTTATGAGTAGGGTATGTTAGGCTACATACATGTTCTTGTCGGTATGTATTACACTGTAACCAGAATGTATCAGACTGAACTGTGTATTATTCATATTGCATCTGATGATGTGTTAGGAAGAGTAGCTGCTGCATCAGGGGCTAATGGGGATCCTAATAAAATACAAACAAATAAAACACTATCTAAGACTGAAATTGGATATAGATCCATTTATAGCAGGTTGTACTGCAACGTGAGCCTTAGTTATCGTTTTTTTGTTGGCGCTAAGGTTCAAGGAGAAGAAGGAAGAGGGGCGTTCTCTTTTGTAAGTTCATATTTAGACTGGGGCTCCCCCTGCTGGATAAGTTATTGAACATGCATCATAAACCCAGAAGAGAGAAAGGTGCCAGCCAGTGTCCAAAGTATAGATAGGTTTGTCTAAACATCATTTTTGTCTCTACCAGGAGATGACCTGATGCGCTGTGTCGACCTTTACAACCAGTCCCAGTCCAAATGGTTTGAGGAGATGGTGACCACAAGCCTGGTAAGACTCATCTGTAGTTCATATTCTCCTTTGTATTTCCTCCTTTTATTAAAAGTGACTCTGTATGTAACTTATTGCTTTGGTAGCCTGGGTGCTAGTCTGTTTCTACTCCAGCCATCTCCAAAAACGGTGAGGCTGGCTATCGAGGCGTTGGTTTTAACGACAGAAAGGAGGAATCTGAATCATGTCTTGTAAAACCCCGTTCCCTTCAATCCATTCTGTCCATCAGGAGTTGGAGAGGCTGGAGGTAGAGAGGGTGGAGATGATACGACAGCATCTGTGTCAGTACACCACCTTGCGGCATGAGACGGACATGTTTAACCAGAGTGTAAGTCAAGCACCACCTCGTAGTACCTCTAGAGGGCACTAAATGCCTTGTTTTTTTCACACACAAACATACAGGGCATTGATTGTTTTTCCACCTGCCCCTGCAGACGATGGAGCCAGTGGATCAGCTGTTACAGAGTGTGGACCCAGCTAAAGACCGAGAGCTCTGGGTCCAGGAGCATAAGACAGGAGACATCAGGCCTGTGGACATTGAGATATAACACACCTGGTTCCCAGGGGTCACACACGTGGATCCACAAGCATCAATCTATACTAGGGCTTCAAGACCTTAGCCCCTTTACTAAAGTCAACTTTGAGATATTATGGACATCCTGAGAAATGAGAATAAGTCATGAGAGAGAGAGAGAGAGACTTGATGCCCTTGAGTATTCTATATGTATGGTAGACAGACAGTGTTCATTATGACCTAGAGGACTACTATAGGGAAGACAGGTGTGTATATGGGCCAAACTCAGGTGAGGGGAATGTATTACCAACATAAACAAACGGCATGGCTATTTTGACCTGTACGTAATCTATGGTCTACAGTAAGTACAAGCCTGTGGGACTGAGGCTGTGTGAGCTATAACCCCAAACAAATTCTGTAAATGGTTGGCCAACTGAAATACTGACGCAAAGGTTAATTATGAAATTTAACAGCTACTGCTGCTTTTATGTAATAACCGTACATCATATGCATTCCGATTTATAGATTATATTTTTATCTGCGCCACTAAATTGAAACTGTAAAGTGAGGTGAACAAAAGGTTTTTAAGGTGAATATTGATTCTGCAAACGTATATCAAATGGGTCGTTTGGAAGAGAGCTTGACACAAATTGAACAGATCTACAATGTATTGTGACGTTTTCCTTACTGTTGAATTGATCAACATTTGAATTATAGTCTCTAAGGGGGCAGTACAACTGGGATGCTGTTACAAGGGAATGTGCTTTCGCTTTTGTAAATACAAGATGAATATACTAAATGTAAGATAATGGGGTGTAGAAGTAAAACATCTAGAGAATGAAGGATGTAAAATAGTGGAATCCGCAGTAGAACAGATGATATATATATATATACATTACACAGGAGTGATGGTACAGATAATATATTAAAGTGATATTACACAATGATTATTTTTCTACTAAATGAAATGACGACAACGTTGTTTCAGAAACGCGCTAACTGGGTGTAGATCCTCAACTGAAGTTGAAATGGTTACAGTATATCATGATCCCGTTTCTCTCCTGTAAGTATTACGTACATGTTACTACTGTTCCATGCAGACGCATACATGTTGTACAGACTTTTCCATTTATTGTTTGTTTGGTGCAACAAGAGCCTTGAACGTTCCAAGGATTCTGCATATGGACATAACTGCTGAATGTTTGGCATTAATGTCTTTGCATTGATATGGTAAATATATAGATATACATTTTATGTTACATCTATCTCTGGTAGTTCCTTTCTGCTGTTTTTTATTTGACAATAGAACCAGGTGATTTTTGTAGGTATTTGTGTTTCTGGCAAATTATCTTGAGGCTACAAGAAGACATTTAAGGAATGAAAAAAGGTTTTATTTCTTAACACATTTTTACATTCAACAATAAAATGCTTTGGACAAGTAATGTAAAAAATGTTTTGGCAGTGATATATATGTCTGCACATTTATATAATGGTAAACTTTGATATAGCATCTTTGTCCAAAATTCTGGGAACAGTGTATTTGGATAGTCCATCTGTAGATGCTCTACAGACGGTCGTACTATCAACAAACCATCTGTTGATAAGCAATTGCTTGCTAAGGTTACGGTTAGGTTTGGAATAAGGGTTAAGGTTAGTTAGTAGATGGTTTGTTGAAGTGTTACTGATAGTCTGGAGCATCTACAGATGGACTAGCCAAATGAAGTGTTACTGAAATTCTTACTCGACATGCAAGCGGGTATAACCTCAGATGCCAGTGGAAGACTTGCGATACAAATGCAGATTTCAGGTAAGGATATTGCCCCCTAGTTGTAAAAGGTCATGCACATTACTGCTATATAACTTTACTTGGTCAAACTCTTTGGATGAGCAAGTAGAATGAGAGTCAAAAGTGAACACAAATTTTCCTTTAACTTCTCTATGTAGGTATTTAAACTGTCTATCAATGTCTTTATAACCAAGCATCAATTTTATATTTTTTTACAGAACATTTGAGCTGTAGAATATAAATGTGATGAAGTTTTTAATAAGAGTGGTTTTGGTTATCATCAGTATTATGAACTGAATCACAAACAAATACCTAGGATGGATTAAATCATACGAATGAAATCAAAAGGACAACAATCTCATTAACATTAGCATTGTTGTTATACAGTTGAAGTTGGAAGTTTGCATATACCTAGGTTGGCGTTATTAAAACTCGTTTTTCAACCACTCCACAAATTTCTTGTTACAAACTATAGTTTTGGCAAGTCGGTTAGGACATCTACTTTGTGCATGACACAAGTAATTTTTCCAACAATTGTTTACAGAGATTATTTCACTTATAATTAATTCACTATCACAATTCCAGTGGGTCAGAAGTTTACATACACTAACTTGACTGTGCCTTTAAACGGCTTGGACAATTCCAGAAAATGATGTCATGGCTTTAGAAGCTTCTGAAAGGCCAATTTACATCATTTGAGTCAATTGGAGGTGTACCTGTGGATGTATTTCAAGGCCTACCTTCAAACTCAGTGCCTCTTTGCTTGACATCATGGGAAAATCAAAAGAAATCAGCCAAGACCTCAGAAACAAATTGTAGACCTCCACAAGTCTGGTTCATCCTTGGGAGCAATTTCCAAACACCTGAAGGTACCACATTCATCTGTACAAACAATAGTACGCAAGTATAAACACCATGGGACCACGCAGCCGTCATACCGCTCAGGAAGGAGATGTGTTCTGTCTCCTAGAGATGAACGTACTTTGGTGCAAAAAGTGCAAATCAATCCCAGAACAACAGCAAAGGACCTTGTGAAGATGCTGGAGGAAACAGGTACAAAAGTACCTATATCCACAGTAAAACGAGTCCTATATCGACATAACCTGAAAGGCCGCTCAGCAAGGAAGAAGCCACTGCTCCAAAACTGCCATAAAAAAGCCAGGCTATGGTTTGCAACTGCACATGGGGACAAAGATCGTACTTTTTGGAGAAATGTTCTCTGGTCTGACGAAACAAAACTAGAACTGTTTGGCCAAAATGACCATCGTTATGTTTGGAGGAAAAAGGGGAAGGCTTGCAAGCCGAAGAACACAATCCAAACTGTGAAGCACGGGGTTGGCAGCATCATGTTGTGGGGGTGCTTCGCTGCAGGAGGGACTGGTGCACTTCACAAAATAGATGGCATCATGAGGGAGGACAATTAGGTGGATATATTGAAGCAACATCTCAAGACATCAGTCAGGAAGTTAAAACTTGGTTGCAAATTGGTCTTCCAAATGGACAATGACCCCAAGCATACTTCCAAAGTTGTGCAAAATGGCTTCAGGACAACAAAGTCAAGGTATTGGAGTGGCCATCACAAAGCCCTGACCTCAATCCCATAAAAATTTGTGGGCAGAACTGAAAAAGCGTGTGCGAGCAAGGAGGCCTAGAAACCTGACTCATTTACACCAGCTCTGTCAGGAGCAATGGGCCAAAATTCACCCAACTTATTGTGGGAAGCTTGTGGAAGGCTACCCAAAACGTTTGACCCAAGTTAATCAATTGAAAGGCAATGCTACCAAATACTAATTGAGAGTGTGTAAACTTCTGACCCACTGGGAATATGATGAAAGAAATTAAAGCTGAAATAAATATTTCTCTCTGCTATTGTTCTGACATTTCACATTCTTAAAATTAAAGGGGTGATCCTAACTGACCTAAGACAGGGAATTTTTACTAGGATTAAATGTTAGGAATTGTGAAAAACGAAGATTAAATGTATTTGGCTAAGGTGTATGTAAACTTCCGACTTCAACTGTATGTATTGTATACCACAAAATCCAGAAAAAAATATTGCTTTGAAATGTCTGGCACTGCATGTATGTAGGAAAATTGGTTTGGACTTAAAAGTAAAAACATACAAATGTAGGATCTTAATTTGAGAATTGTCCTGCACCGCAGGAAACAAAAACGTGTAGTTTTATTTGAATTTTAAAAAGTCTTCTAAAGTTTAATTTCCACTTTGAAATGTCAGATGTAATTTGCCCAAATGAAAAATTTATCAACCCCTTCAAAAATGGCCATTAATTATAATCCACATTTCCTGCTGTAGCAAACTGGCTCAAATTAAGATCCTACATATATAAGACAGTACATGTTTCTTTGCTCCCACTGGAATGTTTGGTACATCCAACTGACTCCCTCCCTAGGTGCTAGTCTATCATGAGTTTCTTCAGGGAGTTGAGATAAGCTGGGATGAGGGAGCTGACCGAGTCATTGTCGTCGTTGATGATCTTCTCACTTCTACCCTCTGACCCCACGGAACTGGGTGACCTCACGATCCCCCCGGGGTACGGCGTGCTGTAACCCTGGAAACATGCAAGAGGACGAAACATCAGATCAACGTTATGATTACTTACTTGACTAACAACTCAACACAATACATAGAATGTCTTTAAATTTAAAGCACAGATGTGACCCACAGTTTCAGTACAGACAACATTAATGATGATTTGACTATCTTGAATTCAAGTTAATGCGGTAAGGTTGTAGGACTTACAGACGAGTATCCCTTGCTGAAGCTACCGCGGTTCTTGGTCCTGATCTTGGTGAGGGCTGACTCAGCGATGTCTGCCCTTTCTTCAGCATCGTCCAACTCATGTACTGTCTTCCTGTACTTAGCGAGGTTCATGTTGGCCTGCTCCTCCTGTAGGAAAGGTGCAAGTCATGTAAAGACAAAATATGGAGTCTAGAGAACAGAATGAGAGAGACTGACTGAGAGAAAGCAAGAGGAGGGGAAAAGGGAGAGAGAGCGAGAGAAACGGATGGACAGACAGGCAAACAGACAGACGAGCCTTACCGTCTCCTCTACTTGTCTCTTGTAGGCCTTCATCTTGTTCTGGAGTCTCTCCACAAGTTCCTGCATGCGGTGTTGGTTCTTCTGGTCCTCCTCGGACTGGAACAGCAGCTCCTTCAGACGACGCTCGTTCTTACGCAGCGTCTTCACCGTCTCAGCGTGACGCTTCTGCTCCGAGTCCAGCTCCAACTCCAGCTCCTTTACCTAGAGCCAGACACATGGTCAGTCTAGGAAAATATACATTTTGATGCCCACCTTTCCCTGTAAACCTGAAAAACTGGGCAATGCGACAGAAACAACCATTTCAAAGTTTAGGAACAGTGTTTGAGCATATGTGAGTGTGTGTGTGTGCGTTTACCTTGCCCTCCAGTTTCTGGATGATCTTCTTGCCTCCTTTGAGGGCCATCTGCTCAGCCTCGTCCAGCCTGGTGCCCATGTCCTTTAACTGGGCCTCCAGACCCTTCT
Organism: Salvelinus namaycush; assembly: GCF_016432855.1. NCBI lineage: Eukaryota > Metazoa > Chordata > Actinopteri > Salmoniformes > Salmonidae > Salvelinus > Salvelinus namaycush. The sequence continues at coordinate 22,516,416 of NC_052341.1, read as the reverse complement.
TCACCCGCTCCATGTGCAGGGTGTGGTCCTGCTCTAACCTCAGTTCCTCTGACACACGTGCTCCCTGGAGAAAATATTTATAAATAATGTTCTATTGACAAGTCAATTAAAATCAATGATCCTAATGATCAAACATCCGGTATTGTCCTACCTCACAGTTGGCCTTCTTGATCTTGTCATTGGCTCCTCTCAGTTCGTTCTGCAGCTCCTCATGCTCCTGCTGCAGTGCCTGTAAATCCACATCCAGTTTCCTCCTACCACTCAGCGCTGACTGGAACTACAGCAGGAAACAAAACCAACATGAGGTTAGCATGGGAGAGGATTGATTCATGTATCGGCTGAAGTTCTGTTCTTCATTGTTTATTCAGTGAGAAACTGAGCGCTTTAAACCTAATGTTCATAATGTAACTAAGCCAGTTTAATTTGATTTAATATTGATGAAAACACTGAACAGAAGGTGTTGCAATCTGTACTCTACCTGGTTGTTGAGGTCGTTGTACTTCTCGTTGGTCTCTGTAAGCTCAATCTCTAAGGTTTTGCGTTGTCTGTCAGCGTTCTCCAGCGCCCCATGTGTCTCCTCTCCCTCGCTCACCAGCAGGAGGCAGCGTCGCTCCAACACGGCCTGCTCCTCCCTCCGCTCCTCCTGCCCACGCACCTCCTCCTCCAATTGGCCCTGCAGTTCCTAAGAAAGAGAAGGAGAGAAGAGGTCAATCCACTAATCAATCACATTCTGTATGCAGCTCCTTTCAGAGGGTGGAAAGAAGAGAGAAAATGAGGTAGAGAAAGAGGGAAACACTGAAGAAAGAGCCGAGCAAGCAGAGGAAACTGGGTAAAGGAAAGAGCAAGGGAAGAAAGGGGATGAGGAAAAACTAAGGAAGAGGAGGACGAGAGAGCAAAAGAGAGAGGGAGAGAAGCGATGGAGGTGTAGAATCTCACCTTGATCTGCTGCTGCATCTTCTTTGTGTTCTTGGTGAGCTCTATGTTGTTCTTGGTGAACAGGTCCACCTGTAGTTCCAGCTCATTTAGGTCAGACTCCAGCTTCTTCTTCACCCTCAACCCCTCACCACGACCTTTAACCTCCACATCCAGACTGGCCTGAAGGGACTCCAGCGCCCTCTGGTGGCTCTTCCTGGAAGAGGAAGAGAGAGAGAAAGAGAGAGGAGGGGCTTATCAATAGAGCAATCAACTGAAGAAGCAGGGCCGGATTACAGAACGGGTAGGGGGGATTGCCCCCTGGAGGTTGGGGCCTCGCTAGATGGCATATGAACATGCCATATGCAATGACAAAATGTGTAGAATAGCATTATAAAACTTCACATTTTCTCTCTCTTCCCAATGGCAAAATATGTTGCAATGCAGGAAGTTAGCCATTTTCCCCAAAAGCTAAAACAATTCCTTAAAATAAATCCCTTTCAGTTGAAAAGAAAAAGGGCAGAGGGGAAAAACACATTTTTCTTAAATGAAAATGCAGCTCTATGGACAGTGGGTAACTTACCTTGCTGCCTCAAACTCCTCCTCTTTCTCCTGGAGTCTCCTCTCCATGTCTCCTTTAGCCTGGGACAGTTCCAGATGCAGACGCAGCACCTTGGTCTCCTCAGCCTGGAGAGGGGGAGGGGGGGAGCGAGGGAAAGAAAAGTAGAGAGAGGTGGGTGAATCAACCATTATGCCGAGTAGCCAGGGGGCTCCTGTCTAGTAAGATTCCAGTCTCTGGAGGGCCAGGCTGATTATATGAGCAGATAGCTGATGGTGTAGTGTTATCAGTGCCTGGGATCTGTCTGCTCTCGGCCTGCATGACTGGTCAATACTAATTGAAACATGTTGTCTGGGGGCCTTTTCTTCCCTCTCACTGTCAGATCTGCCACATAGCTGCCACACTGTTTCACCTCCACACCTCAGTCTTACGACGTACGCTGAGGAGAATTGAACTCTTGTGTAAACAGAGATCAAATAATATTGAATGTGACAATGATCTAAGATAACACATTTAAATGCATGTTACGTAATAGTTGTGGAATGCTTGGTGTAGACTTATTTTACTGTAACCATTCCACCCAAAATGGCCACCTCCTACTGTAACCTCCATACCTCTAAGGCAGCTTCAGACTCTTCCAATGAGGCCTGCAGCTCCTCCTTCTCCATCTCTATCTTCTTCTTCGTCTTCTGCAGCTCGTGGACGCTCTTGCCTCCATCCGAGAGCTGGTCAGTCAGGTCAACTATCTCCTCTGAGTTAACGACAGAAGAGTTACACTCAGTCACGCAGAAAACACCTCAAGAGAGATCATGAGAATGTTTTTCCCAATAGTTTTCATGTAAATAAAGAGTGTCTAAAACGGAGCCATGTGGAACACCTAATGGCCTCCATTGTTTCAGTAACTGGAAGTTTTCCTTTTTACCCTGGGCTTTAAACATGTATCATCTCTCACCCTAAGCTACAAGACTGTTCGCAAGCACAGATTGGAATATGTTCCGGGATTCATCCAATACATTGACGAGTTTAACACATCAGTCACCGGCTTCATTAATAAGTGCATCAATGACGTAGTCCCCACAGTGACCGTACGTACATTTCCCAACCAGAAGCAATGGATTATAGGCAACATGCGCACTGAGTTAACTTCTTTGGGACAGGGGGGCAGTATTGAGTAGCTTGGATAAAAAGGTGCCCAGAGTAAACTGCCTGCTACTCTGTCCTAAAAGCTAGAATATGCATATAATTAGTAGATTTGGATGGAAAACACTCTGTAGTTTCTAAAACGGTTTGAATGATGTCTGTGAGTATAACAGAACTCATTTGGCAGGCAAAAACCTGAGAAAAATCCAACCAGGAAGTGGGAAATCTGAGGTTTGTAGTGTTTCAACTCTTTGCCTATTCAAGATACAGTGGAAATGGGGTCATGTTGCACTTCCTAAGGCTTCCACTAGATGTCAACTGTATTTAGAACCTTGTTTGATACTTCTACTATAAAGAAGGGTGGAATGAGAGGGGATTGAGTCAAAGGTCTGGCAGAGTGCCACGAGCTGGCCACGCGCATTCACATGAGGTAGCTTGCGTTCCATAGCATTTCTGAAGACAAAGGAATTCTCCGGTTGGAACATTATTGAAGATTTATGATGATAACATCTAAAGATTGATTCTATACTTAGTTTGACATGTTTCTACGGACTGTAATATGACTTTTCGTCTGAACTTTCACCTGGACCTGCCAGCGCATCGTCAGTTTGGATTGTGTACTAAACGTGCGAAGAAAAGGAGTTATTTGGACACAAATGATGGACTTTATCGAACAAATCAAACATTTATTGTCGAACTGGGATTCCTGGGAGTGCATTCTGATGAAGATCATCAAAGGTAAGTGAATATTTATAATGCTATTTCTAACTTTGTTGACTCCACAACATGGCGGATATCTCTTTGGCTTGTTTGGGCTCTGAGCGCTGTACTCAGATTATTGCATGGTGTGCATTTTCGGTAAAGCTTTTTTGAAATCTGACACAGCGGTTGCATAAAGGAGAAGTTTGTCTAAAGTTCCATGCATAACACATGTATTTTCCTCAACATTTATAATGAGTATTTCTGTAAATTGATGTGGTTCTCTGCAAAATTACCAGATGTTTTGGAAGCAAAACATTACTGAACGTAACGCACCAATGTAAACTGAGATTTTTGGATATAAATATGAACTTTATCGAACAAAACATACATGTATTGTGTAACATGAAGTCCTATGAGTGTCATCTGATGAAGATCATCAAAGGTTAGTGATTAATTTTATCTCTATTTATGCTTTTTGTGACTCCTCTCTTTGGCTGGAAAAATTGATGTGTTTTTCTGTGGCTATGTACTGACCTAACATAATCGTTTGGTGTGCTTTCGTCGTAAAGCCTTTTGAAATCTGACACATTGGCTGGATTCACAACAAGTGTAGCTTTAATTTGGTGTATTGCATGTGTGATTTCATTAAAGTTAAATTTTTATAGTAATTTATTTGAATTTGGCGCTCTGCATTTTCACTGGATGTTGGCCATGCGGGACGCTAGCGTCCCACATATCCCAGAGAGGTTAAAGGCTAGAACTGCTGCATTTAAGGAGCGGAATATAAATCCGGACAGTTATAATAAATGCTGCTACACCCTCCAATGAACCATCAAACAAGCAAAGCTAAGATCGAATCCTACTACACTGGCTCTGACACTTGTCGGATGTGGCAGGGCTTGCAAACTATCATGGATTACAAAAGGAAACCCAGCCACAAGCTTGCCCAGTGACGAAAGCCTACCAGATGAGCTAAATGCTTTCTATGCTCACTTCGATGCAAGCAACAATGAACCATACATGAGAGCACCAGCTGTTCCGGATGACTGTGTGATCAAGCTCTCCATAGCCAATGTGAGTAAGACCATTTTAAACAGGTAAACATTCACAATGCCGCAAGGCCAGATGGATTACCAGGACGCGTACTTAGAGCATGCGCTGACCAGCTAGCAAGTGTCTTCACTGACATTTTCAACCTCTCCCTGACCCAGTCTGTAATAGCCACATGTTTCAAGCAGACCACCATAGTCCCTGTGCCCAAGAACGCTAAGGTAACCTGTCCAAATGACTATCGCATCTGTAGCAATGAAATGCTTTGAAAGGCTGGTCATGGCTCACATCAACACCATCATCCCAGACACCCTGGATCCACTCCAAATAGCATACCGCCCCAACAGATCCACAGATGATGCAATATCCATTGCACTTCACACTGCCCTCTCCTACCTGCACAAAAGCAACAACTATGTGAGAATGCTGTTCATTGACTACAGCTCAGCGTTCAACACCATAGTACCCTCCAAGCTCATCACTAAGATAAGGACCCTGGGATTAAACACCTCCCTCTGCAATTGGATACTGGACTTTCTGACGGGCTGTCCCCAGGTGGTGAGGGTAGGTAACAACACATCCGCCACGCTGATCCTCAACATGGGGTCTCCTCAGTGCTGCGTGCTTAACCTCCTACAGTACTCCCAGTTCACCCATGTCTGCGTGTCCGCACACGAATCCAACACCATCATTAAGTTTGCTGATGACACGACGATGATAGGCCTGATCACCAATGACGATAAGACAGCCTACAGGGAAGAGGTCAGATACTGCCAGGACAACAACCTCTCCCTCAATGCCAGCAAGACAAAGGATCTGACTACAGGAAACGGAGGGCCGAGCACGCCCCATTCACATCAATGGGGCTGTAGTGGAGACGGTCGAGAGCTTCCAAGTTCCTCACGGTTCACATCACGACAGACCTATCATGGTCCAAGTCACGACAACGCCTCTTTCCCCTCAGGATGCTGAAAAGACTTGGCATGGGCCTTACAGCTGCACCATTGAGAGCATATTGACTAGCTGCATCACTGCTTGGTATGGCAACTGCTCGGATCCAACCGCAAGACACTACAGAGGGTAGTGCGTACAGCCCAGTACATCACTGGGGTCAAGCTCCCTGTCATCCAGGACCTCTATACCAGGCGCCATCAGAGGAACGTCCTAAAAATTGTCAGACTACAGCCACCCAAGTCACAGTCTGTTCTCTCTGCTACCGCACGAGAAGGGGTAACGGAGCTACAAGTCTGGGACCAAAAGGCTCCTGAAAAGCTTCAACCCCAAAGTAATAAGGCTGCTGAACAGTTCATTAAACAGCTACCTGGACTTTCTGCTTTTCACCCCTTCCTACAGTACATTTTCAATCAATCACCTAAACAAACCTACAGTTGAAGTCGGAAGTTTACATTCACCTTAGTTATTCACAATTCCTGACATTTAATCCCAGTAAATAGTAAAAATTCCCTGTCTTAGGTCAATTAGGATCACCCCTTTATTGTAAGAATATGGAATGTCAGAATAATAGTAGAGAGAATTATTTATTTCAGGTTTAATTTCTTTCATCACATTCCCAGTGGATCAGAAGTTTTACATACACTCAATTAGTATTTGGTAGCATTGCCTTTAAATTGTTTAACTTGAGTCAAACGTTTCGGGTAGCCTTCCACAAGCTTCCCACAATAAGTTGGGTGTATTTTGGCCCATTCCTCCTGACAGAGCTGGTGTAAATGAGTCAGGTTTGTAGGCCTCCTTGCTCGCACACGCTTTTTCAGTTCTGCCCACAAATTTTCTATGGGATTGAGGTCAGGGCTTTGTGATGGCCACTCCAATACCTTGACTTTGTTGTCCTTAAGCCATTTTGCACAACTTTGGAAGTATGCTTGGGGTCATTGTCCATTTGGAAGACCAATTTGCAACCAAGTTTTAACTTCCTGACTGATGTCTTGAGATGTTGCTTCAATATATCCACCTAATTGTCCTCCCTCATGATGCCATCTATTTTGTGAAGTGCACCAGTCCCTCCTGCAGCAAAGCACCCCCACAACATGATGCTGCCACCGCCGTGCTTCACAGTTTGGATGGTGTTCTTCGGCTAGCAAGCCTTCCCCTTTTTCCTCCAAACATAACGATGGTCATTATGGCCAAACAGTTCTATTTTTGTTTCGTCAGACCAGAGAACATTTCTCCAAAAAGTACGATCTTTGTCCCCATGTGCAGTTGCAAACCATAGCCTGGCTTTTTTATGGCAGTTTTGGAGCAGTGGCTTCTTCCTTGCTGAGCGGCCTTTTAGGTTATGTCGATATAGGACTCGTTTTACCGTGGATATAGATACTTTTGTACCTGTTTCCTCCAGCATCTTCACAAGGTCCTTTGCTGTTGTCCTGGGATTGATTTGCACTTTTCGCACCAAAATACATACATCTCTAGGAGACAGAACACATCTCCTTCCTGAGCGGTATGACGGCTGCGTGGTCCCATGGTGTTTATACTTGCGTACTATTGTTTGTACAGATGAATGTGGTACCTTCAGGCGTTTGGAAATTGCTCCCAAGGATGAACCAGACTTGTGGAGGTCTACAATTTCTTTCTGAGGTCTTGGCTGATTTCTTTTGATTTTCCAATGATGTCAAGCAAAGAGGCACTGAGTTTGAAGGTAGGCCTTGAAATATTTCCACAGGTACACCTCCAATTGACTCAAATTATGTCAATTAGCCTATCAGAAGCTTCTAAAGCCAGAACATCCTTTTCTGGAATTGTCCAAGCTGTTTAAAAGCACAGTCAACTTAGTGTATGTAAACTTCTGACCCACTGGAATTGTGATAGATTATTTCACTTATAATTAATTGTGTCTGTAAACAACTGTTGGAAAAATGACTTGTGTCATGCAGAAAGTAGATGTCCTTACCGACTTGACAAAAATATAGTTTGTTAACAAGACATTTGTGGAGTGGTTGAAAAATGAGTTTTAATGACTCCAACCTAAGTGTATGTAAACTTCCGACTTCAACTGTATTACCTCAATCAATCACACCAGCTACCTCATCGTACCCCAGTACACTGACTCGGTACCGGTACTCCTTGTATTTAGCCTCTGTATAGCCTGGTTATTGTTATTTTGTGCAACTATTTTCATTTGATCTATTTATACATTTTCGTACTTTTTAACAGCATTGTTAGGAAAGGGCTCGTAACTAAGCATTTCACGATTAAAAACTACACTTGTTGTATTCGGCGTATGTGACAAATAAAATTTGATTTGATCCTGGTAGGCCTTGTCCCAGGGCTTTATACTGTGGTATTTAACCCTCACCCTGGTAGGCCTTGTTCTCTCTGCGTAGGGCATCTCCCTGTTCCAGAGCCTCTTCATGGGCCGTCTTCAGTTTGAAGAGCTCCGTGGCGTGCTGTCTGCTCTCCTTCTGACAACCCTCCACCTCCAACACCAGCTCCTCACACTTCTGCCTCCAGTCACCCAGCTGCTTCTCCAAGATGCGCTGTTTCTTATCCAGCGCCTGGCCACAATTACTAGCCTGGAAGGAAGAACAATGAAGGTAGAGGGATTGGTCATTATCACCCGCCAGCTACCATTTATCAGTTATGACCAGTTATTAATTGATTACCTTGATAAGGTAGGTTATTCAGCTCCTCTGCCATGTTTTAATGTGTCCTCTTACCTTCTCCATGTCTATACAGAGGTCCTCCACCTCTCCCTGTAGTCTCTGCTTGGTCTTCTCCAGAGAGGAGCACTTAGCCTGGGTGGCCTCCACCGCCTCCTCAGCCTCCTGGAGCCGAGACGCCAGCTTCTTCCTGGAACACACACAAATGTCTGGATATGTAGGTGTGTGAGAGTGTGTCTCAATACCTGTACATGCTTGTAGTATGTGACATTTTGAAAGTATGCTTTAGATGCCAGGATGACATACTAATTTTGGCTTTTCATCTAGTACAATTTGCTGCATGCGATTGAAAAAGAGAATCAGCTTTTCAAACCCATGTGTGTTTGACAACACTCAGCTCAAAATCAGGGGATAGGCTGTAGCAAAACGAATGAATGGCGGGAAACATTACGCATTCTCAGTATGGTGAGCCTAGCATTTTATGTTTGTTGCTTACTGCATGAATGTTTACTTAGCAATATGATCTAACGATTGGCACACAGTATGTTGTTGTAGCAAGAAGTAGGGAAGATTTTGGGTGTAACTCTCACTTCTTGTCTTCTAGCTCAGCTGCGTTTGTGTGTGTGTTCTGTATACTAGTATGCATCTTACTTGGTCTCCTCCAGTTCGTCCAAGTGCTGTATGGCGTCCGCCTCATGTCTGGTCCTCCAATGTGTGACCTCGGTGTTGAGTTTGGAGATGAAGCGCTGCAGCTCCAGCTTGCTCTCCTGCTCCTCCTCCAGCTGTTCCTTCAACACCTCACACTCCTGACGCAGCCCTGCCAGACTGCTGGCCAGGGCCAGCTTAGACTGGGGACAGTGAAAAAGACACACACTGTCACATACACTGTAACACACTCCTGAAGCAGCCCTGCCAGACTGCTGCCCAGGGCCAACTTAGAATGGGGGAGAGATACACACACATACTGTCGAAGACATCTGAAAGCTATAAGGATCCGTAATGAAACATTGTGCGTAGGGTGGACACATATTTGGGATATGAGGTCATTCCCATGCTTAGATTCCTCAATTCTTATCAGTTATTGATACAACTGAAAACATTCACCTCATAATCAGGGGTACTAAATACCCCCCCCCCCCCCCCCCACACACACACACACCACTGCCTGGTCCTACCTTGAGCTCCTCGTCCATCTGTTTCTTGATGTCTTCATGTTGGGTCACAATCAGGGTCTTGGAGCGACAGACCTGGCTGGCTCTGCTCTCTGCCTCCTCCAGCTGTCTGGCCAGGTCTGTGTTGTCAGCTAACATCACACAGAGAGAAGACAAGTTAGAGACACAACCAGGGGCTAGATTCTATCAGATCCGTGCCAGCCGACTCCCGCAAAGTGTTTTTTTTTTGGCAGTGTCGGAGGTCGAACTGCGCTAGAGCAATCAAATCCACAAGCGGCTTGCAGCATTATACCTAAAGCAGACATTGCCATTGGTTGCATGGAGTCGCATTAAGGGAAATCCCATGCAGCCTTCTTTAGTTAAACACTGGAATGCGAGACGTAATCTACACCTCGATTAGGCTGATAGAAATCCTCAGTATTTGGTTTAATGATTTTCAATTTGAGTGTCATTATTTTTATAGACCCTACACTTTCCTGTTCTGAACATCTAACACAAGTGGGATGGGTGTGGCTTTGTGACTGACCACACAAGCAGCCTCTCACCGATTTGACATCTCTAACGTTACACCTTCAACACCCCCAAAATACCATCTTTGAGGGTGTCTGCTATCGCGGGTGAATGCTTGATCTGATTGAATCTAGGCCCAGGTGTGTTATCAACTACCAGAACATACAGGGGACAGAGACCGACTTGGTCAAAACTGATGTGTCCGACTGGGTTTGTACCCGATTCAGCACTTTTACCATACAGCTAACTGATATAAACACACACATATGATAGCTATACTCACAGTGATTTTTAATACACAGAGCAAAGACACAGAGAGAGGACTCTTCACGGAATTCGCAGAGGGTTCATGACGGCACTTTATGATACTTAATGATATTTTCCCTGCCGCATTCAAGGCCATCTGAGGCCAATAGTGTTCCACTGTCAACCCTGAGCAGCAGTGTCCAGTGGAGAAGCTGTAAATGATATAGTTTCTTCTAGTTAGTCTGTTTCCCATTGCTCAGCACTGGACTGGGCTGAACTGAGTTTGGCTGGCGGTAGGCCAGTTGGTCTAAACTCAAGACTGTGTCATAAGGTCTTTATTGCACCACAGCCCTGTTCGATCTGTGTCTAAAGTCCTAGTGCTGACTAACTCTGTTCAATCTGTTTGTGTGAGTTTTTGTACTCTGCACTCTAAGCCAAGTAAAGGGTTAAACCGATTGAACTAACCATTGGAGACACACCAAAGGCTTTGAGCTTTCACTTGGTTGTGTGTCTGCACTTGTACGTGTACCTGTGAGTCTGTTCCTAGCTACGTTGACCTCAGTCAGGGCTTTCTGCAGATCGTCTCCTCTGGTGTTGGCCTCAGAGAGCTGCTCCTCCAGCTTCCTCAGCTGGCTGTCTGTCGACACCTGGGGATAAGATGAAAACATGACATTTTTAGGTGCTTTGGCCGTATTACATAGGCACTCACATGGCTGATTCTTCTTAGAGTGTGAATAAAGATCGAGACCTGGAAAGCTGTCTTGAGGTTTTACAAGACGCCTCCAAAAGCTTGATGTGGGGCATTGTGATAGAACGAATCGCTAACTCTCAGGGACAGCCTTCCCATCCGAGGTGTGACTAACCCTGACTTTCTGCATGGTGTCCAGTGAGGCAGCAAGGTCCTCCAGCTCCATGCGTAGACTCTGTTTCTCCTTGTCCAGCTTGGCCCTGGTCCTCTGTAGACTCTCACACTGCTCTCCCAGCTCTGCCATCGCATCACCATGACGCTTCCTTAGAGACGCAGCTAGGGCCTCTGATTGGATAGAAGACTCCTCCAAGTCCCTCCTCAGACGCTGGAGTTCCGCCTCCCGCTTTTTATTTACTTCAATCTGAGGGGAGTGATGGAGGGAGAGAGAGGGGGAGGTAGAAGCTAGTCGTCCCATTTACAATGGCTATGATTACTGTTACATTCCTCCCATTACTGGTCAAATGGAGTGACATGTGAAGTGCAAGTGCCAATACATCTCAGGGTTACATGCTAGAGTGTGTTTGTCTGCATGTGTACCTGTGAAGCTGTGGCTCCCCCTGCCTCCTCCAGTCGGTCAGTGAGGTCATCCAGTTCTCTGGTCAGATCAGCTCTCTGCTTCTCCACCTACAAAACAAAGTCATTTGTAGTCTCTCATAATAGGCTTAACAATTACAAATGAGTTGGCTAGAGGCCAGTGCTCATGCGAGATTTGTTTCTGGGTGCAAATGTGTCAGAAACAGATCCTGCTCAGTTTATCACAAACAGTATCCTCTCCACACACAGTGACATCATCAAAGTGAGGCTCTTGTCGGTGGGTTATATCTTCCTTGTGTAAACCAGCTGTGGTCATCTATGTAACAGCCTGAGAGCATCTAAAGCGACAAAACATTGATAGCTGCAGTTTTAAAATATGCTGGAAACACTGTAAAGATATTGGTAAGCAAACGTCCCTGCAGATTCGATCTGGACCCACCAAAATGATCCCACATCCTGGGGATTGCTGTGATTGAAAGACACCAACAGGAAGTGACCTCAACAGGGTTCAGAGGTCAGGATCAGCGCACCTGTCCAATCAGAGCACAGCAGGGACGAGCATCCGTTGCAAAGTCCAAATATTGAGCGACTCCTGTTTCTTGGTCATCTACAGTAGCTACTACCATCTCTGTGTTTCCAGGTAGAGAAGGCCAGCATGTGAGTATTTCAAGTGTAAATGAGTTAAATGTCTATATAAAATCTATGTTGTGCTAGACCAGACTAAGCATCATCTCCATAAATACACTGCTCAAAAAAATAAAGGGAACACTTAAACAACACAATGTAACTCCAAGTCAATCACACTTCTGTGAAATCAAACTGTCCACTTAGGAAGCAACACTGATTGACAATACATTTCACATGCTGTTGTGCAAATGGAATAGACAAAAGGTGGAAATTATAGGCAATTAGCAAGACACCCCCAATAAAGGAGTGGTTCTGCAGGTGGTGACCACAGACCACTTCTCAGTTCCTATGCTTCCTGGCTGATGTTTTGGTCACTTTTGAATGCTGGCGGTGCTTTCACTCTAGTGGTAACATGAGACGGAGTCTACAACCCACACAAGTGGCTCAGGTAGTGCAGCTCATCCAGGATGGCACATCAATGCGAGCTGTGGCAAGAAGGTTTGCTGTGTCTGTCAGCGTAGTGTCCAGAGCATGGAGGCGCTACCAGGAGACAGGCCAGTACATCAGGAGACGTGGAGGAGGCCGTAGGAGGGCAACAACCCAGCAGCAGGACCGCTACCTCCGCCTTTGTGCAAGGAGTAGCAGGAGGAGCACTGCCAGAGCCCTGCAAAATGACCTCCAGCAGGCCACAAATGTGCATGTGTCTGCTCAAACGGTCAGAAACAGACTCCATGAGGGTGGTATGACGGCCCGACGTCCACAGGTGGGGGTTGTGCTTACAGCCCAACACCGTGCAGGACGTTTGGCATTTGCCAGAGAACACCAAGATTGGCAAATTCGCCACTGGCGCCCTGTGCTCTTCACAGATGAAAGCAGGTTCACACTGAGCACATGAGCACATGTGACAGACGTGACAGAGTCTGGAGACGCCGTGGAGAACGTTTTGCTGCCTGCAACATCCTCCAGCATGACCAGTTTGGCGGTGGGTCAGTCATGGTGTGGGGTGGCATTTCTTTGGGGGGCCGCACAGCCCTCCATGTGCTCGCCAGAGGTAGCCTGACTGCCATTAGGTACCGAGATGAGATCCTTAGACCCCTTGTGAGACCATATGCTGGTGCGGTTGGCCCTGGGTTCCTCCTAATGCAAGACAATGCTAGACCTCATGTGGCTGGAGTGTGTCAGCAGTTCCTGCAAGAGGAAGGCATTGATGCTATGGACTGGCCCGCCCGTTCCCCAGACCTGAATCCAATTGAGCACATCTGGGACATCATGTCTCGCTCCATCCACCAACGCCACGTTGCACCACAGACTGTCCAGGAGTTGGCGGATGCTTTAGTCCAGGTCTGGGAGGAGATCCCTCAGGAGACCATCCGCCACCTCATCAGGAGCATGCCCAGGCGTTGTAGGGAGGTTATACAGGCACGTGGAGGCCACACACACTACTGAGCCTCATTTTGACTTGTTTTAAGGACATTACATCAAAGTTGGATCAGCCTGTAGTGTGGTTTTCCACTTTAATTTTGAGTGTGACTCCAAATCCAGACCTCCATGGGTTGATAAATTTGATTTCCATTGATAATTTTTGTGTGATTTTGTTGTCAGCACATTCAACTATGTAAAGAAAAGTATTTAATAAGAATATTTCATTCATTCAGATCTAGGATGTGTTATTTTAGTGTTCCCTTTATTTTTTTGAGCAGTGTATAATCTTCAAAGGACAATCACAATCAGAGGGGTAATGACAGGCTTGGGTGATATTTATCTAAAACTTGAGGTATTTCCATTATAAAACAAGGCAACACATGTAACGGTTATAGTACTCTGAAACATATGGCCGTGAAATGCACAAACAATCAAAGCTTTAGAAGTTCCAGTTGAACGCAGTTGTTGGTTTTATGTTGATCTTTTACTGCTGTTTTAAAGCTGTTGAGAGGGTCTGTAGCCTTTTCCTCCAGTCAAATGACCCAGTGGCCTCATGGATGGAATGTTCTAAATGATTTTCATAATTACAAAAAAGTATTATTTTTTTAAACAACAAATATCTGGTGTTTCTATGTCAAACAGTTTTGTTATATTTCAGTCTTCTGTGATGTACAGTTGAAGTCGGAAGTTTACATACACTTAGGTTGGAGTCATAAACTCGTTTTTTCAACCACTCCACAAATGTCTTGTTACAAACTATAGTTTTGGCAAGTCAGTTAGGACATCTACTTTGTGCATGACACAAGTCATTTTTCCAACAATTGTTTACAGACAGATTATTTCACTTATAATTCACTGTATCACAATTCCAGTGGGTCAGAAGTTTACATACACTAACTTGACTGTGCCTTTAAACAGCTTGGAAAATTCCAGAAAATGATGTCATGGTTTTAGAAGCTTCTGATAGGCTAATTGACATCATTTGAGTCAATTGGAGAGGTGTAACTGTGGATGTATTTCAAGGCCTACCTTCAAACTCAGTGCCTCTTTGCTTGACATCATGGGAAAATCAAAAGAAATCAGCCAAGACCTCAGAAAAAAAATTGTAGACATCCACAAGTCTGGTTCATCCTTGGGAGCAATTTCCAAACACCTGAAGGTACCACATTCATCTGTACAAACAATAGTACACAAGTATAAACACCATGGGACCACGCAGCCGTCATACCGCTCAGGAAGGAGACGCATTCTGTCTCCTAGAAATGAACGTACTTTGGTGCAGAAAGTGCAAATCAATCCCGGAACAACAGCAAAGGACCTTGTGAAGATGCTGGAGGAAACAGGTACAAAGTATCTATATCCACAGTAAAACGAGTCCTATATCAACATAACCTGAAAGTCCCCTCGGCAAGGAAGGAGCCACTGCTCCAAAACCGCGATTTAAAAAAGCCAGACTACGGTTTGCAACTACACATGGGGACAAAGATCGTACTTTTTGGAGAAATGTCGTCTGGTCTGATGAAACAAAAATAGAACTCTTTGGCCATAATGACCATCGTTATGTTTGTAGGAAAAAGGGGGAGGCTTGCAAGCCGAAGAACACCATCCCAATCTGTGAAGCACGGGGGTGGCAGCATCATGTTGTGGGGGTGCTTCGCTGCAGGAGGGACTGGTGCACTTCACAAAATAGATGGCATCATGAGGCAGGGAAAATTAGGTGGATATATTGAAGCAACATCTCAAGACATCAGTCAGGAGGTTAAAGCTTGGGTGCAAATGGGTCTTCCAAATGGACAATGACCCCAAGCATACTTCCAAAGTTGTGGCAAAAAGGCTTAAGGACAACAAAGTCAAGGTATTGGAGTGGCCATCACAAAGCCCTGACCTCAATCCTATAGAAAATTTGTGGGCGGAACTGAAAAAGCATGTGCGAGCAATGAGGCCTACAAACCTGACTCAGTTACACCAGCTCTGTCAGGAGGAATGGGTCACAATTCACCCAACTTATTGACACAAGTTAAAGAATTTAAAGGCAAAGCTACCAAATACTAATTGAGTGTATGTAAAACTTCTGACCCACTGGGAATGTGATGAAAGAAATAAAAGCTGAAATAAATAATTTTCTCTACCATTGTTCTGACATTTCACATTCTTAAAATAAAGTGGTGACTGACCTAAAACAGGGAATTTTTACTAGGATTAAATGTCAGGAATTGTGAAAAACTGAGTTTAAATGTATTTGGCTAAGGTGTATGTAAACTTCCGACTTCAACTGTGTATAAATGGCATAGTGGGATGCAAACTCAAAATGGAATATTTCAACTCTATATCTGACATGGAACAGTTATCTTCTTTTTTTAAGACCATAACCATGTGTGTGAGGTGTACACTTTTGTTTCAAAGTAGATTTGTTTAAGACTACTAAGAAACACTCTGATGTAGCCCACTGCAGCAGAAGGTTAAAGCTTCAGTCCACTGGTAGTGTATGGTAGGAAACACTACCTCAAAGTCAAGTGTGTTTGTCCATGTACAGTATTTGTGCCTGCTTCCTGATATTCTACATGATCTATGTATTTTCTGTACGGTCTTCCTCTTGACATGGTTAATCAGCGCTCAGTGAAAACAGACTCATCTCATTTCAGCTCCAACCAAGCAGAGGGATCTCATCTTTCAGTTTCCTGTGCACTCACCCCTCCCCACTCTACCACTATAGCTCCCTATGCTGTCTCGCCCATGCACTCTGACCTCTGACCTATTTCTGTCATCACTCTCGTCCAGTCCAGTGACAGTGTCAACAGCTACTTCAGCTCAACACACTTCACAACCGTTCCCTTTCTGTTGTAAACTAAAGAGGCTAAAGGAAGGTCAGCTTTGTCTTAGTCCATGTGGAATGGCAGACACCTCTTGTTTGCATGAGAGTGTCAGGGAGTTTGGGTGAGCATTTGTGTGTGTATGTCCGACATTCCACTGGGGAGAAGATCCCATGGAAAACAGTACCAGGAGATAGTGCCGTCACTATCTCCTCATCTCTCCCTACCTGAGCTGAGCCAGACAATGGACAGCCTGTCTGCAGCGCTGGTATGTGTGTTAGAGACACTGAGAAGACCCTGCAGATAAAGCTTTACAAGTCTCTGCCTGTCTCTCTCTCACACTCTGCTGGCTTTAATAGGAGGCAGGGAGAGCACAGGGCTATTAGTTAAGCATACCACCCAGTGTGTGTGTGTGTGTGTGTGTGCCACCCAGAGCTAGGGAATAAGTGTGCAAACAGCCTAAAGGGACTGGATGTCACTCCATTCACCACCAGTGAGGATGAAATATGTATGTTTCTATCTCTGGCCTGCTTATTGCTACAGGGGAATCACAGCAGGGTCTGTCTCTCTAAAATACACACAAAACTCAAGTCTCGTTTCACATAAGAAGCGGTTAACAATCTCCTCCGACTGTTAAGTGAACAATCTTCTCTTCTACAAGGGATTGGTTTGACATGGACTAAGCTCAGAGTTTTAAACCCAGTTTGTAGCCTTAACATAAAAATATACCAGATGCCTTTTGGCCACCTTGGCGTGCTGAAGAAGAGGAAGACCGAAAAAATGATCCTAATCCATTATTTCTGTCACGCTCGTGCGGAGCAAGGTGGAGGAATGTGTCTGTGTGTGTGTGTGTGCATGTGCATTTGTGTTTTCATGCGTGTGTGGAATGGTGGGATGTAGGGGCTCTGTTTGCCTACGGGGCTGCTCTGTGAGTTAACCAGAAACACCAGGGCTTTCCTCTCATGTATTATCACAGGTGCAGCTGATTTGGGGTAACCACCAGAGGCACGGGACAGACCTATTTCCCCCACCAGCATGCCAAACACCAGGTCCCCCAAACCCACTCACTCCCATTTGCCTCAATCCCACTTCCCTGCTCCAACTGAACCCTCCACTACCCTTCCTGTCTGAAATCAACCTCCCACCTTACCGATTCTCTATTTCATTCTCCAAACCTAACTCCCTTCCCCAGTATTCCTCCTTTACCTTCTCTCTCCTTGACTTCCCTTCCAGGGTTTCAATCCTATGACAGCTCCTAGCTGCACCACGTCTCACAGAGTATTACAGCCGAGCAAAGCTCATCTCATCCCACAGCACCTTGGACTGCTCTAGTCTCTGAATGATATGTGATACAGGACTCTCCCTCAGCAAGCTCCGCCCTCCAACACCACAAACATTCACTTGGACAGTTCAGGACATGCCTTGCACCGACCACAGTAGACCGCAGTACTGGCCACAGCACCTCCAAACATAACGCTAACTCTAGCTCATAGCCCTATAACACTAATGACAGCCCAACTCCAGTGAGTTAAGGATGCAATAGGTTTGATAGAGTTAGGTGATAATGTAGGGGTTACAGTACTGGACCAGTGACAGATGTACTGTACCTTGGCTCTCATGGTTCTTTCTGTCTCCAGTTCTTCTTCCAGCTCCTCGATACGGACCTACAGAGAGCAGAGAGAGCATTGTCCTCATTACATGTATGTGCTAGCATTTCATAGAATCACTGCAACTTTCTGACAGATTTGAATAATACCCATTGTCCCAGTAAACCTACATACTCTGCAGAAATACAATGTTTTGTCTGGGCAAATAAGAGGCACCACCGCGTAGTTGGTTTGCTATTTCAGGGAAGTAGGTTTGTGGTGAGAGATATTCTCATTCTCTGTATTTCTCCCTGGGTTGGTTCAGCATGCCAGTGGGTTTTTTCTCTTCTCACAGCAGGAATGTCAGCAGCAGCAGTAGCCTCCATCATTATCTCTACTCTGACCCTCAGACTGGGTCTGCATGGGACTGGGCTTTCATATCATGTCAGTCAGCTCAACAGAGAATATCAACTGTCATTTCACTATATCTTTAATTCATACATGGCTGCCCAACGGGTGGGACTACAGTAATGAAGGATTTCACTTCATGAAATTATCGGGTTCATGTTGCAATATTTGATTATATTATAATTGTTACTATAGCTGAATGATTTATTGCACTTTCATCATTAATATATGACATCTATGACATACAATTGTAGGCTATTATTGCTTCAGTATAGATGCAATGTCATGCAGCTTCTTATCACACTAATAGATCTCTAAGTACATTTCAGTTTCCCAATATCATAACTACACACAGGTTGTTTATGCCCTTTTGACACAAACGTATTGCCAGAGTTTCTAAACATTGCTGTCTTCAGGCTTCAAGTCATGTCATGTTCTACAGCTCTATCTTGTCTCAGTGTCAGGAAGTGTGTCTAACACATACCGTATAGCCCCAGGACATCACACACACACACACACACACACACACACACACACACACACACACACACACACACACACACTAACATAGCCAACTCTCTCACTACTAACCACAAAACGCAGAGACTTGGGGAAACACCAAACAAAGTTCCACACTCTAAACACACAGGCAGGGTCATAACTTTAAATATCTCAATCACACTACTTTTTTTAACCCTTATTTTACTAGGTAAGTTGACTGAGAACACATTTTCATGTACAGCAATGACCTGGGGAATAGTTACAGGAGAAAGGAAGAATGAGCCAATTGGAAGCTGGGGATTATTAGGTGACCATGAGGGCCAAATTGGGAATTTAGCCAAGACACCGGGTTTAACACCATACTCTTACGATAACTGCCATGGGATCTTTAGTGACCACAGCGAGACAGGACACCTGTTTAACATTCCATCTGAAAGATGGCGTCCTACACAGGACAATGTCCCCAACCACTGCCCTGGGGCATTGAGATATTTTTTTTAGACCAGAGGAAGAGTGCCCTTGAACACCACTTCCAGCAGCATCTGGTCTCCCATCAAGGACCAACCCTACATAGCTTCAGAGGAAAGCTAGGAGTGGGATGCAGGGTGCTAACCTTCCCCAACCAGAAACCGTGGATTGATGGCAGCATTCGCGCAAAACTGAAAGCGCGAACCACTGCTTTTAGTCAGTGCAAGGCGACTGGAAACATGACCGAATACAAACTGTTTAGCTATTCCCTCCTCAAGGCAATCAAACAAGCTAAGCGTCAGTATAGAAACAAAGTAGAGTCACAATTCAACAGCTCGCCCAGTAGCACTCACTTCCGTCATCATGAAGTGCTTTGAGAGACTAGTCAAGGACCACATCAGACCTCTCGTGTCTGAGCTGTTGAATTGCGACTGTTTGTATTCGGTCATGTTTTTGGTCGCCTTGACCAGATTAAAAGCAGTGGTTCAGCTTTCAGCTGCCATCAATCCACGGCTGGGTCTACAGTCAATCACGGACTACAAAAAGAAAACCAGCCCCGTCGTGGACCACGATGTCTTGCTCCCAGACAAACTAAACAACTTCTTTGCTCGCTTTGAGGACAATACAGTGCCACCGACACGGCCCGCTCCAAAACCTGCGGGCTCTTCTCTGTGGCCAACGTGAGTAAAATATTTGAACGTGTTAACCCTCGCAAGGCCGCCAGCCCAGACGGCATCCCTAGCCGCGTGTTCAGAGCATGCGCAGACCAGCTGGCTGGTGTGTTTACAGACATATTCAATCAATCCTTATCCCAGTCTGCTGTTCCCACATGCTTCAAGAGGGCCACCATTGTTCCTGTTCCCAAGAAAGCTAAGGTAACTGAGCTAAACGACTACCGCCCCGTAGCACTCACTTCTGTCATCATGAAGTGCTTTGAGAGACTAGTCAAGGACCATATCACCTCCACCCTACCTGACACCCTAGACCCACTCCAATTTGCTTACCGACCCAATAGGTCCACAGACGACGCAATCGCAACCACACTGCACACTGCCCTAACCCATCTGGACAAGAGGAATACCTATGTAAGAATGCTGTTCATCGACTACAGCTCAGAATTTAACACCATAGTTCCCTCCAAACTCGTCATTAAGCTCGAGACCCTCGACCCCGCCCTGTGCAACTGGGTCCTGGACTTCCTGACGGGCCGCCCCCAGGTGATGAGGGTAGGAAACAACATCTCCACCCCGCTGATCCTCAACACTGGGGCCCCACAAGGGTGCGTTCTCAGCCCTCTCCTGTACTCCCTGTTCACCCATGACTGCGTGGCCATGGACGCCTCCTACTCAATCATCAAGTTTGCAGACAACACTACAGTGGTAGGCTTGATTACCAACAACGACGAGACGGCCTACAGGGAGGAGGTGAGGGCCCTCGGAGTGTGGTGTCAGGAAAACAACCTCACACTCAATGTCAACAAAACAAAGGAGATGATCGTGGACTCCAGGAAACAGCAGAGGGCGCAGCCCCCTATCCACATCGACGGGACAGTAGTGGAGAAGGTGGAACGTTTTAAGTTCCTCGGCGTACACATCACGGACAAACTGAAATGGTCCACCCACACAGACAGCGTTGTGAAGAAGGTGGAACAGCGCCTCTTCAACCTCAGGAGGCCGAAGAAATTTGGCTTGTCACCAAAAACACTCACAAACTTTTACAGATGCACAATCGAGAGCATCCTTTCGGGCTGTATCACCGCCTGGTACGGCAACTGCTCCGCCCACAACCGTAAGGCTCTCCAGAGGGTAGTGAGGTCTGCACAACTCATCACCGGGGGCAAACTACCTGCCCTCCAGGACACCTACACCACCCGATGTCACAGGAAGGCCAAAAAGATCATCAAGGACAACAACCACCCGAGCCACTGCCTGTTCACCCCGCTATCATCCAGAAGGCGAGGTCAATACAGGTGCATCAAAACTGGGACTGAGAGACTAAAAAACAGCTTCTATCTCAAGGCCATCAGACTGTTAAACAGCCATCACTAACATTGAGTAGCTGCTGCCAACATATTGACTCATCTCTAGCCACTTTAATAATAAAAAATTGGATGTAATAAATCACTAGCCACTTTAAACAATGCCACTTTATATAATGTTTACATACCCTACAATACTCATCTTATATGTATATACTGTACTCTATACCATTTACTGCATCTTGCCTATGCCGTTCATCCATCGCTCATCCATATCTCTTATTCATTCCTTTACACTTGTGTGTATAAGGTAGTTGTTGTGAAATTGTTAGATTACTTGTTAGATATTACTGCATAGTCGGAACTAGAAGCATTTCGCTACATTCGCATTAACATCTGCTAACCATGTGTATGTGACAAATAAAATGTGATTTGATTTGGTATGCTGCTGGCCCTTATCATCTCTAAGTCAAATGAGTTTTAGTGATGACAGTAAACAGTGATGTATAGAACATGCAAATATTTCAACACTGCTCTACAGGTAACAAAACAACCAGGAGGCTAGTCATTCAGATAACATCCGTATAACTTTAGCCAATAACATTCAAGTTTCCTATGAATGGCACAAGCCCACACAAACATTCCAAAGCATGCAAAAAGAAAGAAAAGAGGAGGATAAAAGAAAGTGAGAGAGCGAGCGAGAGAAAAGCGGTGTAGAAACTCACATGCCAGCGCAGGACCTCAGCAGAGAGCACAGCCATGGTGAGGCAGCAGCAGCCCAACTGACTGACTGACTCTCCCCCAATACTCTCTCTTTCTCTCTCTCTCTCTCTCTCTCTCTCACACACACATACCGACACACACACATGCTGCTACGCTCCACTCAGCCGAGCCGCTTCTCCTCAGGCATTCTACACTCCACACTTCCTGACACACACACACACAGAGAGTAGCAGAGCTCCCCGACTACTATATTTAATATATTGTATCTGTTTCTGTTACTTCTCCCCCAGTCAACTTTGCCTGAAACTGTTATCGCTAATATTTTGATACAACAATACTGCACTGTAGAATAGTTTGTTGGACCAACTGTTTTTTTTCTTCTGAACATGCCTGGGAACTGCTGTATTGGCAAACTATTGTGTGCAATGTTTTACCACAGTAAGTCCATTTCAGCATCATCTTATAAGCATAAGACACCGCAAAAGGAAACAAAACCGTTAGCCCATTATTACAGTGGACTTTTGGATGGTCTGATATCTGAAATTGCACTTACTTAAACTTTCCACATTAGGGGCTTTTTCCCCAGTGCAGCTCTCCACATTCAATTGAGCATAAATTGCAATCACATGTGAGTTGAGCCTGATGGCTCGGTGATTGTATTTGAGGGGTTTTCTATAGCGTGGGCAGCGATATCCTGTAAACCCCCCTCAGAGAGCCCTCAGAGAGGGGAACCGGACCAGAGGATGAACGATTAGTCTCTCCTGGCACACGCCTACCACAGACCTGCTCCTGCATCGAACTAACCTCATTAGACTCTACTCCTATCAATAGAACTCTCCATACTGTCCACATACGTATGCTCTGATCATTCCAGACTCTAAGCTCGAAAAGTTCTGGAATAAGAACCCTTTGTTTTTTTTAAACACCTTCAGATGGAGCTGTAGCTACCATGGCAATGGTATGCCCTGGTGATTTCATTGACTGGAGCGATGGCCAGGTAATTCAAGGCTTTTACCTCATCAGAGTCTCTACCTGGAACCTAAAAGGGTTCTTCAGCTGTCCCCATAGCAGAACCCTTTGAATAACCCTTTTTGGTTGCAGGCAGAACCCTTTTGGTTCCAGGTAGAACCATTTTTGGTTCCATGTACAACCCTTGCCACCGAGAGTTCTATATGGAACCCAAAAGGGTTCTACCTGGAAACAAAAACGCTTACCCTATGGGGGATAGCCGAAGAACCATTTTGGAACCCTTTTTTCTAAGAGTGTAGCTGAGAACAGGAAGGTCAAAATCATGTTATTAAAAATGATGTGCTCTGTGTACAGTACCCAGGTGGCTGAGGGCCTGGCTCCTGTCCTGTGTTACTTTTACACACGTACTGGACATGTAAACCCACATCTGCTTTAAAGCAAAACAGAAAAATACTGGTCACAAACTAGTTCATGATGATTGACTTGACCTCTGACCTCACACAATGATCCCTTTTCAGTATTGCTTTATTATAAACACCGTAAAACCAGCCATAAAACATCTGCCACCTCCGCGATGGAAGTGAATAGCATGCGTCTGCTAGCCCCATTCTACAACTGCATTCATATTGTGTCTGCCAAAGCTGCTTTGAACTGTAGAGGAGTAGTGGGAGCTCCATCATCATAGCTCTTCACTAGCCAACTCACCCCCACGTACACAATATAAATACAGAACATTGCACTGTACAGTACACAGGCTGTTCAGAGCTATCACAAAGCTATTCAGAGCTACCCCCAGCAGTACATTGTGCTTTAACTGTACTGTAGGGGGAAGATAGCTACATCATAAATGAGATATCTCTTTGATTTCCTGTGAGCTACAATGCTGTCTTGGAATCTTGACATATGCATGTGACCTTTATATTTAAACCACACACGAGTGGGCGAGAGACGGGAAGGGCCAACCAATAATCTGGTCTTTTGTTCAGCGCTGGTCTGGACACCTGCATCTTTATCTGTGGGAGGAGATGCTGATCATGATCCAAACGCACGCACACACACACACACACACACACACACACACACACACACACACACACACACACACACACACACACACACACACACACAGGCTTCATTGATGGGATAATGCCAGGGCTACAGTAAATGTGAAGACATGACCACTCTCACCGACACACCGATCGTCTTTCAGTCCCTCGTTCACCCAGCAGACAAAGACAGTCTTTATTCCTCTGTTCTTTCCCAACCTCTGGATAGAGAACCAAGGAACTGGAGGCATCCATGGATCTCAGGAGGAGTTAACCTGATCTGCACCTTTTGCTTTTACCACTCTCTCTTTTTCTCAATCTGTCGCTCTGTTTCTCCTCTTACTTTCTCTTTCAATCTCTGTCTTTCTTTCTCCTTGCATCTCCGTGTGTCTCTCTCTGTTTCTCTTCTTGACTCTCTTTCCATCTCTATGTTTGTCTGCAACTCCTTCAGTATCTCTCTCAATCTCGTTCTTTGCGTGAAGGAACAGAGCCAGACAAAACACATGTTCATCTACAAGTTCCAGTGACGGAGAGAGATAATCATGTTGGAGCTACAGTATGTCACAGCTTGTAAACGTTGTTCCCATAACCTTGTCTTCCGTGGGCTTTTTCATCATTTTGGGGTCGACAGGTAGTCTAGTGGTTAAGAGTGTTGGGCCAGTAACTGAAAGATTGTTGGTTTGAATCCCTGAGCTGACAACATGAAATAAGTCTGCCGATGTGCATTTAACCCTAATTGATCCTGTAAGTCACTCTGGAGAAGAGTGTCCGCAAAAATGTAATGCAATGACAACTGCAAATATTACATTAAAACCAAATGTTCTGGAATGAATGTGGAAACACAACAAGCTGCAGGGCGCATCGTTTTGTTTGGTATCTTCTGAGGACATGAAGCCCATTTACATAGTGCAAAGTATCTGCAAATCAGACACGATAACTACTTATTTATTAATAAAACATTATTTCACTAGGAAGGCTCTTGTGATTTTGAAGTGCATCTTTGCAAACAGTAACCTGAACGGAGAAGCCAAAGGGTAATGTCTACACAGCATATATCCACAGAGAATGGAGGAGTTAACTCCCTATAAGAGAGGCCAGCCTATAGATGTTATTCAGCTCAGATGGAGGAGTTAACTCCCTATAAGAGAGGCCAGCCTATAGATGTTATTCAGCTCAGATGGAGGATGTGTGTTTTTACCAGCTCCTCATTCTCCTGACAGGCAGGGGGCTGTGAAACCAGCCCACCAATCAGAGGACAGAACACAGCCGTGGTGCTGAAAAGTAGGAATGCAGATCTCTCCTTGACATCCCGGCTGGGAGCAACCCCCTTCAATCTTACCCCTCAAATCCACCTCAACCCCACCTTTAATCGCCCCCCCAGTCCTCCCACTCTCTCCGACACGTCTTAATGCCTCCCGACCCCTGACCCTCTTCCAACTCAACCCCTCCCCCTCCCCCATACCACCTCACAATATGTCTCAATGCCTCCTACCCCTGACTCCAAACTCATTTAAAGTCCTTCAACCCCACAACATCACCCCTCTCCCCTCCCCTGCCGCCCCTCAATATCTCCACTCCAACACCCCTTAATCTGCAGTCTGGGTCCAACCTGCAGCTCCTTGTTCCTCCTATGCAGGCTGATGTTTAGGGCCTCTTCTGCCTCCAGCTTGGTACTGGTGCTGGTTATCTCCACATCTCTCCTTGAGAGAGAAAGAGAGAGAGAATATATCAATACCATCATACCTTTTCCACAGTAAACTGCCCTGTGAGGGGACATGCTCAGCAGAGAGAATGAGTGGCAGACCTCGTTTGATCCTGGTGGTGCAACAAGGTGACTCACTCATTTGATTGGCATTCACAAGTGAGAATAATATTGTGCAACGAGGATGAATGACTTCAACGCCCCCTCTTCCTTTGAAAATTAAAATGTTTTTGTGAGAAAGAGAGGTGTGTGAGTGAAAGAGAAGGAGGGAAGGAAAGGGGGGAAATGAATGAATGACATCTGACGTCAAGGCCCAGTTCTGTTTTGGTAATGAAAATGTTATTGCGTTTGTGTCCTGTATGTCACAGCTGGTTCTACTCTCCAGGTAAAGGTCAGAGAACACCTTCCTCCATTCAGCCTCATATTACTGAGAGGCACATACCAACAAGTTAGGACATTACTGAAACCCTGGCCCGAGGCCCCGAGCCCTTAAAATCTAGATAACGGTCCTTTGCACTACTGATATCATGTTATAACCTCCACCAGGCATCTGTTTTGCTGCAAGCCAGAGACATGCAATCCAAATGTCTGCAAGCACCAAACCAAATACTGTTTCTGGACTGTTTTTTCATTTCTTGGATGTTGAACAGATATCATATGGTTGATATAGTATGCAGATGCAATTCCTTAGCAAAGACATCAGTTGACAACACCTGGACTGTCGGTCTGCCAATTTCCCTTGTTTTGGTTGAGGATAAGATGGGTATTTCAAGACTATTCACCCAGTCCCAACTCTATTGGGTCTATGAAAAAACTAAGCCACTTTGCATTATATTTCTCTCTATAAATATCTCATATCTCTGTAACTCATTGTCTAAGTTTTTCTTGAACTCTTGAACTGTTCTTTTTTCAATGGTAGCCCCCCTAAAATATTCATTAGCCCCCCTAAAATATTCATTAATAAATCAATATATCAGTCCAATATATTTTCTTTGTGAATCCTTTTTTTTTGTCAACCATCACATCTTAAACTTCTTACTTCTTGGGCACTAGGACCTGGGGGAGGCTGCTGATGTAGAGAATGCTGCACATGCTAGTGACTGTTAGGCCTACTTGTAGCTAACATTTTGGTTAACGTTAGCTACTTCTGTGGCTTGAGACTGCTAGCTAACAGTAAACGGACAGAAAAAGGCTCTGACAGGACGGATTCATGTAGATAGGCAACGATGTGAATTTGTGTTAAGTTAGAACAGAGAGAGAGTATTCACTACTATTAACTTTGGTCATAATCAAAGCTTTGTTAACCAATACGTGTTCATGTGAGGCTGCCTGTAAGTTACAGTGTAACAGACGTTGCGAGCTAGCTAACGGTAACGTTAACTTATGTTGAATTTAAAAGACACCGTTATGTGGCGATGATATCTAATTAACGTTGTATTTAATGTAGTTTTGCTATCTGTGCCAGGCTATAAAGGAGACAGATGACGTAACATCATGCACATATCTTTTCATACTCAATTTCTTTCATTCAGTAGGCCATTACAAAACAATTATCAGTAGGTCATGTGTAGAAAAGGTGACATAGTGTTGATCGCAATGTCATTGTATTATCCTCAATTTCTCAACTGTAGGCTAGCTAATGACTAATGTTAGCTGGATATATGGAAATTCTTCAAGAGAGGCAGTGCCAGCAGCTCTGTCGAAGGCCAATCCGGTGAGAAATGAAGATTTGACCAGTTCAAACAAACAAATTAAACTTAAACTGATGAATCACCTATTAAGCCTTGAGTTATTGTAAATATGAGTTTAATAACAATACATGTCAAAACACAGCAGACAAGAATGAGGGAAAGAAGCTGGAGGCTGACAGGGCTGAGGGAGCATGTCTGACGACAGGGCTGAGGGAGCATGTCTGACGACAGGGCTGAGGGAGCATGTCTGACGACAGGGCTGAGGGAGCATGTCTGACGACAGGGCTGAGGGAGCATGTCTGACGACAGGGCTGAGGGAACATGTCTGACGACAGGGCTGAGGGAGGATGTCTGACGACAGGGCTGAGGGAGCATGTTAGTGATTGGTTAGTGATTAAAAAAAGTGAGGAGATGTTCAAGCTTTCAGGTAAACTTATACACCATATGTCTTACTTTTGTTAGGCATAAATAAATGATTTTCATGATATCTTAAATGGTCATGCAGAAAGAGAGGCTTCTGTGCAAGGCAGAGATCAACATGCGAGCTGTGAGAGAGAGCAAGCGTGCCCAGAGAGAGAGGGACGACAAACAGATCCAGAGAGGGAGGGACAACAAACAGATCCAGAGAGAGAGAGACAACAAACAGATCCAGAGAGGGAGGGACGACAAACAGATCCAGAGAGAGAGAGGGACAACAAACAGATCCAGAGAGGGAAGGACGACAAACAGATCCAGAGAGAGAGAGACAACAAACAGATCCAGAGAGGGAGGGACGACAAACAGATCCAGAGAGGGAGGGACGACAAACAGATCCAGAGAGGGAGGGACAACAAACAGATCCAGAGAGGGAGGGACAACAAACAGATCCAGACAGGGAGGGACAACAAACAGATCCAGACAGGGAGGGACAACAAACAGATCCAGAGAGGGAGGGGGGAGGGACAACAAACAGGTCCAGAGAGAGAGGGACAACAAACAGATCCAGAGAGGGAGGGACAACAAACAGATCCAGAGAGGGAGGGACAAC
The DNA here is from genome assembly GCF_016432855.1 of Salvelinus namaycush. Taxonomy (NCBI): domain Eukaryota; kingdom Metazoa; phylum Chordata; class Actinopteri; order Salmoniformes; family Salmonidae; genus Salvelinus; species Salvelinus namaycush. The sequence continues at coordinate 22,488,271 of NC_052341.1, read as the reverse complement.
AAACAGATCCAGACAGGGAGGGACAACAAACAGATCCAGAGAGGGAGGGACAACAAACAGATCCAGACAGGGAGGGACAACAAACAGATACAGAGAGGGAGGGGGGAGGGACGACAAACAGGTCCAGACAGGGAGGGACAACAAACAGATCCAGAGAGGGAGGGGGGAGGGACGACAAACAGGTCCAGAGAGGGAGGGACAACAAACATATCCAGAGAGGGAGGGACAACAAACATATCCAGAGAGGGAGGGACAACAAACATGTCCAGAGAGAGAGGGACAACAAACATGTCCAGAGAGAGAGGGACAACAAACATGTCCAGAGAGAGAGGGACAACAAACAGGTCCAGAGAGAGAGGGACAACAAACAGGTCCAGACAGGGAGGGACAACATACAGATCCAGAGAGGGAGGGACAACATACAGATCCAGACAGGGAGGGACAACAAACAGATCCAGAGAGGGAGGGACAACAAACAGATCCAGAGAGGGAGGGACAACAAACAGATCCAGAGAGGGAGGGACAACAAACAGATCCAGACAGGGAGGGACAACAAACAGATCCAGAGAGAGAGAGACAACAAACAGATCCAGAGAGGGAGGGAGAACAAACAGATCCAGAAAGAGAGGGAGAACAAACAGATCCAGAGAGAGAGAGACAACAAACAGATCCAGAGAGGGAGGGACAACAAACAGATCCAGAGAGAGAGAGACAACAAACAGATCCAGAGAGAGAGAGACAACAAACAGATCCAGAAAGAGAGAGACAACAAACAGATCCAGAAAGAGAGAGACAACAAACAGATCCAGAAAGAGAGGTAGAACAAACAGATCCAGAAAGAGAGGGAGAACAAACAGATCCAGAGAGAGAGAGACAACAAACAGATCCAGAGAGAGAGAGACAACAAACAGATCCAGAGAGGGAGGGGGGAGGGACGACAAACAGGTCCAGAGAGGGAGGGACGACAAACATATTGAGAGAGGGAGGGACAACAAACATATCCAGAGAGGGAGGGACAACAAACATGTCCAGAGAGAGAGGGACAACAAACATGTCCAGAGAGAGAGGGACAACAAACATGTCCAGAGAGAGAGGGACAACAAACAGGTCCAAAGAGAGAGGGACAACAAACAGGTCCAGAGAGAGAGGGACAACAAACAGGTCCAGACAGGGAGGGACAACAAACAGATCCAGACAGGGAGGGACAACATACAGATCCAGAGAGGGAGGGACAACAAACAGATCCAGACAGGGAGGGACAACAAACAGATCCAGAGAGGGAGGGACAACAAACAGATCCAGAGAGAGAGAGACAACAAACAGATCCAGAGAGAGAGAGACAACAAACAGATCCAGAGAGAGAGAGACAACAAACAGATCCAGAAAGAGAGAGACAACAAACAGATCCAGAAAGAGAGAGACAACAAACAGATCCAGAAATAGAGAGACAACAAACAGATCCAGAAAGAGAGGTAGAACAAACAGATCCAGAGAGAGAGAGACAACAAACAGATCCAGAGAGAGAGGGAGAACAAACAGATCCAGAAAGAGAGGGAGAACAAACAGATCCAGAGAGAGAGACAACAAACAGATCCAGAAAGAGAGAGACAACAAACAGATCCAGAAAGAGAGAGACAACAAACAGATCCAGAAAGAGAGAGACAGCAAACAGATCCAGAAAGAGAGGGAGAACAAACAGATCCAGAGAGAGTGAGACAACAAACAGATCCAGAAAGAGAGAGACAATAAACAGATCCAGAAAGAGAGACAACAAACAGATCCAGAGAGAGAGAGACAACAAACAGATCCAGAAAGAGAGACAACAAACAGATCCAGAAAGAGAGGGAGAACAAACAGATCCAGAGAGAGAGAGACAACAAACAGATCCAGAAAGAGAGAGACAACAAACAGATCCAGAAAGAGAGGGAGAACAAACAGATCCAGAGAGAGCGAGACAACAAACAGATCCAGAAAGAGAGAGACAACAAACAGATCCAGAAAGAGAGAGACAACAAACAGATCCAGAAAGAGAGGGAGAACAAACAGATCCAGAGAGAGAGAGACAACAAACAGATCCAGAAAGAGAGGGAGAACAAACAGATCCAGAGAGAGAGAGACAACAAACAGATCCAGAAAGAGAGACAACAAACAGATCCAGAAAGAGAGAGACAACAAACAGATCCAGAAAGAGAGAGAGAACAAACAGATCCAGAAAGAGAGAGACAACAAACAGATCCAGAAAGAGAGGGAGAACAAACAGATCCAGAGAGGGAGGGAGAACAAACAGATCCAGAAAGAGAGGGAGAACAAACAGATCCAGAAAGAGAGGGACAATAAACAGATCCAGAGAGAGAGAGACAACAAACAGATCCAGAAAGAGAGAGACAACAAACAGATCCAGAAAGAGAGAGACAACAAACAGATCCAGAAAGAGAGAGACAACAAACAGATCCAGAAAGAGAGACAACAAACAGATCCAGAAAGAGAGACAACAAACAGATCCAGAAAGAGAGGGAGAACAAACAGATCCAGAGAGAGAGACAACAAACAGATCCAGAAAGAGAGAGACAACAAACAGATCCAGAAAGAGAGAGACAACAAACAGATCCAGAAAGAGAGAGACAACAAACAGATCCAGAAAGAGAGGGAGAACAAACAGATCCAGAGAGAGCGAGACAACAAACAGATCCAGAAAGAGAGAGACAATAAACAGATCCAGAAAGAGAGACAACAAACAGATCCAGAGAGAGAGAGACAACAAACAGATCCAGAAAGAGAGACAACAAACAGATCCAGAAAGAGAGGGAGAACAAACAGATCCAGAGAGAGAGAGACAACAAACAGATCCAGAAAGAGAGAGACAACAAACAGATCCAGAAAGAGAGGGAGAACAAACAGATCCAGAGAGAGCGAGACAACAAACAGATCCAGAAAGAGAGAGACAACAAACAGATCCAGAAAGAGAGAGACAACAAACAGATCCAGAAAGAGAGGGAGAACAAACAGATCCAGAGAGAGAGAGACAACAAACAGATCCAGAAAGAGAGGGAGAACAAACAGATCCAGAGAGAGAGAGACAACAAACAGATCCAGAAAGAGAGAGACAACAAACAGATCCAGAAAGAGAGACAACAAACAGATCCAGAAAGAGAGAGAGAACAAACAGATCCAGAAAGAGAGAGACAACAAACAGATCCAGAAAGAGAGGGAGAACAAACAGATCCAGAGAGGGAGGGAGAACAAACAGATCCAGAAAGAGAGGGAGAACAAACAGATCCAGAAAGAGAGGGAGAACAAACAGATCCAGAGAGGGAGGGAGAACAAACAGATCCAGAGAAAGAAAGTAATCAAGCCGCTGCAGCAACTCCTTCCAGAAAAGAGAGTGATTTAGGTGACAAAGACACTGGGCCCAGACAAGTGAAGCTGAATAGCTACCGACACTAAAGTTTTGGTACACAGAAAAGGGCATTTCAGCACTGCTGGTTTGAGAAATACAATTGGGTAGAGTACTCTGTCCACAAAAATGCAGCTTTCTGCTTTCCATGTAGAGTTTTTGGCAAAAACATTTCGATTTTATTATTTTGTCAGTAATGGCTGCAAAAATTTGAAAAAATCTTTGTTTATCTTTGGTAAACATGAGATGGCACTAACACACAGAGACAGTGTTGTGACAAAGCAAAGCTACCAGGCAACTAGCAATCATGGGAGCATTGCTCAGATTTTAACATCTGCCCATGTTAGTGATATTGCAGAGAGAAGGGAGTATCTGAGGAGAATTGTTGCGGTCACCTCAATGTTAGGAAGACAGGGACTCTCTCTCCGTGCAAATTATGAATCTAGTGAAAGAACAAATAGAGGGAACTTTCTTGAATGTATGGAGCTTTTGAAGGAGTTTGACCCTTTCCTGCAAAGGTACAATACTCCATCAAATGCGACGTATCTCTCTCCAGATTCTCAGAATGACATGATCGAATGCTGTGCTCAGGGATGGGCAGTCTGAACAGTTGGCTCTGTGTGTTAGGTATGTGACAGAGGGGACAGTTGAGGAGCATTTACTAGCACTAGCAGAAATCAAGTCATTTGATGCCCAATCAATAGCAAATGAGTTGCAACAGCAGCTCCAAATAAGAGAGGTATCAGGCCTATAGTGTGTTGCACAGACCAATGATGGTGCAGATGTCATGAGTGGATCCAAAGGAGGTGTGCAGCACATTTCAGAGTGCTGCATCCCGAGGCAATTTATGTACATTGCTATGCCCATGAGCATAATTTGATGTTGTCATACTTGCAGGGCTATTCTGGAGGCTGCTGAGTTTTTCAGTTTCTTGGAGAATGTGTATTCGTTTTTCAGTACATCCCTAGTTAACCACCACAAGTTCAAAGAAGCTCAGTCCAAACTTGGAATAGCATCAGCTGAACTTGTACAACTCTCAAACACCCGCTGGGCATGCAAGCTGCGGTCCATAAATGCAGTCCTGGACACTTTAACTGCTATTTTTGATTGTCTATCTGCCATTGGATCCCCCATGGCTGTTGGTCTGAGAGCAAAGCTTCATAAGTTCTCCACCGTGTATTTGCTACTGATGTTTCAGTCCCTTCTTTCTATAACTGAGGGAATACACAAGTTCATCCAGAAAGAGACTGTAGATCTGGCAGACGCTTGTTTCAGCAAACAAGCTGTATGTGACACACTAATAGGCAGACACATTTGCCACAGAACTTAATAACAGAACCAAAGCACTCTGTGAAATTCACAATATTCCAGAGGCAGATGCAGCAAGAAAGCGCAAACAAAGGAAAATGGGAGATTTTGTGGTGGAGACCTCCTTGGGTTTAGGCACAGAATTGTCATGTTCCCAAACAATGAAAACAGAGTTGTTGCTCCCCTGCTTGGACAGGATGGTTTGTGAGCTTGACCAGCGATTCTCGACTGTAGATGCAGATCTGCTCAAAGGCATACAGGCATGCAGCCCCAACTCAAAAAGCTTCCTAGATACATCATGCTTAACTGAGTTTGCCAAGAACTACGGTATTGATGTTAAAACAGAAGAGATGTTGGTGGCCAGAAACTTTCTTGCCCGTAAAAGAGAGGCTGGATGTCCTCCCAAAGATATGCTTGCTGTGCATAACCTCCTTGATGATATGTTTCCTTCTCTGAAGGAAATCATTCAGGTTGCCCTCACAATTCCTGTGAGCAGCTGCTCCTGTGAAAGGTCCTTTAGTGCACTGTGCCGGCTGTACTCCTGGTTGCGTAAGACAATGGGTCAGAAAAGGCTTGCAAGTCTTGCAGCCATGTCCATTGAGGGTGAAGTGCTTGGGTCACTAAGCCACAATAGTGTCATTGACCGATTTGCAACCTTTAAAAATAGGAGGTACACTTTGATGCATCCAGCAACAAAATAAGCATCAAAAGTGAGAAGCAGGAGGAGCAGTTATGTAACAAAGATTGTAATATTTGTTTGGAATCTTCCATGTGTCTGAATTATTGGGTTAATTTTGAGCAACAATTAACAAAAGGGTGAAACTTAAAAAAAAAAATATATATATAATGGTATAATATGACCTACATGTCGTCTCACTCACTCACTCTCACACAAAATAAAATCCCAAAAGTATTTTGGCTACATAGTACAGCCATTTTTGTGCGTTTTGTTGGTGTTGGATGGATGGGGACAGAGTGGACTTTAATTTATTTATTTGGCTAGAATTTAAGTAAGTCATATTAGATCAGTGTCTAACACAAACTATCAGACAGGTATACTTTTAGCCAACCTTGACAAAAAATAACCTTATTTTATAGATTTTACACCTGTTGTTACTCTAAATACACATTGAGAAAAGACGTTTTGGGGGCTTTAAAAAAAATCCTGGGGTAGTATGCCCAGACCCCCCTAAAAGGGGCTTAGCCCCCCTATCTATGAATCTCTAGTGACGTCCCTGGTCTATAACCCACTTCTTGACTTGTAAATTGTTATTAAGCATCTATAACCGGTTTAACTGAGTGCCTATAACTGTCTGATTGCGCTTATAACTGGTGTATGAAGCGTGTATATAATCTACTCCTTCATGAGTTCCTCCAGGCTGCTCCTCATCCTCTCCATCTCAGTGAGGCTCTCCAGAGTGGACCTGCTGTCTCCCTCCAGCTTCCTCCTGCCTTTCTCCAGCTCCCCACGCTGACGCCGCTCCTGCTCTAACAGGTACTCCAACTGAGTGAGAGAATAACAATATAAGCTTTAAAAGGTTCTGGGCTTCAATGGAGGGGACAGCATAACCGTTCATCTGCATCCGAAAAACATCATAGAAGCATAACGTTCTTTCATCATATGTTACAATGATACAGTACCAATACCATAAAGCTAGACACTACTGAAGTCAAATTGGGCGTATCTCCCCCAAATACACTTACATCTTCCGCCTGCACCTGTAACTTTGCCCTCTCCTTGGTCAGGAGGTTCACCTTCTCCTCCTCGCTCTGCAGATCCTCAATGGCTTGCTGCATACAGGGATGAAACAAAATGGCTGAGTCTGGCCCACAGATGTAGCTTAAATCATTAATCCCCTATTGGGATCGCGTGCATCTGTCAGCCATATTGGATCTGAGGAGCCATGATGAGTTCATTTGGGTTGTTCAAGGGAATGCAAAGAGTGAGTCCTCTCTCTCCAAAATCGATAACAGAAGACTGACACAAAGTCATTGGGGTGACATGATGTATGTAACCCCACCATAACATCTGACCCTGTGACTGTATCCCTCATAACATTTTAGGAGCTTTGAGCCATTTCCATTCCCATTTCTCTCACTACTTGAATTGCTAAACTGTAACTTCCAGACATCTTCCATCATGCTGGACATATATAATAACCAGTCAGTGTACTGTAGGATAATGGCTCAGATTCTAAATTACTTTATCAGATTATATAGGATATCAAGCTGCTACTGTTGGTTACAGCATCTGGTATGCATTACTGTACTGGGGTTCCTATAGCTGCAAGTATAGGGCATGATGGATGGAAGGAGAGAAACAAAGAGAGAGGGAGAAAGAGAGAGAGAGAGAGAAAATCCACACAAGACACACACGCACACACATGCACATGCATACATGCTCTTTATAGTGAGAGTGATATGCATTTCTGCAAACCCTCTCATAATCTCCCTTCCTGTTAGACCCAGGGTCGACCTTTCACATTTCACCCTGACCTCACTTTATGACCCCTGGGGACAGTGTGTTCTCACCATGGGCTGAGCGCCACCAGGTGTTAGTACTGGGTGAGGTGAGGAGAGGTCAGTAAGTTCTCACCTGGCTGAGTGCCACCAGGTGTTAGTACTGGGTGAGGTGAGGAGAGGTCAGTAAGTTCTCACCTGGCTGAGTGCCACCAGGTGTTAGTACTGGGTGAGGTGAGGAGAGGTCAGTAAGTTCTCACCTGGCTGAGCGCCACCAGGTGTTAGTACTGGGTGAGGTGAGGAGAGGTCAGTAAGTTCTCACCTGGCTGAGCGCCACCAGGTGTTAGTACTGGGTGAGGTGAGGAGAGGTCAGTAAGTTCTCACCTGGCTGAGCGCCACCAGGTGTTAGTACTGGGTGAGGTGAGGAGAGGTCAGTAAGTTCTCACCTGGCTGAGCGCCACCAGGTGTTAGTACTGGGTGAGGTGAGGAGAGGTCAGTAAGTTCTCACCTGGCTGAGCTCCACCAGGTGTTCTTTCTCCTTCTGAAGCTTTTGGACAGCTTCCTCTCTCTGGGACAGCTCCTCTGACAGCTTCCTGACTGAGCCGTCTGAAGACTGGAGGATGAGGGGGAGAGAAAGAGGAAATTAAAATCATCTGATATCATAAAACAGATCCCATTGTATTTGTTACTTATCTTCCCCAGACATGTTGCTAAATAGAGAAAAGTAATAAACCTTCGAAAATATCAAACGAGTATAAATCTGTCTGTGCAAAGAATACCACAGTGCATGTTTTAATCTGGAAGTCATTTGACTCTTAGGCAATGTGTTTTCTACTGATACAATAACCATGATGATGGTTTGGGAAAACAGTTGCATTAGTCCATGGCTTTGCAGCCAAACCATAAAACAAGTATCCCTTCGATGACCAAACAGATTCCATTACTCTCAATCTGTTCTTCATGAACATCAAAGTGGATGTTGCATGTAGCATTCTGGTCCCACTTCGGCCATCAGGTTCTAATGAACCAGGGGAACAGTTTGGGACTGTCAGGACTTTGAAATACAGATAAATAAATCAGAAGGAATGGAGGAGAGGGAAATGATTTAGTTTAGAGGAAAGTGGTTATACCTCATTATAAACAGGGTAGTTTGGATGCTGATTGGCTAAAAGCCGTGGTATATCAGACAATATAGCACACCCCCTCGGGCCTTATTGCTTAATTATGTTTATTATATATATTTTTTATGAAGTTGCAAGTGTAGCACATATTTTATGACAAATACCATAGAAATGATAAAAGTGTACAATAAAAATATTGTGCAACTCAATCCCAATAGCCTGCATTCCTTGTAACTTATTTCATTTTACTTTGATAAAAAAAACACCCATATCTATAGTATTACAACTGTTATGACAACAAGACCGACTACTTACTAGGTGTGAAAGCACAGTGCCAATAACTCCACCATGCAGGTCTAGTCTTGTAGATCCCAGTGTACTGCATCCATATTGAAACAACCTAGTTTTCTACTGTACATGTCAGGAAACCCACACGAGCCAACAAAACATTCACATAGTTCAAGGATTTGACACAATTATTCTTTGTTTCTCAAAAACCCCTCTCATGCCAAATACACTCTGAGTACCATATTAATTGCCTAGGTAAAACGGACTAATTTGACAAAGTCTAAGTCAAAGGAATTCAACTCTCTCCATCATAGACAACCAATGCTGTGAGTGCAGTACATTCTATGAAGCATTCCTGAGTAAAGATACCATCTAAATCCTTCCATAAACCTCAATGAAATAGCTAAAGCTCTGAGGGGTTTGTAACAGTATATGTTAACACCCCCTCTATTTACCTCTGTCTGTACATGTAGTAGTCACACTAGTTTAACATTTAGATATTTACAATATACTCACTCTCCAGGGACTATTAAAGTGATAAAAAGGAGGACAGTAAAAGCATGAAATTCAATACTGAAAGCCAGAGGAAAACAGATGAAGCAGAGAGGTAAAGTAGAACTAGAAGCATGTCAGTATAGTGCAGACCTGTTCAGGAGTCCCAAATCAAGGACGTTCTCTTGTTTAAATAATATCTCTCTCCGCTCCGGTTTAGTGCATTCAGTGCTAAGCCATACCGAATGCATAAGGAGTCGGTTGTAGCCTACCTGTTTGTCTCTCTCGGTGGCAGTCAGAGCACTCTCCAGTTCCTCCAGGTCTCGTCTGAGGCTGCTGTTCTCTGCCTCCAGCCTCTCTCTGTGGTGGGCCAGCTGGGTCGAGCACGCCTCCTCCTCCTCCAGGCGCTCAGATAGGCCAGAGAGCTGCAGCTCCAGCCCACGCCGGGCCTTCTCCAGCTGGGCACAACGGTGATCTGACGCCTGGGCACACTCCTGCTCCTGAAGAGGTGGAGAAGAAGACAGGGATGAAGCACAGAGGGTCAGGAGGTGAGTAAGGGAGGAGGAGATGGAGCATGAACAGGAGGAGAGAGGCCTCAGGGTTGAGGGGTGAAACAGTGAGACAATGTAATAGTGGTGGAATGTAAAGGCAAAGAAGAGACACGACAGAGAGAGGACAGTAGGGTAAATCATTTCGCTTACATAGAGAGACAATCATATCCCAGACAGACAGATGGAAAACCAGCAGAATGCCTTGCATCAAGAGTACTCCAAGTCGTGAGACACTTATCCTCCCTTTCCCAACCCTCTCTCCAATATATAGTGGGAAAAAATCATCTCAGTGACGCGTCGAGAGAAAGAAAAACACTGACTTGATAAGCCAGTTTTACAATAACACAAATCATTTATCAACAGCTGTCCCAAACAGGACAGATTTGAAAGTCTGTCTTATTTGGTGCCTGGTTGATGAGTGTCAGCTATTTTCTAATGCACCAGTCATCATGGTCAAGGCATTTGGAATGAGGCTGAACTGCATACCCAAATATGTGTCAATTTGCAAATGTATCTTGACCACATGTTCCATCTGAATATATTTATATAAATGTGTTTGTGCTGTGCTCTTTCTTCATAATCTCTACTTTATCTACCCAGCTAGTGAGTTATGTCACATTTTTTAATTTTCCAAAACATAATTGGCACTCTCTTTTCCCAACCCTTAATACAGATTATCCAAAAGGTTGGCTGGTGTGTTAGGATAAATCACTGTCTCAACATTACCAGATAATGTGAAGATACTGTAAAAAAGTTAACAGTACAGACACACATGTAAACACATCAATGCCCTCTCTCTCACACACACACACACACACACACACACACACACACACACACACACACACACACACACACACACACACACACACACACACACACACACACACACACACACACACACACACACACCCTCCAACCCAACACACCAGTATACCCACAATAGTCAGTCTCTGTTCCAATGAGGTACTAAAGCTATCCCAGTCCAGTTCCTCTGGTTCAGGATCCACCTGCAGCCCGTTGGTCTCTTCCGAGTCAGAGAGGGAGTGGCCACGTCCCTGGCCCCGCTCCACAGACATCACCTTAACCCGACGCCTGTCAATCAACCTGTCAATTGACCTGTCAACACTCTCTACCTACCTACCGCACCTCAACAGTAACCTAACACCCTTACACAGTCCCTGTACTGCACCTGTATCAACTGCACCTCCTTAACAGGCCAGGTAGACTTATAGGTTGTAAATAAAGTTCCATGTAACACCTCTACCCTCTGCTTTTCTCTCCCTGTGATTGGTTAGCGGAGGTTCAGGAGGGTTCACTGTAGAAGAGAAGGTACTAATTCACGGTTTGGTCACCACGGTAACTCCACTCAGCACGCTGCGAACAGTCAGTCTCATTTCTCTCTCCACATAGCCCACTGTTTGATTTAGTGCTGCACACCTGCAGCGGTATGCCCTTAATCTCTCTCTCTCTCTCGGTTGCTTTCTCTTTCTCTCGGTTGCTTTCTCTTTTTTTCCTGCTCAATCAAATACTTTTCTCCCCTTTAATTTCAGTCTGTTGGTACTTGCTACTGTAATCCACACATTCCTCCTCTGCTCTCCTCAATTCTTTCTTCGCTTACAGTCCCCCAGAGTAGAAAACAGAATCCCACTTCTCTGTGTCCAGTCCTCCACTACTGTACTGCTCTCACACTGCAACAACAGCCTCTCCTCCTTTCCTCCCCCTCTTCTCCTTCGCTCCCTTCGCCTCACCCGTCCTGAAACAGGTGTCTCTCTCTCCCTAGTGGCAGAGGATCCAAAGGATTCCTGGAGGGACTGTAGGAAGGTGTAGGATGGCAGGTCATGTGAATGGCTTTAAGTTATCCTCTTCAGTCCCTTGGTAACACAACCCTTACACTGTCAAAGCAGTCAACTAAACAACACAAAGAGACGAAAACAAGGGCAGTGTCGCAAATATGACTCTTTTCTCTCTCTTCTCTCTCTCTGTTTAAATTAACAGCATAAAGACCTTATGTGCCCACCACGCCCACATAGTTTCAACAATGCCAGGGCATTCATCTAGACAGGGACACAAAGGCCATATTGTGCCTTAGGTTCAAGTGCAGCGGATTTTCTTGAATGAACCAGCAGACGAAGCGTAGAGACTAGGCTAGACTAAGCATACCCACTGGGCACAGACGTCAATTCAACGTCTATTCCACGCTGGTTCAACGTAATTTCATTGAAATGACATGAAAACAACGTTGATTCAACCGGTGTGTCCTCAGTGGGTTCTCTATCTGTATTGCTGTACGGAAGATAACATCAGTGGTTTTACATCAGTGCTTCATTAAGTAGTTAGTATTGAGGGTTCTCGTAAAACAAACCAACCAGGTGAAACGGAAAGCATTCTTGTTGTGGTTTTGAATGAACGTCCCTTCTGAACTGGACGGAAGCTTTTAAAGTAGAGGCTGAGACTTGACCACCACCTGAGCACGAGTTATGTAGACTATGTGACAGACCAAGACAAACCTAGTTTACCGCATTGATCATGTTTGAACAAAGTGTTTTGAAGGTTACTATGAAAGAATCGTTTGGCACCAAAACCAAACCTCATAAATAACCCTTCTGAATTCCTCAAAAACTAAAGCCTGCAGTGAATCTTCAAAACTTGACCACTGACTGAGCATAAACAATGTGAGGGAGGACAAGTATGCTACAAATGCCTCATCCAACCATGGCAAGCTTCCATCCATCTGCAGAAAAAACAGTGAAACAAAACATCTTCTCAAAAGATTGCTGTATTTTCAACATTATGTTAAGAGTTGTGCTGTGGACAGAACAGAGGAACCCGTTCATGTCTGCGTAAAAGCCTGCAGTAACACCCACATGAACTACACAGACCAGAGACACTCAGCATGCCCAGACAGTGTTCAAGCACCGCTCACATCCAACGCTAACACTGATCTTTTGTAGCAGATAACATGGGTGCCAAGTATGGATATGCATTCAGATGGATTTGGGTTGAAGGAATCTGAGAGACTCTCTTCTATCAGAGGAAGACCCGTTTGTGTTATCAATGACTGTCATTTGATTGTTCTGACCAAGCAACTGCTATTCCATTTCACATCATGGTTCCGTAGTTCGTTGTTAAAAAGATGTAGTACAGCTTCTATGAACTGAAGCAAATGTAATATTATGTGGCGCACTGTATTTCATTCAACTTTTGGTTGGAGTGATAGTCTTATCTTCCATATAGGCAAGGCTATAAGACTAAGCTACAGTAAGGAACTCACAGGTGCAGAAGTATACTAAGGACACAGAAGCCATTATGAAGGCTTTCTCGAAAGCCCCTATGGATGTGGAAGATTATGAAGGTACAGTTTATGTCCCTAGACAGGATAATATCCAGCTATTTCAAACAGCTTCCTTGCCAAACTGCATCCTTCTTCCCCCTCCAGAGAGAGAGAGAAGACTAGAGAGATCTATGTCTATTAGATTACAGGAAAACCGGAATCTAACCACATTAGACAGTGAGCGGCTGCTGCCTTCCAGGGTTTCTATGGCAGAAGAGAGAGTTGAAATAGAAGAGGTGGAAAGTTCAACCAACAGCCTCTGGTTGTTTTCACAATCAAACACTGCTGACATGAAATGGGATTATTCAAAAAATAAAAGAAAGCATATCCAAACAGTCACATATCTGATCCCTTGGGCAGCACCTTGGCTGGATACCTCTAAGAAAACCCTGTCTTACTCCCTCATCTTTCTCCCTTTTTCAACCTCTCTTCTGCCTGTCTCTCTCCCTACCTCACTTTCACTCTCCACACAGTTGAAACCAGTCCAGACCCTCTTTACCCTCTTCATCACTCTCCTTCTCTTTCTCTACCCTCTCCAGCACACACATTTGCAGTCCTTTCCTTGGGCCCTAGTACCTCTAAAACCATCCCAGACCCTCTGTACCCTCTCCTTCACACACACACACACACACACACACACACACACACACACACACACACACACACACACACACACACACACACACACACACACACACACACACACACACACACACACACACACACACACACACACACACACACAGTACAGTACAGTACATCTAAACCAGTCCAGACAGTCCGGAGACTACTGTTACTAGGGCATCTGGATAGCTCTGAAAAACGACTCCACATTTATTTACCATTAGCCGTAATTGAAGGGTAAACCGAGCACTTTTCTCTGTTTATGTGTCTTTGTCCTGACACAGCTTGAAACGCTACCATTTCATTTGGCTAACTTTTACTGGGGGAGCTAAATGAATTTTTTTTTTTTACAGGGGTGTCTGTAGGCAACAATGTATGGGAACATTAGAGTTGAAACAGAGATATTATGTTAACCAATGAGAAAGATAATGCATGATGTAACAAATAACACACGCACGCACGTGCACACACACACACACACACACACACTAAGAAGAAGGAATAGATCATTTCCTGATGACAGAGAAAGCTGGGAGGTGGTGTCCCTCTGAGCCCACCAGAACTCCGACCAGCTCCGACATCAGAAAACTACGGGATAATGAAGAAAGGGACAAACTTCCCTCGAAAACTGGGAAGTGCTCCTTAAGCAGGAGAAGTCAATGCTTTTAAAGGGAAATCCAAAATAACCTGCGTGTGAACGGTCAGCCATGAGGCAAAAGTTACGACTTCGAGATTCCAAATTACACTTCAATATGTCAAATTCAGACAGTGATAAACTGTGTGTGAAGAGAGCTGCAGTGGTACTTTTTAACTCCACGATGTGTTCCATTGGAGCAGGCTGAAGGGCGGCCTGACGGGTCTGCTAAGGAAATCAGCACCAGTAATGGCCAAATCCCCTAGGCTGGATTGGGAGCTTTCTTTGAAACCACTGGCAATACCACCAAATACACTCTCTCCCTCTCTCTTTTCCACTCACACTAAATCATTTGCCCTGGTGTGTGTTGCCTTTTCTACAACTTCTCTAGCCTGGTCCCAGATCAGTATGTGCATCTCTAACTGTTGTTATAATGACAGATCTGTACTTATCTGGGACTAGGCTACGACTTCTCCTCTGCAAGTCAGAACCCTATAACAGCCGCAGTAGCATAATAACTGTAATGCTAAGTAAATGCCAGACTGTTTGTCTGCTGCCTTCTTGACATAGATCTCTCTTGATGAACAGCTTTAATCTCATCTGGATCACCTGGATGAATAACTCAAAAAGTGATAACTTATCCTATCATTCTGCCACCCTTCTTTTCAATGGAAGGGAGCATGTCTATCAAAGAGTTCTCCTAGCAGTTAACCAATCAATCACTGTACTGCCTGAGGCCACAGAGCTGTATAATGCCTGTTATTGGCTCTGAGAGAATCACAATAAAAACACACAACATCTCTATCTTCTCTCTACAGTAAAACAATGTGCTGGAATAAAAACGGACACTGAGAGAAAGTATCATTAAAACAAGCTGGTACTGTCTGGCTCTTTTTCCCTCTTTCCATCTTTCCCCCTCTCTCTCTCTCTCTCTCTCTCTCTCTCTCTCTCTCTCTCTCTCTCTCTCTTTCTTTACTTCTTTCTTTCTTTCTTTCTCTCTCTCTCTCTCTCTCTCTCTCTCTCTCTCTCTTTCTTTACTTCTTTCTTTCTCTCTTTCTCTCTTTCGCTCTCTCTCTCTCTCTCTCTTTCTTTACTTCTTTACTTCTTTCTTTCTCTCTTTCTCTCTCTCTCTCTCTTTCTTTACTTCTCTCTTTCTCTCTTTCGCTCTCTCTCTCTCTCTTTCTCCAGAGACATATCATTATCTAGTGAGTATTATTCGCTGGCGGTTGAAGTAATAACTACGTTCAGAATCCCTTATCATGCACAAATTTGCCCTTGCAGACACATCCCATCCATGCCATTTGTCAAGTGACGAAGCTCAATGGAAACCAGATCGACTAACAACACAATGAACGACTGACAACGTCAGAAAAAGTTGTGTACACAACATATGGCGAAGAGAGAGAAACCGAGGGAAGGAGAGAGAGAAACAGAGGGAAGGAGAGAATCAGATGGACAGAGATACAGACAGAGAGAGGGAGAAAGGACAACAGACAGAGAATTGGGTGAAGGTAAGGGGGACTTAGAGAAAACAGACGTTTAGTAAATGGAGACTTACAGCTCTGTATTTAGCGGCCACCTCATTCTTGTCCTTGCCGAGTTGTGTGTTCTGTTCCTCCAGCTCTTGCACCCTGGCTAGCAGACGGTCGCTCTGCTCTATAGCCCTCCTCAGCTCCTCTCTCTCCCTCATCCCTGCCTCCTGGGTCTGAGTCTGAGCTTGAGTACACTGCTGCAGCGACAGAGACCCAACCTGCAGCAATACATACACACAGACAACGCTCCTTTAGCTGGCTGGCTGGCTCTCGCTGCTGTCTGGAGTCTGGACTGCTCCCCCATCACACACACACTCTCTCTCTCTCACACACACACACACACACACACACACACACACACACACACACACACACACACACACACACACACACACACACACACACACACACACACACACACACACACACACACACACACACACACACACACACACACACACACACACACACCTCTCTCTCTCTCCAGATGGGGCCTTCTCCTGGCCCACTCTCTTTAAAACAATATAAAATGTCCTCCTGTGGGCTGCTGCTCCCCTGTTGAACCAAAGACCTCTGGACAAGGAAAGCAAATACCTCAATACTGCTGCTGCTGCTGTCGTCGCAGTGTCATCTAACAGCTCTGATATTGACAGGTGAGAAATAAGAGAGAGCTGGGCTTATGGAAACGTACACAGAGCTATAGTGTGTGGAGAGAGATAACATCTGTTCATGTTATCATACTTTAACATGTACGTGGAGGAGAATCCATCAGAATAGAGCAAAGTGATTCTTAAATCGTAGCTAGATCAGTCAGACATTTACACGAACACCTGATTCTGTTGTCTGTCAATGAATCAATTGATATCGTCCCAGAGGGAATTTTACTGTAATTCTCTGGAAACCCTTCCAGACCATTCCATATATTGTCCTATACAATATCTCCAGCTGTTCCTGTCACTGTAGGAGTTTCATCCTCACGTACAGTACAGTGCATTCCAGGAAGTGAGCTGTACCTGGCACGCAAGGGTCAGAGGTTAGAGGTCAGACAGCTGGTGAGCTGCTTAGTGAAGACAGATGGAGATGACAGAATGTTAATGATATCTTTACATGTTTACCAAGTACCAGCCCTTGTCTTTGTCCATGCGTCTTTCTCATCAGCACCATATAGCCTCTGACCGTAACACATCCCCTACACCAGTCCATGAGTTTTCTTTAGCTAAACAGTCCTCTATCAAAGGTTGAGCCCCCTGACAAGTTATCACAAACATACAATAACACTCTCAGTGGAATGCAGCCTGCCATGAGAAAATTGGGCCTGCTTCTCTAAATCCAATGTTTTTTCTTTCAAATACTTTAGGTGCACTTGATTGAGCTTGGCAGCTTGCCCAGAACAACAGAGCCAATGGAATTGTCCCAAAAGTGCACATCAGGCCACCTGGCACACCAGACAATTAAGCTAAATGAAGTTATTGAAAGAAAACAAATAGTATTTTGACCTGCAGGTCTGAGTCCCAGGAACGTTCCAAAGGGATTCGAGGTGAATCAGAGGGAACAACAGAGGTTTAGGAACTAGCTCTCTCAGTCCAGTGTATAGTCAGCTCAAGTGCCCTCTCTGCTATAGAGTCTTACAGCCAACCAAAATACAGTGGTAGAGAAGGCGTAGTGCGGTCACCAAGTTCGCAGTCTCATTCATTTGCACTGCTCAGGGAAGGGAAAATGCCACTCCTGGAGAACGGTAATGCATCCAGGCTTTTGTTCAAGTACAACGCTAATACATCTGATTCAAATAATCTGATATATTGTAAAACTAAAGGCTAGATAGGTTATTTGAATCAGATGTCCTGGGTGCACACACTGCAGCCCACTGTTTAAAGTGCATATTGGCGCAGCGGTCTAAGGCACTGCATCTCAGTGCAAGAGGCATCACTACAGCCCCTGGTTTGAATCTAAGCTGTATCACAACCGGTTGTGATTGGGAGTCCCATAGGGCGACGCACAATTGGCCCAGCATTGTCCGGGTTTGTAAATAAGAATTTGTTCTTAACTGACTTGCCTAGTTAAATAAAGGTTAAATAAAAAATTAATCGTACTGGTGACTGAACCAGCCTAAAACTGTGTCTCAAATGCCACCCCAAAAGTAGTGCACTAGGGAATAGGGTGACACTTGGGATGTACATCATGCCTGATATTGTATTTGTGTGATAAACTAAGCCAGACTATCAATGCGTTCTCGTGCATACTTGATCTCTGGAACAACACTTCATATGACGGTACAGAAACGTCCATATTTGAAGTATTCTACATGGCACTGAAGTGCACTTGGCATGTAACCTTGGCCTACATGCTGTCCAGAACAATGAGAAGTCTCGCAGCCATCATTTAGACTTTTACTGTGCACCAGGGCAAATCAATCTTCTCTTATTTTCTCTCTTTACCTAACAAGAATCTACAAGCAATTCTGGCTCGAGTACAAAAGCATAAATTTGTAGTTTCCTTGTGTGGAAAAACAGATGTGAACAAAATTTCCACAGCTCGATCTAAAGAAGTTTGAAAAGGAAAGCTGTGTAAAACACACACACACACACACACACACACACACACACACACACACACACACACACACACACACACACACACACACACACACACACACACACACACACACACACACACACACACACACACACACAGAGCAATAGAAAACCTGTCGCAGCTTGAGCCAAGGTATCTGTGTCACTGGAAAAGAGCTGTCATTAGCCCAACTCTAACCCTAACCTCAACAAAGGGTTTACCTCTTCAAACTCATGTACAGTTTGTCAACTAACAATGACAGGGAAACATTGAGTCAAGTGTCTGTGGGCATTTGCCTTGTTGTTCAAATATGATTTAAGATGTGTGTTTTTAACCAACATTGAGGATATACACACTGAGACACACCTGAACTTCCCTCGGCTACAGTCAGGTGAATAGACAGTATTTTACTTGTCAGGGCTGGATTTATCGTCGCACTTAACATCATTCTGCACATTAGCTCCATAGCCCTCAGTACTGCTAAGCATGGGGAAGATATTTAAGGTGACACATCAATGGTTCACCTTTCACATAATCACAGTGCTAAGCTATATAAGCATTGGGTATTGTCTGTGTGAATAAGGCAGCTAACCCTGATGAACCTCTGTCTTTGTTAATGTACATCCCCTGCTGCTTGATGAATGGGACTTATTGTGGAGCAGAGCGTTTGTGTTTTGACTTGAGGTGGGAGGATGTTTGTCCAATCAGAAAATGTCAAAACACATATACAGGAGCATGCATGCACACACATATGTACACATACGCACGCACACACATCTACATTTATGCGATTTGTGCACATTGTTACTTTTCAGTGAACTGATCTTTCCATTTGATCAGAAGATACCTTTATTTTTCTCTCCCTCTCTGAACTTCACACTCACTTTTTTCAAGGACAGAGTGGCAGATCCCCGAATAAAGTCCCTCTCATTGATACCGTTTCTGCACTGTTAGTCATTTTATCAGTAACTTATTGTATTAATCAACAGTATGATAAAAGTGTTTGGCCAGTAACCGAAAGGTTGCTGGTTCGAATCCCAGAGCTGGCAAGGTGGGAAGATCTGCTGTTCTGCCCTTGAGCAAGGCAGTTAACTGCTCCCCGGACGTGGATTAAGGCAGCCCCCTGCACCTCTCTGATTCAGAGGGGTTGGGTTAAATGCGGAAGACACATTTCGGTTGAATGGATTGTTGTACAACTGTAGGAACAATTCTAGTACTGGGAAACCAATGATATCTCAACTCCAAGATACTGCAAAGCCCTTAAATGCCTGGAATGTACAGTACTTTCACTGCAATGACCTGAGGGTATCTGTACTGTACCACCCACTGGTTTCTCATCAGTCTGTGTAAAATAATACTAAGCCCTACAATCTTAACGTACACGGTTTCACTTCATAATAAGAAGGTTGTGATGATTTTAAGCAACAACTATTAACATAACTCTGAACCACTACAACACATATAAAGCTAGGCTATGTCCTTAAACACACACAGTACTACTCTAAACAATGCCAGGTGGTTGAAGTGCAGCCCAGCCCAATCTGTAGCAGATTGGTCCGGCCTCTACCTGAACTCTAGTAGGTCCAGGTCACGGAGGTAAGCACACAGACCCTTTGATCACCCGACCACTACACATGCAGGCTTACATCTACAGGTGCTGCGTTTGATCTCTGGGTGCATGTACGCTATTTGATTGCAATTAGATCAATGACATGATTGTTTTCATATGATTCGATTTCATAAGCCAAGGCCCGAGATAGAATTTGTTCAGTACAGCTGTTTTGGGATGCTGAAGAATTCCAACACAGAAACATAGAGCGACAGCAGTCAAACTAGAGCTCCTGGTGATTTAACAATATGCCACGTTCATGAAACACCCACCATCATTGGGAAAATCAAAACACTGTAGTAAAACTCTACATTTCAATTGAGTTTATTTCATTACAAGGTGAGTCTGGTAGGTGTACACTATACCGTACCTGACCCATACACACTGTGCTGTAATGTCTTTACCCATAATAAACAGTATTATTAAGGTGCGAAAATCACACCGCTTTTGATGCCTTCAAAAGCTCTGTGTGTGTGTGTGTGTGTGTGTGTGTGTGTGTGTGTGTGTGTGTGTGTGTGTGAGAGAGAGAGAGATCCCACATGGTCTCCAATGGAGAGAGACAGGCTGATGTCACAGGCTCGTTGATCACACAGAGATATCATCCATCTCAGATCTGACTCACACACTGCTGTACCATCCAATCTGAAGTACCACTCACTCTCAGTATAACTAAACACGCAAGCCTGACGGAAAACTCTAATATATTACATCCTTTCAGAGAACTTTGAGACCAATATTGATTTTCAACAATTCAACCAAACTATCCCCTGAAAACACTTCCTGTTTCCTCAACACAAGATCCCATGTCTGATTGACAGTCTGTTTGCATTCCTTTGCTGCATCGGTGTGAGTCTCTCCAGACAGACAACATTATCACTGTCTGTCAAAGCCATAAACACTCTCTCAAGGTTAACTAACCACTAGGGAAGACTGTTACTCTTCCCTGCTGAAGAGGCAGCAAGTAAAACAACAAATTCCTCCTCATTCAGTCACTGATGTATAAGTTCACTCACTCCCTCCCCCTGCAGGAAGAGTAGAGACCAACACTAGACCCCTAACTCAGGGGGTAGGCCTCCTGCAGAACAGAGGAGGGGCTGTAACCAATTTAACAAGCATGGAGAGAGAGAGAGCGAGACAGACAGAAACAGAACCAGACACAGAGAAGTGGATCCAAAGAGAAGGAGGAGAGGTGGTTCTTACGTGTGCCAGTGGCTTGCTGTGGATGGCGATGATGGGTCTGTACTGACGGAAGTCTGTCTGGATGACACACACTCTCTTCTCCATCCTCACATCTCTGTCTGGGAGCTACACTCCATCCTGTCTTCACCCACCGGCCTCTGGGGAGCAAGTGTGTGTGCTCGCCGGTGCTCTGGGGAGTGTGTGTGAGTTTGTGAGTGTGTGTGTGTGCATGTGTGCTCGCTGCAGCCCTGCTACCTGACCCTGAGAAGAACAGATCTGTCTGGAGAAAGGGAGGAAGGGGGGAGGGATAGAGAAAGGAGGGATCTGACGTGCAAAAAGAAAACAGAAACGAGCTTGAACATTCCCCCCAAACACCTCCCTCTCCTCCTCCCTCCACACCCTCTTTAAAGCTCCACCACCCACTGACAGGGGCACAACACACAGAGACCGTCTGCCCCCACCTCCCCTCCCCGGAGGAAAGCTCTATGTTAACCCCCTACACACTGCACAACTACGGTGAAAATTCACAAAGGGGATTCAGTGAACCTGCTAAAAAGATAAATCATCTTTAATTGTTTGCATCTATTCAGTGTACCGTGTCAGTGTAATTAGTCAAAAGGTAATGACAGCAATGTTTTCTGTAACAGAGCTCTCTACTCTGAGTACTCTGTAATTCTGAGCACAGTAATCAGTGCAGCCAAACTGAAAATGCTGAGGCAGAATTCCCTTGATCCTCCGTGAAATCGAAATACCTGCGGAGTTTCATTATAATCAAACCAAACACTGACAGCAAAACATGTTTTATTATAGCTTTACTGATCAAACACACAGGAAATATTGTGCATGCATTAGAAAAGTAAAAAATGGAGTGTCTACACTACTTATAAATAGTTGATTAATTAACGTTTATTACTTGAAAGCTATTCTAAAGCATTACCAACATCCATCGGTATTTCCCCACATTCATCCGATCTGTCTGTAGTCATTAAATTCTCTCTATACAAACACTTCCTACAGTACCTGACATAACCTGTCCTTTCCAGGTTAAGCTCTTTAGAACTCACATCTGACAGGACTTTTCTCCTGCAGACTACATCCCAACATCTCTACAGGCAGGGAAAGAGATAAGGACGCCATGCGTGACATTACGTGTTTACTTAGTAGGTGGAAGAAATGACAGGGAGGATGATTGGTTTGTTTCATCTTGGGGCATGCAGAGGACAGGTCATTTCACTTTTTAATCACCATGACAGTCGAAAATATTAATTTCACCAGCATTATCTGACAAAGAAGATCGCATGACAGTACATTTCAGAGTTTTCCACAAGCACCAGGTTGAAGCAGATGGAGTTGAAGAATTTGACCTCGCTGGAGATGTCAAGTTCACTTTACTGTACCATTTTACCTGGATGACTTTGTTTAAAAAATCAAGGCTTTTTCTGCACTAGGTCAAACTGTACCAACATTCCTGTTATGAAAACCTCCGACGCCATTCAATCAAACCCGCAGTTTGGTATTTGCTGTAAGCTGTAGCTGTTTTCCCATGGTGAAAAAAAAGTAGTAACACCAGTCTTTTTTTTTTTACCTTTATTTAACTAGGCAAGTCAAGTTAAGAACAAATCATTTTTTACAATGACAGCCTACCAGGGAACAGTGGGTTAACTGCCTTGTTCAGCGGCAGAACGACAGATTTTTACCTTGTCAGCTGGAGGATTCGATCCAGCAACCTTGCGGTTACTGGCCCAATGCTCTAACCACTAGGCTTCCTGCTGCCCAAGTTTCACCGAAGCTGTGAGATGTCTTTTATCATTCCTCCTCCTGACAGTGTCCCAAAAGGGACTATAATACACACACACAGCCCATGCTGTTATCATTTAATGTGTATCACGCCAAACAAAAACCCCATTCACTAAGATGTGGCTCCGAGCCAGAACACAACCTTGATGATAAGCCGTACAAGAGCCTTGGAGGAGGAGGAACAATTATTCCACTGGCATCTAACTGGCTCTATCACAGAGGCTAGGGTTGAGAGGCCTGAGGTGAAGACATTTAGGAGACTGGGAGATGGATTTAGTACATTTATTAAAGAAAGGGTTGGTATAAAGGCTGGGAAGCCAATGCGTTAGAATTCAATCAAACTATCATCTGTTGGCTGCCAGGATACACAACTCTTATTCTGACAACTGGAAGCAGTCTACCTGAGTGGAAGCAGTCTACCTAAGGCACTGCATCTCAGCGCTAGAGGTGTCACTACAGACACCCTGGTTCAAATCCAGGCTGTATCACAACCGGCCGTGATTGGGAGTCCCATAGGGCGGCTCACAATTGGCCCAGCGTCGTCCGGGTTTGGCCGGTGTAGGCCGTCATTGTAAATAAGAATGTTTTCTTAACTTACTTGCCTAGCTAAATGAAGGTAAAATAAAAAACACAAACATGTAAAAACAATTATTTGTCTGCAAAAGAGGGGGGGGGATGTTTCACTCTGCATACAAGTTCATGAGACAATTACAACTGATATGTGATATGTTTGTCAATACAGTTTGAGTAATCAAATCGGCGTGCTTCGAGTCCCAAAAACTGTTGAGGAATCACCTGCAGGTCTTCAGGAGAGACACAGCTAATAAAGAGTCTTGGATGGTTTGGTCCATGGTCATAATGCACCACATTGATTATCCTCATAGGAAGATGCTATCAAACCACCTTATATGACCACCTAATGACAGGCTTTTACCTGGTAATTGCTATAATCTCACTGCCTAGTATGTGGGTGTAATGATAGGGCCCAAAGCACTGTGCACTGTGTGATGCCATCTCTACTGCTCCAGTTAAAAGTTGCTCGTAGGCACAGATCTAGGATCAGCCTACCTTCCTTAGATCCAAACCTTTTTGGGAGTGAAAATCTAAAACTGACCTAGGATCAATTTCTAAGGGGCAACTTGGAGCTGCTCTGTCGTGCTCTAGCATGATCATAGCAGCAGGTCTGCGGGTGCATGACGCACATTTTTGGAATCTGATTAATTGTGGGTTGGTGCCGTGGTAACATTTTGCCTCATACTATACAGTCGCCCAGTACATCCTTCAAATAAACCATAACTCTGGCAGAGAAGGGCCCCCTCGTTTCAGTGTCATCATCCCATCTACGTATACCTTATGACATTTCACATATGTTGTGGTCTGAATCGCAAGAGTATTCAGGGGATCCGCATTGCAGTTTATTAGACAAAGTGGTTGTGGTTAGGTGACAGATTTTAAGCCATGAATGAATGAAAAGCGAGGAGAAAATACACACCAAGATGCACTGAGAGGATTTGAAAGCAGGCTTACTAAAATACATGGTCATCACATGAGTACCAATCTGTAAGCACACATACTGCCCCAAAGCCTCATCACTGAACTGTATGATGAGTTATAGCATGTTGACATTGTGTCAGCTATGATTTGTGACTGACATTCTTTCAGGATTCTACAGTACCAGCGTAAAAACAGTTTCTAATTTACAGTATGTGCTAGCTGTGGCTAACCCGGAGGTCTGAAAGAGAATTATGCATCACTAAACATTTGTTATTTCATGTCTAGAAGATGAAATACCTTACTACTGGCTTCTCGTTAACATCATAGTGCAAGCGGGAACTATCTCCATAAATCACGTAAGGGCGGTCTGGTGTTACGGTGCTGGGATATACTACAGTATATACATGCTTTATTAATCTGTGGAGGAGCTCATAAGAAGAGATGACCGAGATGGTGGGGACTGTAGTTCATGTTCCAGGGCTGTGCATGTATAATATCATACTGTAGGATCTTATACAAGTCACGAGATCTAATCATTTTTAAAAGGAAAGTAAAGAGAGCCCCTCCAAGTCCATGTGAGACACTCCACAATATTTAACGAAATATGGTAGCATTCTGTTCAATATTGCAAGTCTTCGCTAGGTAAAGCCCCGCCTTATCTCAGTTCACTGGTCACCATAGCAGCACCCACCCGTAGCATGCGCTCCAGCAGGTATATTGCACTGGTAATCCCCAAAGCCAACACTTCCTTTGGCCACCTTTCCTTCCAGTTCTCTGCTGCCAATGACTTGAACAAATTGCAAAAAAAATCTTATATCTCCCTCTCTAATTTTAAGCATCAGCTGTCTGAGCAGCTTACCGATCACTGTACCTGTACACAGCCAATCTGTAAATAGCACACCCAACTACCTCATCCCCATATTATTACTTACCCTCTTGCTCTTTTGCACCCCAGTATCTCTACTTGTACATCATCTGCACATCTATTACTCCAGTATTAATGCTAAATTGTAACTATTTTCACCTCTATGGCCTATTTATTACCTCCCTACATTTGCACACACTGTACATAGATTTTTATATTTTATTTTGTGTTATTGACTGTATGTTTGTTTATGTGTAACTCTGTTGTTTTTGTCGCACTGCTTTGCTTTATCTTGGCCAGGTCGCAGTTGTAAATGAGAACTTGTTCAACTCGCCTACCTGGTTAAATAAAGGTGAAATAATTTTTTTAAGATTAAATGGTAATTTATCAATATCAGTTGATGAGAATTTAGAATGGAACATATAAGCCTCTATGGCTTTTCTAAGCTCATTTTAGCTTGTTCCCACAAACAGTGTGACAGTCCCTGAAACTTTTTCTTTGATGATTTGACATACTATACCATGTCTCAAACTCATTGCACACAAGGCTTAGTCTCTGCAGGTTTTTGCTCCTCCCTGTTTGTTTGTTTGTTTGTATTTACCTTTATTTAACTAGGCAAGTCAGTTAAGAACAAATTCTTATTTTACAATGACGGCCTACCCTGGTCAAACACACACACGCTGGGCCAATTGTGCCCCGCCCGGGATCGAACCAAGGTCTGTTGTGACGCCTCTAGCACTGAAATGCAGTGCCTCAGACCGCTGCGCCACTCGGGAGCCCTTGTACTTGATTGATGAATTAAGGTCACTGATTAGCAAGTAGCTCTCCTCACCTGGTTGTCTAAGTCTTAATTAAAAGAAAAAAACTAAAAACCAGCAGACACTAGGCCCTCCAAGGAATGCGTTTGACACCCCTGTACTAGACAATTCAGTCAAGTCAAGCTGCTTACTGGGCTATGAGTCATTCAGATCCTGCACTCTAGTGGTCAATCTGTAGTCAGGTACATTCTAGATGTTCTCTATTGTAGATGCACAGTAGAGAGGCACAAGCAACATGTTTAAAATTTGAGCTATTCCATTTATTATTGTAACAAAGTTGTAGAGTGGATTGCACCAGCAAATGATGCACAATACTATTCAATAGTATAACCTCAACTCTGTACTTTAATACTATCATAACACATCGTATAAGTCCATCTATGAACTCAAACATGAGATGTGCATACTACATAATATATATTAGTAAAGATCTTACTAATTACAAGGTACTGAAGGTGGCTGGCTATTCTCCTCGATATACAACAATGTTCTTGTCAGTCTCGTGAATCTTGACCTCGTAGAGAAGATTGGCTGGTAGCTGCTTGACCATGTTGTCCCAGATATATACAGCCACGTTTTCTGTTGTGCTGCACAGCAGACAAAAAAAAACGTTAAACCATGGAAACTCTGAATCGCGTGCTGCGAACTGAAAATCCACCCGTTACTCATAAACATAAGGCTACGGTCCAGTAGAGGAGCACACACCTAACAACATTGGCAAAGTAGGGGACGTCCTTATCCAGGTTTTTATGGTCCAACGGAATCATGATGACTTCCTGTATCAGGATTATACATGAGTTTGTAAATAACACAGTAATAAATTAATGCACATTTTCCTTATTCTCTATAAATGTGCTATAAATGTGAAATGAATGAAGAAATTAATAGTCTAGCAGCCTACGTTATCAAAGCATAGCCTTCGCTTCAAATCAAAAATTCAAATCCAGGATTGGAAGAAAGGGAGGGTCTCACCTCGATGTGTTGCTTCAGATCTGTAATGTTCATCACCATGCCTGTGTGACGATCGATCTGGAGATGGACAAAGAGAAGCTCTGTGACGGTCTGTGTGTCTCCAACATCCATTACCAAGGAGGCAGACTGCTTTCATATCATGAGAGTGTCATGTGATTTACTGGTGTGTTTCTACCACTAACAACCATGACAACGTTTTGTAAGTCGTTTTTTTATGAATATGGTACGACGCAAAGTCTCAGGTGGGACTTACCTTTCCCCGTACCGTCACCTCTACTACAAATACAAAAACACAACAGAGCCTTAGATAAACATTGAGTTAGACCCAGTTTGAAGTTATGGAACAGGCCAGCTATGTAACCTATAGGCCAACTGTGAATCAGACAATAACTGACAACAGAATTGGTCCTACGTGCATGGTTTGGATGAGACCTTGACCAATGACTGACCTTTATAGTTGTGTCCATGGCCATTGGGATTGTTGCACTTCCCAAATATCCTCTTGTTTACCTCATCACTCAACGTCGGGCTGGAGAGACAACGCAATACATGATGTTTCAATTCAACAAATAGATCATAAAAACGTTTAACAATTTTAAGAAGTTGATGGCTTAGCTGTCTCTACAATAGAACTACAGATCCCATGATCTTCCGGGATTGACGCAACAGGTTATACTCGATTCCAGTTTCGTGGCGTTAAAACTCTCCCTTCTATCAAATAAAACGGCTCACTAGAAACACAATAATATCCAAATGCTTTCCATCTTGCACTCATCTTGCCTCTGCAGCAGTTTCTAGATGGCAACCCTGCATTAAGCTGCCTATTGCGTCGTCGTTTTCAACAACAACAAAAAAGGATTGCACTGGTACCTGTGCAATCGATGGCACGCGCTGAAACTCTGGACTCGTGTGATGTATCCAATGCGCTCTGCTACTTCGTTTCTTGAATCGGCTTGTGCCATTGCAATAACAGATGAACACAAGTAAACAATGTAATTAATAGTCGTCGCAGATGCCGTTAAATAGGTTATGCTGCGCGTGTGGAGAATTGAGTCCACGCCCCCCTAGTCTTTTCATGTCATTCAACGCGCAGCGACAATAGAGTACCACGGTATGAGTTATACTACCCATAAAACCTAGCAGTCAAACGGAAATGGTTCCAATAATTTTTCCTTCATACATTTTTCCCCATGGGCATTTAAAAAAATAATAATTTACAAACTAAAAGCTGTGTTTCGTGTAGGCTTACCCTAGCGTGACATTTTGATAACCGTGTAAACCTCTAGGCCAAGGAGACTGTCAATATATTCGCCTGTATTTACCCGCAAAAACATCTCCAGCTATTACCACGAGCCCATCCTCCCTAATTAAGGTGCCACCAACCTCCTGTGCACAATACCTGTTAGCAAAGGTGTCAGCTAGAGATGACGTGCAGGGATTTGTAGTCTTCCATGATGCCAATTAGCGTTTTCGAATCCGAAAGTAAATACAGCCGACTATATTGATCAAAGTCACCATATCCGAGAGAGATTTACATGGTTATCAAAGCGTCAAGCCAGGGTAAGTCTACACGAAACACGGCCCTTATTAAGTGTTTCTAAAAATTCCCCATGGGAACAATTAATGGTGAAAAAACCATTGGAACTACTTCCCTGTTTGACCGCTAGGTTTTATGACACCTCCACTGTGGGGCTCTAAACCAACTAATATTTTGCACGCAGCACAAACGATGACATCACTCTGTATGGTAATGAGAGAACCTTAAAAATAAAAGCCCACCTTTCAAAACATTGCAGTGTGGATAACGCACAACACCCGAAGTCCCTGCGACTCACACGGAGGAAGACATTGTAATGAACTTGTCAAACAGATCTATATCTGACACATGCTCATCTGCCTTAGGTAAGGGACTGTCATTTGTCCCAACGGCACAGGCCAATGACTTTAATACCGTTATAGACTTCCAAAGTTTTTCCGCAGCTTGAGATTGACTGAATTCTTTGGTAATGGGGTTGCTCCCTTTGCACCTGCCAATGTAAATACATTGAATGAGACAAGTAACCAGACAGGACATAGTGTTAATGATCTTCTCATTGATAACCAGAATGACAATGAACTTGACTCTCGCTCTGAGGACATGATAAGGGAAAATACATATTTTAAGAGAAAAAGCACATGTATACCTCCCAAAAGAAATACCTCTCTCGAAAAATACTGTCACCTAGTTGAGAAAGATGTACATAATCTCCTGGCTAAGAAACAAGAATACAAGATATTCCGCAATATGTCGAAAGCAGAGAAAGAATCTCTTATGGAACTCAAGAATGACTCCACTATCATTATAAAACCTGCCAACAAAGGAGGTGCAATAGTGATGTAAAATGCTGCAGACTATGGAAAGAAAATTCTCAGAGATAATTCATTTTGCAAAGACTCCCTAGGGATCCTACTAATCAATTCAAGTCTCTGATCCATGATGAACTGTTTTAAGTTTTTGAATGAAGAGGAAATTACAAAGACAGAATATGCATATATGAAAGTTGACTGCCCAAACACACCTGTCATTTACACTCTCCCCGAAATTAAAAAAGACGCCAGCTATACCAGGTTGGCTTATTGTGAGTAGTAACCGATCTCTGACAGAGAACATTTCAACCTTTGTAGACCATTTTGTGAAGCCCTGGGTGAGCTCTCTCCCCACGTACACCAGAGACTCTTGATTTTATTAATCTCCTTAAATCTGTGCTCTATACCAGAAAATTACATTTTTTGTACTTTTGATGTTACCATCCTATATACTAACATCTCCCACCAGGGTGGCCTTGAGGCCCTCATGTTCTACCTCAATAAACATCCCCCTAATGCTCTAACCAGCACCAATTGTATTGTGGACTTGGCTGAACTGTTACTAACCTCCAACAATTTTCTCTTCAGAGGAGCCTTTTCCTCCAGACCAAAGGGACAGTGATGGGAAGCACTGCAATGCTCCTAATTATGCTAACATGTATCTAGGAATGTTTGAAAAACAGGTGGTGCTGAATCCAGAACTTAACCCCTTTCTCCCCAATATTTTCCTCATTCTGAGACATTTAGATTATATTTTCCTGATCTATAGTTTATACAGGGACCCAGGAAGAACTATTGGAATTCCATGCCTATCTAAACTCTATGAATGAGCACCTTCGTTTCACCATTAACTATGACCTATCCCAAAGCAGTTTTCTTAATGTGATGGTTATTATGGGCAAAACCTCCCTCTACAGATCTCTACAGGAAACCTACGGATAGGAACACCCTCCGTAGAGGGGACCACTTCCATCCATGTCCACTCATTAAAAGTCTCCCTTTAAGTCAATTCAGCCTCATTAAAATGATATGTAGCTCTGATGCTTCGTACCAGAAACAGACCATGGACTCACACAAAGGTTTAAGGAAAGGACGTATAAAGAAAATTGGGTAAAACATGACAATGATTGTTTTGAAGGGCTAACAGTTGGAAAACCTTCAACCAAAATTAAAAGAAAAAGCTTATGCTTTTGCTTCACCCGATACTCACCCTTGGGGAAGGCATTTAACAGGAAGCACTGGAACATTGTTGACACTGACCCACAACTGAAACCCATCTTTAACATTCCCCACGTATTGTCTTTAAAAGACCCCCAAACGTGAGAGACATTGTGGCCAAATCTGATTACCCCCCTGAAAAAAGGGAAACCTTGGACGGGGTTTCACGAGTGGACAAAAGGAACACCTATGTGAGAATGCTGTTCATTGACTACAGCTCAGCATTCAACACCATAGTGCCCACACAGCTCATCACTAAGCTAAGGACCCTGGGACTAAACACCTCCCTCTGCAACTGGATCCTGGACTTCCTGACGGGCTGCCCCCAGGTGGTAAGCGTAGGTAATAACACATCTGCCACGCTGATCCGCAACACTGGGGCCCCTCAGGGGTGCGTGCCTGGGCCCCCTACTGTAGTCCCGGTTCACCCACAACTGTGTGGCCAGGCACAACTCCAACACCATCATTAAGTTTTCTGACGACACAACAGTAGTCGGCCTGATCACCGACAACGATGAGACAGTAGTCTATGGTTTGGGTGGTTGGAGTCTGACAATATTCCGGGCCTTCTTTTCACACCGCCTGATATAGAGGTCCTGGATGGCAGGGAACTCGGCCACATTGATGTACTGGACTGTCCTCGCAACCCTCTGTAGTGCCATGCAATCGAGGGCGGGGCTATTGCCATACCAAGCAGTGATGCGGCCAGTCAATATGCTCTCAATGGTACAGCTGTAGAAACTTTTCAGGATTTGAGGGCCCATGGCAAACTTTTTCAACCTCCTGAGAGGGATGAGGCACTGTCACACATTCTTCACAACTGTGCGTGTGTGTGTTAGAACCATTTTAAGTCTTTAGTGATTTGTACACCAAGGAACTTGAAGCTGTCTACCTGCTCCACTACCGCCCTGTCAATGTGGATGGGGGCGTGCTCGCCCCCCCTTTTCCTGTAGTCCACAATCAGCTCCTTGGTCTTGCTGACGTTGAGGGAGAGGTTGTAGCTCCGGCACTACACTGCCAGGTCACTGACCTCCCTGTAGGCTGACTCATCGTCGACGGTGATCAGGCATACCATCATCGTGTCGTCAGCAAACTTGATAATGGTGTTGGAGTCGTGCGTGGCCGCACAGTTGTGGGTGAACAGGGAGTACAGGAGGGGACTAAGAGCACACCCCTGTGGGGCCCCTGTGTTAAGTGTCAGCGTGGCGGAGGTGATCTTGCCTCTAGTGATCTTGAGTCAGGAAGTCCAGGATCCAGTGGCAGAGGGAGGTGTTCAGACCCAGAGTCCTAAGCTTGGTGAACAGCTTGGATGGGATAATGATGTTGAATGCTGAGCTGTAGCCAATGAACAGCATTCTCACATAGGTATTCTTCTGGAGAGCAATTGAGATTGCGTCGTCTATGGTTCTGTGTTGGCGGTATGCAAATTGGAGTGGGTCTAGGGTGGCTGGGATGGTGGAGTTAATGTCATAATTTAGTGCCATAACCAGCCTCTCAAAGCATGAAGCCTTAGAGTTCTTAGGAACAGGAATGATTGTGGTCATCTTAAAACATGAGGGGATTACACACTGGGACAAGGAGAGGTTAAAAATTCTGTGCATGCTCTGAGAACGCTCTCTGGAATACCATCGGGGCCCGCGACCTTGCGGTTGTTGACCTGATTAAAATCGCTTCTCACGTCGGCCTCGGAAAGCGAGACCACCCAATCTTCTGGGTCGGTGATGGCCCTCACACCCGGCTATTATAGAGCCAAGTCTTTTTGTGCTTTAGTCAATTTCCCTATAACTAATAGCCATGCTAAACATTCCTGAAGAATGAAAAAGCAAACAGCATTTCTATATTTTTTAACAGATGATATAATAATAATATAATAAAATAATACAATGGGTTCTGTCAAGAATATAATTGAAAATAATAATCAATAATGAAATTAATATAATCAGTGAAGTCTTCAAGCATTGTGGGTGTGTTACACTGTGTATACTCTATTTTCACATACAGCATGTTCTCTGGCTTTATGAAATTAATATATCTCTTTATCACTACTACCATCAATACTCCTCCAGCACCGTGTGTGTGTGTGTGTGTGTGTGTGTGTGTGTGTGTGTGTGTGTGTGTGTGTGTGTGTGTGTGTGTGTGTGTGTGTGTGTGTGTGTGTGTGTGTGTGTGTGTGTGTGTGTGTGTGTGTGTGTGTGTTTGTGTGTGTGTGTGTGTGATGCTGTCATCCATCTGGTCACTGTCAGCTGGTACATCGGGTCTCTGGCACATCGGGTCTCTGGCACATCTGTTCTCTGGCACATCTGTTCTCTGGGATCTCTTTCAAAGTTATGGTATGAAAACAAAGAATCTCATGAGGTTATTGAAATAAGTCAATTAATATCAGACATGATTTACATAATGTAAACAATATGTTACTTACCACGCAGACTATGAAGTTTCACCTCTCTCCATTGCTCAACATATTCTCACAGACTTCTGTTCAATGTACTCACTGGGAATGAAGAACATGGTATGGAGGTAATGGGTACTGTATCTGGAGATGCTTCCGTTGTCAGATTATCTCTGCTGTAGTTGTAGAGCTCCTTCGCGTTTCTGATCAGGACTTGGCCAAACTTCACTGCTGCAGTGGCATGGCTCTTGATTACTGCAGTTTTCCCATCACTGGCACCTTTACCATGCCTGGAGCCAGAATAGCTGTGTTGTATGGGGAAGTCAAAATCAGACACAGCATAGCTAACATCAGATATACAGTACCAGTCAAAAGTTTGGACACACCTACTCATTCAAGGGTTTTTCTTTATTTGTACTATTTTCTACATTGTAACACATACAGAATCATGTACTAACCAAAAATGTGTTTGAGATTCTTCAAAGTAGCCACCCTTTGCCTTGATGACAGCTTTGCACACTCTTGGCATTCTCTCGACCAGCTTCATGAGGTAATCACCTGAAAATGCATTTCAATTAACAGGTGTGCCTTGTTCAAAGTTAATTTGTGGAATTTCTTTCCTTCTTAATGCGTTTGAACCAATCAGTTGTGTTGTGACAAGGTAGGGGTGGCATACAGAAGATAGCCCCATTTGGTAAAAGACCAAGTCCATATTATGGCAAGAACAGCTCAAATAAGCAAAGAGAAACAGCAGTCCATCATTACTTTAAGACATGAAGGTCAGTCAATCCAGAAAATGTCAAGATCTTTGAAAGTTTCTTTAAGTGCAGTTGCAAAAACCATCAAGCGCTATGATGAAACTGGCTCTCATGAGGACGGCCACAGGAAAGGAAGACCCAGAGTTACCTCTGTTGCAGAGGATAAATTCATTAGAGTTACCAGACTCAGAAATAACCACCCAAATAAATGCTTCACAGAGTTCAAGTAACAGACACATCTCAACATCAACTGGTCAAAGGAGACTGCGTGAATCAGGCCTTCGTGGTCGAATTGCTGCAAAGAAAATACTACTAAAGGACACCAATAATAAGAAGAGACTTGCTTGGGCCAAGAAACAGGAGCAATGGACATTAAACCGGTGGAAATCTGTCCTTTGGTCAGATGAGGTTCCAACCGCTGTGTCTTTGTGAAACGCAGAGTAGGTGAACGGATGATCTCTGCATCTTCCCTCTGTGAAGAATGGAGGAGGAGGCATGATGATGTGGGGTGTTTTGCTGGTGACACTGTCAGTGGTTTATTTAGAATTCAAGGCACACTTAACCAGCATGGCTACCACAGCATTCTGCAGCAATATACCATCCCATCTAGTTTGCGCTTAGCATATGTGGGATCTCCTTCAAGACTGTTGGAAAAGCATTCCAGGTGAAGCTGGTTGACAGAATGCCAAGAGTGTGCATCCACAAAGTTTGCTGCTTCAGTGTCTTTAGATATTTTTGTCAGATGTTACTATGGAATACTGAAGTATAATTTCAAGCATTTCATACGTGTCAAAGGCTTTTATTGACAATTACATGAAGTTGATGCAAAGAGTCAATATTTGCAGGGTTGACCTTTCTTTTTCAAGACCTCTGAAATCTGCCCTGGCATGCTGTCAATTAACTTCTGGGCCACATCCTGACTGATGGCAGCCCATTCTTGCATAATCAATGCTTGGAGTTTGTCAGAATTTGTGGGTTTTTGTTTGTCCACCCGCCTCTTGAGGATTGACCACAGGTTCTCAATGGGATTAAGGTCTGGGGAGTTTCCTGGCCATGGACCCAAAATATCGATGTTTTGTTCCCCGAGCCACTTAGTTGTCACTTTTGCCTTATGGCAAGGTGCTCCATCATGCTGGAAAAGGCATTGTTCGTCACCAAACTGTTCCTGGATGGTTGGGAGAAGTTGCTCTCGGAGGATGTGTTGGTACCATTCTTTATTCATGGCTGTGTTCTTAGGCAAAATTGTGAGTGAGCCCACTCCCTTGGCTGAGAAGCAATCCCACACATGAATGGTCTCAGGATGCTTTACTGTTGGCATGACACAGGACTGATGGTAGCGCTCACCTTGTCTTCTACGGACAAGCTTTTTGCCCGATGCCCCAAACAATCGGAAAGGGGATTCATCAGAGAAAATGACTTTACCCCAGTCCTCAGCAGTCCAATCCCTGTACCATTTGCAGAAAATCAGTCTGTCCCTGATGTTTTTCCTGGAGAGAAGTGGCTTCTTTGCTGCCCTTCTTGACACCAGGCCATCCTCCAACAGTCTTCGCCTCACTGTGCGTGCAGATGTACTCACACCTGCCTGCTGCCATTCCTGAGCAAGCTCTGTACTGGTGGTGTCCTGATCCCGCAGCTGAATAAACTTTAGGAGACAGTCCTGGCGCTTGCTGGACTTTCTTGGGCGCCCTGGAGCCTTCTTCACAACAATTGAACCGCTCTCCTTGAAGTTCTTGAGGATCCGATAAATGGTTGATTTAGGTGCAATCTTACTGGCAGCAATATCCTTGCCTGTGAAGCCCTTTTTGTGCAAAGCAATGACGACGGCACGTGTTTCCTTGCAGGTAACCATGGCTGACAGAGGAAGAACAATTATTCCAAGCACCACCCTCCTTTTGAAGCTTCCAGTCTGTTAATCGAACTCAATCAGCATGACTGAGTGATCTCCAGCCTTGTCCTCGTCAACACTCACACCTGTGTTAACGAAAGAATCACTGACATGATGTCAGTTGGTTCTTTTGTGGCAGGGCTGAAATGCAGTGGAAATGTTTTTGTGGGATTCAGTTCATTTGCATGGCAAAGAGGGACTTTCAATTAATTGCAATTCATCTGATTACTCATCATAACATTCTGGAGTATATGCAAATTGCCATCATACAAACTGAGGCAGCAGACTTTGTGAAAATTAATATTTGTGTCATTCTCAAAACTTTTGGTCACGACTGTACATGATTCCATGTGTTATTTCATAGTTTTGATGTCTTTACTAGTATTCTACAATGTTGAAAATAGTAAAAATACCCTTTGACTGGTACTGTAAGTCCTTTTTATTTGTATTGTGCACCACAGCCGTCAGAGTATCTTTAGAACTTGTTGAGCTTCGTGTCTTAGGTTTTTCATGTGATCAATAGCTGCAGTTTGAAATCCATTGACTGCAATGTAGTCATGCTTGAGGTCATCTGATATTATTATACAACTTTCTGTGATGGTCTTCAGGAATTTTCCTATAGTACATTACCAAGGGGTGCAGTGTAGCACTCTCTTGGGTCCAGTAAGCCTCCTGGGGCTCTTGCTGGTACCTGCAAAGGTAGTTCTCGGCAAAGTCCAGGATGCCCAATACTGTGTTCTGCCAGTCCTTGACAAACAAGTGTTCTTAAAAAGCTTGAGCCTCTTGTTTCAGTTCCTCAATAAGCATCTTCATAGATCCACGCTTACAGACCAGTGATCACTTTTTTTATGGTGTACTCTTGTTTACCATTTGTTACTTTTTGGCTGATAATCTCCCATCTTTCCCACTCTACGTCAGTGTCCTTTTGTTGGCGGAGGGGTGCAATAAATAGATTTAGTCAATGGACACCACACTGCCGTTTGATACACTGCGGATGTTGGAAATCATTCCTTTGTAGTTTTCTCACACTTAGTGCCACTGCTGAATGCATACACACATTTTATGGTTGGTGTATTTTTGTGGCCATTCACTGTCTGTAATTTCAGATATTTTCACAGTATTTGCAGAGCCAACCCACACGTTTTGCAGTTCTCTGTGGATGAATGGTTCTTGGTCTTGATCTGTAAAGCATAGCACCTCCTATCGTGAGACCATGGTTGGCTTTGACAAATGCTTGATGCAATGGAGCAGTCAAGAAAGCTGGCTGCCTTCCCAGTCTTCTTGCTCACCTTTTTCTTATCACGCACTGTGAGAGACTGCTTTATATAATTTTTCCACTGCTAAGACTAGATTGAGGTAATCTATGTTCACCTCCTGGGCTTTTTTGTTGTTGTTTCTTGCCTTCAGAGTTTTCTACTGACCCCAAATCTTTTTACAAACTGTCTCTGTAGTTTGTATTTCTTAATCATATTCAGTGAACAAGCCAAAGCTTTCCTAGTTCCAGATTGTCTGGACTTTGGCTACTGCTTCAACACCTGCCACTTCCAACTACCCCTCTGTTGTGGTTCTGATGTTCTTCTGACGGAAAATGGCTGACTTTCTGGGTGAGACCTTGTCAATGAGGTCCATGGTAGTAGTGACATACTGTGCTTCCTGTTTTGGCTAACAGACTAATTCTCTCTGCCTCCAATTTATCTTGTT
Source organism: Salvelinus namaycush (assembly GCF_016432855.1). NCBI lineage: Eukaryota > Metazoa > Chordata > Actinopteri > Salmoniformes > Salmonidae > Salvelinus > Salvelinus namaycush. The sequence goes on along the minus strand of NC_052341.1, from coordinate 22,450,931 downwards.
GTCCTTTCACCTGCTCTGCCTTTTCTTCTGCTTTGTCTTGTCTTTGTGCAGACCATATTTTTCCTGTCTTTTTGCTGTCTTTCATGCTCATCTTTTGACCTAGCTGCTCTCTGTAAAAATGTTTTTAAAGCCAGCTTTGTATTCTTCTCTTTCTTTTTCTGCAATTCTGTTCTTGTAAGTGTTTTCTTAACACATGTTTGGTTGCTCTGGGCCTCCTCTTTTTGCTTTGCTCTCATCTTCTGCATTCTCTGGGAAGCACTTGCATTATAGAGTATATTTTTTTCCGCTGCTGCAGCTTTTCTTTCTTCTCCCTCTCTTTGCTTGAAATGTTCCTCTTTTTTTAGGATACTATCAGCAAGGGACATCTCATGTGTGTTTTGTTGTAGTTTCGTCCTTTGTTTAATATTTCCTAATATTTTTTAGGGTCTTTTATTCTTCATGCTGGTTCTCCAACTTTGTCGTTTCACTTTTTCTTTTCAGAGAGGATGGGACTGTTCAGCTACTTATTGCATCTTATGCTAGCATGTATGACACTTTTTGGGGGGGACATTATACAACTTTGAACCTGTAAAATTCCAAATACAATTTGATTGTAAATACAACACACAAAATCCTATCAAATACATTAAAAATGTAATTTTTAAACTGTCTAACAATGTATTCGGGCAGGCTATGTAAAATAATAATAATAATATAGATTCATAAATAAATGACGACAAGTAGGCCTATGGAAAATGTATTTTTTTTTCAGGTTTTCCCTAAACAAATCACACTTTTATAGAAAAACTACAAAATTGGATGTTCTATGTCCACAATAATGCTTAAACTACATCAGTAGACCACTTTTGAGTAAAAACGTTGTGTTGTTGTTGTTGCTGTAATTCCTCTTTAATTCCACTTTACGCCTCTCAATGGACCGCTGTGTTTAGCTAAAATGTTTCTTTATGCTACTAGACATGTGATGAGAGAGTTTGCAAAACAAACAAACACCCAAACGATTGATACAAACCAACATGATATCATTCTCCCAGGCATATGCTTTCTTTGCATTCAACATTTAATTCGGAAAGTTTTTTGGGAAAGACTTTAGAAATTCAGGTTTTGTATACACATTGCAATCATGTTGCGCATGATGATGGCTCTACATAGCACACTCACTCACTGTCCCATCACTCATAAACTTGACACGATCTCTGCTCAATGTAACAAATCAGCCGTAAGTCAAACAGAAAACTAGGCTACAGCTGTCATTGTAATCTTACCTCAGGAATAAACTTAGGCTATTTATCTTGACCCCCCCCCTAACAACATAGACATAAAAATGTTCTTTCAACCCTCTAGATCACAGGTGTCAAACTCATTCCACGGGGGGCCGAGTGTCTGCGGGTTTTCGCTCCTCCCTTGTACTTGATTGATGAATTAACATCACTAATTAGTTAGGAACTCCCCACACCTGGTTGTCTAGGGCTTTATTGAAAGGAAAAACCAAAATCCTGCAGACACTAGGCCCTCCGTGGAATGAGTTTGACACCCCTGCATCAACGTTAATTCCCGCACGTTGGCTGTTGTTCAATCGCGTGCGGTGTCACATGAGCTCTTCATCAGTCGACTGACATTCAGAAAATCCTTTCGTGAATCAGCTGATGTAGAGCAACAATGTCCCATCCTACTAAACAGCTAACATCACATGTAAATCAAACAACTACAGTAATATGGATAATTATTGAAGAACTCTGTTAATGACCGTATGGATTTTTGTTTTATTAATCATGTTAATAAAGTTACTCTTTGATTTTGCAACAGACATTATTTTGGATATGTGTTCCCATGAAAACTATTTTCACACCTTTCACACTGTAACATGCAACCTGGTCTCAGAGTATGTTATATTATTTCGACAGCAATATCCAGGAATTTCACAGGATCAAGTTCAATGTGTATTTCAATTGTTAAATGCTTAGTATATGATTTAACGACAAATGTCACATGACAAATCTGTGAAGACTCTAAGCATTAAAAAGGGTTTAAACATAGGTTTTGATCCAACTCATGAATTATATTCAATGTATCTATGTTCCCCCTTTTATATTGTAATGTATTCACATGAAAACAAATGGCAAATTATTATTAATGACTCTGTAACAGCTCCAAACAGTTGCCCACTACAAGAAATGATTACTGGTACCCTAGTTTATAAAAAGACCCATGTCCACCTATGTTGTTTACATGTTGACATGTCCCTGTGGTCTGTCCTACACAGGGAAACCCCACAGAAGCCTTAAGACCTGTATCAGTGAGCACCGCAACAATATACAGACCGGTGAGACAAAAAATCCTGTTGCTGTTCATTTTGCACAATCTGGACATTCTATTAGGTCGATGAGATACATTGGACTATAAATGGTCAAGATGTCATGCAGGGGAGGGGACATTGAGAGGAAACTACTTCAAAGGGAGTCTTTATCCACAGGCTCAACACATTGTCTCCTCTTGGCCTTAATGAGGAGTTTGACTTGAAACCATTTCTATAGTTCTAAAATACTGTTTTTACAATTGAATATTGTGTGTATTTATATACACTGCTCAAAAAAATAAAGGGAACACTTAAACAACACAATGTAACTCCAAGTCAATCACACTTCTGTGAAATCAAACTGTCCACTTAGGAAGCAACACTGATTGACAATAAATTTCACATGCTGTTGTGCAAATGGAATAGACAAAAGGTGGAAATTATAGGCAATTAGCAAGACACCCCCAATAAAGGAGTGGTTCTGCAGGTGGTGACCACAGACCACTTCTCAGTTCCTATGCTTCCTGGCTGATGTTTTGGTCACTTTTGAATGCTGGCGGTGCTTTCACTCTAGTGGTAACATGAGACGGAGTCTACAACCCACACAAGTGGCTCAGGTAGTGCAGCTCATCCAGGATGGCACATCAATGCGAGCTGTGGCAAGAAGGTTTGCTGTGTCTGTCAGCGTAGTGTCCAGAGCATGGAGGCGCTACCAGGAGACAGGCCAGTACATCAGGAGATGTGGAGGAGGCCGTAGGAGGGCAACAACCCAGCAGCAAGACCGCTACCTCCGCCTTTGTGCAAGGAGGAGCACTGCCAGAGCCCTGCAAAATGACCTCCAGCAGGCCACAAATGCCACAAAAGCGACGGTCCCCAGTCCGGAGCCTCCAGCGACGGTCCGCAGTCCGGAGCCTCCAGCGACGGTCCGCAGTCCGGAGCCACCAGCGACGATCCGCAGTCCGGAGCCTCCAGCGACGGTCCGCAGTCCGGAGCCACCAGCGACGATCCGCAGTCCGGAGCCTCCAGCGACGATCCGCAGTCCGGAGCCTCCAGCGACGATCCGCAGTCCGGAGTCTTCAGCGACAAGCTGCAGTCCAGATCCTCCAGCGGGGGTTCCCAGTCCAGAGCCTCCGGCGACGATCTGCAGTCCGGAGCCCCCGGCGATGATCTACGGTCCGGAGGTCCCGGCGATGATCCCGGCACCGGAGGCGCCACCGAAGTGGAGGGAGCCTAAAGCGGGGCGGGGTCGGCGTCCCGCACCGGAACCCCCACCGAGAGTAGATGCCCACCCGGACCCTCCCATATAGGTTCAGGTTTGCGGCCGGAGTCCGCACCTTTGGGTGATCCATGGCACGAAGCCTCCAGTGATGATCCATGGCACGAAGCCTCCAGTGATGATCCATGGCCCGGAGCCTGTAGTGATGATCCATGGCAAGGAGCCTGCAGCGACGGTCCCCAATCCGGAGCCTCCAGCGACGGTCCCCAGTCCGGAGCCTCCAGCGACGGTCCGCAGTCCGGAGCCACCAGCGACGGTCCGCAGTCCGGATCCCCCAGCGACGGTCCGCAGTCCGGAGCCCCCAGCGACGGTCCGCAGTCCGGAGCCTCCAGCGACGGTCCGCAGTCCGGAGCCTCTAGCGACGGTCCGCAGTCCGGAGCCTCCAGCGACGGTCCGCAGTCCGGAGTCTTCAGCGACGAGCTGTAGTCCAGATCCTCCAGCGGGGGTTCCCAGTCCAGAGCCTCCGGCGACGATCTGCAGTCCGGAGCCCCCTGCGATGATCTACGGTCCGGAGGTCCCGGCGATGATCCCGGCACCGGAGGCGCCACCGAAGTGGAGGGAGCCTAAAGCAGGGCGGGGTCGGCGTCCCGCACCGGAGCCCCCACCGAGAGTAGATGCCCACCCAGACCCTCCCATATAGGTTCAGGTTTGTGGCCGGAGTCCGCACCTTTGGGGGGGGGGGGGGGGGGTACTGTCACGCCCTGACCTTAGAGATCCTTAGTTATTCTCTATGTTTGGTTAGTGTGACTCGGTGGGAGATTCTATGTTTTCTATTTCTTTGTTGTTTTTGCCATGTGTGGTTCCCAATCAGAGGCAGCTGTCTATCGTTGTCTCTGATTGGGGATCATATATAAGTTGTGATTTTCCATTTGGGTTTTGTGGGGAGTTATTTTCTGTTTAGCTGTTTTGTTGCATGACAGAACTGTTCGCTTTCGTTTTCTACTTTGTTATTTTGTTGCAGTGGTCAGTTTTATTAAAAATCATGAACACCTACCACGCTGCACCTTGGTCTCCTTCTTCAACCCACGAGAGTCGTTACAGTAAGTCATCCTGTCATCGTGAGATCTTAGATGTGTTAGCATCATGATTTGCTTGCTGCTCAAATCTCTATAATGATGAAACGAACGTTCTGTTTATAGTCGATATTCAACACGATCTCCAAAGAGGACCAGAGGAATCTTCCTGATGATGAGAACACACTAGAGAAGAGAGCTGATGAGAGAGCAAATATGGGACTTCTTTGGCAAGAAAGAACATGGTAAGCCTTGTTCTCATGTTTTAAGAACCACCCAAAGAATACTATAGTTGGCAAAAAAAAATATTCACAACTGCCACCAGTTGGCCCAAAAACATTGACAACAGAGACACATTGACATAGTAGAGTAAATAAAAGTGTGTAAAAAATATAAAGGATATTTCATGATGAAAACCTCATATGTTTTACAGCTTAGTCATTATCTTTTTTAAATATATATTTTACAGAAGATTAAGAACACCTTCCTAATACTGAGTTGCGCCCCCCTCAATTTGCCAGGGCATGGACACTAAAAGTTGTGTCAGGTTGGCTGGATGTCCTTGGGTGGTGTGGACCATTCTTGATACACACGGGAAAATGTTGAGTGTGAAAAACCCAGCAGTGGTGCAGTTCTTGACACCGGTGCGCCTGGCATCTACTATCATACCCCGTTCAAAGGCACTTAAATATTTTGTCTTTCCCATTCACCATTCACATACACAATCCATGTCTCATTTGTCTCAAGGCTTAAAAATCCATCTTTAACCTGTTTCCTCCCCTTCATCTACACTGATTGAAGTGGATTTAACAAGTGACATCAATAAGGGATCATAGCTTTCACCTGGATTCACCTGGTCAGTCTGTCATGGAAAGAGCAGGTGTTCTTAATGTTTTGTGCACTGTGTATATTTTACATATTATGTCCTTGAAAGTTATTCATATTCTTGAATGTTAAAAAAATTCTGGTAGTTAACTTGTACATTTTAAGTCACCGGTCACATTCCATCTCTTTGCAACCCTTTTAGCTATAAATATATTTCTCTTGTTGGGTTTTAATGTAGGCCTATTGTTTAATTTAATCAGTCATTTGTCAAATATATTGTATTGGATATTGAGCACATCTGTAATTTGTCTGGATGATGAAAACATTGCAGCTTCCCCCAGGAACAATGCCTCACAAAGGGCACTTATTGGTAGATACAGTGTAGGTAAAAACAAAACAAAAAAGCAGACATTGAATATCCCTTTGAGCATGGTTGCCAGAGAGGAAGGAAACCGCTCAGGGATTTCACCATGAGGGTGACTTTAAAACAGTTACAGAGTTGAATGACTGTGATAGGAGAAAACTGAGAATGGATCAACAACATGGTAGTTACTCCATAATACTGACCTAATTGACAGAGTGAAAAGAACGCCTGTACAGAATAAAACATACTCTAAACATGCATCCTGTTTGCAACAAGGCACTAAAGTAATACTGTAAAAAATGTGGCAAAGCAATTCACTTTTTGTTCTGAATACAAAATGTTATGCTTGAGGAAAATCCAATACAACACATTACTGAGTAGCACTGTCCATATTTTCAAGCATAGTGGTGGCTGCATCATGTTATGGGAATGCTTGTAATTGTTAAGGACTAGGGAGTTTTTCAGGATAAAAAAGAAACGGAATGGAGCTAAGCACTGGCAAAATCCTAGAGGAAAACCTGGTGGCAGGTAGCCTAGCAGTTAAAAGTGTCGGGCCAGTAACCGAAAGGTCGCTGGTTTGAAATCCTCGAGTTGACAAGCTGAAAAAATCTGACATGCCCTTGAGCAAGGTACTTAAACCTAATTGCTCCTGTCAATCAATCTGGATAAGAGTGTCTGCTAAATGACTGCTAAATGACTAAAATGTTTTAAAAAATATATATATACACTGCTCAAAAAAATAAAGGGAACACTTAAACAACACAATGTAACTCCAAGTCAATCACACTTCTGTGAAATCAAACTGTCCACTTAGGAAGCAACACTGATTGACAATAAATTTCACATGCTGTTGTGCAAATGGAATAGACAAAAGGTGGAAATTATAGGCAATTAGCAAGACACCCCCAATAAAGGAGTGATTCTGCAGGTGGTAACCACAGACCACTTCTCAGTTCCTATGCTTCCTGGCTGATGTTTTGGTCACTTTTGAATGCTGGCGGTGCTCTCACTCTAGTGGTAGCATGAGACGGAGTCTACAGCCCACACAAGTGGCTCAGGTAGTGCAGCTCATCCAGGATGGCACATCAATGCGAGCTGTGGCAAGAAGGTTTGCTGTGTCTGTCAGCGTAGTGTCCAGAGCATGGAGGCGCTACCAGGAGACAGGCCAGTACATCAGGAGACGTGGAGGAGGCCGTAGGAGGGCAACAACCCAGCAGCAGGACTGCTACCTCCGCCTTTGTGCAAGGAGGAGCACTGCCAGAGCCCTGCAAAATGACCTCCAGCAGGCCACAAATGTGCATGTGTCAGCATATGGTCTCACAAGGGGTCTGAGGATCTCATCTCGGTACCTAATGGCAGTCAGGCTACCTCTGGCGAGCACATGGAGGGCTGTGCGGCCCCACAAAGAAATGCCACCCCACACCATGACTGACCCACCGCCAAACCGGTCATGCTGGAGGATGTTGCAGGCAGCAGAACGTTCTCCAGGGCGTCTCCAGACTCTGTCACGTCTGTCACATGTGCTCATGTGCTCAGTGTGAACCTGCTTTCATCTGTGAAGAGCACAGGGCGCCAGTGGCGAATTTGCCAATCTTGGTGTTCTCTGGCAAATGCCAAACGTCCTGCACGGTGTTGGGCTGTAAGCACAACCCCCACCTGTGGACGTCGGGCCCTCATACCACCCTCATGGAGTCTGTTTCTGACCGTTTGAGCAGACACATGCACATTTGTGGCCTGCTGGAGGTCATTTTGCAGGGCTCTGGCAGTGCTCCTCCTTGCACAAAGGCGGAGGTAGCGGTCCTGCTGCTGGGTTGTTGCCCTCCTACGGCCTCCTCCACGTCTCCTGATGTACTGGCCTGTCTCCTGGTAGCGCCTCCATGCTCTGGACACTACGCTGACAGACACAGCAAACCTTCTTGCCACAGCTCGCATTGATGTGCCATCCTGGATGAGCTGCACTACCTGAGCCACTTGTGTGGGTTGTAGACTCCGTCTCATGCTACCACTAGAGTGAGAGCACCGCCAGCATTCAAAAGTGACCAAAACATCAGCCAGGAAGCATAGGAACTGAGAAGTGGTCTGTGGTCACCACCTGCAGAATCACTCCTTTATTGGGGGTGTCTTGCTAATTGCCTATAATTTCCACCTTTTGTCTATTCCATTTGCACAACAGCATGTGAAATTTATTGTCAATCAGTGTTGCTTCCTAAGTGGACAGTTTGATTTCACAGAAGTGTGATTGACTTGGAGTTACATTGTGTTGTTTAAGTGTTCCCTTTATTTTTTTGAGCAGTGTATATATGTTCAGTCTGCTTTCCACCAGACATTAATTAAACTTTCAGAGGAACAATTACCTCAGGCCAAATCTACACTGGTTGCTTACCATGAAGACTGTGAATGTTCCTGAGTGGGCTAGTTACAGTTCTGACTTAAAACTACTTGAAAATCAATGGCAAGACCTGAAAATGGTTGTCTACCAATGATCAACCAACTTGAAGAATTTAGAAAAATAATAATCAGCAAATGTTGCACAATCCAGGTGTGGAAAGCTCTTAGAGTCCAAAAAGGACTCACAGCTGTTATCGCTGCCAAATGTGCTTCTACAAAGCTTTGACTCAGCGGTGTGAATACTTATGTAAATGACAACAAAATGTGGAATAAGTCAATGGGCATGAATTCTTTCTGAAGGCACTGTACATATGCCAACCTCTAGAGAACTATTCCCCAGCACACACCCTTCAATTATCAGACTAAATATCCTGGTCACACCTACCACAACCCTGCACAGGGGTGACAGGGCCTTCTAACATGTGACACTTCAGCTCTGGAACACTCTACATGTCACAGAGGCTGCTTCAGTTTCATAATTTAAAACACAACTAAAGACCTACCTATTCAAGCTAGACAGGTTAAAATGTCATGTTTGATCGCCTAACTTGCTTAAAATATACAGTACCAGTCAAACGTTTTAGAACACCTACTTATTCAAGGGTTTTTCTTTATTTGTACTATTTTCTACATTGTAGAATAATAGTGAAGACATCAAAACTATGAAATATCACATATGGAATTATGTAATAACCAGAAAAGTGTTAAACAAATCAAAATATATTTTAAATTTAGATTCTTAGATTAGATTCTTCAAAGTAGCCACCCTTTGACCTTGATGACAGCTGTGCAAACTCTTAGCATTCTGTCAACCAGCTTCATGATGTAGTCACCTGGAATGCTTTTCAATTAACAGGTGCGCCTTCTTAAAAGTTAATTTGTGGAATTTCATTCCTTCTTAATGCGTTTGAGCCAATCAGTTGTGTTGTGACAAGGTGGGGGGGTATGGAGAAGATAGCGCTATTTGGTAAAAGACCAAGTCCATATTATGGCAATAACAACTCAAATAAGCAAAGAGAAACGACAGTCTATCATTATTTTAAGGCATGAAGAACTTTGAAAGTTTCTTCAATTGCAGTTGCAAAAACCATCATGCGTTACAATGAATGGCTCTCATGAGGACCGCCACATGAATGGAAGACCCAGAGTTACCTATACTGCAGAGGATACGTTCATTAGAGTTACCAGCCTCAGAAATTGCAGCCCAAATAAATGCTTCACAGAGTTCAAGTAGCAGATACATCGCAACATCAACTGTTCAGAGGAGACTGCATGAATCAGGCCTTTATGGTCAAATTTCTGCAAAGAAACCACTACTAAAGGGCACCAATAATAAGAAGAGACTTGTTTGGTTCCAATCTCTGTGTCTGTGTGAGAGGCAGAGTAGGTGAACGGATGATCTCTGCACGTGTGGTTCCCACCGCAAAGCATGGCTTTGCTGGTGACACTATGATTTATTTAGAATTCAAGGCACGCTTAACCAGCATGGCTATCACAGCATTCTGCAGCGATACGCCATCCTATCTGGTTTTGGCTTAGTGGTATTATCATTTGTTTTCAACAGGACAATGACCCAACACGTGGTTTAAGGGCTATTTTACCAAGAAGGAGAGTGATGGAGTGCTGCATCAGATGACTTGGCCCCCGCAATCACCCGACCTCAACCCAATTGAGATGGTTTAGGATGAATTAGACCGCAGAGTGAAAGAAAAGCAGCCAAAAAGTGCTCAGCATAATTGGGAAATCCAAGACTGTTGAAAAAGCATTCCAGGTGAAGCTGGTTGAGAGAATGCCAAGAATGTGGACTTCCTGACGGGCCGCCCCCTGGTGGTGAAGGTAGGAAACAACATCTCCACTTTGCTGATCCTCAACACTGGGGCCTCAAGGGTGCGTGCTCAGCCCCCTCCTGTACTCCCTGTTCACCCATGACTGCGTGGCCATGCACGCCTCCAACTCAATCATCAAGTTTGCAGACGACACAACAGTAGTGGGCTTGATTACCAACAACGATGAGACCGCATACAGGGAGGAGGTGAGCGCACTCAGAGTGTGGTGTCAGGAAATCAACCTCTCAACTTCAACAAAACAAAGGAGATGACCGTGGACTTCAGGAAACAGCAGAGGCAGCACCCCCCTATCCACATTGACGGGACAGCAGCGGAGAAGGTGGAAAGTTTTAAGTTCCTCGGCGTACACATCACGGACAAACTGAAATTGCACAATTGAGAGCATCTTGTTGGGCTGTATCCCCGCCTGGTACGGAAACTGCACCGCCCACAACCGCAAGGCTCTCCAGAGGGTGGTGCGGTCTGCACAACACATCACCAGGGGCAAACTACCTCCCCTCCAGGACACCTACAGCACCCAATGTCACAGGAAGGCCAAAAAGATCATCAAGGACAACAACCACTCGAGCCACTGCCCATCCAGAAGGCGAGGTCAGTACAGGTACATCAAAGCTGGGACCGAGAGACTGAAAAATAGCTTCTATCAAGGCCATCAGACTGTTAAACCATCACTAACACAGAGAGGCTGCTGCCTACATACAGACTTGAAATCATTGGCTACTTTAATAAATGGATCACTAGTACATTTAATAATGCCACTTGAATAATGTTTACATATCTTGCATTACTCATCTCATACGTATGTATATACTGTATTTTATACCATCTATTGCATCTTGCCTATGCCGCTCTGTCATTGCTCATCCATATATTTATATGTATATATTCTTATTCCTTTACTTAGATTTGTTTGTATTAGGTAGTTGTTGTGGAATTGTTAGATTACATGTTAGATATTGCTGCTGTCACACCCTGGCCTTAGTTATCTTTGTTTTCATTTATTATTTTAGTTAGGTCAGGGTGTGACATGGTGAATGTATGTGTTTTTGTAGTGTCTAGGGTGGTTGTAAGGTTAGGGGGTTTATTAGAGTAGTTGGGTTTATGTTTAGTATAGATGTCTAGCTGTGTCTATGGTTGCCTGAAGGGTTCTCAATCAGAGACAGATGTCATTAATTGTCTCTGATTGGGAGCCATATTTAAGGCAGCCATAGGCACTAGGTTTTTGTGGGTAATTGTCTGTGTCTATGTGTAGTGGTTGTGTCAGCACTATCTGGATTTATAGCTTCACGGTCGTCTGTTGTTTTGTTTCATTTTTCTTCTTAAAATAAAGAGAAGATGTATTTTTCACGCGCTGCGCCTTGGTCCAATCTCTCTCCCTTCGACGATCGTGACAGCTGCACTGTCGGGACTAGAAGCACAAGAATTTCGCTAACACTCGCAATATCATCTGCGAACCATGTGTATGTGACCAATACAATTTGATTTGGTTTGAAGCTATCATCAAGGCAAAGGGTGGATACTTTGAAAAATCTAAAATATTTTGATTTGTTTAACATTTTTTTGGTTACTGACCAAGTCCATATTATGACAAGAACAGCTCAAATAAGCAAAGAGAAACGACAGTCCATCATTACTTTAAGACATGAAGGTCAGTCAATCTGGAAAATGTTAAGAACTTTGAACATTTCTGCATGAATCAGGCCTTCATGGTCGAATTGCTGAAAAGAAACCACTACTAAAGGACACCAATAAATAGAAGAGACTTGCTTGGGCCAAGAAACACTAGCAATGGACATTAGACCTGTGGAAATATGTCCTTTGGTCTGATGAGTCCAAATTTGAGATTTTTGGTTCCAACCGCCATGTCTTTGTGAGACGCAGAGTAGGTGAATGGATGATCTCTGTATGTGTGGGCATTTCCATATAGCCTTTTATCATTTTTATGACTTACAACACTGTCTAGGACATAGCTTAAAACAAGTAGTTGCACTGGCAAAACTGTGAAGAAGTGGAATAATAGATGTATGGAGAATAACAGTAGTGTTCTTGCTTACATAAGCACACTAATTACCTTATATTTTTGCCCGTTGTAAGGAAAGAGTATTTTTCCACTGATTTACGTTAGCTATTGTGAAAGACTAAACAGATGTGTCGGAAATATGAGTTGGTCAAGGCTGGAGGCAAAAATGCTGACCGGAGCCTGCATTTGGGTCTGTTTAAATTATTGTTCAATGAGATACATTAAATATACCACAAAAATATTTTTTTTTTTATTCAGGGCCCTAGGGAATTGTTGTTGTTTTGAAGCTAATTTCCTGCAATTCTACATCGTGTAACATGACTCATGACATCTTATGTGTCATGAGTCAAGTATCAGTTTAGATAAACATATTTTTCAGAAAGTGATTAGCTCAATTGATAGCAACATACTAACACATTAGGCACTCCCCATGACACCAAACCAGTCCCATCGCCACCCTTACCCTGGGCAGCCACTCCATCCCACTGTCGTCCTCCGTCTCCGACCTTGGAGTGTTGCTAGACCCCTCCCTCACTTTCTTCGACCACCTAAAATCTGTCTGCGAAAAATTATTATTTCACCTGAATAACATCACCCGGCTTCTTCCTACTCTCTCCAAACCTGCTCTGGAAAAGCTGTTAAACTCCCTCGTCACCTCACGACTCGATTACTGCAATGCCCTCCTTGGTGGTCTCCCCTCAAAAAGCTTCCACAGGCTGCAGCTTGTGCAGAACTGCCAGGGTCCTCAAAGGAACCCGGTGATCTGCCCACATCAGCCCTATTCTAGCCTCTCTCCACTGGCTGCCCAACCAATTCAGAATCAACTTCAAAATCATCCTGTTAGTCTTCAAAACCCTAGCCTTTGGTCTCCAATACCTCAGTGAACTCCTCAGCCCCAAACAGTCTTCACGGTCACTCCTGTCAAATGATCAAGTCCCAAAGACATGCTTAAAAACAATGGGTGACCGAGCATTCTGCTGCCTCGCCCCCGGCTCTGGAACGAGCCCCCCCCCCATCTCTGCATGTTCAGACCACCACTGTCTTTAAGTCTGAGCTCAAGAATCACTTCTTCAAACTGGCTTTAATTTAATCTGATCTATGTTGTGGTGTCTGTTGTTGGTCTTGTACATTAGTTTCAAGTTCCATTGTTTTGTCCTTGTCGCCTCTCTTATTATTTTGTCTATCTTGTACAGTACTAGACCGCTAGCTATCTTTAGCCCTCTTATTAAAGCTTTTTAATTTAAATGGTTGCTCTCAACGTGAATAGCTTTGTGATTTACATCTGTAAATGAAAAGTGCTCTGCAAATGTAAGTTATTATTATTACTTCTGTAAGGATGAGAATTGGATATTCATGATTGATTAGAAAGGCCTCACGTGTGTATAAATTCCTGTCTATCACGTGAACTAATTGGGATTCCTCAACTTTAGAAGGTCGTAACTCAGCTTCTGAATTTCGTGGACGAACCAAAGACATCCGGGGCTGAGTGCATTGGAGTCGCGTCTTTCGTGTGGAATTCACAGCTTGTTTCTAGCCTTGCGGGGGCACGCAGTACCACTTGTTCAAAAAAAGGGCAAAAGGCATTGGTATAGTTTGCTTAATATTATCGGGATCCATTTGTTTGCCTTCACATTTTTAAGCTGACACTTTTTGCCCTTTTTTTGAATAAGTGGTGCTGGGTGCCCCCCGCATACCCCCTCAATTTGAGCACTGACTATATTACTTGCACTTGTGTGGCATCTGAAAACCTTGTCCATGTGGTATTTTTTTAATTTAACTAGAGTCACGACCCGAACCAGTGCCCCACGGGTGGGTTGTGCTAGGCACCAATCGCGGCTCCCCCTAAGGTATCCGCCCTCACGTTTCCTTCAGTCTGGTGATACCTTAAGTTGATTAAGGATAATATACGGATTATCCGGGGCTGTTCGTGATACCCCGCTACTGACTTCTTGGGGGTATGTAACGTGTCAGTAGGCTTTTACCTGCTTCTGATAGATATTGCCTTGCTAGCACAATATTCCGGTCTCAGGGAGTGTGTGAGGCCTTGGAGGCTTCCGGTACGAAACCAACCCCCGTGCACAGAAACTAATACCGAGAAATCTAAATGTCCTTTTTAATACCACACGTTTCCTGTAGCCCTGAAGTCTATGTTATGTTATAACACTTCCTATGTTATCTCCGTCGAGTATATTATACTTTTGATAATACAAACAAACTATGACCTACTTCTTGCTACCGTATAGGTATTTCCTATGTTCAACTATTTTCCTCGTACTTTTATGGCCTAGTTGTAAACATCCGTATCCAGTGATTCGTGTCTTAGTCAAATGTAGATTTTTAGATGTATAAGCTTTTATTTGTACGTAACAATTTTACATGGTCCTTTTTATGGCAAACAGGTTATATAGATGTTTATAATCACACACAGCGTTATTACTACAATGCACTTGTTACCTATGGCATTTAAACAGTTTTAACCTAATCACCACAATTCTGTAATACACAACAATAGAATAACTTGTTCAGAATAATTACCTTAAAAGGAGAAGTAGTTCCTCCTATGCAATAAGCGTTTTACTCCGGGTCTCTGGATTGTCCTTTACTATTTCTGTTGTCTATTTCCCAAGGTTTTGATAAGAGTTTGTCTACTACAGTACTGGTATGGATTTATTGCCTTTTTGAAAGCTGATCGGATAGAGGTCACAATTACGAGGTGAGGCCTTCGGTCCTGTTAGGGACGGAGGTTCCGTCACGCCAATTGCCCTTTGTTTATCGGATCAATGTATTCAAAGTCTTAGGCTCACTCGACACCTTTCAATGTACTTAGTAAATAACAAAGTCTTTACTTGGCTAAAATATATTATTGACTATCTCCACTAAAACAAAGTTACCAATGCTTTATCAAGTCGATGCGCTCAACTCCTGTACTGGTCCCAGTACTGGCATATTTATACTATTTCTCCTTGACCCATTCTTGCGTTACAAGCAGTTTACATTATTACAACACAATATTGTTAACTACATCACAACATGTCCTATTACACTATTAAGCTATGGCATACGCAGTCAGACAGTTGTTACTCATCTATGCGGATGAGTCACCCTACTGTAGGTTCAGCTGTTCAAGCAGTCCTTGTATGGAGCCTTCTTCCTCTTCCGTTTGTGGGGGCTGTGTGATTTCTGCAGCTTCTGTTGTCAGGCCGTTGTTTCCACAGATAGCCTCCAAATCCCAGTCATCCTCTGTTTGTGGGGTAGCTGGTTCCCAATGTTCATACCAGTTTGGTTCCTCTGGTGTAGGTGGGTCAGGCATGTTCATCATAAGGTCGGCCCAGTCAATTGTATCTGGCTGTGGTTCAGTCTGTGGGGGATCTACATCTACTGGAGCGATAGAGGGGAGAGAGATAGAGGTGCAGGGTGCATGTTGCCTTGGACTTGGCTCCACCACCCCGATGGTATGGGGCTGGTTCCTTTTGGTTTCTGCTTCACTAGACAAGTCAGTTAAGAACAAATTCTTATTTACAATGACAGCCTACTGGGGAACAGTGGGTTAACTGCCTTGTTCAGGGGCAGAACAACGGATTTGTACCTTGTCAGCCTGGGTATTCAATCCAGCAACCTTTCGGTTACTGGCCAAACACTCCAACCACTAGGTACCTGCCCTCCCCCCATGCTGTATCTGTTGTGTGTCGTTACCGTAGACCTTTTTACTATCTAGTAATCAGTATCAGAGATTTGTTTCAAACACAAACGGTAATACAAGATTTCTTTAATGTATCACTATACGTTTTTAGATATGACAAATACATAATACCCACATCATGCACATGAACTGTAACACGTATCCTTCAGACTGTCCTTTTCAATGTCAACATTTTCTGACAACAAAAAATGTACACTTACCTGTTAATGCTCTATTGCGTTTATATACCTGCAGTAAGTACCTTTATGTGATAAAGTTTATTTGAGTAATTTGATTGTTTTTCTGATAAAAAGTATGTACATAAATATACACTGAGTGTACAAAACATTAGGAACACCTTCCTAATATTGAGTTGCACCCCCTTTGCCCTGAGAACAGCCTCCATTTGTCTGGGATTCTACAAGGTGTCGAAAGCGGTCCACAGGGATGCTGGCCCATGTTGACTCCAATGCTTCCCACAGTTGTGTCAAGTTGGCTGGATGTTCTTTGGGTAGTGGACCATTCTTGGTACACACTGTTGAGAGTGAAAAACCCAGCAGCGGTGCAGTTCTTGACTCAAACCGGTGCACCTGGTACCGACTACCATACCCCGTTCTAAGGCACTTAAATCTCTTGTCTTGCCCATTCACCCTCTGAATGGCACACATACACAACCCATGTCTCAAGGCTTAAAAATCCTTCTTTAACCTGTCTCATCCCCTTCATCTATGCTGATGGAAGTGGATTTAACAAGTGACATCAATAAGGGATCATAGCTTTCATCTGGATTCACCTGGTCATGTCATGGAAAGAGCATGTTTTGTACACTCAGTGTATGTATTATGATTTTTCATAAAACTCATATTTTTTATAGTGGAACATTACTCACATACACGTAAACAAAACGATACACAAAGGTACCATACAAATAATCTGTACAAAGATACAACAACACCAATCTCATTGTCTATCCAAGCAAGGACTTGTATCGCGTTCTCGCTCCTCGCCTCCTTCTCAAACCCCATTGGACGAGAAAGCGAGGGTTCTCCCCTTTGACCTTCTCCTCAAATGGGTTTTGAGAAGGAGGCGAGGAGAGAAGACGCAAGGTGTATGCAATTGAGATTCTTCCCATCTGTCAGGAGACAAGGCACCTTAACAGTTCATAACAGTCCAGAAAGGAAGGTAGCAGGGTTTGGGAGTAACTGATTACAAAAAAAATGCTAAAATATTGTAATCAGATTACAGATACTTTTGAGAAACTAGATGACTACTTCTTGAATTACTTTTAAATTCAGAAACTATGTTTGTTTCGGTTTTCTCAATGACAATCAATTCAGCATTGAAAAAAGGCGCAAGTTTAAGTTCGTTCCACCTGAGTGTGGCTGCCCACAAATCAGAGACCACTATGATGACACACCAAATGTGTTTGATGGATGCTTTTTGTCTTCTTCTAATGCCTCTTCTGGGGAAAGTAATCCAAAAGTAACTAAAAGTAATCATATTATGTTACTGAGTTTGGGTAATCCAAAAGTTACATTACTGATTACAATTTTGGACAGGTAACCTAACCAACCCTGACAAGGAGTGTCCACAAGATGGAGGAGGTCAGAACTCGCTCTCCTCCAGTATCTCCTCCATGGTCTCTCCCAGCGTCATCTCTCCATCGCTACTTGACAGGCTCTTCCTGGTGTGGAACTCCAATCCTCCCGTGTCTCTCTCCCTATCTCGCCACCCTGCCACCTCCCCTCCTTCCACCTCTCGTCGCCCTCCTTGCCCCTGCAAGGCCACCTGCAGCAAGTGGGAGTGTGTGGCAGGCCCACCCCCCTCCTCGTATGATTCGCTTTGCTGGGAGCCATGGGGGCGTCGGCCTCTAGAGCACTTCCACAGATGTTTGAGGGGTTCGCCCCGGAAGTCGATGCAGGGCATGACCTGGAAGTGGTTTGTGAACAGGAAGAGCTGCCATCGCTTTTTCAGCTCCGTCTGGACCTGGAAATAACAGATTTGTATTTGAGTTTTTATTTGTATTTTTTTTCTATTACGATTAGAACGATTTGTTAGGCTACAGTAAATTGAACTGCTAGTTTGTGGATAGTTACCTCTACGTTGGCAAAGCAGTACAGCACAGAAACCAAGAATCCCTGAGAGAGAGGTATTACTCATAATGATTGTATTCAAGGTAACAAACTCTACCGAACCATTTGCATGTATTATCAAGACACATTCTTTCCCTCTAAATGCAGTTCTTAATGGGATCAGGATGTTTTCCTATCTTTACTCAACAGGAACAATTAAACATTTGTTATGGTCTTTTGGAAGGTGGCCATTTTGTTATCAGTTCTTACCTGGAAGGAGCTAAGGGTGAGGTTAATGAAGTTCCTGGCATAGCGGCTGCTTCCCTCCACACTCTCGTCTATCAGTATTGTGAAAACTACCTCGTGGATCCCCAGTAGAGGGATCAGGACTATCGTAGCCCTGGCCAAGCTAACAGAGAAAAGGAAAGGAGTTTTGGCATTCAGACTGTACTGGGGTTCAAATAAAATAGTTGCTTGAGGGTGCTGGCTACTACTGTCACAGATCAGAGTAAACCTTTAGAGTGACCGTAGCCTACCTGTATCGGTAGTCTGTGAATTTCACTTGGTCTGCCTTTAACTTTGAGAGCAGCAACATTAGTATTTTGATGAATATGTAGAAAATGACCTGCAACACAAATCAAATATTTTTTTTTTCGTAAAACAGTAGGAGATGCTTATGTTTTTAGGCTGGTGTGTAAAAAGTAAACTGTGTCTTTAAGAGGAGAAACCCTATCTTATTGGGATCAGTGCACCCTAACCATTCTGCCCTATATGACATGCTTGTGACTGCTTCTGACACCCGCTGCTCTGGCTGACGTCTATGTCACATGGTCTGAACTATTGATCTTAGACATCCCAAAATCGGTGTGAAATCAGTGAAAAATCACAGGAAATCTCACAAGAGCTGATGCCCCCAGTGTGTCAGTCTTGTGCACTTTTGGCGTACACTGTAGAGTCATATGGTTTGATAGACGATTAATCATTGTGTCACGTTCTTAGATATCAGTGGAGCATTATTTGAGTGGTGATACAGGAGGTCGCTATAGGTTATATATTGTAGGTTGCTACTCACCAACACAGATAAAGTGATGGGTCCCCTTATTATCCACCAGATCCATCTATTCTCATTGTTCCAGCACCTTAGGACAGGAGAGATTCAAGCGAGATTTGGGCCTACAGCATCAGCTTGTATCATCGACTATTGGGTATTTACACAGATCAGTACTGATTGATTACTTTATGCGAACAGACAGAAATATGACCAGAAGTCTTGAAATGAGTGGTGGAAATTCTCCCCAAATACTTACCCTTTATTTTCATATAAAACTTTGCTCACTGCCCATGGCACCACAAACACGAATGGAGTACCTTTAGCGAGAGCAAAAGTATTTTGTTGCCATGAGCTCTATCTTCATTAGAGCCTTACCCTATCCAATGAACATGTGCCTTTCAAACATTAGAGCCTTACCCCAACCAATCAGAATGTGTCTTTTAAACATTAGCGCCTTACCTCAGCCAATTAACATGTATCTTATAAACATTTAGAACCATACCCCAGCCAATGAGCATGTATCTCTTGAGCAGCCGTCTCTTGGTGAGGACGTCGGTGAAGAGGAGGGTCTGGAGGAAGATTGCTTCTACCAGGAGCCAGAAGTAGTTACAGGCTACAAAATACTCCATGGACACCCGGGAGGCCTTACATACCACCGTTATCTACAGGAAGAGGAGATATTAGATGATATATTACAGTGCCTTATCCTTGTTGAATAAATGTATTTTACATCATAGTCTCTTGTGACAGACGTTAACGTAAGAGCACACCTGAGATTTGGTTCTGGGTGCCCGAGATTTCTTCTATCATAAGAAATAAGTATTCTGAAGGCCAGCATGGTTGAAAATGTAATGTTTTTATAGATTTTTTTAACAAACTCTACAGGACATGAGTACCACTGAGTTGGAGTATGAGTTCCACCCTTGGTCGTCACTGGGTAGCTTGGTGTACATGACATGTAACACGATCTCCTTTATGAAGACGGCTATGGCTCTCAACATGAAGGACACAAACAGATTCATGTGGATGTAGTTCCTCGTACAGTGGAGCTTCCTGGAAGAGACAGAGGTTGGCATTGACTCAAACCCACCACTCACTATTTAGTGTGGAAATTGATTTTGTGATTATGCGACTAAGATGAATGCTCAGTACATAGACAATCCATTGTGGTTTATAGTGATCAATAACATAATCTGTAATCTTGTTATTCTGCTTCCCCTGGTATCCATTTATATTTTATTATCAATTAATGACATTGAACACTGACCAGTGGGTTTGAATCAATGACATGACTAAGGAGTATGTCATTGCTTTGCAGTTGTGTCATCGCCCTACGATAGAAGAATTCATCATAATCATCATTAACATGTGCCTAACCCCCTGACCCCTGCGCTCTGGCCCCTTGACACTAACCTGAGAATGCCCATGAGCAGAGTGGCCAGAGAGAGGGAGGAGAGGGACAGAGAGTAGCCAACGATGGAGATGACCCTCAGGGCTGCATGGCGAAACCACTCATCTTCCTGAAAGACACAGACATGGGAAAAAAGAAGTGAAAAAGAGGCAATTGACCTCAACCTCTGAAATTCACTTAGATATTACCTTTGATGATACAATGAAAGCAATACATGGTTATAACATCTACAGAAATGACAAAAGATGAGTGTTGCCGTTTATACACTATTCAGAACCACATTCCTGTAAAGCTTAGAGAGGATCTCATGTTAAATACTGTTGAAGTATGGCTACAGGTTCATCTGCCTCACCTAAAGCCCATTCTGGTGGGAAGCCGCTATGTACCACCAAGTGCTAACAGTGAGTTTCTGGCTAACGTGTTAAATGGTTGATAATGTACACAACCGGTAAAACGTTTTAGAACACCTACTCATTCAAGGGTTTTTCTTTATTTGTACTATTTTTTACATTGTAGAATAATAGTGAAGATATCAAAACTATGAAATAACACTTATGGAATCATGTAGTAAACAAAAAAGTGTTAAACAAATCAAAATCTATTTTATATTTGAGATTCTTCAAATAGCCACACTTTGCCTTGATGACAGCTTTAAACAATCTTGGCATATCAAAACAAACTCTGAACCAATTACATTAATTTGGGAACAGGACAAAAAGCATTAAACATGTATGGCAATTTAGCTAGTTAGCTTGCACTTGCTAGCTAATTTGTCCTATTTAGCTAGCTTGCTGTTGCTAGCTAATTTGTCCTGGGATATAAACATTGAGTTGTTATTTTACCTGAAATGCACAAGGTCCTCTACTCCGACAATTAATCCACACATAAAACGGTCAACCGAATCGTTTCTAGTCATCTCTCGTCCTTCCAGTCTTTTTCATCTTTGAACTTATATGGTGATTGGCTTCTAAACTTTCATAGTATTACTACACCGACCGGGAACACAGTTCGTCTTTCAATCACCCACGTGGGTATAACCAATGAGGAGATGGCACGTGGATACCCGCTTCTATAAACCAATGAGGAGATGGGAGAGGCAGGACTTACAGCGCGATCTGCGTCAGAAAGAGAAAGGAGTTTTATTTTAGCCCTTGGCAATGCAGACACTTGTTGACGCGCGCGAGCAGTGTCGGTGCAATAATTGAATAACATAGATTTCTACATTTATTTTGTAACGCTCGCGCGCAGTGTGGTCAGCCTATTTGTCCTAAATATTTCAAAAACTAAAAGCATTGTATTTTTTGACAAATCATTCACTAAACCCTAAACCACAACTAAATATTGTAATGAATTATGTGCAATTTGAGCAAGTTGATGTGACTAAACAGCTTGGTGAAACCCTGGATTATAAACTTTCAGGGTCAAAACATGTTGATACAACAGTAGTTAAAAACTTTTTAGGGATAGCCCCGTTTTTTTAACTTGAAGTATGAGCAAACTACATGACATTTAATGTGACGTCACCCAGGTACATTTGGGCAAATTGTGAAGGAGACGTTTACATTCATATTACATTTTTCTGCAAGAATATCATCAAATCTGTATACGTGGACTTTGATTGAGCTTTTCCAGTATTAGTAGCCATATTATAAGTTCAACATTTGCAAACAACCAGTTTTCATAACTTCATAACTCTCCATATTCTTATAATTTTTGTCCAAGAAGAAAAGGCTGGCTGTCGCACAAGGTTAACAGCTACATTTTGCGACAGATACGGGGTTTCTGGATACTCCCGTAAAGCCCAGCTCATTGGCTATCTAGCTAGCTTTGTTTGGTGCTTATTTGACAAAGTTAGAGTCGATCAAGTGAAGACCGCCCGCGTCATCGGCATGCCATGAAGGCGTCGCTTTCTGACCAAATGTGGTGTCCTATAGGATATACTACACCCCTAATGATATAGTGAAGTCTGGTTACGTTCTAGGATCTCTGAGGAATACATACGAACGTGATTTGACTGGTTGAAACAATGTTTAGGGTTAGATTTTCAAATATTCCTTTCTTTGCAAATTGAACGAGTGGAAATACAAAATCGATCGTGCATGCCATATGGACCTTTTTAGGATATGAAAAATTATTTTATCTAACAAAACAACACTTTATGTTATCTCTGGGATCCTTTGGATGATAAATCAGAGCAATATTTCAGAATGTAAGTACACATTTCACCTTCAGAGGTGAATTTATCAAACCTATTTGCGGTGAAAAAAGTGTTTTGTTGTTAGGGGCTCTCCTCAAACAATAGCATGGCATTTTTCCCGCAGTAATAGCTGCTGTAAATTGGACTGTGCAGTTACATTAACAAGAATTTAAGCTTTCAGCCGATGTTAGACACTTATATGTACCGACATTTGTTGTTTCTCTAAAATCTGCGATCGTGACACAAGGGGCTGCATGATTTACAACTATCCTTCCTACAGGCTCTAGATTTGTCGCACCTAGACTACTGTTCAGTTGTGTGGTCAGGTGCCACAAAGAGGGACTTAGTTAAATTGCAATTGGCTCAGAACAGGGCAGTGTGGCTGTACATAGAGCTAACATTAATGATATGCAAGGCAATCTCTCATGGTTTAAAGTGAAGGAGAGATTGACTTCATCACTACTTGTTTTTGTAAGAGGTGTTGAAAAGCTGAATGCACCGAACTGTCTGTTTAAACGACTAGCACACAGCTCGGACACCCATGCATACCCTACAAGACATGCCACCAGAGGTCTCTTCACAATCCCCAAGTCCAGAACAGACTATGAGAGGTGCACAGTACTACATAGAGCCATGACTACATGGAACTCTATTCCACATCAGGTAACTGATGCAAACAGTAGATTCAGATTTAAAAACAGAAAGAAATACACCTTATGGAACAGCAGGGACTGTGAAGAGACACACACACAGGTACAGACACACGCACACGGGCGCTGGCACACGCACTCTACACACACTTGTAATATTGTTGTATAGTGGTATCATAGTGGTATCATACATTTTGTGTTGTGGATATGTGGTGGTATGACAGTGTTATATGATGCACTGTTTCATCTTTTGTTTTATGTGTAATATAAGTGTCTTAATGTGTATGCACCCCAGAAAAAGTAGCTGCTACCTTGGCAGCAGCTAACGGGGATCCCTAATAACATACAAATGGGAAATCTTTAACTGGGGTATGGTTTATTGTTGACGTTTCAGTTGCAAGGCCTTTTCCAAATGCAAGGCAAGTCTCCACTTTGTTTCCTCTCACAGCCTTTTCCTCACCTCGGGTTTAAAGAAGTCTTGGTCATCACATTCTGTCTTCTCCCGCCAGACATCCGTAGAATTCTCCTGGAGTCGCCAGGACCCATTGGACAGACACTCCATGTACACTCTCCTGGAGTCATCTGGGTCCGGAAGAGAAGAGGAATGACTGGATCGGTTATGGAGAGATTTGCTCATGCTCCAACCGTGTTGGAAGGCACGTTTAACTGCGCTTCTAATTGTGTGTGGTACTGTATGAAATGTTATGATGTTGTGTTGTGCCATCACATGACGTTATAGATGTAGAATGTATGGATAGGTGTGATATTTATTTATTCATAAGGGACAATGCACATAAATCAACATCAATATTACAATAATGAAACATCCATGTAAATGTGCCGGGGTTAGCCAAAAGATCATTTGCACCTGTAGTACCTGGGCATGTAAGGGCCTTTTCACAGCCACTATATAAATACTCACTAAAACAATACAAAATATATCATTCTAACAACAACAACACGATCATCAACTGTCGTCTTACATATGAGGAGTCACAGATAACTCATGTGTACAGGTTTGAATAGATTTGAGCTATGTTTTCAATTTTCAATTTAAAAATACAATAGTCAGTGCAGCTTCTCAAGTCCATGTGCATTGCATTCCAGTGTATTGTAGCTCTAACAGAGAAGGCCGATGGGCCGATTTTACTGTGTCGAAAAGGGACAACGCAATCCCCTCTAGTTACTGCCTTTGTTATCCTGGAGGTGCTTTCCTTGAGCATGATATGCCGGCATAGGGGTGGAGAGACAAGACCATTCAGGATCTTAAAGACAAGGCTTGCAAGGCTCTACATCATGCTTAAAGCTATCCAGACTAAATAAATGATGTATGTAAATTATATGACAATGGTGGTAACTGTTCGGTTTGTTATCAAGTGATTCAATTGGTTTCAGAATAGTAGCTCCTGCCTGTGACCAGCATGTGAGGCAATATCTCAAATGTGAGAAGATTATAGCATGCATATATTGTTTTATAAACCTAAAGTTGGATAATCCAAACTTGACTGTGTTAAGCACCTTCTTCACATGTTTCTTAAATGTCAAGTTGGAGTCCAAAATGACGCCGAGATACCTGAAATTAGACACAACTTTCAGACGCTCCTCATTAACAAGAACAGCTTGTTGGGAAGAATCAATGGATTTCTTAGAGAAGTACATAGAAACAGTCTTTAAATGCAGGCAAGAATTAGTCATCCATTTAGAAACATGTACCATAGCTTCAGTTAACTTGTTAACAACTAATTGTCTATTTTTTAGTGTACATACAGAACTGTATCGTCTGCATACATCTGCATGTTAACTTGTGGGCAAACAAGTGGGAGATCATTTATATAGAGGGTAAACAGAAGGGGGCCTAATATTGACCCTTGTCAGACCCCGTAGTTATAGTAAGGAGAGTCTGACTGAGTGTCCCCCAAACAAACCCTTTGACTTCTGTTTGTCAGATAGGAATACATCCAATGAATAACTTGAGTGGACACATTAATGGGGGATAGTTCGGATAGGAGGACCTCATGATTCACAGTATCAAAGGCCTTTTTAAGATCCAAAAAGACTGACTTCATCACCTATGTCCAGTTTAGATTTAATGCACTCCAAAAAATAGCAGTTGGCTGTTTCGGTAGAATGGTTAGTTCTGAATCCGAATTGCATTTGATGGATTGAGTTACCCTGAATGAAGCCTCCAGACTCACCTGTTGTAATCCAGGGAAGGTAGGAAGGACAGGGCACTGACACGTTACCGGGAGCTGAGTGGGGCCAGCACACAAACACGTCAACCATCCCGTTACAGTAGATTCCTGAAAGGACAAACAAGTAAAGAGTAAGAGACAAACAGAAAAGTACATCAATAATAAAGTTCTATTGCTTAACGGAAAATTAATTTCCATATCAATCAAGTTTATTTTATATAGCCCTTCGTACATCAGCTAATATCTCGAAGTGCTGTACAGAAACCCAGCCTAAAACCCCAAACAGCAAGCAATGCAGGTGTAGAAGCACGGTGGCTAGGAAAAATAGATCAATTGCTGCCCTGACAGTCTGGCTGCAATTAAATGACAATACACATTGTAGCGGAAGAATGGTACAGTGATACATGCAACTGGCCAGGGCCAAAAACAAACTGCTCACCAGTTTCTGAGAAGATGCTTTCTGCTAAAATCCTGGTGCAGTTCTCCCTATATTCATTCCGTTTAGAGATCAACTCTTCAAGTTTCATCTTCGTGGCGTCAGTTAATGGGGGATCCTAATCAAATCAAATCAATCACAGAGCCCACCACCTTTCATGTGAAGTAAGACAGTTATAAAGAGAGGAATATTTTATGATAAACTATACATTTTTACCACCCCCAACAATGTGCCAGGAAGACTGAGGGGAATGTGGTTTTAGTGAGAGTCCACAAGATGGCAGTATTTGAGTAGAATTCCTGTTGAGCTATCTAACTACCCAACCTCCATCTTTGTTAGGCGTCTGTGTAGGCAATTTCACAAGCCTAGGGCTCAATTCAATCCGTATTGTCGAAGTTCAGCACTGTAGTGCAATTGAAATGTAAAGGTAATTTCCGATTGAGCCGACATATGCAGGGCTAACCTTGAATGCAGTTTCCGCAGACGCAGGAACATTGTCTTAAATTTTAAATCGTACTATAGCGCTGAACTTCGGCGATACAGATTGAATCGAGACCCTAATGTCATGTGGTCTAAACTAATAGAAGTAAATTCACCTGTTTCATTTACTCTGAGAAGAGAAATCAAAATGGGAGATTTGACCAGCAGTAACTCAGTTAGGCTGCGTTTACACAGGCAGCCCAATTATGATCTTTGGACAATTATTTGCATATCTGATATCTATCTGGTCTTTACCTAATGTGTAAACATCAAAAATAACTACAGGGAATCTAATCTTTTGACTTCCAGTTCATACAGTACCACCTCCATATGGCTGCGTTTACACAGGCAGCGCAATTCTGATCTTTTACCCAATGATTGAGCAAAAGATCAGAATTGGGCTTCCTGTGTAATCTGAATCCTGATACAAACCCGATCCTCCATATGCGACCTCTGTCTGGACGCTCAGATTAGATTTTTTTTGCTCTTAAGTGGTTTGATGCTGCATTCATAACCAAGTGGGAAGGTGGTCATTAACAGTTGTGAATTTGTAAATACCAATACGCTGATTGGCTAATGGCCAACAAGCTGTAAGTACAGACGTCATGATTGTAAACCAATTATAGCGTTCAAAAAACAGAATAGATTTTTATAAATAATGTTTAGTTTTTACATCTAACTGCAGAAAATGCTGTTATCGAGGTAATTTCCTTAGTAGGTGATGTCAGAGCTCAGCATGTGGGACAAGTCGGAGCTCAGGGATGATAGACGAGTTTCCAACTAGTAATTACGAGGGGGATTCAAGTGGATTTTTCCCAGTTGTATGTGGTAAATACCACCTTCCCACCTGGTTATGAACGCATCATTATTGCACACTATTGCATGACCTGTTGTTACCATGACAACCACCCCAACATTTACAGTAGCAGTGATGGGAAATGAGCATTACATCTGTTTGCTACTTCAGAGGCTACATCAATGCGAATGCGCAAATCTGATTTTGGTCACATGTAAAACTGTGTGGACAGTCCAAAGAATTTCTGAAGTATAAAGAAAATCTGATTTGCGTTCTTAGGGTGGCTGTGTAAATACAACCTTATGCCTATTCATGATCTTGGTCCAATCTTGGTCCAATTGTAAAGTGACTGCCCAGTGTTTCCAGATTTCTATGAAATGTGACTTATTCATTTTCCTTACAAATCTTTTTAATGAAGTATGTTGAAAAGCAGCTTTTCTGTGTTGCAATTGTGTGAGCATACCCCAACAACAAAATGGTTAATGGTGTGGGCGTATACTAGTCGAAAAAAAGATTAGCGCAAGTAGACCGCTGATTGGCCAGCTCACCCTCTTCTAGACTGCTGATTGGCCAGCTCAAGATTACGTTATGCTCTATGAGGAAATAGCAAGCATTTTTTAAATGGTCTGTTTGAGATACAAGTTTGAGGTTGGGTTTTTGAAGTGTTTTTTCTCCAATTTATGCTTTGGCCACAAATACGAGTATCAACAACCTTATTTGGATATGAGTTAACAGAATATTAACTTTGAAAGGTAACTGGGCAGATACTTTAAGATATTTTACCACATGATTTGGCAATGTTCTATACAAATAAAACATTGACAAAACATAATAAATTCAATTATTCTAGTGACAGACCAACCCTTCTCCTCTTTTTGTAAAGTAAACAGAGAATCAAGGTTTTCCCATTTAGAATCTGTTATTCCACAGGTGAGATGCAGTACCATAGATATATCATCCAATGGATTCTATTTCTATGTGCGGTACTCTTTCTCTGACCAACATTCCCTGCCTTGCCTTCACACTCCAATGGGGATACATACTGTATATCTATCTGAAATGTGTAACCTCCCTGTGCCTGTCCATTCTATCCCCCCTCCACCACCACCTGTTCCAATGTGATCTGTCCTATCCTAGGAGCGCCCTGACTTTCTACCGCTTCAATTAACCCCTTCTGTCTCTTGTCATCAGGTTTTCTGGACAGCAGCTATCACGGAGGAGTGTGTGTGTGTGTGTCTGTCTGTCTGTCAGATCTCTCACTACTATCTGGGGTGAAAAGAAGGTACAGGGGCTCTCCTCTACTTTAAGAGAAAACACTTTCAATTCCACTGAGACACTTAAGGGATTCTGAGCTTAACTCAGTTACATATTTGGAGAGAGTGCTGATATAATTGAGGGCCTGGGAATAAAATCCGAGAGATCTCTACTGAGATCATGTTTATCATATAGTATGTAGCTACTATTGAGTAAAGGGATGTATTTACAGTAAGTACACAAGGTAATACTGAAGGTATAGAGTTTTAGGAGTTACAAAGATAGAATCATACTTTGGAAATGCGTCGGTGTATTTTATCTGCTGTATACTGTATGTCCGTTTCTGATTGTTCTGGTACATTTTGCAGCAGATTTTGTGATAATATTTATGTCTGGAGTGATATGCACGGCCATATGTGTGCCATGCCATGCAACCCAGTACATTATCATATAGCCATGTTGCTAAGCAACTCCAAAGTTCTTGCATATCCCAGTCGCATAAAGAAAACAAAGATTTCATACCATAAATTCAGGGCTTATCATCTCACTGTGTCAGTGAGAAAGATTATGGTTTTACAGTTCAACGGTAGCAACTCATCCTCTCAATCAGATAAAGGAGAACTGGAATCTGGAGCAAATTATGTTTCTCTGTTGTGAGGTTGGAATATTTGTGAGATTACTTCAATTCACTTTTTTAACAGAATATTTGTTTTTTCATATTTTACTGAATATTGTATATGTACTATAGATGTTCAAATAAATGCTCAACAAAAAAACCAAAAAACATGTTTTTTTTTTACTGGCACTCCTGACAGGAAACAAGTAGGAAAAGTTGTAAAGGAAATATCAAATGGCTCCAAAACTGGCTTAGAATCAACATTCTGGAGAAATTGAATTTAGATTAGTACATGCACATGTGTGTGCCCTGTTTGTGTGTGTATGTGTGTGCATATGGGCGGCAGGTACCCAAGCAGTTTAGAGAGACGAGCCAGCAACCGGAGAGTTGCCAGCCAGTTTGAGTCCCGGGTCTGACAGGAAAAAATCTGGTGGGAAGTCAGCTGGCAACCGGAGGGTTGCTATTATCAAGTCCTAGATGCCGTTGTACCTTGATCAAGTCACTTAACCTGTATGTGTGTCTTTCGGGGGCGTTGGGATAAAGCAGATTTTGGTTGGACTTTGTGCTGACAAATAAAGTGATCTTAATATTAATGTGTGTGTGTGCGTGTGTGTGTGTGTGCGCGCGGCTCACCATCTTACCTGCAGACTGGAGAGGAGCAGTAGGAGTAAAGGAGAGAGTGTGGTGCTCCCCAGTGCCCACCCCCCTCTGTGCCAGGCTGGTCGTAGCATGGGTATGGCACTTTGTTTACATATAAGCTGGATGGCACCTCATCGACCCGCCTGCCATCGATGCTCTCTTCACACTCATCCTTGTCTTACCTCTCAGCATCCACACCACACGGAACCAACACATGGACAAGCCTCTTCTCTAAAGTGTCCAGTCCTTTCACCAATGTGGTTTTCCAGGTAAAGATGGTTTGAGACTTGTGAACGTTTTATGTGCTTGGTTAAGCTGACTTACTCACGGTGTAGGCTGCTCTCAGTGTTTGGCTTCTGAGCTGATTTTTGAAAGGCAGTGTCTTCTCTCTTCAACATAGGCTCGCCTCAAAACAGTGGGTTTTCGGGTAAAGATGATTTGTGATTGGTTTAGGTACATTTTTATAGGTGCCTGGTAGAGATGGAGCCGGCTTCTTCTTAGGATCGGTGTTTACCTTCTTTTAGGCGTTGGTTGATATTCTAAAGGTAAATTCTTCCTGTAACTAATGTTTTGGGAATAAATAGTGTTCTTCTCTTGGTTGACAGGTGTTTAGTAAAGATATCCAGGCACTTATTCTAGTTGTGGATTATTTTGGAGCAATGTTCCCCATCTCATTGAGGCTTTAAACGAGACACTCCTTTTTAAGTTGTGATCAGTTTGATAAAGTTTTCTCCGACATCTCTACTAGTTTTAGTATTTTATAAAGTTGTCCTCTGTCCTAGTTGACGTGTGTTAGTAAAGTTGTCCTCTGTCCTAGTTCACAAGCATTAGCTTGTCCTTTGTCCCTCACCTAGTTGACGTGTATTAGCAAAGTCATCATTGTCTTCTTAGTATTTGGTAAAGTTGTCTTTGGCTCGTCTGCCTGTCGCTGTGTGTTTGGTTAAGTTGTCTTCGTCTCAGGCTCATTCTCAAGGGTTCTGTTGTCTGTCCTCCCTGATGTCCTGAACGCGACTGAAAGCGTCTGTGGATCCTCACCCATCAGTCTGCCTCCCCTTTTTCTCCGCCCGGCCTTGTCCCAGCCAATCAAGATAAGACAAGGGAGAGCTATTTTACTGGAGTGACTTTATAGTCCAGGAGGGGAACGCACACACAAGCAGAAAG
The DNA here is from genome assembly GCF_016432855.1 of Salvelinus namaycush. Classification (NCBI taxonomy): domain Eukaryota; kingdom Metazoa; phylum Chordata; class Actinopteri; order Salmoniformes; family Salmonidae; genus Salvelinus; species Salvelinus namaycush. The sequence goes on along the minus strand of NC_052341.1, from coordinate 22,420,271 downwards.
TATACACACACATGCATGCGCACACACACACACACACACACACACACACACATACACATACACACACACACACACACACACACACACACACACACACACACACACACACACACACACACACACACACACACACACACACACACACACACACACACACACACACACACACTGTAAGGTGTGCAGTGTTGATCCATGACTGGGGCTAAAGGTTCAGTGGCAGTTTTATGTGGGTGGTTCTCCCAAAGTAAGAGGGCCTCATCAACAGTATTTGACACTAATGGGATCTCTGTGTGGTCTAATGGATCTACAAACGCACCACAGGAGCTGCAGGGGCCATGACCAAACACACAGGATGGATCAGAAGCCAGAGAAACATGTTGTACTACTGTTCATGCACTGTGCAGATGGTGCAGCCAAAAAAAGACATTACTGTTAAATCAAATCAAACTTTTCCTAAGTGTACTAATGTATAAGTTTAACAATAAATAGCACTTTATAGACAACGACAGGGGGGGGGGGGGGGGGGGGGGTTAAAACTATGTTTGGAAGTAAACTACATTCCTTAGACATTTGGAAAGAAAGAGAAAAGTTAATCAATTGATAACCTTATTTCACTATGACATCACAGTGTAAACAATGTGCTATATGAGGGTGGTTGATTCTAGTGTTGTTTACACCATTATTTACCGCACTGTTTACATGATGACATAATAGGGAAATAGGGTTATGGAAGAGAAAAGGGAACCTTTGTAACAAGGAACAAGAGAAAAGGTATAAACACCTGTAATAAAAGGGAAACATTACGTAGAGGAAGATAAGATACGTGGAGGAAGATATGACTCAGCCTATGTAGACAATTCTCCCAGTCCCCACCGTTCAATGGTTCTTTGTAGGACTGTCAGTGTGGGGAGGGCCTGAGGTGCCAGTCTGCCGGGGTTAACTCGCTTCTAGTTGAATTTGAAAGCCCTACTATAGCTCTGCAGGGCCAGTTTTGTTCGTCACAGAGTCACAGTGTCCTTTGTTGTGCTCCTGGGCTTTCCACAACTGTAAGAGGACAAAATATCAGGGGGTTGTTAGGGTTAGGGTTGAGTCGAGGTGTGGACATGAAGCTACGGTTGGGATTAGAGTTGAGGCTAGGATTAGGATGTGGACAGCTAGGGTTAGTTATTTATATGCACATCTAGTATTTCTCAGGTGCTAGGCACAAGAACATAATCACACAGGTCATGCTATAAAACAACTGGAGAATGCCATATGCCTGGCCTCACCACATCAACCCAGAACTATTTATCCTCACAGTGTTGTGCACTTCACAGGTGGAGGATTGAAGGAGTTAGTTATGCTTCCGATTGACAGCCGTAACCTCACGTCAGCTATTATTTACATTTTAAAATAGGCTTACATCCACTTTGTGAGATAATTCGCTACTGAGAGTAAGGGTATCTAGTGTAAGTAAAAGGCAATTACAGTATAGTACATCACATTACACTAATGTAGAGAGTTTACTGACCTTCACAAGGGCAGGGTGTAGTAAAATCCATGTTAGTGTGGGCAGATCATTCAGCCAGCAACGGAATAAATGCACAATATCCTTTGGTGCGAGTTCTGCTCTTCTGATGGACTGTACACCCATCTGATCATTCTATAGATCATCATTTGATAGTATGGTATATTATGATGGAAGACACACCTGTCACATTTTGTGACATGGGAGGAAGTTAAAAGCATGCCTGGTTTGTTTACATGAAGAGCTAACCTTAGTAATACATCAGCTGGTACGTAATTGTGTTTTCATTACAGAATGATCTAGTGCTCTGATAAATATAGGGGGCAGATTTGACAGTGAATCCATCCAGGTGACTCTCTATGTTATAGGGACTATGAAGATGTAGGAATTAAGGCTCCACTGTGACCCAGTCATGGCATCATTTGTGACTGTGTGATATACAAAATATCAAACTGAAATTAGTTTATTTTACTCTTGGTTCCATAAGCATGGCTGTAAAAAGTCCTGATACAGTCATATGTCAGCATTATCTTCACTAACAATAAAAAGCTTAAGAGGGTTTAGACGACAATTAAAATATATAGAGAAATTCTCTCAGGTCCAGGACAACAAATGTGATAAAAGCAATTTCATGGAGACATGGCCTTAGGACAGCCCTGGTATTGCTACCCCATGCCAAGGATCCTCAGTGTGTGTGGGTGTGTATTTGTGTGTGTGGGTGTGTATTTGTGTGTGTGCATGAGTGTGTGTGTGTGTGTCGAAGCTGGACTTGGTCCGAGACGAGAGTGAAGAGGCTGTCAAGGAGCTAATGTGACGGTTCAAGTGTGCCCATTTGAAACACAGATAATAGTAAGACGCTCGCCAACTGAACTGAAGCTTCTCCCGCTAAGAGAACTGTCTGGTTTGTCACTCGTCTGTGATGTGTGCTTCACTCACATTGAAATAAAATAGAACCTTATTTCATCATAAAAACAGGCCAAACCTGTCACAATAAAGTTCAGGATGGCTGCTTTGGCAAGTCCTACAGTCCCATTCGGACAGACTTTAGTTTCATTGTTTTGGAAGCTGAGACGGTAGCTTTAACTGTCTCATTTAGTTTTCACACTATACTGATGGGCATTTTATTCACCAGATCAGAGTTTGCACACAGCGGCTTATGATGGGAGACAGTCAATGAAGTGTTTGTGTCTTTCACTCATTAAAGAGAGATATTACAGTAATGATCTGTCTGGGTTTGTTTCCTGCGAGCTTGGCTTTGACTCTGCCAGTATTTTAGCTTTGTCTACTCTCAGCCATAACAGTGAACTTGGCCTGAACCGTGAAGATGGCAGTATTTACTTTGTTGTGGTTTTATGACATGTTTGTGCATCACGGAATCACTGTACCATTCTCTCCCATTGTCACGAGAGCTTCTCGTGAGCACTGGAGAAGCAAATCTAAACAAAGGATTCCAGACCCATTTTGTTGTCTCGTGTCTTAAAACGGGCCTGGAGTAGATTTTAAGTGCATTCCCATGATCTTTTATATGAGGTCAACATATATAGATAAAAAGGCAAAATACATAGCTAAGAAGTACTTTCCCAAGTCAAATCAAATCAAATGTATTTATATAGCCCTTCTTACATCAGCTGATATCTCAAAGTGCTATACAGAAACCCAGCCAACAGCAAGCAATGCAGGTGTAGAAGCACCTCTTTAGTCTCTTACGAAGTGTCCTTTTTTGTCTTTTTCACTTTTAGCCCAAAACATTTTCAGCTGATTTGTAGTCAGAAGGCCAACATGGTGAGTTTTAGGAATACATTACAGCAAGGCCCTTTCAACAACAAGGACCCAGATATGCCAAACAACATTATGCTGCTAGCAAAGCAGGCCACTGAGGTACTAAGACAATTGTGAGAGTGAACTAATTGATACATATATTTTCAGACAAAGCTGTGCTCGTGTTCGACATGGCAATAACACTGTGAAAACTGATGTCCGAACCCATTCTGCTTCAGTATGGATCCAATATGGGTCAGAGGTATTGGATTTCTGCTTTTTCAACCAAGGGGAATGACAAATCGAAACAGGCAGCTCTTTCTGGGGGGAATATTTGATTTGTTGTGTTTTCTTTCTGCATCACAAGCAAATATAATCCTGAGCTACTGAAAGATGTCCTGATCGCAGGTCACTGAGACATTCTGTACATTGGAAGAATCATACAACACTGGCATCAGGCAAATACAACCACATACAGTGCCTTCAGAAAGTATTCAGACCCCTTGACTTTTTCCAAATGTTGTTACAGCCTTATTCTAAAATGGATAAAAAATATAAAAAATCCTCAGCAATCTACACACAATACCCCATAATGAAAACAGGTTTTTAGAAATGATTGAAAACAGGTTTTTAGAAATTTTTGCACATTTATTAAAAATAAAAAACCCAAAGACTCTCAGACCATGAGAAACAAGATTCTCTGGTCTGATGAAACCAAGATTGAACTCTTTGGCCTGAATGCCAAGCTTCATGTCTGGAGGAAACCTGGCACCATCCCTACAGTGAAGCATGGTGGTGGCAGCATCATGCTGTGTGGATGTTTTTCAGCAGCAGGGACTGGGAGACTAATCAGGATCGAGACAAAGATGAACGGAGCAAAGTACAGAGAGATCCTCGATGAAAACCTGCTACAGAGCACTCAGGACCTCAGACTGGGGCAAAGGTTCACCTTCCAACAGGACAACAACACAAAGCACACAGCCAAGACAATGCAGGAGTGGCTTCGGGACAAGTCTCTGAATGTCCTTGAGTGTCCCAACCAGAGCCCAGACTTGAACCCGATCTAACATTTCTGGAGAGACCTGAAAATAGCTGTGCGGCAACGCTCCCCATCCAACCTGACAGAGCTTGAGAGGATCTGCAGAGAAGAATGGGAGAAACTCCCTAAATACAGGTGTGCCAAGCTTGTAGCGTCATTCCCAAGAAGACTGTAATATCTGCCAAAGGTGCTTCAACAAAGAACTGAGAAATGGGTCTGAATACTTATGTAAATGTGATATTTATGTTTTTTTGTTTATATAAAAAAGCGAACATTTCTAAAAACCTGTTTTTGCTTTGTCGTTATGGGGTATTGTGTGTAGATTGATGAGGGTGGAAAAAACTATTTAATCCATTTTTGAATAAGGCTGTAACCTAACAATATGTGGAAAAAGTCAAGGGGTCTGAATACTTTCTGAAGGCACTGTACATAGTTATTATTTTGTATGCGTTAATGTTTATGACCACAGAGAGAATGCTTGACAAAGGAATGGTGTTATAATTTGTACTGTCGACCTACATTTCCATTAATCATTTGACATAAAACCCAAAGCTCAAAGTAAAAGTTTTCTGGACACCAACCAAAACAGGCATGCATCCAGTTTTACAGACATACAGGTCTGCTCAGCTCCACTCTTCAGGTCCATCACCGGCATGTAAAAGTGTCAGCGTTGTGACACCGCTGGGGTAAACAGCACTCTGTGTGAGGAGAGGCCTGGGCCGGCGCGCTGAAGTTTGTTTACCACTTGCTGTAAATGGGTTAGAATGTGTTTAGCACTCAGGACAGGTGATATGTTGGAAGTTAAACAGGTTGCTGTGTGGATACATAAACTGTTTGGTTCTGTGCTGGCTGCTGGGAGTGTGGCGTGAGAAAGACTGAGCAGGAGTTGTCCAACCTACCTCCCTGCCCTCCGAAAGGGATTCTATAGCGTGTGTGTGTGTGTGTGTGTGTGTGTGTGTGTGTGTGTGTGTGTGTGTGTGTGTGTGTGTGTGTGTGTGTGTGTGTGTGTGTGTGTGTGTGTGCGTGTGTGTGCGCGTGTGTGTGTGCAGAGTGTTTACATTCTTCCCTAGGCAGAGAGTGATGGCAGGGCCCCAGGTGGCGGGCTTATGAGCGCAGGATTCATACCAGGAAAAACAAACAAGCAGTGAGAAAATGAAAGAGAGGAAGAGAGAGAGGCATAGAAAAAGAGAGAAACTTAGAGAGAGAGAGAGAGAGAGAGAGAGAGAGCCTGGAGCTTGGGGAAGCTGCTAGAACATCAAAGGAGCAAAAAAAAGAATAACAATATGGGGATGAGGTAGTTGAATGGGCTATTTACAGATGGACTATGTACAGGTGCAATGATCTATAAACTACTCTGACAGCTGATGCTTAAAGTTAGTGAGGGAGATATGAGTATCCAGCTTCAATGATTTTTGCAATTTGTTCCAGTCAATGGAAGCAGAGAACTGGAAGGAAAGGCAGCCAAAGTAGGAATTGGCTTTGGAGGTGACCAGTGAAATATACCTGCTGGAGCACGTGCTACGGGTGGGTGCTGCTATGGTGACCAGTGAGCTGAGATAAGGCGGGGCTTTATCTAGCAAATACTTATAGATGACCTAGAGCCAGTGGGTTTGGCAACCAATATGAAGCGAGGGCCAGCCAACGAGAGCATACAGGTTGCAGTGGTGGGTAGTAAATGGGGCTTTGGTGACAAAACGGATGGCACTGTGATAGACTGCATCCAATTTTCTGAGTAGAGTGTTGGAGGCTATTCTGTTAATGACATCGCTGAAGTCGAGGATCGGTAGGATAGTCCGTTTTACGAGGGTATGTTTGGCAGCATGAGTGAAGGATGCTTTGTTGCAAAATAGGAAGCCAATTCTAGATTTCATTTTGGATTGGAGATGCTTAATGTGAGTCTGGAAGGAGAGTTTACAGTCTAACCAGACACCTAGGTATTTGTAGTTGTCCACATATTCTAAGTCAGAACCGTCCAGAGTAGTGATGCTAGACGGGCGGGCAGGTGCGGGCAGCAATCGGTTGAAGAGCATGCATTTAGGAGCAGTTGGAGGCCACGGAAGGAGAGTTGTATGGCATTGAAGCTCGTCTGGTGGATAGTTAACACAGTGTCCAAAGAAGGGCCAGAATTATACAAAATGGTGTCCTCTGCGTAGAGGTGCATCAGAGAATAACCAGCAGCAAGAGCGACGTCATTGATGTATACAGAGAAGAGTCGGCCCGAGAATTGAACCATGTGGCACCCCCATAGAGACTGCCAGAGGTCCAGACAACAGGCCCTCCGATTTGACACATTGAACTCTGGCTGAGAAGTAGTTTGTGAACCAGGCGAGGCAGTCATTTGAGAAACCAAGGCTGTTGAGTCTGCCGATAAGAATGCGATGATTGACTGACCGCGGCAGCTATCCAACCTTAGGGGATCTCAGACGATACGAAAGAGAGGTTGAACAGGCTAGTAATAGGAGTTGCAACAATTGCGGCGGATAATTTTAGAGAGGGTCCAGATTGTCTAGCCCATCTGATTTGTAGGGGTCCAGATTTTGCAGCTCATTCAGAACATCAGCTATCTGGATTTGGGTGAAGGAGAAATGGGGGAGGCTTGGTCAAGTTGCTGTGGGGGGTGTAGAGCTGTTGACCGGGGTAGCGGTAGCCAGATGGAAAGCATGGCCAGCCGTAGAACATTGCTTATTGAAATTCTCAATTATCGTGGATTTATCGTTGGTGACAGTGTTTCCTAGCCTCAGTGCTACTAGCATGCTAGTCTACAAAACCATTCCAATGTGTCTGCAACTATACCTCCCCATTACAAGCAACGTTTGAAATAGGTTCTATCCTCTTGTGGCTTTGAGTCAGTGACTCTTATCACGGAGTGGAAATATACATTTGTGCATGGTTTACATGGTTAAGAGTATACATATACATGGTTTAGAGTATACAGAGTATACATATACATGGTTTAGAGTATTTTTTGTGCGTACACAACTTTGATAAATGAGGCCCCTGGTCTGGCTGGGTCATCAGCAGATACAGAAGCTGACTATCATGATGTAGTAGCTCTCTTTTCACTCTGATATTTGTGGTATTTCTTGTGTTGCTTTTGTGTGCTTTTCAGGAAATAGAAATCTTGTTCTTGCTGTGGTTTTGCAGTTTTAAAAAGTTTGTTTGATGGAGACCTTGGAGGTGACAGACGACATCAACAGGGTCATCCTTGGACATAGTTATTTTAGGACAATCCACACTGAGAACATAGCCAGGGCATACTGAAAGAAATGGAAAAGGGAAACTTCACTGCTAAACACTATTTGGTGTGTTTCCAGTCTCCCTACATACAGTTGAAGTCTCAAGTTTACATACACTTAGGTTGGCGTCATTAAAACTCATTTTTCAACAACTCCACAAATTTCTTGTTAATAACAAACTATAGTTTTGGCAAGTCAGTTAGGAAATCTACTTTGTGCATGACACAAGTCATTTTTCCAACAATTGTTTACAGACAGATTATTTCACTGTATCACAATTCCAGTGGGTCGGAAGTTTACATACACTAAGTTGACTGTGCCTTTAAACAGCTTGGAAAATTCCCGAAAATGATGTCATGGCTTTAGAAGCTTCTGATTGACTCAAATGATGCCAATTAGCCTATTGGAGGTGTACCTGTGGATGTATTTCAAGGCCTACCTTCAAACTCAGTGCCTCTTTGCTTGACATCATGGGAAAATCAAAAGAAATCAGCCAAAAATTGTAGACCTCCACAAGTCTGGTTCATCCTTGGGAGCAATTTCCAAACGCCTGAAGGTACCACGTTCATCTGTTCAAACAATAGTACGCAAGTATAAACACCATGGGACCATGCAGCCGTCATACCGCTCAGGAAGGAGACGTGTTCTGTCTCCTAGAGATTAACGTATTTTGGTGCGAAAAGTGCAAATCAATCCCAGAACAACAGCAAAGGACCTTGTGATGATGCTGGAGGAAACAGGTACAAAAGTATCTATATCCACGGTAAAACAAGTCCTATATCGACATAACCAGAAAGGCCGCTCAGCAAGGAAGGAGCCACTGCTCCAAAATCGCCATAAAAAAGCCAGACTACGGTTTGCAACTGCACATTGGGACAAAGATCGTACTTTTTGGAGAAATGTCCTCTAGTCTGATGAAACAAAAATAGAACTGTCTGGCCATAATGACCATTGTTATATTTGGAGGAAAAAGGGGGAGGTTTGCAAGCCGAAGAACACCATCCCAACCGTGAAGCACGGGGGTGGCAGCATCATATTGTGGGGGTGCTTTGCTGCAGGAGGGACTGGTGCACTTCACAAAATAGATGGCATCATGAGGCAGGAAAATGATGTGGATATATTGAAGCAACATCTCAAGACATCAGTCAAGATGTTAAAGCTTGGTCGCAAATGGGTCTTCCAAATGGACAATGACCCCAAGCATACTTCCAAAGTTGTGGCAAAATGGCTTAAGGAGAACAAAGTCAAGGTATTGGAGTGGCCACCACAAAGCCCATCACAAACCTCAATCCCATAGAAAATTTGTGGGCAGAACTGAAAAAGCGTCTGCGAGCAAGGAGGCCTACAAACATGACTCAGTTACACCAGCTCTGTCAGGAGGAATGAGCCAAATTTCACCCAACTTATTGTGGGAAGCTTGTGGAAGGCTACCTGAAACGTTTGACCAGAGTTAAACAATTTAAAGGCAATGCTACCAAATACTGAGTGTATGTAAACTTCTGACCCACTGGGAATGCGATGAAAGAAATAAAAGCTGAAAGAAATCATTCTCTCTACTATTATTCTGACATTTCACATTCTTAAAATAAAGTGGTGATCCTAACTGACCTAAGACAGGGAATTTCTACTCGGATTAAATGTCAGGAATTGTGAAAAACTGAGTTTAAACGTATTTGGCTAAGGTGTATATGTACATTTCTGACTTCAACTGTAATTATGAATTCAGACATGATTATACACTATAGCTATATTTTTCAATTTTTGCCCCGGGAGAGTTCAACCAATGACGTCATCGTGGATTGAGCCTGCTGTTTGATCTAAAAATGAATGGAGTCATGTTTTTTAGCAATTATTGTGGCCTTTATGTTTTTACGATTGCACGAGCACGTTAGTAGCCAGTAGACATTGTAGTCCTTGTTCAATAGAGCCATTGGACTTGTCTCAACGATGTTCCTATCTGCCAGGATATTGCAGTTTATTTAGGTTGACTAATTTTCCCTGGCTTTGTAAAAACTATAGCCTGACGGGAGCCCTACTTCCTTGTCCAATTGTGTTCCCACCCTCGAAGGCGGGCTCTTCAGAACCTCCTAGATCAACTCGTGGCGGCAGCCTAGACCAACTGGATCAGGAGGGAAAATTACAATCAAGTAAGTTGTTTTGCTGTCAGTAGCTAGCTAGCAATATAAGCTCTCTTTTTACATGAGACAGTATTGTTCAGTACGGTACAATTTTGTTATCGATTAAACCATAACGGGGCTTGTAGGACCATTACAAGCCAAGCTAGCCAGGTGTACCTAAAATGTACTGTAGTTTAACATTATAGCTAACTAGCCTAGCTATCCTCAAAGCATCTCATTGGAATAAAACTGGAGAAATGTTTTGATGATGATGACGAAGAGTAAAGGGATGACTTTGGCTTTATGACTCAAATAAGTCTTTGAGTAACTATGCCTGTGTGTTGTAGCTAGCTAGCTAACGTGTGTGTGATGTCTCATATTCTACATCATGCTGCTGCAGTAGGAATACAGGCAGTACACAACGATTGTCCATGAATGTCTAATAGCACTTTTGTCTTACTCTCACAGACAATACTGCTTGGATACAAAGAAGTTAGTGACTCTGAACACCTCACAGCACCACCCAGACAACACCATATGCAAGTATTCCCTTTGTAGAACTGTAGTCCTTATTATAGGTGTTAGTAGTATATTTTTCTTCTGCTATAGAAATACAGTACCATTCAAAAGTCTACTCATTCAAGGGTTTTCCTTTTACTTTTATTTTCTACATTGTAGTGAAGACATCAAAACTATGAAATAACACATCATGTAGTATCCCAAAAAGTTTAACAAATCAAAATATATTTGAGATTCCACCCTTCGCCTTGATGACAGCTTTGCACACTCTTGGCATTCTCTCAACCAACTTCATGAGGTAGTTACCTGGAATGCATTTCAGTTAACAGGTGTGCCTTCTTAAAAGTTAATTTGTGGAATTTCATTCCTTCTTAATGCGTTTGAGCTCATCAGTTGTGTTGTGACAAGGTAAGGTTGGTATACAGAAGATAGCCCTATTTGGTCAGTCCATATTATGGCAAGAACAGCTCAAATAAGCAAAGAGAAAAGACGGTCCATCATTACTTTAAGACAAGAAGGTCAGTCAATTCGGAAAATGTAAATAATTTTGAAAGTTTCTTCAAGTCTGAGTAGGTCTCTGAGGGTTCAGAGTTTTCTCTGTTTCGTATTTTGTTTTTCTGATGTTTGAGTTTTTGTTCATTTCCCTTTCCGTTGTGGATTTCCCCCAATTTTTTCCCCCGCATTCAGTAGTGGGCGGCAATACACCGTTTCCGGTGTAGGCCGCCCTAAAACACCACCGAAGAAGAAGAAGAACCAGCTGATCGGATGCTTTCCTCTTTTAACTGAAGAGAAAAATCAATGGAATAGCTTCACTTTCCAACGACCTGGCAATCCCATCAGTTGAGACTTCATGTCCGTTTTGAAATCCTCTGGCTGAAAGTGCCGGCTACAAACACTGACATTTTTATATTTCTCCACAGGAGAACAGGGGTGCATTCAGTTTGCTTGACCGTTTACTACGTTGCGGAACGCTTTGTACTAAATGACACGTTTTCCTAATACATTCAATTGTATAATCGTCACATCCTCTCTCCTCGCCTCCTTCTCAAAACCCATTGGTTGAGAAAGCCAGACGCCCCTCTGACCTTCTCCTCCAATGGGTTATGAGGAGAGAGGAGCGACGACACGAGGAGTATGCAATTTAGAAAAGGGCTCAGTATTGGTGTTAATAACCAGAGTTGAACCAAAACCACACCCATCATTATCCTTTTTCCCAGAATGATTTCTTTCAATATCTATGTTTTACTGCATGTACAATGATTGATAAATGAATATTATGCTACTCAAATATAAATAACATACATGTTTCTATTCCAATCTGTTAGTTGACTTATTGCACCCATTACTCAAATGGTTCCTCCAGTTTTTAAGGTAGTCCCTTAGTTTCCAAACCCTGGCAGTCATTCTGAATAAATGACTGCCATGGTTGGATATCCCACTCTGGCTGTATTCCAATAGGAGTTAAACATCACTTTACATCCAGCATAATGTGACTTCAGGCCTGATGTGGCCTATAAACTATGAGTTTCAGGCCACTGTATTAGGGAGAACCAGTTCATCAAAAGAAGACCTTTTGAAATATGTATTGTCTTGTCTTAAAGAATTACATTTTTATCACAACATATTCACTTAGGATCTCACTTGATGAAGGCCACAGGACTGAAAATGAATGAATGCAACTACCATGTCTCTGTCACTAGCAACAGTCATAGGTGGTACTGATAACTCTAAAATTCACTCGAAAGGCACCCTAGGAAAAATGCTAATAAGATTTTAAACCCTACTGCAGGGTTATTCAATTCCAGTCCTGGAGGGCCGAAACATTTCTGGGTTAGGATTTTTGTATGTCTCTTCAACGAACCATCCTATTTAAGGTTCTTCAGAGACCCTAAAATGGTTCCCCTATGGCATCGCTCTCAAGAACCTTATGTGGTTCCAACCTGCACCATTATTTTTAAGAGTGTAGGGCCACACTGAGTAAACACAAAATACAGGTGGGAGTGAAATAAAAACATCCAAACAAGACAAATGTTTTTGTGTGTGTGTGTGTGTGGTGTTTCAGTTCCTTCCCCCTCCCCTAACATCACATGATGTAGGAGAGATCCAACCCAATGGGCCAATAAGGCTATTTATTAGTGGTCTTTGTCCCAGTGGGCCTGAAAGTGTGTTATTGTGATGCGATAACGAGGCAGTGACACTAGACTCACCTCTCTAACTCCCCTTAAACTGTTAATGTCCCACTGCCCTGGAGCTGAGCTGGGTTGGGGTTGCTGGGTGGAGGATGCTCTTTCCCCTCTTTCTCCTCCTGCTCCACTTCCTCCTCCTCTTCCTTCTATTAATTATCATCTTCTTCCTCCACCTCTTCCTTCTCCTCTTCCTCCACTTCCTCTTCCTCCCCTTCCACCCCCTTATGGAAAATGAACCTATACCTCTGTGGGGAAATTCCTTTCAAAATCTAAATAGTGAGATTATCCTGTAGTAACCTTCAGCGGATTTAGATCTTTTGCTACTGTATTAGTACAACAAATTATCAACAAAACACTGATGCACAGATGATGCCAGAACATTTGTGTCCTTTTTTTCTCAATTTCATGTCCAGTTTATCATGTTCATTCCAACAGTAGTCATAACATTTCCTTGATTTCGTGTTAGAGATGGACAGAGAGATTAGCCCTGGTTCGCTAACGCTGAAAGGAGGAATTTGTCTGTGAAGCGTTCAGTGACTTAGTAACACATTTACACTCTCCCGTACACACACGGAGCAGGTCCAGACACACACACATAGCACTGGGTTCCACACACACACACACACACACCGAGCAGGGAAGTATAAACAGTGAGCCAGCAGTGCTAAATAACAGCCGGCCGGACAAATTACTTTCACTTCCTACAATATCACAGGGCCTTATACACTGCTCGTCGAACATCTCATTCCAAAATCATGGGCATTAATATGGAGTCGGTCCCCCCTTTGCTGCTATAACAGCCTCCACTCTTCTGGAAAGGCATTCCACTAGATGTTGGAACATTGCTGTGGGGACTTGCTTCCATTCAGCCACAAGCGTATTAGTGAGGTCGGCATGAAGGCGATTAGGCCTTGATTGCAGTCGGCGTTCCAATTCATCCCAAAGATGATCGATAGAGTTGAGATCAGGATTCTGTGCAGGGCAGTCAAGTTCTTCCACACCAATCTCGACAAACCATTTCTGTATGGACCTCGCTTTGTGCATGGTGGCATTGTCATGCTGAAACAGGAAAGTGCCTTCCCTAAACTGTTGCCACAAAGTTGGAATCACAGAATCATCTAGAATGTCATTGTATGCCGTAGCATTAAGATTTTGCTTCACTGGAATTAAGGGGCCTAGCTTGAACCATGAAAAACAGCCCCAGACCATTATTCCTCCTCCACCAAACTTGGCACTATTCATTCGGGCAGGTAGCGTTCTCCTGGCATCCATCAAACCCAGATTCGTCCGTTGGACTGCCAGACGGTGATGATTCATCCCTCCAGAGAACGCATTTCCAAGCTCCAGAGTCCAATGGCAGCATACTTTACACCACTCCAGCCGACACTTGGCATTGCGCATGGTGATCTTAGGCTTGTGTGCGGCTGCTCGGCCATGGAAACCCATTTCATGAAGCTCTCGACAAACAGTTCTTATGCTGACGTTGCTTCCAGAGGAAGTTTGGAACTCGTGCAACTGATGACAGACAACTTTTATGCACTACGCGCTTCAGCACTCAGCGGTCCCGTTCTGTGAGCTTGTGTGGCCTACCACTTTGCGGCTGAGCTGTTGTTGCTCCTTGATGTTTCCACTTTACAATAACAGCACTTACAGTGGACCGCGGCAGCTCCAGCAGGCCAGACATTTGACGAACTGACTTGTTGGAAAGGTGGCATCCTATGACAGTGCCACATTGAAAGTTACTGAGCTCTTCAGTAAGGCCATTCTACTGCCAATGGTTGTCTATGGAGATTGCATGGCTGAGTGCTCGATTTTATACACCTGTCTTCAACGGGTGAGGCTGAAATTGCCGAATCCACTAATTTGAAGGGGTGTCCACATACTTTTGTATATGTAGTGTATGCGTTAAATGTAAGTCTGCTAAAATACCATATTGGGGAATATTACCACAGATAGAACAATGAGACAGATATTTCACATGATGAATAAATGTGGAGCATCAACTCACTACCAAACTTTCCAAAACGTTTGATCTCAATTCAGTTTTCTGTTCCCAAAACTAGAATCTGTTATGAACAGAGTGGGCTAAGTTTTGTAGACTATACCCTTTGCCAAAGTTTTGAAAAATGACATTATTTAGAAGAAGTGAAAAGGCTAATTGAGTTATTGCACACACGCACTTCACAGGGTAGGCGTTTCCTAGCGGAAATATGCAAATGCATGCTAGAACGGGCCAATAGGATCTTGCTAGCTTGTGCTTGGCTCTGCCCACCTCCTAGCTTGTTCTGCCCACTATGACTCATTTGTTCCCATTGGAAACAGCAGGCTGTGGTCTATCTTTGTTTAGTTATACAAATCTTTGATAATACTGTAGTATAAGGAATATATGAAGTGAGCTAAGTATGCACATATATTTACATATGTACATACTGATATTAACATAGATCTCAGACAATGTGTCTCTTTATCCTGATGATACGTGAATCTCAGAGAATTGTTGATGATAATATAAACACACTGCACAAAACATGTCATTAAACCATTAAACTAAAGTGTTTATATCTCTAAACTGTTTACAATCAACAGGAGAACATTCCCAGGGGAACGTGTGTACGCAATGTTGTTGATGTTTGCTATATTTTGTTGACAATAAAATACAGGGACCTGTTGGTCACCTGATGATAGCAGTCCCTTGTAAGGAACAGGAACTATGTAATGCAGACATTTCTGAACTCTTATTAAACGGGCCTATAGCCTACATCCATGATTGCATCTCTATAATTTGTAACTCTTTCTGATGTATGTATTGTAATGTATTGATCAATAGATGTGCTATGCCATGCACATTTATTTTGTTTTTATATGATGACATATTTACATATGGTATCAGATTGCCGGGTGGTTGGGGGTGGGAGTTAAAAAATATATATACATACTGCATTGTATGAATTCTATGAATGTAAATAATGAAAATGTGATGTGAAAAAAGAGCTATGTGATGGGACAGGGAGTACCGCTGGAGCAGATACAGTATGTCTTTTGTGGAGTACTATATGAACTGTACTATATGAACTCACTTCACAGGTCATCCTATTCATGTCTATGCTATTTCATAGAGCCCCTTAGCGTGCGACTCATGCAAATGGCAAAAGATACAAATCCCTTTTAACTAAATCTTTCAATAATGAATTTCCATTCCATTCTAGTCTATAATATCTAGGCCCACCATACATCATTTAGACTCTAGATCATGCTGTATATGGTCTCACACCTCTGCACCATCTCCATTCCATTTGGGATTTATTCATTTTCTGCGCCCTGTGAGTTTATATTCTCTCTTCCAGATCTGACATATTATTTTCTCAGAAAGCGTGCTTGCATGCTTTTAGCTCCAGATTGTTTGGCCCTGGCTACTGATAAGCATCAGATAATTAATTGATCTATCTCTCTGTCAGCTCTGTATACAGACCAGGGAACTGGACAGTTTGGGATAAAATGCCAAACAAAACTCTTTCCTACGGACCGCTGTGTCTGTCTCTGCTCTTGCATCATGGCATGTTGCCTTGGCCTAAGATTTGACATGTTGCCTTGGCTTAAAATGTGTTTCTTAGGCCAAGGCGGCAAAGAAAATAATGTAAAAAGACATTAGTACTTGGGCTAAATCAAAAGTTCAAACCAGTCCTTTGTAGTTCTGAATGAATGAACCAAAATCTTAACATTCGTAGTGGTATGTCACAAAAAAAGAAAAAGAACAGTGCATGAGAACAGTAAACATGTCAGACAATATAGCAGGAACTTAAAGAAAAACATGACTGCACATACAGCAAAGGAGGTTGGTGGCACGTTAATTGGGGAGGGCGGGCTTGTGGTAATGGCTGGAGTGGAATAAGTGAAAAGGTATGAAGTACATCAAACACATGGTTTGATGCCATTCCATTTACTCCATTCCAGCCATTATTATGAGCCGTCCTCCCCTCAGCAGCCTCCACTGACATACAGTATATCCAGATTACTATTATAAAAAACATTTGATGGTTCTTCATTTTAACAGCAGTTTGCAGATGAAACCAGATGACAGTGAGAGCCACACTGTCAGACAATTTCAAACAATGGAAACTGTTGATTTCTGGGAGAGAATACATCAATGAACTGGTCTCTTAGCTGCCCTCTTTGGACAGGAAACTCAATGGTATCACCTACGAATGAGGTAAATGGATGAATAAAAGTTGTCTGCAGATGAAGTGTTTTCTTTGTCATACAGCATACAGATATTCACATACAGGCAGAAATACCACACAATAACATTTACATGTAGATCATCCCATTCCATAGTTACAATGATATCTACTTCAAGCTAAGCGGTGTGATAAAGTATGCACGGATGGGGAAAAATGAATCTGTAGATGAAGCGGTGTGGCCGTTACTGTAGACCATGTGGTTGAGTGATAGATGTTAAAGTCAAAGCCTTTGTCTGCAGTCCGCCAGTGAGAGAGTCCAGAGACTAAGTCAAACGGGGGATCTGTGAGGAGTGGAACAGCTTCCACCTCACGCGAACGTACTGTATACACAGAGTATAGGGCACAGTCGACACGCGGTGGTGTGGCTGTTCGCAAATGTCATGCCTATTACAGTGAGTTCATTCTGAGTTAGATCATCTCGATGCTATGTAACGGTGTGCCAAGACCTTTAGCAAAAATGGGCACCACACCTTTATTAGCCAACTTGTTGTCTTGTTAGGTTAAGATGTGACGTTGTTCAATGTAGCGTTGTTCAATAAGAAACACATCGCGGGCTGATCATGGCTGATCTTTAAACGATATGTACACTCAGTAAGCCTACTATCTGACCAATATATCCAGTATCTCCATCAGAAAACTTCATAGTTACATTTTCTCCGCTCATTACCTCCTTTTTACTCCCAGCTAAAAACACTCAGGGAAATGTTTTGATTTTTTTTTAAAACATCACACATCCTGTATCCCTTTCAAATATGTCTGCAATATATTCCGTAGTATAAACACTATTAATTATCTTTCTGTTTTTCGGGCGGAGTTCCAAGCCTCATGGACGGAGGGATGGAGACAGTTTGTGTCTTTTCTCCCATCCTGCCCAGATTTGGCCATGAGTGTCTCCTACTTGGAAACAGGAAGCTAAAATCTATTCTCTCCCATACACATTCTCTCTCTCTCTTTCTCTCTCTCTCACTGAAGACTGAATGTGCATCCTTTCTCAGGAATCCTCTCTCTCTCTCTCTCTCTCTCTCTCTCTCTCTCTCTCTCTCTGAAGACTGCATACTGTATGCATCATCTCTCAGGAATCCTCCTGTAGAACAGTGATGTCGCAGGTTAGAGATGTCCCAGGCCAATGAATGCCTTGATTTGATAGAAAGGACCCTCTATAGGTGCCTGAGTAAAAGTTCATACTTGTTATTTTTCCAATTTACTGAATGGTTAACATTTAGCTCCTATTACCTAAAGATGAGTGAACATTGCTTCCATTAAAACTACATGTGTCAAATAGGCCATAGCGCCACCCGATGAAACCAACGGGTATTGTACTTGTACATTGAGTTAGTCTCAACCTAACTCAGAGGAGAGAACTGCATTTATGTAAGGGCTACCTAATTTAATTTTCATAATTTATGAAATAAATAAATAAATAAAAAATATATAAATTGTGCCGTCTGGTATATACTTTTACTTTTGATATATATTTTAGCAATTCCATTTACTTTTGATACTTAAGTACATTTAAAACCAAATATTTTCAGACTTTTACTCAAGTAGTATTTTA
The DNA here is from genome assembly GCF_016432855.1 of Salvelinus namaycush. Classification (NCBI taxonomy): domain Eukaryota; kingdom Metazoa; phylum Chordata; class Actinopteri; order Salmoniformes; family Salmonidae; genus Salvelinus; species Salvelinus namaycush. Next base: position 22,402,116 of record NC_052341.1, on the reverse strand, counting down.
CTGGGTGACTTTCACTTTCACTTGAGTCATTTTCTATTAAGGTATCTTTACTTTACTCAAGTATGACTGTGAGTACTTTTTCCACCACTGTTAGCTGCTTTATTACTCATGTAATCTAGCTAACAAAACAGCCCCCATTAGCTATCATCATTACATTTTACTTGACCATTTTCACAAAAAAAAATCACCACCCTAAAGACCAAAACAAAGCCCTTGTGGTCTCAGACCTTTCACAGTTCTCCTGTACACAGTCCAGTAAAGCATGAAATGAGAGCACAGACCATTCCTTCCTCAGGGAGCTGCTAGGCAACCACAGATTCTCTCAGCCAGAACCGCTATCTGCCCACCATCGCTCTGTTTGAACTGGAAGTCAAACAACTAACAGAGGAAGAAAAATAACAAGGGATGGACAGGATAAATAATGATGCAACAGTAGAACCTTGGGCAGGCAGACTTTGGGATGTTGTTAGTGAACATACAAAACGATGAAAGAAAACTGAAGTTTCCTAGCACTAGGGGGCAGTGGAGTATCTGTTTTGGAACGACAGACAGGCGATGAGAAGTTGCTCAGGGAACTTGACTGAGAATGTATTCTCTTCTGCAACAGTGGCCTGAGGATATGTTGCAGGAGAGAGTTGAGGGGTGAATGAGCCAATGGGATTCAGCTGATTCTAACACAGTGATGTCTTACCAGGTAACTGTGTTTTTAACCTCAGTCTACCTTGCTGATTAGACTGAATCAACTACACGTACAGTATATAATGCCCTTTCATAAAAGTCCATGCCTGTTGCCAAAAATAAATACACTATAATTTGAGTCAAACGGTACTCCAAGCCGACATTTAGATGACTAATACATAATTTCCTGGTAATTAGCCAGCTAACTAATCAGGCGTTGACAGCTGAAGAAGCCACTACAGGACTGTGTGTGTGTGTGTGTGTGTGTGTGTGTGTGTGTGTGTGTGTGTGTGTGTGTGTGTGTGTGTGTGTGTGTGTGTGTGTGTGTGTGTGTGTGTGTGTGTGTGTGTGTGTGTGTGTGTGTGTGTGTGTGTGTGTGTGTGTGTTTTATCGGTGACGTACAGAAGGTACAAAGAGACACAGCTCCTAAATCCTCACGGAAGCCTCCTCTACCCTCCTCTATCCCTGGACTAATAGGGAAAATTACAATTCTCCATGGCTGTTATTAACATTACGAACAGCACACAGCCTGCGTCTACACTCCTTTTCATAATTACACCACAATAAACACAACTTAGAATCCCGTAATAAAGGTAATCCATACCAATATTTCAATTTGAGGGAAAAGGATGGTAATGTGATTGAATAGTTATCTGGTCGTGATCCAAAGCATATTGCCTTACTAACACTGCAGCATAATGAATGAGGGTGTGTTGTACCTCTACCGATTCACCCTCCCGGATCCGGGATCCTCCTCATCAAAAAAGCTGACTAGCATAGCCTAGCCTAGCGCCACAGGGATATCATATAATATAATTTCATGAAATCACAAGTCCAATACAGCAAATGAAAGATAAACATCTTGTGAATTTTTATGTTTTACAGCGAAAACACAATATGTATTTATATTAGCTCACCACAATAGCCAAACACACAACGCCATGTTTTCACCGCCAACATAGCTTTCACAAAACCCACAAATAGAGATAAAATTAATCACTAACCTTTGAACAACTTCATCAGATGACAGTCTAATAACATCATGTTATACAATACATTTATGTTTTGTTCGAAAATGTGCATATTTATAGGTATAAATCATAGTTTTACATTGCAGCCACCGTCACAAATAGCACCAAAACAGCCAGAATAATTACAGAGAGCAACGTGAAATACATAAATACTCATCATAAAACATTTATGAAAAATACATGTTGTACAGCAAATGAAAGATAAACATCTTGTGAATCCAGCCAATATTTTCTGATTTTTTAAGTGTATTACAGTGAAAACACAATATATATTTATATTAGCTCACCACAATAGCCAAACACACAACGCCATTTAATCACCGCCAACATAGCTTTCACAAAACCCACAAATAGAGATAAAATTAATCACTAACCTTTGAACAACTTCATCAGATGACAGTCTTATAACATCATGTTATACAATACATTTATGTTTTGTTCGAAAATGTGCATATTTAGAGCTACAACTCGTGGTTTTACATTGTGAATACGTAGCCATGATGCACCAAATTGTCCGGAGAAATTTTGGACAGTCACGTAATCTAACCAAAAAACTCATCATAAACTTTACTAAAAAAGACATGTTGTACAGCAAATGAAAGATACACTGGTTCTTAATGCAACCGCTGCGTTAGATTTAAAAAAATAACTTTAGTACAACGTATAGCATGCAATATTGTGAGACAGCGCCCACCAATTCTCCGCCTTATTGGAGCCAACATAAACCACAAAAATACGAAATAACATCATAAATATTCTCTTACCTTTGATGATCTAGTGCAAGGAGTCCTAGTTCCAGAATAAATCGTTGTTTTGTTTTAGAATGTCCATTTCTTCTGTCGAATTAGCAACTTTGGCTAGCCATGTGGAGCGCACATGTCCAAGAACTCTTCGCGCATGGAACGAAAAATTCCAAAATTCACAATAAACGTCGAATAAACTGGTCAAACTCGGTTGAAAATCCATCTTTATGATGTTTTTCTCAAATGTATCCAATAAAGTCCGAGCAGGAGCTTTTCGTCCTTTATATCTAACGCATTTCAGAAGACAATGTGGGGTTCCCTGGTGCGCAGTTGAATACTGCCAAAAGGGCGGACCTGTCACTCCAAAAGCTCTTATTCGGTCTCACATCAAGCTAGACACCCCATTCAACATTCTACTGCCTGTTGACATCTAGTGGAAGGCGTATGAAGTGCATACAGATCCATAAATATAAGGCAATTCAATAGGGAGGCCCTGACACAGAGCCCCATTTTCAGAATTTTCACTTCCTGTTTGGAAGTTTGCTGCCAAATGAGTTCTGTTTTACTCACAGATATAATTCAAACAGTTTTAGAAACTTCAGATTGTTTTCTATCCAATAGTAATAATAATATGCATATTGTATGATCTAGAACAGAGTACGAGGCCGTTTAATTTGGGCACGATTTTTTCCCAAAGTGAAAATAGCGCCCCCTATTAAGAAGACGTTTTAACGGGGGCGGTCGGGTTAGCGTGCTGCCGGTCCTGAGGTGTAAACGGGGACGGTTGGGTTAGCCTGATGCCGGTCTCATGTGTTCTGTGGTGTAATTGCCTGCTCTCTGGGTGATTGGGGCCATAATGAAGGAATAACTCATGTCTGAGACGGGGAGGACATATGAGTCAGGAGACAGCGGTGTGTGTGTGTGTGTCCTTGTCTTATTTCCTGCCCATCCATTAACATTGCTAAATCATGTGGAGGGCATTTCTTGGCTGTCATTTCTTGTCCTGTCATGAACAGAGTCTAATGTAGGCAACTACGTGTAGTGAAATTATACATAGTTTGTGTAAAGGCATCACTCTACTGTCAAGATGTGCTGTATCAGTATTAGCCCTATACTTGTTTAATGATGTTTCTTTTCCTGAACTTATTGTTAAAACATATCTTACTCTTTCCTCTGTAAAGTATTCTATAGAGTTGTGGGGGAGAAATGAGGGAGATGTGGTGGTTAAGCTGATGTGAGAACACCAGATGGACTCACTAGTTCAGTGACAGCGTGGGAGACAGACGTGTAAATCCTGTTATGAGGTCCCATCCTGCGTCTGGGAAGGAGACATCTTCTCTGATTACAGGTGGCTGGCTTTATCCCCTGAGAGAGAGATGTAGAGAGGGAGAGAGATGGAGAGAGAGAGGGGGAGAGAGAGAGAGAGAGAGAGAGAGGGGGAACCCTGAGGTGTGAAATCAGACTGTATTGTCTTGTGTGGGAGGAGAGAGAAGCACGACAATCAGAGAAAACTCTGACCTCAGAACACTCAGAACACTGAGACATACGACTTTCTTAGTTTGTTTGTTTATTCTTTAGTTTGTCAGTTTGTATTGTTTGTTTTTTGGTTTTCAGCCATTGATTCATTGGATTGATTCATTGGATTGATTGATTGATGAATTAATTAATTAATTAATTAATTAATCCATTAATTCATTCATTCATTCATACATTAATTCATTAATACATTCACAAAAACTAGAAAAAAAGGCCAGTGTGATATTTTCTCTGTAACTTAAGATGTTGTGTACATTGTATGGTTCACAACACCAGCAATCTGATCTATCAAAGACAAAGCACACATTCACACATGCTCCTCCTCAAAATAAATGCTGAAAAATTAGGGTTCCTCAAGGGTTCTTTGGGAAGGGTGATGATTCTATTTGGAACCATACTGACCCAAAGCACCCTTTGAGCCTTTCAATGGCTCTTTGTAGTTCAAAACAGGGTTCTTTCCTCTTTATGTGATAATTGAAATGTAGGTGTCACGTTCGTCATAAGGAATGGACCATTGCGCAGCGTGCGTAGAGTTCCACATACTCACCAAACAAAACAAACAAGCACAAACAAAACGTGACGTTCTGGACTACTCACAGGCAGCTACACAAACACAAGATCCCACAAAGCACAAAGGGGAAATGGCTGCCTAAATATGATCCCCAATCAGAGACAACGATAAACAGCTGCCTCTGATTGGGAACCATAACAGGCCAACATCGACATATAAACGCCTGGATGACCCACCCTAAATCACACCCCGACCTAACCAACATAGAGAATAAAAGCTCTCTATGGTCAGGGCGTGACAGTAGGGGCGAAGGCTCATTACAATATTGTCGGGCATGGTTTGTTCACAGCTCTTTTTGTACAACCATGAGTGAGAGTGTCATTCCAGTTTATCTGTTGTGTTATGTTAAGGATAGAGGGAAAGATAAATGGAGCGAAGCACAGATCGATCCTTCATGAAAACCTGCTCCAGAGCGCTCAAGACCTCAGACTGGGGCGAAGGTTCATCTTCCAACAGGACAACGACCCCAAGCACACAGCCAAGACAATGCAGGAGTGGCTTCAGAACAAGTCTCTGAATGTCCTTGAGTGACCCAGCCAAAGCCCGGACTTGAACACATTCGAATATCTCTGGAGATACCTAAAAATAGCTGTGTAGCAATGCTTCCCATCCATCCTGACAGAGTTTAAGAGGATCTGCAGAGAAGAATGAGAGAAACTCCCCAAGTACAGGTGTGCCAAGCTTGTAGCATTATACCCAAGAAGACTTGAAGCTGTAAAAACTGCCAAAGGTGCTTCAACAAAGTACTGAGTAATACTTATGTAAATGTGATATTTCCGTTTTTTATTTTTAATACAGTTGCAAGAATTTCTAAAAAACTGTTTTTGCTTTGTCATTAATGGGTATTGTGTGTAGATGGATTAAATATTTATTTTCCTCATCAATTTTTGAATGAGGCTGTAACTTAACATAATGTGGGAAAAGTATAGGGGTCTGGAAACAGGAGACAAAGGGCTGTGAGACATGGGTTTGATCCTAGACACATGAAAAGTGTGATGTATACGGAGGGTAAAGGGCAACAGAAGATGAACTGCAGAGGGGCTAAGTATCTTGAAGATGGGGAAAGTGCCGATAAACTGGGGGGAAGTTTGTGGGACCCGGAAGAAGGGATTTCGGGTTGACAGCCATACCATATGCCCGAGATGATACCGGGGAGCCCGGGGTCCGGTGGCGGTCCGCTTGTTGTCGATACCTGGAGGTGGTGTTGAGAAGAGCCAACCGGGCTCTCTTCCAGGTACAACGACAGCAGCGGACAAACATCTGGGCCGAGGGTACGCCGATCTCTTCCTCTTGCTCCGGGAAGAGCTGGGGCTGAAAACCCAGGGAACACTCAAACGGCGAGAGACCCGTGGCAGAGCAAGGAAGGGTGTTGCGGGCATATTCGACCCACACTAGTTGCGGGCTCCAGGTGGTTGGGTTGGGGGAGACCGGGCAGCGACAGAGTCGTCTCCAGGTCTTGGTTGGCTTGCTCCGGCTGGTCGTTGGACTGTGGATGGAACCCGGAGGACAGGCTGGCCGACGACTCAATGAGTGTGCAGAACGCCTTCCAGAACCGGGACGAGAACTGAGAGTCCATGGATCCGGAAGACGTGCTGCACCATGAGCTGGGACATCTCTTTGGCAGAGGGTAGCTTGGGGAGAGGAATGAAAGTGGGCGGCTTTGGAAAACTGATCCACTATTGTCAGGATGGCAGTGTTGCCATCAGACGGTGGAGACCCGTGACAAAGTTCAGGGATATGTGAAACCAGGGAAGGTGAGGAACAGGCAGAGGTTGAAGGAGACCAGCCAGAGCTTGCTGGGGAGTCTTGTTCTGCGTACAGATCGTGCATGCAGCGACGAACGCAGAGACATCAGGAACCGTGGTAGGCCACCAATAGCGTTGTCGCACAAAGGCCAGGGTCCGACGGGAGCCCGTGTGGCAGGCAAGCTTGGAGGTGTGGGCCCACTCCAGGACTGAGGAGCGGACAGTGTCAGGAACAAACATCCAGTTATCTGGGTCCCCCCCCCCCCGGGGTTCGGCTGGGAACGCTGCGACTCAGGAACCTGCTTCCATATTCCCCAGCTGAGTGCCGTCGCCAGGCACAAGGTGGGAAAGATGGTCTCGGGTTCCAGGGGTGTAGCCAAAGGGCTATAGCGGCATGACAGCACATCCGGCTTGACATTCTTGGATCCTGGTCAGTATGAGAGTGAGAAGTTGAACCGGGTGAAAAGCAGGGCCCACCTAGCTTTCCTGGAATTGAGACGCTTGGCGGTGCAGAGATATTCCAGGTTCTTGTGGTCTGTCCACACAATGAATGGATGTTCTGCTCCCTCCAAGCCAGTGCCTCCAACGCCATCTTCACCGAGAGAAGCTCACAATTTCTCTCCGTGGCGTTGAGGCGTTGGGAGAAGAAGGTGCAGGGATGTAACTTGAGGTCCAGGGCAGAACGCTGGGACAGAATAGCCCCCACTCTGACATCCGAAGCATCCGAAGCATCGGCCTCCACCACAAACTGCCAGGACGGGTCAGGATGAACCAAGATGGGAGCTGTGGTGAAACAGTGTTTGAGGTCCCGGAACGCCCGGTCAGCAGCTGAGGACCACGTGAACAGAACCTTGGGAGAGGTGAGTGCAAACAGGGGGGAAGCCAGGGTGCTGTAACCCCGGATAAAGTGGCGATAAAAATAGGCGAATCCCAGGAAACGTTGCAGTTGCACTCTGAATGTAGGCTGAGGCCAATCTACCACCACTCTCACCTTCCCGGGATCCATCTGTACACTCCCTGCAGCGATGATGTAACCCAGGAAGGGGATGTAGGAGTGATGGAATTCCCACTTCTTTGCTTTCACAAAAAGCTGGTTCTCCAGAAGGCGTTGGAGAACCTGTCAGACGTGGAGCACGTGTTTGTTGGAGAAAATTAGGATGTTGTCGAGGTAGATGAAGACAAACCGGTTCAACATGTCACGGAGAACATCATTCACCAGAGCCTGGAACACAGCAGGGGCATTGGTAAGGCCAAATGGCATGACCAGATACTCGTAGTGACCGCTGGCCGTGTTGAAGGCAGTCTTCCACTCGTCCCCTTCCCATATCCGCACCAGGTGGTAGGCGTTCCGTAGGTCCAGCTTGGAGAACACGGTGGCCCCCTGGAGCGGCTCGAAAGCCGAGGAGATGAGTGGTAGTGGATAGCGGTTCTTCACCGTGATGTCGTTGAGGCCCTAGTAGTTGATGCACAGGCACAGGGTTTTGTCTTTCTTCCCCACAAAGAGAAACCCTGTGCCGGTGGGGGAGGCACAAGGACGGACGAACCCTGCAACTAGGGAGTCCTCAATGTAGGTCTCCATAGCCTTGGTCTCCGGAACCGACAGAGTACAGTCGTCCCCGTGGTGGAGTGGTGCCTGGGAGAAGGTTGATCCCGCAGTCACAGGGTCGGTGTGGTTGAAGAAAAGTGGCCTGGGCTTTACTGAACACCTCCCGGAGGTCCTGGTACTCCACGGGAATGGCAAAGAGGTCCAGGGCAACTTCAGAGCCCCCGAGAAGACGTCCGGGGACAGGCTGCACTGACTTCAGGCAATGAGCGTGGCAGAACGGGCTCCAGCCCATGATGGCACCAGCAGACCAGTCAATAAGGGGATTGTGCCACTGGAGCCGAGAGAATCCCAATACCCTTGGAACCTGAGGAGACTTAATAAGCAGGAATTGGATCATCTCGCTGTGGTTCCTTGACACACGTAGGTTGATGGGGGTGGTATTGTGGGTGACCTGGTCTATAGAGCGCCCATCCAGCGCACTAATGTCCATGGGAATGGAGAGGGGCTGAGTGGGGATGCCTAGCTCGGACGCCAGCATTGCGTCCATAAAGCTCTCATCGCCCTCCGAGTCGATGCGCACCCGGAGAGATTTCGACTTCGGAGACTCTCGGGGGGACTCGGGTAGCCTCGGGATCTCTCAGCAATGGAGCAGTCAGGGACTTCTGGGATGTCTCAGAGGCGAGGTGGAAGCCTTGGGTGGCCGAGTGAAATTGAACCTCCTCTCCTTCCTTCGCTCCCGCAGTCACCCATCGATCCGAATGGTCAAGGCGATGAGCGAGTCGAAATCCGTTGGTAGTTCCCGGGCTGCAAGCTCGTTCTTTACTTCCTCCGATACTCCATGCAGGAACATGTCGAACAATGCTTCCGGGTTCCAGGCACTCTCAGCCGCCAACGTGCGAAAATACACCACGTAGTCTGCCACTCTACGGTAGTCTTGATGTAGCTGGAGCAGCTTATGAGCAGCCTCTCATCCGGACAACGGAGAATCAAACACTTTCCGAACTTCCTCTACGAACTCCTCCAGACTGAGGCAGACGGTGGACTGTTGCTCCCACACCGTCGTGGCCCAGGCGAGTGCCCTCCCAGACATTAACGTTATGATGTACGCTATCCTCGAACTGTCCGGGGGGACGAAGAAGACTGCAGCTCGAAAATAAGGGAGTACTGGAAGAGAAAAGCAGGTTTGGGAATCTCCAGCGTAGCGCTCCGGAGGAGGTAAGCGGGGTTATCGGGACACTGGGTTAGGCTGGGAGATTACTGGTGTGACCCGCTGCCCAGTGGGGAATCTCCGGAATTGCTCCAGCAATGTATCGAATGCCTGGTCATGTGGAGTGGAGTCCCTCTATAAGACATTGTTGTAACTCCTCGTGTCTTCCAATGATGGGCTTCTTGCAGGGAGACAGCATTGTGGAGCTGGTCTGAGTCTGCAGGGCCAGTTCGTACTGTCACGTTTCAGGAGAAGACCCAGACAGTGTCGAAGTAACAAAAGTTTATTACTAGAACAGGGGGCAGGCAAAACGACAGGTCAAGGGCAGGCAGAGGGCAGTAATCCAGATCAGAGTCCATAAGGTACAGAACGGTAGGCAGTCTCGGGGTAAGGGCAGGCAGAGGTCAACAATCCAGGGTGGTGTGACAAGGTACAGAACGGTAGGCAGGCTCAGGCTCGGGGTCAGGGTCATGGTCAAAACCGGGAAAACCAGAAAACAGGAACTAGAAAAAGACCGGTGCAAGGGGAAAACCGCTGGTAGACTTGGCCAACAAAATGAACTGGCAAACGACAAACAGAGAACAAAGGTATAAATACACTGGGGAAAATGGAGAAGATGGGCAACACCTGGAGGGGGTGGAGACAAGAACAAAGACAGGTGAAACAGATCAGGGTGTGACATACAGGTTACATTTATAATCTTATGAGCATTGTTCTTTATAGAACCTTCAAAAAAAGGTTCCATGTAGCACAAAAAATGATTCCGCTATGGTTATAAGCCAAATATGTAACGAGTATTACCGAAGGTGGCTTCCCTTCCTGTTCGAGTGGCGCTCGGCGGTCGTCGTCGCCGGTCTACTAGCTGCCACCGATCCTTTTTTCCTTTTCGTTTGGTTTTGACTAATTGTTTTCACCTGTTTATTGTTTGGTTGTTAGGGTGGGCTATTTAAGTTTGTTTAGCCCGCTTCTGTTTGTGCGGGCTTGTCTTTCTGTTTTGTATGAGGTTGTTCGTTTGATTTTGGGGTTTTCCACAGTCTGGATTTATTTTTCCAGTGTGTACTTTATTCAAGTGGATTTTTACACCAATGTTTTGATGTTACCAGTTGTTTTTCTGGTTGGACATTAAAGAGTGGTTTTTCCCCATATCTTTGCTCTCTGCGCCTGACTCCTCACAATTTTCCTCATTGTTCGTAACAGAAGCCCGCACCTACATATGGAGCCAGCAGGAGCAGCGACCACCCCTCTCCCCACGATGGAGGAGAGAGTCCTTCATCACACGTCCATCCTCCATCGCATCGGATCAGCTATGGATCAAATGATGGAGAGGATGGATCGTTGGGAGAGGAGTGGTCTCCCTACTACCCCACCTACCCTCCCTCCAGCAACTATACCATCTCCTCCAGCGGGATCCGGTGCCAGCGCTTTGCGTATTACGCCTCCAAGTCAGTACGATGGAGCGGCGGCGGGGTGCCAGGGATTCCTGCTACAATTAGATCTGTACCTGGCCACCGTTCGACCAGCTCCCTCGGACGAAGAGAGCGAGGGTGTCCTCGTCTCCTGCCTGACGGGTAGAGCCCTAGAGTGGGCCAATGCGGTCTGGAACGGGCCCGACTCAGCGAGGGGCCACTACCCGGAGTTCACCCGCCGTTTTCGGGCCGTGTTCGATCACCCTCCAGATGGCCGAGCGGCGGGTGAGAGATTGTTCTATCTCCGACAGGGGACGAGGAGCACGCAGGACTTCGCGCTGGATTTCCGGACCTTGGCCGCTGGAGCAGGGTGGAACGACAGGGCCCTGATAGACCATTACAGGTGTAGCCTGAGAGAGGACGTCCGCAGAGAGCTGGCTTGTCGGGACACTACGCTCAGTTTGGATGAACTAATAGACATGTCTATCCGGTTAGACCATCTGCTAGCTGCTCGCGGACGTTCTGAAAGGGTCCTGTCAGTTCCACCTCCTGACCCTCCTGCTCCCATCCCGATGGAGCTAGGAGGGGCAGCATCTAGGGAGATCGGAGGAGGAGGCTCCTCCTGTACCAGTTGTGGCCGAAGAGGGCACACTTCTGGTCGGTGCTGGAGGAGTCCATCTGGGAATCAAGAGGGCAGGCAGAACACTCCTCGGTCACCTCAGGTGAGTCAGCACCACACTCTCCCAGAGCTTCCTGTTGGTCACATGTTTTTGTTAATATGTTTCCTTAAATTTTTTCCCTCTCTCCAGCATAAGGCGCTAGTCGATTCAGGCGCAGCTGGGAACTTTATAGATCGCGGACTCGCTCAGAAGTTGAGGATTCCGTTAGTTAAGGTAGAACCCCCCTTCCCTGTGCACTCCTTAGATAGTCGACCATTAGGGTCAGGGCTGGTCAGGGAGGCCACAATTCCTTTGGAGATGATTACGCAGGGGAATCATAAGGAACGGATTAGTCTGTTCCTTATCGATTCACCTGCGTTTCCGGTGGTGCTGGGGATTCCCTGGCTGGCTATTCACATTCCGAAGATTTCGTGGAGACAGGGAGCTCTACAGGGGTGGTCTGATGAGTGTTCAGGCAGGTGTGTAGGAGTTTCCATCGGTGCGACAACGGTGGAGAGTCCAGACCAGGTTTCCACCGTGCGCATTCCCGCTGAGTATGCCGATTTGGCTATCGCTTTCAGTAAAAAGAAGGCGACCCAATTACCACCCCATCGACAGGGGGATTGCGTGATAAACCTCCAGGTAAACGCTGCACTACCCAGGAGTCATGTGTATCCTTTGTCCCAGGAGGAGACATTGGCTATGGAGACATATGTCACGGAAGCTCTTGGACAGGGATTCATTCGGCCCTCCATGTCACCCGTCTCCTCGAGTTTCTTTTTTGTGAAGAAAAAGGATGGTGGGTTGCGTCCGTGTATTGATTATCGAGATCTCAATTCCATCACGGTGGGTTTTAGTTACCCACTACCTCTCATCGCTACGGCAATGGAATCATTCCACGGAGCACGGTTCTTCACGAAACTGGACCTCAGGAGCGCGTATAATCTGGTGCGTATTCGGGGAGGAGATGAGTGGAAAACCGCGTTTAGTACCACATCGGGCCATTATGAGTACCTCGTCATGCCGTACGGGTTAAAGAATGCTCCAGCTGTCTTTCAATCCTTTGTTGACGAGATTCTCAGAGACCTGCACGGACAGGGTGTGGTGGTGTATATTGATGATATTTTGATCTACTCCGCTACACGAGCCGCGCATGTGTCTCTGGTGCGCAAGGTTCTTGGGCGACTGCTGTAATGAATGACCTGTACGTGAAGGCGGAGAAATGTGAGTTTTTCAAACAAGCCGTTTCCTTCCTGGGTTATCGCATTTCCAGCTCGGGGGTGGTAATGGAGGGTGACCGCATAAAAGCCGTGCGTAATTGGCCGACTCCGACCACGGTAAAGGAGGTGCAGCGGTTCTTAGGGTTTGCCAATTACTACCGGAGGTTTATCCGGGGTTTTGGTCAGGTAGCAGCTCCTATTACCTCACTGCTGAAGGGGGGGCCGGTGCGTTTGCAGTGGTCAGCAGAGGCGGACGGAGCCTTCCGTAGGTTGAAGGTGCTGTTTACCGAGGCGCCAGTGTTGGCGCATCCGGACCCATCTTTGGCGTTCATAGTAGAGGTGGACGCATCCGAGGCTGGGGTTGGAGCTGTGCTCTCACAGCGCTCGGGTACGCCACCAAAACTCCGCCCCTGTGCTTTTTTTTTCGAAGAAGCTCGGGCCAGCGGAGCGGAATTATGATGTGGGGGATAGGGAGTTGTTGGCTATGGTTAAGGCCCTGAAGGTGTGGAGACACTGGCTTGAGGGGGCTAAACACCCTTTCCTCATCTGGACTGACCACCGTAACCTGGAGTATATCCGATCAGCTAAGAGACTGAATCCGCGTCAGGCAAGGTGGGTCATGTTTTTCACCAGATTTAGTTTTACGATCTCTTATAGACCAGGTTCCCTAAACACTAAGGCCGACGCGCTGTCTCGCCTCTATGACTCAGAGGACCGGTCCATCGATCCTACTCCCATCATTCCGGCGGCCAAGTTGGTGGCACCAATAGTATGGGAGGTGGACGCGGACATCGAGCGGGCGTTAAGGGAGGAACCTGCGCCTCCACAGTGCCCGGAGGGTCGTAGGTACGTACCGCTCGCTGTTCGTGATCAATTGATTTGATGGGCTCATAGTTTACTCTCGTCAGGTCACCCGGGTATTTCGAGGACAGTGCGAGGTCTTAGGGGGAAGTACTGGTGGCCCACCTTGGAGAGGGATGTGCGATTCTATGTCTCTTCCTGTTCGGTATGCGCTCAGAGTAAGGCTCCTAGGCACCTGCCTCGAGGGAAGTTACAACCCCTCCCCGTTCCACAACGGCCGTGGTCCCATCTTTCGGTGGATTTTCTGACTGACCTTCCCCCATCTCAGGGAAACACTACGATCCTGGTCGTTGTGGATCGGTTCTCTAAGTCCTGCCGTCTTATCCCGTTGCCCGGTCTCCCTACGGCCCTGCAGACTGCGGAGGCACTATTTACCCATGTCTTCCGGCACTACGGGGTGCCCGAGGATATCGTTTCTGATCGGGGTCCCCAGTTCACTTCCAGAGTATGGAGGGCGTTTATGGAGCATTTGGGGGTCTCGGTCAGCCTGACCTCGGGGTATCACCCGGAGAGTAATGGGCAGGTGGAGAGAGTGAACCAGGAGGTGGGTAGGTTTCTGCGGTCGTATTGCCAGGACCGGCCAGGGGAGTGGTCAAGATACATCCCCTGGGCAGAGATTGCCCAGAACTCACTAAGCCACTCCTCTACCAACATGTCACCATTTGAGTGTGTGTTGGGGTACCAGCCGGTTCTGGCACCATGGCATCAGAGTCAGACCGAGGCTCCTGCGGTGGAGGAGTGGGTACAGCGCTCTAATGAGACCTGGAGAGCCGTCCAGGAGTCTCTGCGTCAGGCGAGTAGACGGCAGAAGAAGAGCGCTGACCGTCACCGCAGTGAGGCCCCCGTGTTTGCACCGGGGGATAGGGTCTGGCTCTCGACCCGAAACCTGCCCCTCCGCCTGCCCTGCCGGAAGCTGGGTCCGCAGTGTGTAGGGCCATTTAAAGTCCTGAGGAGAATAAACGAGGTGTGTTACCGATTGTTACTTCCTTCGTATTATCGTATTAACCCCTCGTTTCATGTGTCTCTCCTCAGGCCGGTGGTAGCTGGTCCCATGCAGGAAGGTGAGGTTCCGGAGGTCCCTCCGCCCCCTCTGGACATAGAGGGGCCCCCGGCGTACACGATACGGTCCATTCTGGACTCCAGACGCCGGGTGAGGGGCCTACAGTACCTCGTGGACTGGGAGGGGTACGGTCCGGAGGAGAGGTGCTGGGTCCCGGTGGGGGATATATTGGATCCATCTATGCTGAGTGAGTTCCATCGCCTCCATCCGGATCGCCCTGCGCCTCGGCCCCCGGGTCGTCCTCGAGGCCGGCGTCGGCGCGCTGCGGGAGCTGCGCGTCAGGAGGGGGGTACTGTAACGAGTATTACCGAAGGTGGCTTCCCTTCCTGTTCGAGTGGCGCTCGGCGGTCGTCGTCGCCGGTCTACTAGCTGCCACCGATCCCTTTTTCCTTTTCGTTTGGTTTTGACTAATTGTTTTCACCTGTTTATTGTTTGGTTGTTAGGGTGGTGCTATTTAAGTTCGTTTAGCCCGCTTCTGTTTGTGCGGGCTTGTCTTTCTGTTTTGTATGAGGTTGTTCGTTTGATTTTGGGGTTTTCCACAGTCTGGATTTATTTTTCCAGTGTGTACTTTATTCAAGTGGATTTTTACGCCAATGTTTTGATGTTACCAGTTGTTTTTCTGGTTGGACATTAAAGAGTGGTTTTTCCCCATATCTTTGCTCTCTGCGCCTGACTCCTCACAATTTTCCTCATTGTTCGTAACAAAATAACCCTTATTTGGCACTTTTTAGTGTATAAAATACCAAACTGTCATTTGAACAGATCAGTTTGAAATGATTAAACTCAACATTTTTATTTTTTAAATTTTATTTCACCTTTATTTAACCAGGTAGGCTAGCTGAGAACAAGTTCTCATTTGCAACTGCGATCTGGCCAAGATAAAGCAAAGCAGTTCGACACATAAAACAACACAGAGTTACACATGGAATAAACAAACATACAATCAATAATACAGTAGAAAAATCTATATACAGCATGTGCAAATGAGGTAGGATAAGAGAGGTAAGGCAATAAATAGGCCATGGTGGAAAAGTAATTACAATATAGCAATTAAACACTGGAATGGTAGGATGTGCAGAAGATGAATGTGCAAGTTGAGATACTGGGGTGCAAAGGAGCAAGATAAATAAATAAATACAGTATGGGGATGAGGTAGATTGGATGGGCTTTACAGATGAGCTATGTACAGGTGCAGTGATCTGTGAGCTGCTCTGATTGCTGGTGCTTAAAGCTAGTGAGGGAGGTAAGAGTTTCCAGCTTCAGAGATTTTTGCAGTTCGTTCCAGTCATTGGCAGCAGAGAACTGGAAAGAGAGGCGGCCAAAGGAAGAATTGGCTTTGGGGGTGACCAGTGAGATATACCTGCTGGAGCGTGTGCTACGGGTGGTTGCTGCTATGGCGGGGCTTTACCTAGCAGAGACTTGTAGATGACCTGGAGCCAGTGGGTTTGGCGACGAGTATGAAGCAAGGGCCAGCCAACGACATCATACAGGTCGCAGTGGTGGGTAGTATATGGGGCTTTGGAGACAAAACGGATGGCACTGTGATAGACTGCATCCAACATTGACTCGATAAGATAAATATAGAGTTATGACAGACTTATTCCTTCATTGATTCACCCCAGCTGTCATTGAGGGGTCAGACTTTATGAGAATTTACAGTCTGATTCCCACAACTATAATTACTTAATCAGTTCTTCTCAATCTTACATAAAATTATGGTGTGGTTAACTTTAAGACCAGTAGTCATAATTACAGTATATCAATTCTTACTGAGATATATCAAGGCTTTTAGATGCGGGGATGAGTTCTTTATTTCTGCTGCTGAATTTTAGATCATTAATTTTGCAACACCGCAATCTTTAAGCACCATCACAATTGGAGGTTGTTGTGGTTTCATTAAGTTCATAATACAGGAAGGACAATCCAACTTCATCTAGAAGTAATGAATATGCTCTTTGCCATTTTGAATGGGATAACTTTATACAGTATATCATCCATTAAGTATTCATGTGTGGAGACGGTAATGATTTTCATTTTCTCAGTCATAAACTCAATTATAAACCGATAAAACTTTCAGACATTGGTTTGGGTTGTTTGTGCCTTAGGACAATAAACAGTGCAGCAATCACACCTTGGGTGTCAATGACAATTATTTAGGTCAGGGGTGCACAACTCCAGTCCTCGAGGCCTACACTCTAGATTGTTGTTGCTCCCTGGCACGTAATTGATCAATTAATGTCACTGATTGCCTAGAGAGTCTTTATAAGTATGTGATTAAAAGCTAATTAAGATATTTACCTTATTTGGCCACGAGTTTGCAGTTACTTTAAAAGGGCATTTTGCTTTGTACATTGCTGACATTTAAAACACATCTGCTGTTCTATATTCTCCATCATAGAAGTTTGTACCTATGATTTGTATCAGAGAAGCCCTGTTTTCAGCCAAGCCAAGACATACAATATACAGTACCAGTCAAAATGATGACAACTTTGCACACTCTTGCCATTCTCTCAACCAGCTTCATGAAGTAGTCACCTGGAATGCATTTCAATTAACAGGTGTGCCTTGTTAAAAGTTCATTTGTGGAATTTCTTTCCTTATTTGAGCCAATCAGTTGTGTTGTGACAAAGAAGGGTTGGTATACAGACGATAGCCCTATTTGCTAAAAGACCAAGTCCATATTATGGCAAGAACAGCTCAAATAAGCAAAGAGAAACAACAGTCCATCATTACTTTAAGACAATGGAAAACTTTGAACGTTTCTTCAAGTGCAGTTGCAAAAACCATCAAGCGCTATGATGAAACTGTCTCTCAAGAGGACCACCACAGGAAAGGAAGACCCAGAGTTACCTCTGCTGCAGAGGATAAGTTCATTAGAGTTACCAGCCGTAGAAATAAATAAATGCTTCACAGAGTTCAAGTAAAAGACACATCTCAACAAGTGCCCAGCATACATGGGAACTCCTTCAAGACTGTTGGAAAAGCATTCCTCATGAAGCTGGTTAAGAGAATGCCAAGAGTATGCAAAGCTGTCATCAAGGCAAAGGGTGGCTACTTTAAATAATCTAAAATCTAAAATATATTTTATTTGTTTAACACTTTTTTGGTTACTACATGATTCCATATGTGTTATTTCAAAGTTTTGATGTCTTCCCTATTATTCTACAATGTAGAAAATAGTACAAATAATATTTTATAATATTTTTTATTATTATTAACAAAACAAATACAAAAACAGAAATATATAAAAAAAAGAGTACATAAACCTATTACATATCGAGATACATTTTCAATTTGTCAAAAAGTTTTATGGTACGTATTGCTTTTTTGTGTTTCCAAACTTTTGACTGGTACTGTTTATAGGCCTACAGTAGTATACTTCAGTTACTGTGGTAAGTGATTTCTTACTCTGGTCCATGTATAACAGTCCATGTAGAGCATGTTGACTTGATTATGGAAAGTGCAAAACTTTTTGCAACCCCCATACCGAATTGATCATGGTCCAAAGCTTTTTTATTACTTTGTAATAACATGTTTTGGGGGATCAGTTCATACAGAAGTTTGGAGATATCCTCTACTTCCTCAGAAACCCGGGTCCGGGAGCACCCCCACCAGTAAAAAAGCTGACTAGCATAGGCTAGCATAGCGTCACAAGTAAATAGTAGCATCTAAATATCATTAAATCACAAGTCCAAGACACCAGATGAAAGATACACATCTTGGTAATCAAGCCATCATTTCTGATCTTTAAAATGTTTTACAGGGAAGACACAATATGTAAATCTATTAGCTAACCACGTTAGCAAAAGACACCATTTTTTTTTACTCCACCAGTTTTTGACTCCATCAGTAGCTATCACAAATTCGACCAAATAAAGATATAAATAGCCACTAACCAAGAAACAAATTCATCAGATGACAGTCTGATAACATATTTATTGTATAGCATATGTTTTGTTAGAAAAATGTGCATATTTCAGGTATAAATCATAGTTTACCATTGCAGCCACCATCACAACTCGACTAGAATAACTACAGAGAGCAACGTGTATTACCTAATTACTCATCATAAAACATTTCTTAAAAATACACAGCGTACAGCAATTGAAAGACACAGATCTTGTGAATCCAGACAATATTTCAGATTTTCTAAGTGTTTTACAGCGAAAACACAATATAGCGTTATATTAGCTTAGCACAGTAGCAAACCAAACAACAGCATTGATTCCAGCCAAACATAGCGATAACGTATTCACCACCAAAATATATTAATTTTCACTAACCTTCTCAGAATTCTTCAGATGACAGTCCTGTAACATCATATTACACAATGCATATAGAGTTTGTTCGAAAATGTGCATATTTAGCGGCACAAATCGTGCTTATACAATGAGAAAAGTTGCCAAGCTGCCCAGAAAATTTTGGGCGCCATCTTGGAGAGTCACCTAGTCTAATCAATAAATAATCATAAACTTGACTAAAAAATACAGGGTGGACAGCAATTGAAAGACAAATTAGTTCTTAATGCAATCGCTGAATTACATTTTTAAAATTAACCTTAGTGCGCAATACAGGGTGCAATACAGGCTGCGATAACGCAAGGCTACACGGCAAATAATGGCGTCTTATGCATTTTACTTTTTCAACAGAACAACGAATTATCAGCATAAATAGTACTTACTATTAGCTGAACTCCCATCAGAATCTTGGGAAAGGTGTCCGTTGGCCAAAAGAATCGTTGCTGGGTTGGAGAATGTTTCCTTCCACGTTGCAATTAGCAGTACACAATGGCATTCGAGAGAGAGATACCCAACTCAATACAACGTCAGAAAATGAAATGCCCGAAAATCGCAATATACTGACATAAACTGATATAAATCGGTTTAAAATAACAAGATTATGATGTCTTTAAAGCCTATATCGAATAAAAACAGAGCCGGATATATCTAGTTTCTAAAACCAGAGCTTCTAAAAAGACATGCCAAGACCCTTTCTGCGTCAGCGCGAAGATCCAAAAGGGTGGACACCTCGATTCCAATCAATTTATCAACTTTGGGACCTACGTAGAAACTCCATTTCAACTCTCCCTATTCGCTAACAACCAGGGGAAGGCGTATGCAGTGCATCTCAACCAATAGAGGACAGGCAAATTAATACACAGGTCTGGGAACAGCCAGCAAAATTCTGCACTCTGACATACACATAGGAAAATTGCTCTAAGTCGAGTTCTGTTTCACCCACAGATATAATTCAAACGGTTTTAGAAACTAGAGAGTGTTTTCTATCCAATAGTAATAATAATATGCATATTGTACGAGCAAGAATTGAGTACGAGGCAGTTTAATTTGGATACGAATTTGTGCTATGTCGAAATGGCACTCCCCTAGTGGCAAGAAGATATGCTGTATGCGTTGCCAGCTGGTGCATCATCAGGGTTGCAGTGCAGATGATGGTCAAAGATAGACAGAGAGAGAGAGAGAGAGAGAGAGAGAGAGAGAGAGAGAGAGAGAGAGAGAGAGACAGAGACAGAGACAGAGACAGAGACAGAGACAGAGACAGAGACAGAGAGAGAGAGAGAGAGAGAGAGAGAGAGAGAGAGGGTCACGTTCTGACCTTTATTTCCTTCGGGGTTTTTTTTAGTATGGTCAGGGCGTGAGTTGGGGTGGGCAGTCTATGTGTATTTTTCTATGTTGGGGTTTTGTGTTCGGCCTGGTATGATTCTCAATCAGAGGCAGCTGTCAATCGTTGTCCCTGATTGAGAATCATACTTAGGTAGCCTGGGTTTCACTTTTGGTTGGTGGGTGTTTGTTTCCGTGATCAGAGTGTCGCCATACGGTACTGTTTCGTTTGATTATCGTTTATTGTTTTTGTTCCTGTGTTCAGTTTTACCACGCTGCGCGTTGGTCCTCCTCTCTTTCTCCTGAAGACGAGAGAGAGAGAGAGAGAGAGAGAGAGAGAGAGAGAGAGAGAGAGAGGATGCCTGAATTTTGGCAAGAGACTACTCAGACTTTGCAGTCTTGTCCACTGACTCACTAGCTGAGGGGGATTAGTACAGTGCCAAGCTAAAATGGTGGGCTGGTTATTCTAACAGCTTCATTGAAGGACAAATTGTGACCGAGGCGACAGTTTGCTGCAAAAAAATCTCAGCATGACTCAATACTCTGTGTGTGTGTGTTGCATCAGCTGCACCCTCACACACAAACACACGCACACACACACACACACACACACACCCAAGAGCATAGAAAACAGTGAAATTATTAAAGGTTAGAAAGGAGGACACAAACAGAATAATTATTGGGGCTCTTGTATAACACAAAGCAAAAGCCTCAACATAAAGAGGGATTTAAATCTGTGAATTCTGAATTCTCTCAGTGCACAGGGATCCAAAGCTGGATCTTTGACACACTGTAAATAGAAAGTCTCAAAACATGTAAAAGCTGCGCACCTAAGCTGAGATCTGGGGTTTGGAGGGTGTTTGAATCTGAAACCAATGTACATTTTTTAATACACAGAATGTGTTTTGAAACACAAATGAAGCACTCTGAAACACCCAAAGTGGTTCTTTAATGTAAATATTGGTGTTTTTAAGAGTGTTGTGAAAACACTTTTTGGGGTTTCAGTGCATGTAACAGGCCACATCAAAACACAAAAACTGTGTTTCTCGTACAATCAATGATGTAGAAATGCAAATGTTTTATAGCCTAAATATTGATTGATGATAAGGGAGAATATATATATTTTGTGTGGAATTCCAACTAAATTTTTTCAATGCTTTATTTAAACAGATTGGAAACAGGAAGGGCAGTCAGATTGTACATTTCATTGGAATTTTACCCCTTTTTCATGGAATCCAATTGGTAGTTACAGTCTTGTCTCATCACTGCAACTCTCGTATGGACTCAGGAGAGGTGAAGGTCGAGAGCCATGAATCCTCCGAAACACGACCCAACCAAGCTACACTGCTTCTTGACACAATACCCACTTAACCCGGGAAGCCAGCCGCACCAATGTGTCAGAAGAAACACCTTACACCATGTCAGCGTGCACTGTGCCCAGCCCGCCACAGGAGTTGCTAGTGCGCGATTGGACAAGGACATCCCTGCCGGCCAAACCCTCCTCTAACCAGGACGACGCTGGGCCAATTGTGCACCACCCCATGGGTCTCCCGGTTGCGGCCGGCTGCGACAGAGCCTGGACTCAAACCCAGAATCTCTAGAGGGCACAGCTAGCACTGCGATGCCTTAGACCACTGCGCCACTCAGGAGGCCATTTTACCTTCTTAACCATACAGCCATGCTGTAAGAAATTATTCTGGGGTGAATTGAAATTGACAAAAGAAAAAAAAACATATAAGCCTATTTTATAAAAATGAATGCAAGTCGTTCAGAGCCCCTGGTATAGCGGCAACACACCTTGCTTAGACAGGTAACCCCTCTCCCCACCGAAGACCGGGGTTAACTTCCTCACTACAACCTTTCACTCTGTTTCTCCTACCTATCTGTATCCCTCTCTGTCATTTCAGAAGTGTCAAAATACCCCCAACACGTAGTATATAAAAAAATGTATGCAAGTCATTTCAATGATTTGTTCATTTAATTTGACCAAAATAATGAAAGAATGAATCCAACTTAATATGTTGCTCAAAATGTAAGTATCTTTCATCAGGATAACCAAAGAGTGAGAAAATTGAGTGACTGAACTCATTTGAAATCTTTGCTTTTAATCACCTTGCATTTCCTATATTGCCACGTGACCTTTTTTTTGTGGCTTGTAGGTAATTTAAAAAAAAAAGTACTTTATGATTCTTTCACCAAATGTTGTATGCATGTTTAATGAAATAAAAGCTATTAAGCTTGTCGTGCCATGAGGTGTAATGGATCATGATGAACAGATATCAGAACCGTCAGACAAATTGACGTTCAATGAGGACAGCACCCATTCCCACATTCATGATTGTCAGCAGAAGAGGAACCAGCAGAATCCTTAAGTCTTGCATTTCAACCTCCAGTTAGTGTGGTCGTTTGCATGCTGTGCTTGACAATGCATACCAAAAAAGTATATAATGGCAAACGATCAAATACATAAAGTAATGTTAAGACACTTCAGAAAAAGGGATCTAATGCTGCACTAAATGGGATTCAAAACATCATTGTTTTTTAGCTTTTAGAGAGAGAAAATTACACCAAAAGATTCTGCACTATACACCAATCTAATTCTGCACTATACAGGACTCAAAACACCAAACGAGTGTTTTCAATCTTTTCTGTCAGTGCTGCCAGTCCCTGGCAAGGTGTTGGACAACACTTAAGTGGTGTTACAACACACCATTTAACATTTCAAAACATCTCAGGATGATATGTTTCAATTCTCCAGCAAAGTTCAGGTTTTGTCCCCTTCAAGTTGGTGGCAGCTCAGTTGCCACTAGTTTTGGTATTACAAAGCACTTAATTTTAACGGTGCAGCTGTTGAACCAATACTCATCTTTGATTGATGACTTTTGGATGTGAGGCCTTCATTTTCTTGGTGGCACTGAAGTTTTGAAGTGGCCACAAAAGTGTGTGTGTTTGTGTCTGTATGTGTGTGGTTGTGTGTTTATGGAATCTATGTTTGCAATCAAACCAATCATAAGCAGATTTATCGGTGCTTTATGTGACGATGGCGCCACCCTTCCCTGGTATGATAGGCCCTCGTTCTCAAGGCTCATGGTGACAGCCTGTGTGACAGTGAGCGGCAGCTCTGACAGATATACTGTAGCATCAGTCACACCATGAATCTGTCAGAGAGAGAAGGAACGAGAAAGGGAGAGAATGGAGAGGTAGAAAGAGAGAAAGAGAGAGAGGGGCAGAGAGAGAAGAGGGAGAGAGGAAGGGGTGGAGAGATAGAGAGGGGGAGAAGGAGAAAGAGAGGGAACGAGAGATAAAGAGGCTGACATCCCTCCCACATGAAAAAATACACAAAAGTTTACTATAGAATACTACAGTACTTACTATAGAATTCTGTAGTAAACTGTACGGTAGAACGGTAGAATCCCCAAATCCTAATTTGTCCCACCCATAAGTGAGAAACCTACATGAGTATAGATAATACAGATTATGGAACATTTGCTCTTTTAGTATTTATCCAGTAGGTTTCCTAAAGGAGAAAGACTCCACTTCTATGCCAAAGATAATAAAACAAAAACACTATAATAAATACTACAGTAATGTCCGCAAAAACACTACAGTATATTACAGTCTGCAAAAAAAAAACTACAGTATACAGAAAGACTCCACTTCTATGCCAAAGATAATAAAACAAAAACACTATAATAAATACTACAGTAATGTCCGCAAAAACACTACAGTAAATAATACAGTATATACTATAGTTAACTGTAAATATTACAGTATAATACAGTATACTACACTAAAGTCAGCAAAAACACTACAGTAGTTATACCATTACTATAGTATCTTTTCATGTGGGATAACAGACAAATAAATCAGTGATTAGGTGACTTGTGAGAAAAGAGAGAAAAGAAGAAGGAATAGGAAAGATGAGGCAGGGAAACAAGGGAAAGACCATTAAATAAGGGAAGAGGGGAGGAGAAGCTAATGGAAGTGAGGACATTTGTTATTTATTCAACAGATTTGATCTCATTCTATTTATTTTATTTTACCTTTATTTAACTAGGCAAGTCAGTTAAGAACAAATTCTTATTTACAATGACGGCCTACCCGGCCAAACCCTAACGACGCTGGGCCAATTGCGCGCCGCCCTATGGGACTCGCCAATCCCAGCCAGTTGTGATACAGCCTGGAATCGAACCAGGGTCTGTAGTGATGCCTTTAGCACTGAAATGCAGTGCCTTAGACCGATGCATCCCTCAGGAGCCCACTTGGTCTCTTGTTCGTACTGATTTAAAGCCCTCTGTATGTTCATAGTTATCACATGGGCAAATTTAAATATACATTTTTACCATTATTAATATCACAAGTTCTTGGCCTGATTCTAAATTGACTCATATAATGTGGTTTTATATGAGTATTCATGCAAAATCAGTTTACAATGCATCACGTTTACAATGGAGTAATCCTGTTTTCATGACTGCAGCTCCACAAACCTGCACCAATCAGATAAGGACACAGGCACTTGACCTTGGGTAAACCATAAAATTAGAAATTAGAATACTTGTATAAAAAAAAGTCTGTCCTGCTCCCTTCCTCTCTACCTAAATTTCCCTCACAGTTTCCCTTGAGTCCCGTTCGTTTGGCTTTTTAGTGTCACACCCTGATCAGTTTTACCTGTCCTTGTTATTGTCTTCACCCCCTCCAGGTGTTGCTTGTTATCCCTGGTGTATATATCCCTGTGTTTCCTGTCTTGCTGTGCCAGTTCGTCTTGTACGTTCCAAGTCAACCAGTGTGTTTTTCCCTTGCGCCTGCCTTTTCTATTCTCTTTTACTAGTCCTCCCAGTTTTGACCATTGCCTGTTTTCTGGACTCTGTACCCACCTGCCTGACCATTCTGCCTGCCCTGACCTCGAGCCTGCCTGCCACACTGTACCTCTTGGACTCTGATCTGGTTTTGACTTTTTGCCTGTCCACGACCATTATCTTGCCTACCCCTTTTGGATTTAATAAATATCAAAGACTCAAACCATCTGCCTCCCGTGTCTGCATCTGGGTCTCGCCTTGTGCCCTTATATTTAGCCTACCTTAGTTATCCATCACCCATCATAGCACTGCCATTCCCAACCAATCAGAGCGCTTGGAAAGGTGCATCTGGACATTGCACCCAACCACTCAGGTCAGTGTTATCGTTGTCCTAAGAAAGACACACATTTCTGCTTGGTATCTTGTTTATAGTATATACCATTGTGCCCGTTGCCATAGGTGTCATTGTTTACTAAGAAAACAGTTTTCATATGCCCATGATACTGTAGCGCTTCCATAGTGACCTTTTGTTGCGCTGCCATGGGCGAGCTTCTAGAACCCTCCCAGACTGGTCTTGGAGCTCAAGCATGCTTAGAGTAATTTACGACCCTGGGGCAGATCAGATAAGACCACAGCACTGCAGGCTCTCACACCGGCCAGAGAGGGTGTCATAAATATTTATCTTGTCAGTCTCCGTAATTGGTTTCTCTCTCTCAGACAAATCAAATGTTATTTGTCACATGCACCGAATACAACAGTGAAATGCTTACTTACAAGCCCTTAACACATTTTTCTTCTTAAAGCATTGTTGGTTAAGTAACAAATAATTAAACAGCAGCAGTAAAATAACAATAGCAAGGCTATTTACAGGGGGTACCAGTAGAGTCAATGTACGAGGTAATATGTAGGTAGAGGTGAAGTGACCAAGAGGTTCATTTTTAGGTTTAATGTTTATGCTGCTAAGTTTATAGAACAGCATCTATAGTGCATAATTATGACACTACTGATACTGTTATGTTGTGCATGTTGTTGCCTTATAGAACCACAATTCATTTGGATTAACACAAGTACTATTCCACCAAGATTCACGTTCTATGACCAAAAGTATGTGTGTAGGTGAAAAGTAAATAAAAACCCTGAAAAGAGAAGCATCAGCATTGTTCTGACCGGACAGCCTGTGAAGGGTCAGAACCCAAATCACAGCGTAATTGTACTAGCGGGTGAGGGCATTCACAGCCAACTGCTCAGACGGGTGAGGGCATACCTGCTAACTGTTTTTATAATACTTCTGGTATCCCATTTAACAACGCTCCGAGCCTCCGATCCTTACACAAACAAATTCCACTACGTGTCAATACAAGATAGGAAGCAGCTTCAATAGATTTGAATGCTTATTCATTTCTTGTCGTGTAAATGGGTTGTATAAGAAAGGGCTCAGGGTTTAAAGACAGAGCAATACTCTACCATGACGGAGCATAGGTGAGAATAAAGGACTGGCAAATGACGAGTGGGTGGCGGTCTCTTGGGAGTCCTCTGAGTGTCAGGCCTGAGGATTTGCATAAAGATCAAAGCATCGTTGGGGGACAGAGTGACAAGAACTGTGCTGTTCGCCCACACAGTTTCAAGGTGCATCAGAGGTGGCATACATTTCAGTGTGTGGTGTGGCTGAGAGCATTGGGGCTTTATGAATGCATCTGAGAGGATAGGGATTTTAGTCTTAAGTCTGCCCAGAACTGTCCTACCCTCCTGGCTGATTGGAACACACCACCAGTCCCCACCGGAGTAATTATCTGTGCTTCATTACACTCTAGTTACTAGCTTGATGTTTTGGTCAGGAATTAATGTCACTGCCAGCATTGGGAAAACATCAACATCATTATTTGTGGTTTGACATTCAGATCACTGACGAAGACTACGGATCAGCCAAGATATCAGATACAGAAACAAACAATGACTCGCCTCAAACTCCATCCAGCACTGATTCTTTGTCTTATCATTCGATAGCCTAATACATGTGTATGTCCTCATCTGTCCTACAACACTATAATGCGATCTAAAAAGTAAATGAAGAAGTATTGAAATAACAATATGCGGACCACTTCAGTCTGTACTGCAAGAACACAGTGTACAGTAGTAGTGTTCATAATGCATGTTGCACGCTAGGGCTAAGTCCCATATGGCACTCTATTCCCTATATATTGCACTTATATGGTAAAAAGTCAACTTAAACTTTTTCAGCTTGAGAAACCCAAGTGAGAAATTGATTGTCCTCTGAAGACACAAATGAAGAAGACATCCTGTGTCATTATAGATGTAGATCATAACTCACAACGTACCTCTCAAATGCCTAGGGCCCACTTTGGGTCCGACCCATACTTTAACAGACCTTGCACTATGTAATAGGGTGCCATTTTTGGGGCACACCCGAGCACTTCTTCAGTGGCCCAGCTAGACTGATGTGATGTAGCTGTTCCAGGCGGTAGGAACATTATGACAGATCTACAGGGGCTGTGAGTGTATTTCTCCCCAGATTAGATGAGTTCACTATTGATTTCCCATCATTCCCCAGATCAAGGACATGACACACATCAAACAGTGAAAAACATTCTCCAGGCATCGTTATAACGTCACCTTCCAGCCAACCACCAGCATTCCTCTTCAGGCCCTAACCGATAAATACTGGGTCATTCCTCATGTTGGACTGACACTCCCCTGAGGAGAGCGCTACAGGGGTCTAATCAAACATCAGCTAGTATGCTGTGTTCTGGGGGATTTAGAGGTGTCGGCGGCATGGAGATGGATGGACGTCAGTGGTTTTCTACCCCAGAGAGCTAAACGGAGACCTTTAATCTGATCTGAAATACTCATACAGGCTACATCCAGGGAGAGACTGCAGATTGGTCTCTGAACACTCCAAGGAGAAGTACTCCACACACCACCTCCCGAAATCAAATAAAGCTTTAGGGTAGAAAATAACAAATACTGTTACACATACTGCGACAACGTGTTGTGCGAAATCAGATTGTAACATTTAACGTTGTGATTTTGCAAGACACAGTGTCGCATTGTGAATTGCTTTTCTAAGTGTCCCGAACTGATTGTATCACTCCATTACATACAATAGATTACCCTCACTCTGACACAATACGCACAAAGTGGAGAGAAGATCATGCACACACAAACACACACACACACACACACACACACACACACACACACACACAGACACTGATGAATATACTGAACTTCTGTGGGCCGTCGTGATTTTCAGGAGATTACGGTGGAGTGTTTGGTGGTTGATTGTTTTCATGCTTCTACATCAGGCACTTTCATTAGCATGCTAAACGCTCCTCCACGGACACTTTCATTAGCATGCTAAACGCTCCTCCACGGACACTTTCATTAGCATGCTAAACGCTCCTCCACGGACACTTTCATTAGCATGCTAAACGTTCCTCCACGGACACTTTCATTAGCATGCTAAACGCTCCTCCACGGACACTTTCATTAGCATGCTAAACGCTCCTCCACGGACACTTTCATTAGCATGCTAAACGCTGCTCCACGGACACTTTCATTAGCATGCTAAACGCTCCTCCACGGACACTTTCATTAGCATGCTAAACGCTCCTCCACGGACACTTTCATTAGCATGCTAAACGCTGCTCCACGGACACTTTCATTAGCATGCTAAACGCTCCTCCACAGACACTTTCATTAGCATGCTAAACGCTCCTCCACGGACACTTTCATTAGCATGCTAAACGTTCCTCCACGGACACTTTCATTAGCATGCTAAACGCTCCTCCACGGACACTTTCATTAGCATGCTAAACGCTCCTCCACGGACACTTTCATTAGCATGCTAAACGCTGCTCCACGGACACTTTCATTAGCATGCTAAACGCTCCTCCACGGACACTTTCATTAGCATGCTAAACGCTCCTCCACGGACACTTTCATTAGCATGCTAAACGCTCCTCCACGGACACTTTCATTAGCATGCTAAACGCTCCTCCATGGACACTTTCATTAGCATGCTAAACGCTCCTCCACGGACACTTTCATTAGCATGTTAAACGCTCCTCCACGGACACTAAGTGCCTGATGTAGAAGCATGAAAACAATCAACCACCAAACACTCCACCGTAACGCTCCTCCACGGACACTTTCATTAGCATGCTAAACGCTCCTCCACGGACACTTTCATTAGCATGCTAAACGCTCCTCCACGGACACTTTCATTAGCATGCTAAACGCTCCTCCACGGACACTTTCATTAGCATGCTAAACGCTCCTCCACGGACACTTTCATTAGCATGCTAAACGCTCCTCCACGGACACTTTCATTAGCATGCTAAACGCTCCTCCACGGACACTTTCATTAGCATGCTAAACGCTGCTCCACGGACACTTTCATTAGCATGCTAAACGCTGCTCCACGGACACTTTCATTAGCATGCTAAACGCTGCTCCACGGACACTTTCATTAGCATGCTAAACGCTCCTCCACGGACACTTTCATTAGCATGCTAAACGCTCCTCCACGGACACTTTCATTAGCATGCTAAACGTTCCTCCACGGACACTTTCATTAGCATGCTAAACGCTCCTCCACGGACACTTTCATTAGCATGCTAAACGCTCCTCCACGGACACTTTCATTAGCATGCTAAACGCTCCTCCACGGACACTTTCATTAGCATGCTAAACGCTCCTCCACGGACACTTTCATTAGCATGCTAAACACTGCTCCACGGACACTTTCATTAGCATGCTAAACGCTCCTCCACGGACACTTTCATTAGCATGCTAAACGCTCCTCCACGGACACTTTCATTAGCATGCTAAACGCTCCTCCACGGACACTTTCATTAGCATGCTAAACGCTCCTCCACGGACACTTTCATTAGCATGCTAAACGCTCCTCCACGGACACTTTCATTAGCATGCTAAACGCTCCTCCACGGACACTTTCATTAGCATGCTAAACGCTCCTCCACGGACACTTTCATTAGCATGCTAAACGCTCCTCCACGGACACTTTCATTAGCATGCTAAACGCTCCTCCACGGACACTTTCATTAGCATGCTAAACGCTCCTCCACGGACACTTTCATTAGCATGCTAAACGCTCCTCCACGGACACTTTCATTAGCATGCTAAACGCTCCTCCACGGACACTTTCATTAGCATGCTAAACGCTCCTCCACGGACACTTTCATTAGCATGCTAAACGCTCCTCCACGGACACTTTCATTAGCATGCTAAACGCTGCTCCACGGACACTTTCATTAGCATGCTAAACGCTCCTCCACGGACACTTTCATTAGCATGCTAAACGCTCCTCCACGGACACTTTCATTAGCATGCTAAACGCTCCTCCACGGACACTTAGTCCAGAGGGACTCAACACACACTCCTCGCTCAGGAGAACCAGGCTTAAATCAGTCTACTGTTTACCTTTAAGTAGTAGCAGACAGACAAGTCTACTGTGTATTACTGATATAATTGAGTCTGCTCTACCAAAATAGTGCACTATATAGGGGAATAGGGCGTCATTTGAGACACTGGCAAAACAGATACTTCAATTTAGGCCAACACCTTGTACTCTGGGCTCCACCTTTTTGGTGGAGAAAACCTTACACTTGTAAGAACTTAAATTGAAAGAGACTGTATGTGCCAAACTGTCTCCCCAGCAGCCGTCAGCTCTGAGCTCTGTGGAAGCAGGGCATGAGCTCATTAGAAACGCTAGGAGAACATTCGATTTGTGTTGTGATTTCCAATGCTGCTTCTGACGCTCGCTCTTAAAGCTGGCTGTTTGAACCAGCACAAGCAATTCCCCACGAGCTCATGGGGTCCTCCCCTGCTGCTTAAAATAATAGTTACCACAGCCAAATTCAAACAATAGACATAAAAAAAGAAATGGGTCACAATGGGTCGATGTGCTGAAGATGAAAAACAGAATCTTTCCGACACAGTTGAATGGAATAAGTAAAAATGTTTTGAATGCTTGAGCAGCATTGTGAGCAGCGTGAGCAGCATTGTGTATCCAACCACCTAGCTTACCCACTGGGCAAAGACATCATTTCAACATCTAGTTTTAATTTACACTTGGTTGAGTTGTCAACTAACTTGAATTCAACGTGAAATAATAAGAAAATGCCATCATGTCATTGAATTAGGTATAAAAAAATAAAAAGAATGACTTTTTGCAAATCCAATCCGTTGTGCACTTTGATTCACCGTCATCACATATATTTTTTTATGACGTGGAAACAACGTTGATTCAACCGGGTTTTGCCCAGTGCGTCACAAGAAATTGCATCACAAGAAATGACAATATGTGTGTAACTAGTAGACTCAGGAAAGATAAAGGAAAAGCGTTCTTTATATATGGATTCTTTTTGTATTTAGAAATGTTTTATTTTATTGTATCTAAGACATTTTCACAGAACATTCATACATAGGCACTACTTTTCTGAAAAGGAATATAACAACAATTTGTTTAATGACATTGCATTGTAATTTATATATGAGCTCAATGGAAAATACATTCAAATCATGAAAATGGTTGGTCAGCTTACAGTGCAACAATTTCATGAAGATGATCCGGTCTTTCCAAGGACATATTTTGAGGAGCCTTCAATCCAGCCCTCACACACAAAGGTAGTGTTGACCGCCTCGTCCACCTCCAGCACAACCAGTTTGTTGCTTTTTGTCTGGCACTGTGTCTGGCACCGTGTCACAGAAGTGTCTGGCACCGTGTCTGGCATCTGACCCATCAGAGGTCTCCAGGTGACGGTGGTGGGGATAGGGGGCACATGGTGAGTCTGCACACTCTTTTCATATATGAACAAATTCTAATATATATTTGGTTTCTTGTGTCTAAATTAAATGTGTCATTGGTGTTTGTCATTGGTTGTGTAAGACCGATAGTATGAATGATGACCAGGGACAATGCTGCTCCATGTTATAAGACTTCAAGGTTTAATGGACTTGTGCTACAACTTTAGGGAGAGAGCTCGATTATTATTTTGTCTGTCAGCACAAGGCACCTGCAGTCACTCCAATCCCAAGACTAACTCAATTAACCACGAGGCTCTTCCTTCAAACAATAGAATAGAGTGGTGAGGAGGAGGATTCTACCTTGTCTAGAAGTGACTTCACTATTCATTTTTTGGATTCAGTTATACCGTATTTCAGGATTCTATATCGTTCGCTCTCCTTAAATATTTGTCATCTGATGTATTCGTTTCAGTCTATGAATTTTTTTTCTAACTTCTCGCCAACAGCTCCTGATATCCAAATATAGGAGCTGCAATATCACAAACATTAACACGTACAGTTGAAGTCAGAAGTTTGCATACACTTAGGTCGAAGTCATTAAAACTCGTTTTTCAACCACTCCACAAATTTCTTGTTAACAAACTATAGTTTTGGCAAGTCAGTTAGGACATCTACTTTCTGCATGAAACAAGTCATTTTTCCAACAATTGTTTAGAGACAGATTATTTCACTTATAATTCACTGTATCACAATTCCAGTGGGTCAGATGTTTACATACACTAAGTTGACTGTGCCTTTAAACAGCTTGGACAATTCCAGAAAAGGATGTCATGGCTTTAGAAGCTTCGGATAGGCTAATTGACATCATTTGAGTCAATTGGAGGTGTACCCGTGGATGTATTTCAAGGCCTACCTTCAAATTCAGTGCCTCTTTGCTTGATATTATGGGAAAATCAAAAGAAATCAGCCAAGACCTCAGAAAAATAATTGTAGACCTCCACAAGTCTGGTTCATCCTTGGGAGCAATTTCCAAACGCCTGAAGGTATCATGTTCATCTGTACAAACAATAGTATGCAAGTATAAACACCATGGGACCACGCAACTGTCATACCACTCAGGAAGGAGACGCGTTCTGTCTCCTAGAGATGAACATACTTTGGTGCAAAAAGTGCAAATCAATCCCAGAACAACAACAAAGGACCGTGAAGATGCTAGAGGAAGGGGCCTCCCGGGTGGCGCAGTGGTCTAGAGCACTGCATCGCAGTGCTAGCTGCGCCACCAGAGTCTCTGGGTTCGCGCCCAGGCTCTGTCGCAGCCGGCCGCGACCGGGAGGTCCGTGGGGCGACGCACAATTGGCTTAGCGTCGTCCGGGTTAGGGAGGGTTTGACCGGTAGGGATATCCTTGTCTCATCGCGCTCCAGCGACTCCTGTGGCGGGCCGGGCACAGTGCGCGCTAACCGAGGGGGGCGGGTGCACGGTGTTTCCTCCGACACATTGGTGCGGCTGGCTTCCGGGTTGGAGGCGCGCTGTGTTAAGAAGCAGTGCGGCTTGGTTGGGTTGTGCTTCGGAGGACGCATGGCTTTCGACCTTTGTCTCTCCCGAGCCCGTACGGGAGTTGTAGCGATGAGACAAGATAGTAATTACTAGCGATTGGATACCATGAAAATTGGGGAGAAAAGGGGATTAAATTAAAAAAATTATTAAAAAATAAAAATAAAAAGATGCTAGAGGAAACAGGTACAAAAGTATCTATATCGACATAACCTGAAAGGCCGCTCAGCAAGGAAGAACCCACTGCTCCAAAACCGCCATAAAAAAGCCAGACTACAGTTTGCAAATGCACATGGTGACAAAGAATGTACTTTTTGGAGAAATGTTCTCTGGTCTAATGAAACAAAAATGCAACTGTTTAATGACCATCGTTATGTTTGGAGGAAAAAGGGGGAGGCTTGCAAGTCGAAGTACACCATCCCAACCGTGAAGCACGTGGTGCACTTCACAAATTAGATGGCATCATGAGGGAGGACAATTATGTGGATATATTGAAGCAACATCTCAAGACATCAGTCAGGAAGTTAAAGCTTGGTCGCAATAGGGTCTTCCAAATGGACAATGACCACAAACATACTTCCAAAGTTGTGGCAAAATGACTTAAGGACCTCAATCCTATAGAACATTTGTGGGCAGAACTGAAAAAGCATGTGTGAGCAAGGAGGCCTACAAACCTGACTCAGTTACACCAGCTCTGTCAGGAGGAATGGGCCAAAATCCACCCAACTTATTGTGGGAAGCTTGTGGAATGCTACCCGATACGTTTGACCAAGTGAAACAATTTAAATGCAATACTACCAAACACTATTTGAGTGTATGTAAACGTCTGACCCACTGGGAATGTGATAAAATAAATAAAAGCTGACCTAAATCATTCTCTCTACTATTACTCTGACATTTCACATTCTTAAAATAAAGTGGTGATACTAACTGACCTAAGACAGGGAATTTCTACGAGGATTAAATGTCAGGAATTGTGAAAAACTGAGTTTAAATGTATTTGGCTAAGGTGTATGTAAACTTCCAACTTCAACTGTATGTCTTCTGTGTCCATAAGTCACCTCAGGTTCTATTTTAAGGGCAAAGGTCGAAGTGTTCAGAGGGGAGAGAACCACTTCAAGTCAGGGCATTTCTGGAGCAGTGCCGTTTGTGTGATGGTCAGCTTACCGATTCGATCAGGGCCAGTATGAAGGACAAGACCTATTGGGTGTTGGTGAGTGTAGCTAACGTTAGCTGGATAAGTTAGCGAGCAAAGAACACTTAGTGACATATAGTCAGTCATAGGGCACCGATGAGTGATTGTGTACCCATGGGACACAGTGATGTAGTGAAGGATGAATCCAACGTAAACTTAGTTTACCCACCTTTTTGTTTTGGTGAATATTATTTACCCACCTTTTCTGCTGAGATTCCCTAAAAACAGGCCAATTCGATACAGCTAAGACCGGAGGTGACTTTTTCGTAGCAGGTTTGGAGAAGTTACGCAGCAGGCTAGAAGAATTAACGTAGCAGGCTAGGAGAATTAGGTTAAGGTTCGGCAAAAAGGTTAGGGTTAGCAAAAATGCTCTACTAAACCACTACGAAAATTCACTTTCTGCCGTAGCTGTGTTGAAGTGGGTTGTGCAGGTCTAGGCCCATATTAACAAAGTGTCTTTTTGAGTAGGAGTGTTGATCAAGGATCAGGTCTCCAACTGTACATATCATATCATTCATTATGACCTAAAAGCTGAACTGATCCTAGATCAGCAATCCCATTGTAAAATGCCTTGTGAATAAAGGCCCTGGTCATTTTAACAAAATATTAACCTCTAGCTTGGAACACAATGTCCATGAGGTGACTACAGATGTAGTCATGCTGCTGTACTTTTTGTATTTGCCATTGGAGGAAGCCTGCATCCACCAAACAGGTCAAATCGGCACAGGAGCTTCCCCCCCCCCCCAGTGAGGACATATAATCCACTTCCGCGCAGCAGATGATTGTCGGATGATTATCTTTAAACCACTGACAGACTCCACGAAAGGTTCCCTGGATTATCCTAGCTCCTCGCACCTTAGCCAGAACAGTAGCATGAACCTCCCCTGCCCTTGTTTTTTTAGAACATTTTTAGAACATTGTGGCACATATGGCGCATCAGGGCCACTCCGCCATCTCAAGGGGTAGGCAGATGACAGATGAGCAACAGTGGGCCAGTTTGACAACCCCAGTTGGCACGCCTTCCTAAGAGGTAGACTGACTGCTAGTAGCTTTGGTGTTGTGCTGAGGGCAAAGCGTGTCACCCCATCCCTCTTGAACAGAGTACTCGGACAGCAGTCTCTGGACTGCTTGCTGAAAGTGCAGTGGGGAGTGTCCATTGCGCGTGTGGGGACAAAGCAGTTTGAGTCTGCTACAAAGATGGAGGTTATGGCTTACCAAGTCGGGGATTGTGGGGCTCTCCCGACGTCTGGTGGGAACAACTGCAGTTGTGGAGGTGAAGTGTCCATACCGGGAGAGGGATCTCACCATTTTGGAGGCAGTAAAGAACAGGGAGATCTGTATTCGGGAGGAGGGTGGGACCTTCTGTCTAAAATAAAAACACCTGTACTGGCACCAGGTCCAGGGGAAGCTAGACCTAACACAGAGGGACTCCTGCTTCTTTGTTGTTTGGAAAACAAAGCAGGCCATCATCATCCCCATCTTTAATGATGAGTCTTGGAAGCTTATCCATTTACTGCAGTGGGCTAAATCAGGGTCACAAAGAGTGTTTCTTGATCGTCTTAAACAAATCTACTTTGAAACAAAAGTATACACTCACACACATGGTTATGGGCTTACAAAAAAGAAGACACCTGTATGTCAGATATAGAGCTGAAATGTATAACATTTTGAGTTTGCATCCCAACATTACACTGTATATACATCACAGAAGACTGAAATATGTGACCGGCCGCCTCGATTCAGCAAAATTTCAAAATGTGTTTTTTACATTGGATAAAAGTAGAAACTCCAAGCTAGAAAATTGTATAGCATACACTGCAGTTGAGGAACAATGGAAAAGTAATTCTGCTTTGAAAGTTGATAAACTTGTAACCCCACTTTTGAGAAAATGGCTCTTGAATATTTGGTACACCCACTGGAGAGCTCTTCTTTGTCTACACCCATTCAGCATCGTTCACACCCTCTGAAGCCTTAGCCCCACCCATCTCGTTAAGGATTCAAATGTTAGGCCATGTGGTAAACACACGCTATATCAAATAATTTCTACATTTATTTGTCACATGCACAGGATACAGGTGAAAATGTTACAGTGAAGTAGTTACTTGCGTAGTAGCAATATCAAAAACAAAAAGTGCCCAGAAAAAAATATTTGATCATTATTAGATGACACTTACCCGACACACTAAATTGATGGGTCATGTGAAGGAAATGCTATAACCACCCCCAAGCCACATCGAGCTAAGTGGATGGCCGTAATTACACCCAGACACACCTGGCTAATTTGATGGGTCATGTAATAATCCGGCTGAATTGGAGTCTTTTGTTTAGACATATAGCTAGCTAAACAATGAACCGGAATAATCCCAACTCATACTACTACCAATACAAACATTGTCATAGCTGTAGTATGAATATGCAGGTAGCTAAAGCTAAAGCTAGCGAGCTAGCTAGCTAACATTAGGCTATACAGTGGCTTGCGAAAGTATTCACCCCCCGTGGCATTTTTCCAATTTTTTTGCCTTACAACCTGGAATTTAAATAGATTTTTGGGGGGTTTGTATCATTTGATTTACACAACATGCTTTGAAGATGCAAAATATTTTTTATTGTGAAACAAACAAGAAATAGGACATATAAACTGAAAACTTGAGCGTGCATAACTATTCACCCCCCCCCCCCCCCCCCCCAAAGTAAATACTTTGTAGAGCCACCTAATGCAGCAATTACAGCTGCAAGTCTCTTGGGGTATATGTCTCTATAAGCTTGGCACATCTAGCCACTGGGATTTTTGCCCATTCTTCAAGGCAAAACTCCTCCAGCTCCTTCAAGTTGGATAGGTTACGCTGGTGTACAGCAATCTTTAAGTTATAACACAGATTCTCAATTTGATTGAGGTCTGGGCTTTGACTAGGCCATTCCAAGACATTTAAATGTTTCCCCTTAAACCACTCAAGTGTTGCTTTAACAGTATGCTTAGGGTCATTGTCCTGCTGGAAGGTGAACCTCCATCCCAGTCTCAAATCTCTGGAAGACTGAAACAGGTTTCCCTCAAGAATTTCCCTGTATTTAGCGCCATCCATCATTCCTTCAATTCTGACCAGTTTCCCAGTCCCTGCCAATGAAAAACACCCCCACAGCATGATGCTCGCACCACCATTCTTCATTGTGGGGATAGTGTTCTCGAGGTGATGGGAGGTGTTGAGTTTGCGCCAGACATAGTGTTTCCTTGATGGCCAAAAAGCTCAATTTTAGTCTCATCTGACCAGAGTACCTTCTTCCATATGTTTGGGGAGTCTCCCACATGCCTTTTGGCGAACACCAAACGTGTTAGCTTCTTTTTTTCTTTAAGCAATGGTTTTTTTTCTGGCCACTCTTCCGTAAAGCCCAGCTCTGTGGAGTGTATGGCTTAAAGTGGTCCTACAGACAGATACTCCAATCTCCGCTGTGGAGCATTGCAGCTCCTTCAGCGTTATCTTTGGTCTCTTTATTTCCTCTCAGATTAATGCCCTCCTTGCCTGGTCCATGAGTTTTGGTGGGCGGCCCTCTCTTGGCAGGTTTGTTGTGGTGCCATATTCTTTCAATTTTTTAATAATGGATTTAATGGTGCTCTGTGGGAAGTTCAACGTTTCTGACATTTTTTTATAACCCAACCCTGATCTGTACTTCTCCACAACTTTGTCCCTGACCTGTTTGGGGAGCTCCTAGGTCTTCATGGTGTCGCTTGCCTGGTGGTGCCCCTTGCTTAGTGGTGTTGCAGACTCTGGGGCCTTTCAGAACAGGTGTATATACAGTATGTGAGTATAACAGAACTGATATAGCAGGCAAAAACCCGAGGAGAATCCATCCGGAATTTTTTGGGGGGAGGTGACACCATTTAAAATGCCTGTCTATGGGAATATCAATGGAATACCTCCCAGATTGCAGTTCCTAGGGCTTCCAGCAGATGTCAACAGTCTTTAGAAAGAGTTCAGGCTTGTTTTTTGAAATATGAGCTAGAAGTTTTTCTAGGTGGCTCCCATTTTGGCTGTAGTATTGTGGCGCGCGTCGGTGAGGGCGCACACTTTGTTATTTATCCCCGGTAATGAACATACTATTCTCCGTCTTAAATTTTATCATTTACATATTAGGGT
This sequence comes from Salvelinus namaycush, assembly GCF_016432855.1. Classification (NCBI taxonomy): domain Eukaryota; kingdom Metazoa; phylum Chordata; class Actinopteri; order Salmoniformes; family Salmonidae; genus Salvelinus; species Salvelinus namaycush. Next base: position 22,363,773 of record NC_052341.1, on the reverse strand, counting down.
ACCTGAGGATTGATTAGAAACGTTGTTTGACTTGTTTGGACGAAGTTTATTGGTAACTTCCAGGATTCATTTGTATGCATTTTGAACGAGGGAAACCGGTGGATTACTGAGTCAAGCGCGCCAACTAAACTGACTTTTTTGGGATATAAAGAAGGACTTTATCGAACAAAACGACCATTCGTTATGTAGCTGGTACCCTTGGGATTGCAAACAGAGGAAGATCTTCAGAGGTAAGTGATTTATTTTATCGCTATTTCTGACTTTCGTGACGCCTCTGCTCGTTTGGAAAATGTTTGTAATGCTTTTGTACGGGGGGCGCTGTCCTCAGATAATTGCATGGTGTGCTTTCGCCATAAAGCCTTTTTGAAATCTGACAAAGCGGCTGGATTAACAAGAAGTTAAGCTTTTAAACGATGTAAGACACTTGTATTTTCATGAATGTTTAATATTACGAATTTTGTATTTTGAATTTCGCGCTCTGAAATTTCACAGGATGTTGGCCAGGTGGGACAGAGCCCAAAGAGGACCTGTGTGTATTGTTGTGAATTGTTAGTTATTACTGAACTATTGGAGCTAGGAAAACAAGTATTTTGCTACACCCGCAATAACATCTGCTAAATATGTGTATGTGACGAATAAGATTTCATTTGAAGTGAAGTTCATAGTAGAGATGACGATGCACATTTCAATTTACAACCAATCTTGTCAATACATACAGCTTAATTTATTGAAGTTTTCACTGGTGATGACAGTAAAGGCAGGGGGTTTCCATTTGTCACTCGGACAGCAGAGGTTTTCCATTGGTCACCCATACAGCAGAGGGGGGTGGCAGGTTCTAGCTTTGCTTTAACTGTAAAACAAATAACAGTAATGGGATTATTAACAGGCTACACAAAGTACTGTTCACAGTAAATATGAAAATACAGAAATTAAACAATCAATAAAGTAAACAGCTTACATGAATGATGTTCTCACAGGTGATGACAGCAAAGGCTTTTCAATTGGTCACTAGGAGACCAGAGGATTCTGAGGGTTTCCTGACAGCAAAGGGGTTAACAGCCGAGAGGACAAACTGGTGATGAAAACAGAGAGGACAGGCTGGAGATGACAGCAGAGAGGACAGGCTGGTAAAGCTGCACTACTCATTTCTATCAACTGCAATCTCTGATGAGGGGATTGTGTAGATTAACCAACGCACAACAGACCTGTACAAGTACATTAGTATGGCTTTTGAGATATGCTGGGATAAATCTCAGGATTCTGAAATCCTTCAATCTTGCATTTGCCCTTTTGACATGGATTCGATTCCTTGTAATCTTTCCCTGGCTGAGGAAGGGAGGTACGTTCACCGAAACTCCCTCAGGCATTATTCCTTGGATGAGGGAACCCTTTGTCAGCCAGGATTAAATCTCCAGACTTAAAATGATTTAACACTCCACTCTCCTGCACAATAGCCTTATCGGACACGGAGCCAGGAAACAAATTGCTGCAGTATGTTATCCCTACATTTGAAGCGACCCCCAATAAGAGCATGAATGAGTGCATCCCTCTGTAGGTTGAGTATGTATATTTCTGCTGATCCATTTGACTGGCAATTTCTATGTCGGTACAGTCAATGACCATTCTAAAATGTTTAAAGAAGAAGGCATACATGTTGCATTCTTCTCTTTGTTTGGAACTGTGTTCATGATGTTTTCGAACAACAGCTTATGGAGCACATGAATAAGAGTGATGATTACACTACTAATGGTGTTAGTGCTACAATGGAAGGTGTACTGGCCAAGTGCAAATTGGTGTTCTTCTGACACAACTTCATGAGGGCAATGAAAACTTGGTCCTCAAGAGACAGCCCCTGTGCCCTCTACTCACCAATGTACACAATGGGATCTTTAAAACGCTGAATAGAACTGATAACAGTTAGGAACATGTTCTTGTCAGGTTCTTGTCTCCATCCTAATTACGTCGTCTGACAGTGGAGAAGCAGAGTACCTCTACCTGAAATACCCCTGCTTATCCTTTAAGGCCTTCAACTCCCTTTGAGTTTCCTCCAGTGGTTGGCAACAAACCTGCAGTGGTGGGTTATTTATGTCAGAGCCTGTGGAAGTGTTTGCCAGCTCTTCAGCCACTGTTGTGGCAGCACTTGCTTGCGGAGGCACTGCTGGGTATGCTGTGACTGGCTTATATGTTTTACGGTTGAACCATACAGGTTATTCGGCTTTGCCAGATGGAAAATGGTAGCTGTAAATCCTTGAGTCCCTAATATTTGACCTTGTCAGCTCATCTGAAATACAATGCAAATACTTGGTGACATACTTTTACATTAAAGACATGCTCCGGTACTTTGGCAACTAGTAAGTATTTTTAAACCTCCCGCTTTGGGCTGGATGTGTCAATGAATAGTTCATACATGCATCATCTATGAGCAGAATTAATGCCTTACCTCAATTAGCCACGAAAATCCCTAGTTTGAAAGCAACTGTTTTCTGAAAGCTGTGCGGTGCCATTTTTCCTACATTTACCCCCATGTGGGCCAGCCCCCTAGCAATTCAAAATTCAGCCTATGAGCTTCAGCCCCTAGCCATTTGAGTAACAGCTAGCAAGACGCACACACAGTAGAGCGAGAGATAGAGAGCAATGTCGTGGTGCACATATCCGCACATTTGTGATGTAGTACGCAATTTTGGGGGATTACATTTGGCTCGTGAGCGCTACTTTCAGAACTACTGGCTAAAAGGTATACACAAGTACCAGAGAATATCTTTACTAGGGTCAATGCATTCTGGCACCTCCCACATTCCATTCCACTTCATATGGGGTTTAATTTCCGTTTGACTCTAGTTTGACTTTTGGGACGTCGTGATGCTTCACCAACTCACAGAAGGAGGAGATGTTGCTAAATATGGATAACATTTTTCATTATTAAATGACATTCACAGAATTTCAAAGCTACAGCAGGGAGAAAATGGAGGAAATGCAAGGGAAAAAATGGAGGCAATATTTTTTATGAGGGTTTCCACATAGCATTATCGCTACAAAAACGACACTGGCTAGCTAGCTTATTTTTAATAGAAATAAAATGGCTGGTTGTTTGCTCTGTGTATATTTGTATATTTGTTGTGTAATTGGTTGGCTTTGCTAGTTAGCAATCTGAGATCTCTTTTCTCAAGTTGGCTAGCTAGCTAGCTTGCTAGTAAAATTTTGAGACGAACAGGCTAGCACACTGTAGAATCTAGACAAGAGGGGATGGGGAAGAAGATCAGCTGTGCAGCTGCTTCTATCTGGCTGTTGCACTGCCCAGGTGAGGAGAGAGAAAATGGCTACTGTCAGAGATAAAAAGGTATGATCTCTCAGATTCTATCTTGAATAGCTAAATTTCAATGTTTAACCAACGCAATTATATACATTTTATTGGCTTGCTAAATTAGCTTATTTCCCTGAAAATGTCTATCTGATAAAGCTAACTAGTTGTTCTAATCCAATCCTTCCTGCTTGGCCCTGTCCGTTGAACAGCACCACAGTGTCTCCCAACCCCCATCTCAGTCCCCAGTAATGATGCAGCAATAGCTTATGTGCCAGGGAGTAGGGTCAGCTTTTCTTCTCTAGCGTACTGTATGTTTTTTTCTCTCTCTCTCTCTCTCTCTCTCCCTCTCTGACGACCTGAGCCCCTGGTCAAGCTGCCAAGCTTTTTTTACGCTGCTGGGCTCCTGAGTGGTGCAGCGGTCTAAGGCATTGTATCTCAGTGCTTGAGGTGTCACTACAGACACCCTGATTCGAATCCAGGCTGTATCACAACTGGCCGTGATTGGGAGTCCCATAGGGCGGTGCGCAATTGGCCCAGCACTGTCCGGGTTTGGCCGGAGTAGGCCGTCATTGTAATTAAGAATTTGTTCTTAACTATACCTCAATTACCTTGACTAATGTAACAGGGTTGGTTATGTTTCCACTTGCCTCTAAAGAAAGGTGTATTTAATGTTCAAGCATTCTTATTGGTTGGTTCAACTCTGATGACAATAAGGCGTGTTGTGATTTGCCCCGCTTGCAGATAGGGGGAGATCGCGAACGTCAGGTCTTCCCAGTATGAAAATGTGATGCAAGGGGTAGGTCACGTTCTGAATACTGTTTTCTATTTTACAATGTGTACAAGTTTGCTGTACATTACTGATTTATACATGTGTGGGTATATGGTACGTGTTAGGGATTGAGGGACTTTCTGGGATGTGCTTTGGCATATGATTGCTGTAAATAAGTGTGTTAGCTAGCATACACCGATGTCATGGTCACATAAGCCACTGCTAACACAGTTGTCTTCATGCTACAGATTTTGCCATCGACAGCCATCAATATCGTTAAGCTCTGCACAACTAACGTGCTGTTTCCTATTGAACAACAGGTATGTACACATGTTATATTTTGTATTGTATTTTTGTATTTTGTTCGCCCAGTAGGAAAATGTGATGCAAGGAATTTGCCATTGACAGCCATCAATATCGTTAAGCCCTGCACAACTAACGTGCTGTTTCCTATTGAACAACAGCAACAGAAATAAATTATGCTCAACTGGGACCACTGGCTGATGTGATTTACTTGGACAAAACACAACGCAAGGAGGGCACGATTTACATCTGTTACACTAACCTGTACACCCGCACATTGACTGGGTACCGGTACCCCATTTATATAGCCTCGTTATTGTTATTTTATTGTTACTTACATTTTTTTACATTAGTTTATTTAGTAAATATCTTATTTTTGTTAAAACATTGTTGGTTAAGGGCTCGTGAGGAAGCATTTCACGTTAAGATCTACACCTGTTGTATTTGGCGCATGTGACAAATACAATTTGATTTGATTTGATCCTGTGCTGCTGGTCCAACTGCAGCTGTGGACCCCTGACCTGATTTCACCCAATGTATTATCGGAGCATTTCATTTTATTCTGTACGTAAATCCGAGAAACTCCATTTAGTATGATATGTTACGTTTCGTATGGTATATATTCATTTGTGTTGGGGTTGTACAGTATATCATTATTTTGCAAATGAGAATGTGTAGCTGATCTGGACTACATTTGAATTTGAATGATTCTCTAGGATGACTAACATTCATCATTATCCATTACTACCATCCACATGAAATCCACCACCACTTGTCTAATGAATACTCCTCCTCAATCAGCATATTGTACGTAGACCAACAAAGATGTCTTTGTATTTATGATTAATAGCTTCTTCACATCATGGCTTGACTGAAATCTTTAACCTCCATAAGGTCTATAGACATGTTTATGGGGGTGATGATGTTGCCCATCATATTTAATATAGTATGCCAATAGGTCAAATGTATCAATTTGGAAGATGGTGTCAGAAGGACATGTTCATGACTGTTTATGTTCGCAGGACTCCTAATGCTATGTTGAACGAGCACCATGGATAAAGGAGCTTCTCTCTACCACACTTTTACCAAGTCATCCTATGTTTGCTTCAGGAACAATTGTTGCATCTTCTAACGTAAATATATACATCTGTTTCTGTTTTTTTAGCTAGATGTGAGTAATTTAGCAGGTGTCTTCTATAATGTATTGTTTTTAAATGTTTATTAAGTTGGACAGGGAGCTAGTCATGCTGTTCTCCTCAAAACAATGGATTACCAACTGGAGCAATAAGATATCACCTTGCTGAATAGCAAAGCCAACCAAATATACACACGAGCAGACAATTTTGTAAACTAATGTACCCTCAACTAACATGACAAGTACATAGACCTATTTCTCTATTACATTTTTTTAGATACACTGATACAGTCTATGACATTAGCCAGAAGGATCTGGTGCTAGCTAGCTAACCAGCCATGTCAAGTCTATGGAAGTGCCTAGCTAGCTAGCATCAGCTTTGTAGTGATTAATATGTTATGAGGAAACACTCATTTAAAACATTTCCAAAAATGTTCTCACCAGCGCATTGCTGTTGTTTTAATATTCTATGAATGTCATTTAGCAATTTTAACTAATTTGATTTTTTTTTTTACTGCATTTCCTTCCTTCTGGCAATGCCTGACGATGTACAAGTACATAGACCTAGACATGGCTCCCAAATAAGAAGAGGGCGTGGAATGTTTGAGCGTGGAATTTGCTTAGTGGCCTACTGTTTTGTTTAAATTAAGAAATATAGTTAGCTAGCTTTATACAAAATGAAAGCAACAAACACACATATCATCATCTACTTGATTAATATTGTAGCAATGTAGCTAGCTATGTGAAACACATGACATCGTATCCAGTCCGGTGTAACAGCATGGTAGCTAGCCGACTTCACTTATCATTCTGATCCACTGCTCTCTCGTAGTTGGACAGGTTGGAAAATGATAAAAACTGACAAGCGATGGTTGCAGTCCGGTATGAAACACTGGCCCATTTCTCAAACTAGTGTTCTAAATTACAAACTTAGCTAGACTGCCAAAACGCAGCGGGATAGCTAGCTAGCTAAAAATCTAATTGGTCACAGAACTAAAAGCGAAGAAAATAATGTATACTGAACAAAGATATAAATGCATCTTGAAAAGTGTTCGTCCCATGTTTTATGATCTGAAACAAAAAAAATCAGTCATTTTCCATATGCACAAAAAGCTTTAAATGCCACAGATGTCTCAAGTTTTAAGGGAGCGTGCAATTCACATGCTGACTGCAGGAATGTCCACCAGAGCTGTTGACAGATAATTTAATGTCATTTTCTTTACCATAAGCCTCCTCCAATGTCATTTTAGAGAATATTGCAGTATGTCTAACCTGCCTCACAACCACAGACCATGTGTAACCACGCCAGCCCAGGACCTCAACATCCAGCTTCTTCACCTGCGGGATTGTCTGAGACCAGCCACCCAGAACAGCTGATGAAACTGAGGAGTATTTCTGTCTGTAATAAAGCCCTTTTTTGTGAAAAAACTCAATATGATTGGCTGGGCCTGACTCCCCAGTGGGTGGGCCTGGCTCCCAAGAGGGTGGGCCTATGCCCTCCAAGGCCCACCCATGGCTGTGCCCTTGCCCAGTGAATTCATTTATTTAATTCAATTCACTGATTTCCTTATGTGAACTGTAAATCAGTAAAATCTTTAAAATTGTTGCATGTTGGCGTTTATATTTTTGTTCAGTATTGCTTTGGATGTCTTTTTGAGTGGGTGAAAATAAGGTGTAATCTCATTGATCAACGTCTCAACCAAATCTCCCACAATTCTCCACGTTGAAATGACATGGTGTGCCCAGTGGGATATGTAAACAGTCTTGTACACTTAACCTTTTTTCAACTGACTATCAAATTTGTTGATTCAATTGGACTGATTTACTGTTCAAAGATACAGTGAGCAACAGTGACTACACACTTGTCTTTCATGGGATACAAGTTCACATACTGGACTTAGTGAATCAATCAAATTGATTTATAAATCCCTTTTTACATCAGCAGATGTCACAAAGTGCGATACAGAAACCCAGCCTAAAACCCCAAACAGCAAGCAATGCAGATGTAGAAGCACGGTGGCTACCTCCCTAGAAAGGCAGGAACCTAGGAAGAAACCTAGAGAGGAACACTGCCCTGAGGGGTGGCCAGTCCTCTTCTGGCTGTGCCGGGTGGAGATTATAAGAGTATATGGCCATTAAGGCCAGATTGTTCTTCAAGCTGTTCAAACGTTCATAGATGACCAGCAGGGTCAAATAATAATCACAGTGGTTGTAGAGGGTGCAACAGGTCAGTACCTCAGGAATAAATGTCAGTTGGCTTTTCATAGCCGAGCATTTAGAGGTTGAGACAGCAGGTGTGGTAGAGAGAAAGAGTTGAAAACAGCAGGCCCGGGACAAGGTAACATGTCCGGTGAACAGGTCAGGATTCCATAGCCCTAGGCAGAACAGTTGAAACTGGAGCAGCAGCATGACCAAGTGGACTGGGGACAGCCAGAAGTCGTCAGGCCAGGTTGTCCTGAGGCATGATCCTAGGGCTCAGGTCCTCCGGGAGGGAGAGATGGAGAGAGAGAGAATTAGAGGGAGCATACTTAAATTCACACAAGACACCAGATAAGACAGGAGAATTACACCAGATATAACAGACTGACCCTAGCCCCCCGGCACATAGAATATTGCATCATAGATACTGGAGGCTGAGACGGGTGTGTCGGGGGACACTGTAGCCAGGGCCAACCAGGCAGGATATAACTCCACCCACTTTGACAAATCACAGCCCCCACACCACTAGAGGGATATCAACAGGCCACCAACTTACTATCCTGAGACAAGGCTGAGTATAGCCCACGAAGATCTACTCCACCGCATGAGCCCGAGGGGGTGCAAAACCGAACAGGAAGATCACATCTGTGACTCAATCCCACTAAAGTGACACACCCCTCCGAGGGACGGCATGGAAGAGCACTAGTTAGCCTGTGACTCAGCCCCCGTAATAAGGTCAGAGGTAGAGAATCCCAGTGGAGAGAGGGGAGCCGGCCAGGCAGAGACAGCAAGGGCGGTTTGTCGCTCCAGCGTCTTGCCATTCACCTTCGCACCCCTGGGCCAGACTACACTCAATCATAGGACGTACTGAAGAGATCAGTCTTCAATAAAGACTTAAAGGTCGAGACCGAGTCTGCGTCTCTCACGTGGATAGGCATACTATTCCATAAAAACGGAGCTCTATAGGAGAAAGCCCTGGACAATATGGAGGCCTGCGTCTTGTTACTGTAGCGTACGTGTATGATCAAATCGGAGAAATAGGTAGGAGCAAGCCCATGTAATGCTTTGTAGGTTAGCAGTAAAACCTTGAAATCAGCCCTAGCCTGAACAGCAAGCCAGTGTAGAGAGGCTAGCACTGGAGTAATATAATACATTTTTTGGGGGTTATAGTCAAGATTCTAGCAGCCGTGGTTAGCACTAACTGAATTTAATTTAGTGCTTTATCCGGGTAGCTGGAGAGTAGAGCATTGCAGTAGACTAAAAGAGAAGAGACTTTGCAGTAGACTGTCTCTAGAAGAGACAAAAGTATGGATTAACTTTTCTGCATCATTTCTGGACAAAAAGTTTCAGATTTTTGCAATGTTACAAAGATGGAAAAATGTTGTCTTTGATATGTTAGTCAAAAGAGAGATCAGGGTCCAGAGTAACGCCAAGGTCCTTCACAGTTTTATTTGAGATGACAGGACAACCATCAAGATTAATTGTCAGATCCAACAGCAGATCTCTTTGTTTCTTGGGACCTAGAGCTAGCATCTCTGTTTTGAGTTTAAAAGTAAAACATCACTGCTGAAAGCCATCCTCTCTTGAGGAATGCTGCTTTTTAGTTAGCTTTGCGACGGAATCAAAAATAAATGTTGGATTCTCCTCAATTAGGTTGGAAAAATAGGATAATCGAGCAGCAGTGAGGGCTCTTCGATATTGCACGGTACGGTTTTCCAATCTAGTGGGAAGACTTCCAGTTTGGTGGAGCTCTATTTCCGTTCCAATTTTCTGGAAGCTTGCTTCAGTTAAATTTAGATCCTCAGTTAGGTGGTTAACCGATTTTTGTACTCCAACATTCTTGGGTAGGTGGAGGGAGTCTGGAAGGGCATCTAGGAATCTTTGGGCTGTCCGAGACTTTATAGCACGGCTTTTGATGATCCTTTGATGATCCTTGGCAGATTATTTGTTGCGATTGCAAACGTAATAAGATGGTGATCCGATAGTCCAGGATTATGAGGAAAAACGTTAAGATCCACAATATTTATTCCACTGGACAAAACTAGATCCAGGGTGTGACAGTGGCAGTGAGTAGGTCCGGAGACATGTTGGACAAAACTCATTGAGTCGATGATGGCTCTGAAAGCCTTTTGGAGTGGGTCTGTGGACTTTTCCATGTGAATATTAAAGTCACCAAAAATATGAATATTCCTAAAGGACTACAAGGTCCATTAGTAATTCAGGGAACTCAGTGAGGAATGCTGTATACGGCCCTGGAGGCCTGTAAACAGTAGCTATAAGAAGTGATTGAGTAGGCTGCATAGATTTCATGACTAGAAGCTCAAAAAACTAAAACACAGTCTTTTCTTTTTGTAAATTGAAATTTGCTGTTGGAAATGTTAGCAACACCTCTGCCTTTGCGGGATACATGGGGGATATGGTCACTACTGTAAACAGGAGGAGAGGCCTCGTTTAACACAGTAAATTCATCAGGCTTGAGACATTTTTCAGTCAGGCCAATCACATCAAGATTATGATCAGTGATTAGTTCATTAACTATGACTGCCTTGAATGTGAGGGATCTAACATCAAGTAGCCCTATTTTGAGATGTGAGATATCACAATCTCTTTTAATAATTACAGGAATGAAGGTCTTTATTCCACTGCGATTGCTAAGGCGAACATGTTTAGTTTTGCTCAATCTAGATCGAAGCACAGACACAGTATCAATGAGGATAGCTGAGCTGACTACTCTGACTGTGATAGTGGCAGACTCCACTAAGCTGGCAGGCTGGCTAACAGCCTGCTGCCTGGCCTGCACCCCATCTCATTGTGGAGCTAGAGGAGTTATAGCCCTGTCTATGTGGATAGATAAGATGAGAGCACCCCTCTAGCAAGGATGGAGCTGTCACTCCTCAGCAGGCCAGGCTTGATCCTGTTTGTGGGTGAGTTACAGAAAGAGGGCCAATTATCTACAACTTCTATATTTTGGGAGGGGCAGAAAAACCCCTCCCAACTCAACTAGCGATTGAGTTGTGAGACTCTGCTGCAGAGCTCATCACTCCCCCTAACTTAGTTTTGGATGACTAGAACATACCTATGCCCTGAACGTGTTATATGGAGCTCAGCTTTTTGGAAGGGGCAAGTGTTGGTGACTGTCTGGAGGGGGGCTAGATTCCTGGGCACATGCTATATACAGTACTTTGCTATATCCCCAGCCATGAAAGGCCAGTAAACCTGTTCTCTTGCTCTGGCCAGTGTCTTTTTACAACCTAGGTGACCCACTGAGGGGTGTCCATGTACATACAGAACTGAGTCTGCGACAACAATCTGCAGGAAGGGCTCACCTGAACTGTCATATGAACGCCGGGAGACCATGTCCTCCTGTAGGGACAGCTTTTAAGATAGTCTCCACAGGAGACTCTCGATGCCCATGTTTGAGGACATCTCCCCTGATCAACCTCTCCCTGAGTGGTGCCATCTTTCTGGCACTGAGGGGTGTCAACAGACAATGTTTGTGTGAGGTCAAGGATAGAGTTGTGGGTGCTTTGTGGGCGTTTCTGGTTGGGGCTGGCAGGTGTCACCCGGGCGCCATGAGAGTATACCTACATTCCCATGTTTCTTTCCATCTCTGTGTTTGATGGTGCAGTCATACTGTGCATTCGGAAAGTATTCAGACCCCTTGACTTTTTCCACATTTTGTTACGTTACAGCCTTATTCTAAAATGGATTCAATCGTCCCCCCCCCCCATCAATCTACACACAATACCCCATAACGACAAAGCAAAAACAGGTTTTCAGAAAATGTTGCAAATGTATTAAAAATAACATCTGAAATAGATTTACATAAGTATTCAGACCTTTTACTCAGTACTTTTTGAAGCACCTTTGGCAGCAATTAAAACCTCGGGTCTTCTTGAGTATGACGCTACAAGCTTGGCACACCTTTATTTGGTTATGTGTTAAGGATGCAACAGTTGACTGTAATTTGTCCACTTTGAGAGAGAGGGCCATGGACAGGGTATAAACAGTAGATGGGGACATTGGAGTATGGACTGGGGAGGGGGAGAGGGCAAGGAAGGTTGAGCGTGCTCTCTCACTGGCTAGCAAATTTAAGAGCATGTGGTGGTGACCGCGTGCTCATATAGTTCTTGCATTAAGTGTCCAGACCCGCAATGAACATCAATATTTCCCCTGTAACGGCAGCTTCACCATAATCTGGGAAAGCAGTGTGTACAAGGCAACGCAGCTCTGCTGCATAAACCTCAAGTGGTTCATTACCCTGGCGGGGCCTGGCATTTAGGGAAGATTGACATTTCATGTTGCTGTCCAAATACTGATTGCATATGAGTAACTGTGTTGTCATGTTTTTAACATCAACTGTGAGGCCACCCCAAAAGCTGAAAGCAGGCCCCACCAAGAGAGGGCAGAACTTTGGCCAACTGGGCTTTGACCATACCTGATGTCTCACAGCAGACCTGGAAACGCCGAGCCCAATGTGTGAAACTCTCATGCGTACCGCCGTGCAGTTGAAGTTTCCTCTGCGCACAATCCACTCAGCCTGTTCACGGTTCATCCAATAAACCTGCCGTATATTTCACTTAATCCATTCCAATCCCAATAACGTTCATGAAATGTAGCTATATTCCACTCAATCTGTTGTAATCCAATATCACAATGTGATGTATAATCCAGTTAGTCCGTTATCACTACAATGTCTAATATGCACTACATGACCAAATGTATGTGGACACCTGCTCGAACATCTCATCCCAAAATCACTTGCATTAATATGGAGTTGGTCCCCCCTTTGCTGCTATAACAGCTTCCACTCTTCTGGGAAGGCTTTCACCTAAATGTTGGAACATTGCTACAGGGACTTGCTTCCATTCAGCCACAAGAGCATTAGTGAGGTCGGGCACTGATGTTGGACGATTAGGCCTGGCTTGCAGTTGGCGTTCCAATTCATCCCAAATGTTGTCGATGGAGTTGAGGTCAGGGCTCTGTGCAGGCCAGTCAAGTTCTCCCACACCGATCTCGACAAACCATTTCTGTAAGTACCTCGCTTCCTGCACAGGGGCATTGTCATGCTGAAAAAGGAAAGGGCCTTCCCCAAACTGTTGCCACAAAGTTGAAAGCATAGATATGTCTAGAATGTCATGCTGTAGTGTTAAGATTTCCCTTCACTGGAACTAAGGGACCTAGCCCGAACCTTGAAAAACAGCCCCAGAACGTTATTCCTCCTCCACCAAATTTTACAGTTGGCATTATGCATTGGGGCATGTTGCGTTCTCCTGGAAACCACCAAACCCAGATTCATCTGTCGGACTGCCAGATGGTGATTGTGATTCATCAGAGAACGCGTTTCCACTGCTCCAATGGCGGCAAGATTTACACCACTCCAGCCGACGCTTGGCATTGTGCATGGTGATCTTAGACTTGTGTGCGGCCGCTTGGCCATGGAAGTCCATTTTATGAAGCACCCAGTGATCAGTTATTGTGCTGACGTTGCTTCCAGGAGGTAGTTTGGAACTCGGTAGTGAGTGTTGCAACCGAGGACAGACGACGTGCTTCAGCACTCAGTGAGCTTGTATGGCCTAATACGACGCGGCTGAGCCGATGTTGCTCCTAGACGTTTCCACTTCACAATAACAGCACTTACAGTTAACCGGGGCAGCTCTAGCAGGGCAGAAATTTGACAAACTGACTTGTTGGGAAAGTGGCATCCTATGACGTTGCCACGTTGAAAGTCACTGAGCTCTTCAGTAAGGCCATTCTACTGCCAATGTTTGTCTATGGAGATTGTATGGCTGTGTGCTGAATTGTATACACCTGTCAGCAACGGGTTTGGCTAAAATAGCCGAATCCACTAATTTGAAGGGGTGTCTTCATACTTTTGTATATACAGTACATTCGGAAAGTATTCGGACCTCTTGACTTTTTACCCAAAAATTACGTTACAGCCTTATTCTAAAATTGATTAAATCGTTTTTTCCCGCTCATCAATCTACACACAATACCCAATAATGACAAAGCAAAAACAGTTTAGATATTTTTTCAAATGTATTAAAAACAAAAAACTGAAATATCACATTTTCATAAGTATTCAGACCCTTTACTCAGTACTTTGTTGTGAAGCACGTTTGGCAGCGATTACAGCCTGGAATCTTATTGGGTATGGCGCTACAAGCTTGGCAAACCAGTATTTGGGGAGTGTCTCCCATTCTTCTCTGAAGATCCTCTCAAGCTCTGTCAGGTTAGACGCGGAGCGTCGCTGAATAGCTATTTTCAGGTCTCTCCAGAGATGTTCGATCAGGTTCAAGTCCGGGCTTTGGCTGGGCCACTCAAGGAAATTCAGAAAGGTGTCCCGAAGCCACTCCTACGTTGTCTTGGTTGTGTGCTGGAGCTGGTTTTCATCAAGGAACATTTTGTACTTTACTCTGTTCATCATTCCCTGCCACTTAAAAACTTCCCCACAGCATAATCTTGCCACCAGCATGCTTCACCGTAAGGATGGTGCCAGGTTTCCTCCAGACGTGACGCTTGGCATTCAGGCCAAAGAGTTCCATCTTGGTTTCATCAGACCGGAGAGTCTTGTTTCTCATGGTCTGAGAGTCCTTTAGGTGCCTTTTGGAAAACTCCAAGCGGGTTGTCATGTGCATTTTACTGAGGAGTGGCTACCGTCTGGCCACTCTACCATAAAGGCCTGATTAGTGGAATGCCGCAGAGATTGTTGTTCTTCTGGAAGGTTCTCCCATCTCCACAGAGGAATTCTGGAGCTCTGTCAGTCACCATCGGGTTCTTGGTCACCTCCCTGGCTAAGGCCCTTCTCCCCCGATTGCTCAGTTTGGCCAGGCGGCCAGCTCTTGGAAGAGTCTTGGTGGTTCCAAACTTCTTCCATTTAAGAATGATGGAGGCAACTGTGGTCTTGGGGACCTTCAATGCTGCAGACATTTTGTGTTACCCTTCCCCAGATCTGTGCCTCGAAACAATCCTGTTTCTGAGCTCTACAGATAATTCCTTCGACCTCATGGCCTGTTTTTTTCTGACATGCATTGTCATGTGTGGGACCTTATATAGACAGGTGTATGCCTTTCCAATCATGTCCAATCAATTGAATTTACCACAGGTGGACTCCAAACAAACATCTCTAGGATGATCAATGGAAACAGGATGCACCTGAGCTACATTTCGAGTCTCATAGCAAAGGGTTTAAATACTTATGTAAATAAGTATGTTTTATATTTTCTATACATTTGCAAAAAAATGTAAAACCTGTTTTTGCTTTGTCATTATGGGGTATTGTGTGTAGATTGATGAGGATTTTTTTATTTAAAAAAAAATCTATTTTATAATAAGGCTGTAATGTAACAAAATGGGGTAAAAGTCAAGGGGTCTGAATACTTTCCGAATGCCCTGTATAGTGTAGCTCCATGCAGTGGAGAAAAAAAAGTATATGCACACGCACCAAACTAGCAAGCGGTTTGAAAGTTAGTTTGCTAGCGAGAAAAAAACATGTATAAAATGCCGAAGAGTAAACAACACTTATCACGCAAATAAAACCTAGGTGCAGTGCGCTCATAATACACTAGCTCACTGAGTTGACTTGCTTAAAGTCCCAAAGCCATTTATAGCAGCAATCCAATCAACGATGAGTCCACCAAGTGCATAAAAGCAATGCCCATATCACCCATGGTACCGGCCAGGAATACAAACACACTAGCTAGCTAGCCAGGGAAAATCCTTGCATGAAGTTTCTGAGCCATCATCCATTTAGAATGAACCACAGCTGTCACCAATTTTCAATCCAGCCCTGTTCAGCCTGCATTTCACCACCACCAGTAGACCACACAGCATCCTGGGTAGCAGAGAGAATTAAAAACTGTCCCTGGATGGACCATGATGAGGACCTGTTCCTTGGTGGTGCCCAGCCAGTTCTTGACCTCTCACACACAAAGGTCGTGTTGACTACCTCGTCCACATCCAGCACAGCCAGTTTGTTGCTTTTTGTCTGCACCGTGTCTGGCACCGTGTCACAGAAGTCTCTGGCACCGTGTCTGGCATCTGACCCATCAGAGGTCTCCAGGTGACGGTGGTGGGGATAGGGGGCACATGGTGAGTCTGCACACTCTTTTCTTATTTGAACAAATTCTAATAAACTCAGCAAAAAAAGAAACATCAATTTTTCAGGATCCTGTCTTTCAATGATAACTTCACAGATCTTAATTGTAAAGGGTTTAAACACTGTTTCCCATGCTTTTTCAATGAACCATAAACAATTAATGAACATGCACCTGTGGAACGGTCGTTAAGACACTAACAGCTTACAGGCGATAGGCAATTAAGGTCACAGTTATGAAAACTTAGGACACTAAAGAAGCCTTTCTACTGACTCTGAAAAACACCAAAAGAAAGATGCCCAGGGTCCCTGCTCATCTGTGTGAACGTGCCTTAGGCATGCTGCAAGGAGGCATGAGGACTGCAGATGTGGCCAGGGCAATAAATTGCAATGTCAGTACTGTGAGACACCTAAGACAGCGCTACAGGGAGACAGGACGGACAGCTGATCTTCCTCGCAGTGGCAGACCACGTGTAACAACACCTGCACAGGATTGATACATCCGAACATCACACCTGCGGGACAGGTACAGGATGGCAACAACTGCCCGAGTTACACTGGGAACGCACAATCCCTCTATCAGTGCTCAGACTGTCCGCAATAGGCTGAGAGAGGCTGGACTGAGGGCTTGTAGGCTTGTTGTAGGGCAGGTCCTCACCAGACATCACCGGCAACAACGTCACCTATGTGCACAAACCCACCCTCGCTGGACCAGACAGGACTGGCAAAAAGTGCTCTTCACTGACGAGTCTTGGTTTTGTCTCACCAAGGGTGATGGTCGGATTCGCGTTTATCATCGAAGGAATGAGCGTTACACCGGGGCCTGTACCCTGGAGCGGGATCAATTTGGAGGTGGAGGGTCCGTCATGGTCTGGGGCGGTGTGTCACAGCATCATCGGACAGAGCTTGTTGTCATTGCAGGCAATCTCAACGCTGTGCGGTTTCAGGGAAGACATCCTCCTCCCTCATGTGGTACCCTTCCTGCAGGCTCATCCTGACATGACCCTCCATAATGACAATGCCACCAGCCATAGTGCTCATTCTGTGCGTGATTTCCTGCGAGACAGGAATGTCAGTGTTCTGCCATGGCCAGCGAAGAGCCCGGATCTCAATCCCATTGAGCACGTCTAGGACCTGTTGGATCGGAGGGTGAGGGCTAGTGCCATTCCCCCTAGAAATGTCCGGGAACTTGCAGGTACCTTGGTGGAAGAGTGGGGTAACATCTAACAGCAAGAACTGGCAAATCTGGTGCAGTCCATGAGAAGGAGATGCACTGCATGAGTTAATGCAGCTGGTGGCCACACCAGATACTGACTGTTACTTTTGATGTTGACCCCCTCTTTTTTTCAGGGACACATTATTCCATTTCTGTTAGTCACATGTCTGTGGAACTTGTTCAGTTTATGTCTCAGTTGTTGAATCTTGTTATGTTCATACAAATATTTACACGTTAAGTTTGCTGAAAATAAATGCAGTTGACAGTGAGAGGACGTTTCTTTTTTTAATATTTGGAAGTTTCACGTGTCTAAATCAAATGTGTCATTGGTGTTTGTCATTGGTTGTGTAAGACCGATAGTATGAATGATGACCAGGAACAATGGTGCTACATGTTATAAGACTTCAAGGTTTACGTGTACTACAATTTTAGGGATTGAGACAAAATAACAATCAAACTATCGGAGCATGGCACCTGCAGTCATTGCAATCCCAATACTTTCTTCAACCAAAAGAATAGGCTATCAAAATAAAGGTCTCATGGTGTCCTCACAATCAAGGTCCCACATTTGTAAAGGAAAATGTAATTATGAGCCAAACAATTAATGAAATCCCACAATTCAAAGATGTTTGTATGATTCATGAACTCTGGTTTGAGTGACTGTGCATGTAACACCAATTCCTGTACCTTAGTTGTTCATGTAAGTTATTATCAAAGTTCCTACAAATATGCTATCAACACAAATAAGCATTGCGTTTTGTTCAAGTATCTTAACCAAATGCTACTGCGTTAATTTTGTCAGGTATGGCCAACTTAAGTGCAGCAGAGAATCAGAAGCTATACAATGCAGGGAAAGTGCAAAAAATTGCCTTTTGTATTTCAATTGTGTGTTGGGAGAGGAATTGTAACATATTTCATGGCATGGAATATACTGTACTGAATATCTGTTTTAAGATTTAATAAATGGTTGAAGTTGCTTTGTGGAATCATGTATCAAGTAATTTGTGTTACATTATGTGTAGTGTAACATAACAGGTTAACCCTGTTCTCTATATGTTTCTGTATTTTCATCAACATAATTGTAACTTTATTGAAAAGTAAACATTTTAAGGATATAATTATTACATTTTGATGACTCATCTTCAATTATTGTTGACATTACAGCAAAAAAAGGGTAGTACAAATAGAAAAATGTTGCACAATACAACTTTACACATACCTGATTAAGTTAAACTAAACAACAATCACAGCCTTTCTTCAAATTGCCATTACCCTTTATCTCCTTGATTAAACCTTTTGGAAAGCCACAATTGTCATTTAAGGTGTGAGTACCACCGATTACAAAAAGGCAGCACAACCATTAATTGAATCAATTCATACAAATTATGAACATTAATTAAGCTATCATTTCTGTTGATTAATACTGTTAAGAAGTTTAGTAATATTGTCCAATAAGTTTTGGTAAATAAAAATTGCAAGTGCCACTGCAATTTAAGAACGACCTGGGTATGACAGTTACATCCATCAAAGGCAGAAGAGGGAAAGAAGAGAAGATTACTGATTCTCAGTCTGTCACCCTGTGAGGCAGGGTATTGTTTTAAGGTCTGATGTGAACCACACATCACAGACAGCTAATAAAGGGTGGTGGTGTTCCCCCTTTTTATTTTATGTTCCTTTCTTCCTCTCTCTTCCATATGGACGCCAGACAGTAGGTTTCTGTGATTTCTGATGATTTGAGATGAGTTGGACTTCACAGAGATGACCGATCAATGTGTAATGTGATGTCCCCAGTATGTGTGTGCATGCATGTGTGTGTGTGTGTGTGTGTGCGCTAAGCTCCTGATTGAAACAACTCTTCAAAGAAGAGTTGATAGTGAAGGTCTGTTGAGCAAAATGAAGTGGAGATGATGTGCGATATGGTTTTTGGCTGCATGGTTTACTGGCTCTACAAACTCCTGTCTGGAATCTCTCTCACAACACAGTGTGAATTCGCTTGAATGATCGCAACTGAATCTGATACAAATGGGGCAATATAACATGACTGAATTTCACTTAACTTTATAACTGAAGCTTGTTGAAATGCACAACAATAACATGCAACGCAAGATAAATGTCAGTAACGATATGTTTCTCCCTATAATCATTGTTATCTTTGGCTATTCAAGAAGTTAGGGGAAGTAGGGCCTGAGGTCAGACGAGACGCAGGCCGTCTGGAAGGTGCTCCAGGTTAGATTATGGGAGGCGAACAAAGCCACTCCGGTCTCACACCTAACCTACTTCCCGTTGATTTATTTATTTACTTATAATTCAATATAGAACGGTGGAGGCCGGTCACTCCACAATTCCGCTGCAGTGATGTGCTTGTGTTCTGAGGCCAGGACTAATGCCTCAGAGGCGCGATGGAAGACTTCACAAACAGGAAGTGACAGGCGACTAATTCATAAAGCTTACGGTACACACAGACTTTTTAAATGTGCATGTAATTATCATGAGGTTCCCGTCCCCTCCCCAGCCTAGCCCAGACCTTTTAGATCCACTTCATTTCTCACTAGAGTCTAGACCCTCGTCCTGCCTGCTGACAAATTGCCCACGTACCGGAGAACTAAGTGTAATCTAAGTTCACTTTGACACAACCTCTGCCTGCTCGATACTGTACTCATATGAAAACAGAAGAGGATGTTGGATAGTTTTAGGGAGGACACAAAGTCCCCTAAGATCGAACTGATAGAGCATACTAATGACTTAAAACAGATGCATCTTGGTAAAATGGGAGGTCGAAAGGACAGTGAAGGAGGAATGAGAGACGTCAATGGATTAACCCTCATTCCCTCTTACTTTAGTCATCTACTAAAAAGTGATATCTTTGGAGATGAAAAAGCTATCTACTTCTTCTTCAGCGGCACAGATACCAAAGAGCTCCTTTTGATAATGTCTGACTTGTGGGTTGGGTTGGTTCACTTGTGTCTTCTTCAAAGTAAAGAGAGAATCTTAAAAAATGAGATGAGAGCATGCGGTGTATTGGTAGTGTCACAGTCCTGAATTTGTTAAGCTAAAAAGGACTTGCCATGCCAAGAGTTAGCCTGGAGCTTGTTGCTATTTCCAATTATTTCTGGCATTGTCGGAGAAGTCGGAGAATAGATTTTACATAATGCAGAAAAACATTTCTGAGTACTGCTACAGAGAACGACCTTTCTTAAAGGTCGTTTAAGAAAGCGAGAGTTTCTATTGGACAAATTCAGGTATGTTTATCCCCATTTCATCCGTTTGCTTCCATTTAAGAAACTTTTTTTTTTTTTCAACAGAATCGTAAGAATGAATACACCACTGATCACACGCACACAGTTCACTTTCATAGCCACTTACAAACAGCTTATTGTATTCCTTCTCACATCTACGTGCTCTCCTCCTCTCACCTTTTCCCTTCGCTTGTGACTTCAATGCACAACACATCAGCTGTCTGTGACCAGGCGAAAAAACCTTTCCAAGCCAAACCTTCATATCATAACCGCTACACACAGTCTACATCGTTGTCACCATATTAGCTAATGTAATGTCGTAGTCAACATAGCTAATAGAATTACTGCGTTAAAATACAGTATCCGCTACAATCGGTGTACAGTCCGTAGGCATTTTAGCAGTAAATTAGTAAAACCAAAAGCTTGGAAGAGTTCCAGTGTTGGATAGTCATAGCCAGCTATTTAACATAGCACCCCTTTGTTTGAGCCGGGTGTTTGAGAATGCTAAACTAGCTAGATGCATTTGCTACCTAAATAAGTGAAAGTGAAAAATATATACAAAATATAGCTAGCTCTCTCTCTCTCTCTCTCTCTCCTTCATTTTTGAATAAATTATTTTGTTCAAAATTGTTTAACTATTGCCTTTCTCCCTCTTTGAGTCTACTGCTCACCACAATGTATGCACTGCAGTGCTAGCTAGCTGTAGCTTATGCTTTCAGTACTACATTCAACATGTCAGTTCATGCTGTAAGAGCTCTGATAGGTTGAAGGATGTCTTCCGGAAGTTGTCATAATTACTGTGCAAGTCTATGGGATTGAGAACCAAGGTTTTATATTGTAGTCAATGTACCCAGAGGAGGACAGAAGCTAGCTGTCCTCTGGCTACACCATGGTGCTACCCTACAGAGTGCTGTTGAGGCTACTGTAGACCTTAATTGCAAAACAGTATGTTGTAATCAATTATTTGGTGATGTGAATATATCTTGTATAGTTTTATATAAAAAGGATAACCTTTCAAATGTTTCATAATTGTTATTCACATGAAATTCTCTGAGGATGGTCCTCCCCTTCCTCCTCTGAGGAGCCTCCACTGATATACATAAGTATATACAGTACCAGTCAAAGTTTGTACACACCTATTCATTTCAGGGTTTTTCTTTATTTTTTACTATTTTCGACATTGTAGAATAATAGTAAAGACATCAAACTATGAAATAACACATATGGAATCATGTAGTAACCAAAAAAGTGTTAAACAAATCAAAATATATTTTATATTTGAGATTCTTCAAAGTAGCCACCCTTTGCCTTGATGATAGCTTTGCATACTCTTGGCAGCGTTTAGAGCGCACATACTTATTTATTTATTTATTTACTGATGTCGCCAACAAAAACAATAAATATCAAACCGACACTTACCGCCAATGTAGTGCATCCAGGCAATTAACAAGGACAACTACCCACAAAACCAACTTGGAAAATGGCAACCTAAATAGGCTCCCCAATCAGAGACAACTATAAACAGCTGTCTCTGATTGGGAACCCATCCAGGCCACCATCAACCTAATTACCCCTAGACAATACAAAATCCCCATAGATAACAAAAACCCTAGACAAGACAAAAACCCATAGACAATACAAATACTAAACAAACCACCCTTGTCACACCCTGACCTAACCAAATAATAAAGAAACCAAATATAACTAAAGTCAGGGCGTGACAATTATTGTCAGGTCATGTACAATATATGCAAATTAAAGTGCTAAAGGAATCCCTTTCGTACCCTCCAAAAATCCCCCAATAAAAATAAAAACCTGAATTTCCAGTCAACATCCCAGCACCTGGATGATAGTGGCAGTGGGATCTTCACTTCATTTCATATCCCTCTGTGACAGCTTCACTCCGCCTGTAATTATTTCGCTGCAATTCTCCACAATCAATCAAATAAGTTTTTTTCCCTCTTTTCTTGGCACATTAGAGAAGTCACATATTACCCAGGAGCCCCATCCCCTCCATCCATTTGTCTACCAGCTAGCAGAGTCAACAGACTACTGGTATCCTTGTACTGGTAACCCTGGTTACTAACATTCTTACCTTCTCCAGATTATTTTATTAATCTGTGGAAACATCTCAAATCACACTCTATTTCCTACACAGGGCACTACATTTGAACAGAGCCATACTCTATTCCCTTGTCACAACCTTATCTGTTTCACCTGTCTTGTGCTTGTTTCCACCCCCCTCCAGGTGTCGCCCATTTGCCCCATTATCCCCTGAGCCTGCCGTTCTATACCTTTCTGACTCTGCCCTGGATTACTGACCTCTGCCTGCCCTTGACCTGTCATTTGCCTGCCCCGTTTTGTCAATAAACATCTGTGATTCGAACTATCTGCATCTGGGTTTTATCCTGGGGCGTGATATCCCTAGGATAGTGCACTACTTTGGCCCTATCCACACATGGGGAATATGTTGTAAACTGAGACACATAGGGCTCTGGTCGAAAGTAGTGCACTGTATGGGGAATAGGATATCATTTGAGACACAGCCACTCTTTCAGATGAGAGGAATCCTCAGGAAGTCCAATCATAGTTGTTCAAGTTGATTTGTTCCCAGATTGACCTGACTGTCCCCTGCAATACTTGTCAATTTAACAAAGACAACAGAAAAAGCTATTACCTTGATTGGAAGAGGTTTCCAATTATTTAGGATTGTTCCTATTTGTCCAGGAAATGAGCGTTCTGTTTCAACCCGTCTCATTCATCTAGCTCCAAGCTCAGATCAACCCCAATTTATTACTTGGTTGTCAAAAATTCCATTGTCCACTAAATTGAATTGGTTAGCTAGCAGCTAAGGATTCTATAGTAACCCATGTAAGTCAATTATAAAACATGGTCTATACTTGACACAATATCAAACTATAATGTGGTTCATATATGGAAATACTTCATGTATGATGTTATCAATATTGTATGAATCCGAAAGGTAGACCCTTCAAATGTCATTACATCCTTTGTGCTGTCAGGATATTGTCGTCTTTTTTTCATTCAGGACACAGGAAATTGAGAACTATTCTCCTCTTCTCCTATAATTTCCTATCCATATTTCCTGGGGTGAGGTGACTAATGGGATAACAGCATCTGCCCAAGTGTGACGGTTTGACTCTCTCTCTTTTCTCTCTCCATCTCTATCTCTCAGTATAAATGGACAATAGACAGCGTGAACCAGAGGAACCAGTGGAGAGCAGAGAAGAGTGAGAGAGAGAGAGTGGAGAAAGAGAGAGAGCAGGTGTGTGTGTGAGAGAGAAAGGGAGAAATTTGTGAATTATTGATGTTACTAAGCAGGCTTGGGAGTTCGGAGTGGAACATTTTAGGGTGGAAAATGAGAAAATCATTCAATCGATCCCATTTATTTTATAAAGCATTTTTTACATCTGCAGTTGTCACAGAGTGCTTTACAACAATTACAGCCTAAAGTGCAAGCAATGCAGATGCAGAAAATCGGAGAGAAAAGCATGGAGAAAAGTGATAGAGGGAAAAAAAGGAGAGAAGCAGCAAGACTCCCACTGGTTCTTAATATCTCCACAGAGCACAGGAGATAAAGGCCACTGACAAGATTAGTATTCAGTTCAAACACACACAGGCATTACTGAACGTCTTTACGGGAGGACTTCTTTTATCCATCCTTCTGTACACTCTGAGAAAAAATGGTTCCAAAAGCGTTCTTCGGCTGTCCCCGTAGGATAACGCTTTTTGGCTCCAGGTAGATCCTTTTATGGTTCCAAGTAGAACTTTTTGGGATTCTACATGGAACTCAAAAGGGTTCTAACTGGAACCAAAAAGGTTCTACCTGGAACTAAAAATGGGACAGTCGAAGAACCCTTGTATGTTCTCGATAGCACCTATTTTTCTAAGAGTGTATTGATTAAATATTCCGCACTATGAGTTTACCCATTCTGTCCACATTAGCTTTTGTTGATGAGACCTGTCACACGTCGGGTAGACTGGTCATAAAGTATCCATGTGGGCTGTCAGTGTCAGGGGGTGATGGTAATTGGATACTATGGGCTTTATTTTCATCTGGCATTAAGCCAGTGCAATTCTCAAACACAAGCGCATTGGGAATTTCAACCTGTTAAAGCTGCCGTTGTGCTATTTACCAACCCTTGCGACAGGATTGGTAATTTACTTCTCTTATATGAACTCGCTTGCGCTGAAGTGAGAGGTGTGGCAATATCTGAAGTGTGGCCTCAAACGTGTGCCAAAGTGCCAATTTCAGGCAGCAATGGTTGGTCTTAATGGTAACGCGGTTGGCTATGGCATGGATTTTGACAGAGGAAGCGCAGCCGATCCAGCCATGGCGCACAGTTCCCATATGCTCATGGAACAAGAGATGACATGAACTGAAGCCACGTCTCATGTGCCCGCTTATCCACTGGCACATTAAATGTTTGCCCTCCAAGCACTGCGAGTACCCCTATCAATTTTCTCTCATTACCATATCAAATCAAATCAATTTATTAAGCCCTTCTTACATAAGCTGATATCTCAAAGTGCTGTACAGAAACCCAGCCTAAAACCCCAAACCGCAAGCAATGCAGGTGTAGAAGCACGTATGTAGAGACAATCACTTACACAATCACATTATTACACATCAATGATTTTACTCCTTGCTTGGACTAACTCATTCTTAGCTCTTTTGTCTAACTGTGTAGTGTGTTGTCTTCTAGTTTATTTTCCCAGTTAAATCCTGCCCTGCACTGGTCAAGCCTCTGAACACCTTATCTCATGCCTCATACCCTCATTCAATCACTGCTGTGATCCCTTTCCAACACGGTGTAAGTAGCCCTCTCATTCCCATTCCCCATAATATTGTACTATAAATGTCTTTATTAAATGCTTTAGGTTAAAATAATTAGTCTTTGACGATTTTTGAAATACACTTTGTCGTCTCTGTGCGTTCCGCGCCTATACCGCGGGTCTCCCATCCTCCTCAATTTTTCAAGTCACCAGCCTCCACTGGTGTATATTGTAGTGTATCACTGATGCTACAGTGGAAAAGCAGCATTGGATGCTTTGTGACTACGAGCCCTGGTGTAATGTGTGATCTTAGGCATGCTCTCTCTGTGTCTCCCCTCCCAGAGGACCTGAGCCGCTGTTTGTGCTGCGACTGCAGCTGTGGACCCCTGGCCTGATTTCACTGGGTGTTCTACCTTGTCCCAGACCCCTGTTGCTCAAGTTTAGCCAGGTAGTCAGTGTGCTTCTGCCTCTACATTGCTTGCTCTTTGGGGTTTTTGGCTGGCTATCTGTAAATCACTTTGTGACTGTTGATCGGGGCTGTCCTGATAAATGTGAGACAATAGTCAATCAATCAAATGTATTTATAAAGCCCTTCTTACATCAGCTGATGTCACAAAGTGCTGTACAGAAACCCAGCCTAAAATTCCAAAAAGCAAGCAATGCAGGTGTAGAGGCACGGTGGCTAGGAAAAACTCCCTTGAAAGGCCCGGAACCTAGGAAGAAACCTAGAGAGGAACCAGGCAATGAGGGGTGGCCAGTCCTCTTCTGGCTGTGCCGGGTGGAGATTATAACAGAACATGGCCAAGATGTTTAAATGTTCATAGATGACCAGCAGAGTATCATTCAGAGTATCTCTACCACTCATGCTGTCTCTAGAGAGTTGAAAACAGTAGGTCTGGGACTGGTAGCACGTCCGGTGAACAGGTCAGGGTGCCATAGCTGCAGGCAGAACAGTTGAAACTGGAGCAGCAGCATGACCAGGTGGACTGGGGACAGCAAAGAGTCATCAGGCCAGGTAGTCCTGAGGCATGGTCCTAGGGCTCAGGTCCTCCAAGAGAGAGAGAGAGAAAGAGAGAAAGAAAGAAAAATAGAGACCATTAAAGAGAGCATACTTAAATTCACACAGGACACCGGATAAGACAGGAGAAATACTCCAGATAACAGACTGACCCTAGCCTCCGACACATAAACTATTGCAGCATAAATACTGGAGGCTGAGACAGGAAGGGTCGGGAGATATTGTGGCCCCGTCCGACGATACCCCCAGACAGGGCCAAACAGGCAAGATATAACTGCACCCACTTTGCCAAAGCACATCCCCCACACCACTAGAGGGATATCTTCAACCACCAATTTACCATCCTGAGACAAGGCTGAGTATAGCACATGAAGATCGCCCTCACGGCACAAACCCAATGGGGTTTGATTATTGATTATTGATTATTAGATTGTAGATGTTAATAGTCATGCATTTGTAACAAGAACGGATTTGAAGTGGACTACATTTGAATTTAAATGATTCTCTAGGGTGACTAACATCCATCATTATCCATCACTACCATCCACATGAAATCCACCACCACTTTTATAATGAACATTTCTCCTCAAATCGGTTGTACACGGAACAACAATGTTTTCTATGCATTCATTATTAATATTCACTTTTGTCAATAACAGCTTCTACACATCATGGCAACATGCTTGACTGAAAAATATTTAAACATGTCTATAGACTTTATGGAGGTTATGGGGGTGATGCTGTTGCCCGTCAGATTTAATATAGTATGCCAATATGTAAAAGTTATCAATTTGGAAGATGGTGACTGAAAAAATCTTTAAACATGTCTTTAGACTTGTTGTGTGATAATGTTGCCGATTGTTTCTGTGAGATATTCAAGGTCCTGCCTTCCCTCACCCCTTTCCTCTCCTTCCCTCTCAGGATCTTGTTTGCAGACTTCTTCCTGATTAACATGATCCTGTGGGTGGAGGGCTTCTTGGCAGCCATCCCCTTCGGGCATGCTGGTGGCCATCTTGGCTTTGTGGTTTAGCATCCCCGTGCCCCTCACCTTCGTGGGCGCCTAGCATAGATCGGCTTCAAGAAGCCTGTGAGTTTCACCTATCAACCGCACTGTCTGTATGAATAACTCATACAGGTCATCTTACATCATGTGCATTTCCCCCATGTGTTTGCAATCTCTTTCACACTGGCATAAAAGTCAGAGAAAACATAGCACATAATCAAGGGTCTAACGATGTCTTGATGAGTTTCTATGCTGCTCTATGTGCTCCAGGCGATTGAGCAGCCAGTGCGAACCAACAAGATCACTCAGCAGATCTATTAACATTCCTTCTTCACCAAGCCCATGCCTGGAATCGTCATGGGGGGTATCCTGACCTTCGACTGCATCTTCATCCAGCGCTTCTCCATTCTCAACAGCATCTGGTAAGAACAAGAATCAAGTCTGCCACTCAACCATGAGCTTGAATTAGCCTAGTCGTGCTTGTATACTGATCCATAAAGAAACAAACAAGTCATTCATTGATTATTAGATTGTAGATGTTAATTACACATTAACGAATAAGTAAATGCCTCATAACTTATTTGAACCAAGGGCAACTCAGCCCCTAAGCAAGGAGACTGAATTTGATTGATTGTTGAGTATTTTATCTCACCAGATGTACTACACGTTTGGGTTCCTGTTCCTGGTGGTCATCATTTTCCTCATCACCTGCTCCAAGACCACCATCCTACTGTGCTACTTCCACTTGTGTGCAGAGATGGGTGGAGCCATAAATACATGTATCTGGTTATCACAATAATGGCCTACTGTGCTCTCTCTCTTTGTATGTAAATGCACTGTGTGATACTTGTAAAAACAGATTTCTAACCTTTCCAGTTTGCCAGATTATCGGTGCCGTTATGTTCAGCCACCAAGTGTAAAGTCTTCCTGTCAACAGTAAATCTATTTCAGTTTAATGAAAACATTCTAAATGATGCAAATGCTTCTTTCTCATATCATTACATTTATCCCAAGCACTTAGACCTCAATACAGTGTCAAAAAAATGTTATTGAGCCGAACCTTAAGATTGTGTTTTGTTTTTATAGGACTCGCTGGTGGTGTCATTCCTTCCTGATCAGTCTCTTCATGACAGTCTCATTGTTTGACATGCACTACTTCTCCAGCTGCAGATCATCAGTGTGGCCACTACAATACTCTACTTCCCCATGACCGTGGTGCTCATATTCTTCCCTTTCACAAGGGAGCCAACAACAGTGCCACACTATGCAAAGCTATACTCTGTAACAGGTTTTCACAGAGGAGCTCAAACAAATAGGTTATCTCCTAATATTCACTTTAACAAACACGGTGCATCCCTCTCGATAGGAATCTTATCCACCTTTAATAAATTTATATTTGGGGTGCTGTCATAGCGAGCCAAGCCAGCTGAAAATATTGAAACATGCATGAGAGCACCAGCTGTTCCGGAAGACTGTGTGATAACGCTCTCCGTAGCCGACATGAGTAAGACCTTTAAACAGGTCACCATTCACAAGGCTGCGGTGCCAGACGATTACCAGGACGTGTACTGCGAGCATTGCTGACCAACTGGCAAGTGTGTTCACTGACATTTTCAACCTCTCCCTGTCTGAGTCTGTAATACCAACATGTTGTAAGCAGACCACCATAGTGCCTGTGTCCAAGAACACTAAGGTAACCTGCCTAAATGACTGTAGCACTCACGTCTGTAGCACTCACGCAAAATGTAGCACTCACGTCTGTAGCCATGAAGTGCTTTGAAAGGCTGGTCATGGCTCGCATCAACACCATCATCCTAGAAACACTAGACCCACTCCAATTTGCATACCGCCCCAACAGATCCACATATGATGCAATCTCTATTACACTCCACACTGCCCTGTCCCACCTGGACAAAATGAACACCTATGTGATAATGCTATTCATTGACTACAGCTCAGCGTTCAATACCATAGTGCCCACACAGCTCATCAATAAGCGAAGGACCCTGGGACTAAACACCTCCCTCTGCAACTGGATCCTGGACTTCCTGACGGGCCGCCCCCAGGTGGTAAGGGTAGGTATCAACCCATTCGCCACGCTGATCCATAACACAGGGGCCCCTCAGGGCTGCATGCTCAGTCCCCTCCTGTACTTCCTGTTCACTCATGACTGCATGGCCAGACAACTCCAACACCATCATTAAATTTGCCGATGACACAACAGTGCTAGGCCTGATCACCGACAACGACGAGACAGCCTATAGGGAGGAGGTCAGAGACCTGGCCGTGTGGTGGCAGGACAACAACCTCTCCTTCAACATGATCAAGACAAAAAGAGATGATTGTACGCCCCCATGCTCATCGACAGGGCTGCAGTGCAGCAGGTTGAGAGCTTCAAGTTCCTTGGTGTCCACATCACCAACAAACTAACATGGTCCAAGCACACCAAGACAGTCGTGAAGAGAGCACGACAAAACCTGTTCCCCCTCAGGAGACTGAAACGATTTGGAATGGGTCCTCAGATCCTCATAAGGTTCTACAGCTGCACCATCAAGAGCATCCTGACGGGTTGCATCACCGCCTGGTATGGCAACTGCTCGGCCTCCGACCGCAAGGCACTACAGAGGGTAGTGCGAACGGCCCAGTACATCACTTGGACCAAGCTTCCTGCAGCAAGCCTCTGCCACCTCAATACCAGGCGGTGTCAGAGGAAGGCCCAAAAAATTGTCAAAGACGCCAGCCACCCTAGTCATAGACTGTTCTGCTACCGCACGGCAAGCAGTACCGGAGCGCCAAGTCTAGGTCCAAGAGGCATCTAAACAGCTTTTACCCCCAAGCCATAAGACTGCTGAACATCTAGTCAAATGGCTACCCAGACTAGTTGCATTGCCCCCCGTTTTACACCGCTGCTACTCTCTGTTGTCATCTATGCATAGTCACTTTAATAACTCTACCTACATGTACACACTACCTCAACTAACCGGTGTACCCGCACATTGACTCTGTATCGGTACCCCCCTGCATATCGTCTCGCTATTGTTATTTTACTGCTGCTCTCTAATTACTTGTTACTTTTCTCTTATTCTTCTTATCCATATTTATTTAACTGCATTGTTGGTTAGGGGCTCGTAAGTAAGCATTTCACTGTAAGGTCTACGTATTCGGCGCATGTGACTAATACAATTTGATTTGATTTTGGTGTCTGTGTGCTCCTGAAGTGCTGTGGCCCTGTGTGCTCTTTCATTTTGTGTTTTCATTTATTTATTTTTGGTGCCCTCCTACCTGAGCGGAATGAGGCATGTGGGGTGTCGCACTGTTAAAATCATCCCAGTGTGTCACGCCCTGACCGTAGATTGCTTTGTATGTTTCTATATTTTGTTTGGTCAGGGTGTAATGTGGGTGGGCATTCTATGTTTGTATGTCTAGGTTTTGTATTTCTATGTTTTTGCCGGGTATGGTTCTTAATCAGGGACAGCTGTCTTTCGTTGTCTCTGATTGAGAACCATACTTAGGTAGCCTGTTTTCCCACTGTTAGTTGTGGGTGGTTATTTTCTGTTTAGTGTTGGTTGCACCTTGCAGAACTGTTTCGGTTATTCCTTTTGTTATTTTGTATTCAGTGTTCAGTTTCGAATAAATAATATGAACACGAATCACGCTGCACCTTGGTCCTCACCTTCTTCTGATGAATGCCGTTACACAGTGTGGAGATTCAACACCTGTGTGTTGCAAAGCCACTTGCTCTACGTCCTCTCTGCTCTACCTAGGTGTTTTAATGGGCTAATGTGGGTAATGCTAATACAGAAATAACCATTGTAAATTTATTTTCTTCTCTTTACTCTTTTTGCCATTATGTTTACTACTTCAATGCCCTTAAATCTGTAGTTTGAAGTATATATATATATATATATATATATATATATATATATATATATATATATATATATATATATAAAGCACTTTCTTTCACTATATTACAAATTCAACAAGAAACATATCACGCAATACTTTACAAGGGTGTCTGTGATGATTCTTGCCATCCATTTATATTTGTTAGTCAACTATCTCTCCTGGTCAATTAAGTTTATACGTTTAGGCTTTCAACACTCAACTCCACTTTACATGCATACTTAATACACATCCGAGGTTGACGAATGCTAATTTCACTCAATAACTTTTATAAAAGTGTAATAGACATTTTCTGTGTCATGACTTCCGCCGAAGTCGGTTCCTCTCCTTGTTCGGGCGGCGCTCGGCGGTCGATGTCGCCGGTCTTCTAGCCATCGCCGATCCACTTTTCATTTTCCATTGGTTTTGTCTTTGTTTCCCACACACCTGGTTTTCATTTCCCTATTACTGGTCATGTATTTAACCCTCTGTTTCCCCCATGTCTTTGTGTGTGATTGTTTATTATTCAGGTTGTCGTCTCCTCCCTTTGCCCGGTCTCCCTACGGCCCTACAGACTGCGGAGGCCTTGTTTACACACGTCTTCCGGCACTACGGGGTGCCTGAGGACATAGTGTCTGATCGGGGTCCCCAGTTCACGTCGAGGGTCTGGAGGGCGTTCATGGAACGTCTGGGGGTCTCGGTCAGCCTTACCTCGGGTTTTCACCCCGAGAGTAACGGGCAGGTGGAGAGAGTGAACTAGGATGTGGATAGGTTTCTGGGGTCTTATTGCCAGGACCGGCCGGGGGAGTGGGCGGCGTTCGTGCCCTGGGCAGAGATGGCCCAGAACTCGCTCCGCCACTCCACTAACCTCTCCCCCTTCCAGTGCGTACTGGGGTACCAGCCGGTTCTGGTGCCTTGGCATCAGAGTCAGACCGAGGCTCCTGCGATGGACGACTGGTTCAGGCGCGCGGAGGAGACATGGGACGGCGCTCATGTTCACCTTTAGCGGGCCGTGCTGCGCCAGAAATCCAGCGCAGACCGTCACCGCAGTGAGGACCGGGTCTGGCTCTCGAACAGAAAGCTGCCCCTCCGCCTGCCCTGCAAGAAGCTGGGTCCGCGGTTTGTGGGGTCATTTAAAGTCCTGAGGAGACTGAACGAGGTATGTTACAGGTTACAGCTTCCCCCACGATTACCGTATCTGAGGTGTGGGAGGTTCCTCCGCCCCCTCTGGACATCGAGGGGGCCCCGGCGTATTCAGTTTGATCTGTACTGGACTCGAGGCATCGGGCAAGGGGCCTTCAGTACCTCGTGGAGTGGGAGGGGTATGGTCCGGAGGAGAGATGCTGGGTTCCAGTGGAGGACGTGTTGGACCCTTCAATGCTGCGGGAGTTCCACCGTCTCCGTACGGATCGCCCTGCGCCTCGCCCTCCGGGTCGTCCCCAAGGGGGGGGGGGGGGGTACTGTCACGACTTCCGCTGAAGTCGGTTCCTCTCCTTTTTCGGGCGCTGCTCGGCGGTCGACGTCACCGGTCTACTAGCCATCGCCGATCCACTTTTCATTTTCCATTGGTTTTGTCTTTGTTTCCCACATACCTGGTTTTCATTTCCCCATTACTAGTCATGTATTTAACCCTCTGTTTCCAACATGACTTTGTGTGTGATTGTTTATTGTTCAGGTCGGTACGTTTCCGGCTGTTTTTTTCCAGGTGCTGTTTTCACCCGTGCTTTGTGGCAACCGTTATTTTTCGCACATTGGTATTGTTACTCCGTGCTATTTCTTAAGTAAAGTGCATTGTTCACTCATCTCTGCTCTCCTGCGCCTGACTTTATGCACCAGCTACACCCACTGTTTCAGCAAGTAACAATAAAAAACACACATCTTTGCAAACATTTAAAAAGGATATAAAATAATCGAAGTGACTTGACTGAATATATATTTAATAAACATTGAAAAAAAATACATTATACTATAGACCTGCTAAATTACTCACATCCAGCATAAAAACCCAGAAACAGAATGATAAAAAAGTTATTCTATTTTATTTTATAAGATGCAACAATTGTTCATGAAACAAACATTGGATGACTTGGTGAAGGTGTGGTAGAGAGAAGCTGTTTTCCTCTCATTCAACAGTTTTTTTAGGAGCATGGCCTTATTTCTATTACAGCATATCGGATGACTGTCATTCATATTCCATTCACACAGCTTAATGTAACATCAATAGGTTTAGGCTACTACTATTTGATACTAAATGTTTCCCTATACCCATCATGAGGTTGCTAGAACCTAGCCTACAAATTAAAGTTTACAACGTAGGTGCACAGGTCGAGAGAAATTAAACTCTACGGGATCGGTGTTTTCCCACGGGACGGTTGAACTAACGTAGGCTAATGTGATTAGCATGAAGTTGTAACTGCCGTGTCTTTGCTATGCCGGATTAAGTGTTATGACATGCTATTCTATAAAATACTTTCTCCGTAATTAATATTACCTGATTGAACTAATCATGTAAATATAATTAACTAGAGAGGAGAGGCACCACGAAAGAATATTTATAGAGCTGTTATCTTCTGAATAAACTCTTAAAGACCTAATAATATTTTACATCAATAGCAGTCAATATTAATCGTCACCTTATTTCAGTCTCATCTGAAAGTTGTAAATTCTTGGTTATCTTCACGAACCCTGGCTAACAAGTTGAATCAGCAATACAAAATTGGGTTTAATTATTTATTTACTAAATACCTAACTAAATCACACAGAATTACATATACACAGAAAGAATCATACCTTGATTACAAATTTCGTCATAAAGGAAAACGTCCCTAGCGGGCGGAACAGATATGACAGCTTGTTACACAAAGGAAAAGGGCTTGAGTGAAAGAGCGGGAGACTGGAACAGAGGCGAAGCTGTGCTATCGTAAATACAGTATATTATGCATTCTAAATTACCGCCCATTTGGAAAAGGAAAATGCAATAAATATTTACTCAGAGCTGTGCTTCGGTAGGTTGGTGGTAGATGGAAGGCCGTGTTGCCCAACCGGGTCCGTTGTCCTTTGAAGAATGTCTCTGCTGCTGCTGCTGAGTGGTAGACTGGATACTCTGTCTGTCCTAATTTACGTTTGCAGCTGCTGTTGCTAACAACGTCTAGGAGGTATCACTTCTATAGTGAATAAGAGTTCAAAGTTTATACCAGTCGCAACCAAAGCTCATGCTGAGGTTGGTTTAGTTCTGTAGTTATTATCTGAACCATTCTGACATCGGACCGTCGTCCTCACATCCTCGGAACAGAAGGTTATATTTTTGTCAATGGCTTATATAGTGGAGGGAGAGGGGTGTGTCTGAAAAGTTTATAACCCATGTCTCTTCACAGGGGCGGGCCACTGGTTGAGCAGAGGCCCAAACTTATGAAAACCCAAATCTCTCATTTGGAAGCTAAAATTACATTTCATCTCTTCACAAATAATTTCATATTCAAACATTTGAATTAAACAACAATTCCATGTGAATCCGATACCTCTGATGTTTAGACTTTCCACAGTAGAGTTTATGTCATTCTATCATTGATGAGAATGTGTCAGAGGGCAACCAAACTGACATAATATACCTTAAGTACCACGGCATATGTTCAGTTGGTCGGATTACCAGAATATAGTTCATTTCCCCCCAACTTCTGATGTTCCCAGAATCTCTATGTTAACCAAAGGGGCTTTCTAATGTCACATCAGTAAAGTAGGGAGAGGAACGGGGGGGGGGGGGGTATTCATAAACCTACCCCCAGGCCAACGTCATGACATAACTAACAAGAACATTTCACAGGACAAAAACATATCTGATATGGGCAGAAAGCTTAAATTATTGTTAATCTAACTACACTGTCCAATTTACAGTAGCTATTACAGTGAAATAATACCATGCTATTGTTTGTGGAGAGCGCACAGTTCTGAACTTGAAAATGTATTAATAAACCAATTAGGCACATTTGGGCAGTCTTGATACAATATTTTGAACAAAAATACAATGGTTCATTGAATCAGTGTAAAACTTTGCACATACAGTGCTGCTATCTAGTGGCCAAAATCTAAATTGCGCCTAACCTGGAATAGTACATTATGTCATTTCTCTTGCATTTCAAAGATGGGAGAGAGAAAAAACGCATGTTTTTTTCTTTGTATTATCTTCTACCAGATCTAATATGTTATATTCTCCGACAGTCATTTCACATTTCCACAAACGCCAAAGTGTTTTGTTTCAAATGGAATCAAGAATATGCATATCCTTGCCTTCAGGTCCTGAGCTACAGGCAGTACAATTTGCATATGTCATTTTTGGCAAACATTTTTAAAAAGGGTCCGATCCTTATTAAAATAATCAAGGTGACAGACAGTGCCACATTCAATACCTCCTTGCATACTCTTACCTGGCTTATCTGAGTTGAAATCATTAGTCCAACAGCTGCAAATGAGAGTTTCTATTGGATAAATTCTGGTATTTTTATCCCAGTTTCATTCCGTTTGCTTCTGTTTAAGAAACGTTTTTCAACTAACGCATTAGTAAACCTGCTACAATCATGCAGTACAGTGTACAGCAAGCAGTTTACCACTTACACCGGTGGCAAAAATGTATAAAACCAAAAGCTTACCTTGACTTGGAAGAGTTACAGTGTTGGATAGCCATAGCCAGCTAGCTAACATAGCATCCCTCTCTGTTTGAAACTGGTGTTTGAGTAGGCTAAACTAGCTAGCTGCATTTGCTAGCTAAGTAAGTGAAAGTAAATAATACCTACAGTACATTCAGAGAGTATTCAGACCCCTTGACCTTTTCCACATTTTGTAACGTTACAGCCTTATTCTGAAATGGATTAAATGAAACATGTTCCTCATCAATCTACACATAATATCCCATAATGACAAAGCGAAAACAGGTTTTAAGAAATGTTAGTAAATGTAATAAAAATAAAAAACAGAAATACCTTCTTTACATAAGTATTCAGACCCTTCGCTATGAGACTCGAAATGGAGCTCAGGTGCATCTTGTTTCCATCCTTGAGATGTTTCTACATTTTCATTGGAGTCCACCTGTTAAATTACATTGATTGGACATGATTTGGACATGCACACACGTGTCTATATAAGGTCCCACAGTTGACAGTGAGTGTCAGAGCAAAAACCAAGCCATGAGGTCGAAGGAATTCTCCGTAGAGCTCCGAGACAGGATTGTATCGAGGCACAGATCTAGGAAGGTTACCAAAAACTTCTGCAGCATTGAAGGTCCCCAGAAGGACAACCACCTCCGCAGCACTCCACCAATCAGGCCAAAGCGAAGCCACTCATTAAAAGGCACATGACAGCCAGCTTGGAGTTTGCCAAAAGGCACCTAAAGACTCTCAGACCATGAGAAACAAGGTTCTCTGGTCTGATGAAACCAAGATTGAAATCTTTGGCCAATGTCCCTGCCTTTGGCCCAATGTCACGTCTGGAGTATACCTGGCACCATCCCTACGGTGAAGCATGGTGGTGGCAGCATCATGCTGTGGGGATGTTTTTCAGCGGCAGGGACTGGGTATGTCAGTCAGGATCGAGGGAAAGATGAACAGAGCAAAGTACAGAGAAATCCTTCATAAAAACTGCTCCAGAGCACTCAGGACCACAGAAGGGGGCGAAGGTTCACCTTCCAACAGGACAACGACCCTAAGCACACAGACAAGACAACGCAGGAGTGGCTTTGGGACAAGTCTCTGAATGTCCTTGAGTGGCCCAGCCAGAGCCCAGACTTGAACCCAATCAAACATCTCTGGAGAGACCTGAAAATAGCTGTGCAGCGACGCTCCTCATCCAACCTGACAGACTTTGAGAGAATCTGCATATAAGAATGGGAGAAACTTCCCAAATACAGGTGTGCCAAACTTGTAGTGTCATACCCATGTAGACTTGAAGCTGTAATCGCTGCCAAAGGTGTTTCAACGAAGTACTGAGTAAAGGATTTGAGTTCTTATGTAAATGTGATATTTCAGTTTTTTCTTTCTTATACATTTGCAAAAATGTGTAAAAGCCTGTTTTTGCTTTGTCATTATGGGGTATTGTGTGTAGATTGATGAGGGGAAAAAACGATTTAATCTAGTTTAGAATAAGGCTGTTGTGTAACAAAATGTGGAAAAAGTCTGGGGGGGTCTGAATACTTTCCGAATGCACTGTATATACTATGAAATATTGCTAGCTCTCTCTTTTTCTCTCTCTTGCTTCTCCTTGACTCAGGAAGAAATTAATCTCTCTCTTTGAGTCAACTACTCACCACATTTTATACACTGCAGTGCTAGCTAGCTGTAGCTTATCCTTTCAGTACTAGATTCATTCTCTGATCCTTTGATTGGGTGGACAACATGTCAGTTCATGCTGCAAGAGCTCTGATAAGTTGGAGGACGTACTCCGGAAGTTGTCATAATTACTGTGTAAGTCTATGGAAGGGGGTGAGAATCATGAACCTCCTAGGTTTTGTATTGAAGTCAATGTACCCAGAGGAGGACATACTGTAAGCTAGCTGTCCTCCGGCTACACCATGGTGCTACCCTACAGAGTGCCGCTGAGGCTACTGTAGACCTTCTATGCAAAACAGTGTGTTTTAATACATTATTTGGTGACGTGAATATATTTAGTATAGTTTTATCCAAATAGGATAACTTTTTAAATGTTTCACTAGTGTTATTTTTCTGAAATTCACTGAGGGGGGATGGTCCTCTACTTGCCCCTCTGAGGAACCTCCACTGTTCAACATAGCATTAGGAGAGTCCTATGAACATCAACAGTCATTAACTTGTCATTCTGAATAGCACCATCTTCCTAATTGATAACTTTGGCATAATATGAAATCTGCTCGGCAACAGCATCACCCCCATAACCTCCATAAAAAGACATGTTTAAGCATGTTGCCATTATTGGTTATTGACAAAAGGGAATATGAATCATAAATACATTAAAAAATAAATGTTATTGTTCAATGTACAATACGTTGAGGAGGTGTCTTCCCTTTCCTTCGTTAGAAAAGTGGTGGTGGATTGCATGTGGATGGTAGTCATGGATACTGATGCCTATTAATCATCCTAGCGAATAATTTAAATTCAAATGTAGTCCACTCCAGATCAGCTAAACTTTCACATTTTCTAAATAAGGATATACAACCCCAACACACACTAACTTACAAATGTTACAAATGCATGACTATTGTCTCACATTAATCAGGACAGCCCTAATCAACAGTCACAAAGAGCTTTACAGATACCCAGCCTAAGACCCCAAAGAGCAAGCAATACACAGTGACTACCTGGCTAAACTTGATCAGCAGGGGTCTGGGACAAGGTAGCACGCACAGTGAAATCAGGCCAGGGGTCCACAGAGTTGCAGTTGGAACAGCAGCACGACCAGGGGATCAGATCCTCCGGGAGGGGAGACTGGGGCTGTTAGTGGAAGTATACCTAACATTACACCAGGGCCCATATTCACAAATCATCCAATGCTGCTTTTTCACTGTAACGTCAGTGTTACACTAGTGTATACACCCTTATGTTACACTAGGGAAACTGTTTCCATAGCTAGGGCTGGCAGTGAGGACTTGTGAAGAGCAGAATAAACAACCTCTGCATAATCAAAACAGTTGCTTTGTGGGAAGATGTGTCACGCCCTGTCCTGAGAGAGCCGTTTTATTTCTCTATTTGGTCAGGTCAGGGTGTGATATGTGGTGGGCATTCTATGTGTTGTATTTCTTTATGTTTGCCCGAGTGTGGTTCCAAATCAGAGGCAGCTGTCGATCGTTGTCTTTGATTGGGAATCATACTTAGGCAGCCTGTTTTGCCACCTTAGTTGTGGGTAGTTGTCTTTGTTAGTGGCCTGTATAGCCCTAGTAAGCATCACGTTAGTTTTTGTTGTTTCTTGTTTTGTTGGCGACGTTTAAAATAAAGAAAAATGTACGCTTATCACGCTGCACCTTGGTCCGGTCATTTCCCTGACGACGTTCGTGACAAGATGTTAAAGTTCAGAGTTAGCCATTGTTATGTAAATGCAGCTGAAAAGTACCAGTAGCCTGGTTTTGCCCCCAAGTGAGAGCAGGTCCACTGGAGTCATGGCCCAGTGAGACACGGGCCGGCCTGTGTAGATAGAAACAGAAAAGTCTGATCCTGAGGTAAATCCGGAATGGAAATGCACCACAAGAGCAGGAGTGCTGATCTAGGGTCATGTCCCACCAGTCAATATAATTTGATTCATTATGATCTAAAAGTAAAAACTGATCCTAGATTAGTGCTCATACTCTAAGATGTCCTACTCGCACTAAGACTCTCGACCATTGCTATTCACTTCCGGGATGCTTACAAGGCCCTTCACCACCCTTCTTTCGGCAAATCTGACCACAACGCCATCTTGCTCCTCCCGTCCTATAGGCAGACACTCAAACAGGAAGTGCCCGTGTTTCGTACTATACAACGCTGGTCTGACCAATCGTAATCCACGCTTCAGGATTGTTTTGATCACGGGGACTGGGATATGTTCCGGGTAGCGTGCGAAAATAATCTTGACGCATACACGGATACGGTGACTGAGTTCATAAGAAAGTGTACAGGAGATGTACACGATATAGTCCATGTGACTATAAAAATCTACCCTAACCAGAAACCGTGGATAGATGGTAGCATTCGCGCGAGACTGATCGCG
Organism: Salvelinus namaycush; assembly: GCF_016432855.1. NCBI lineage: Eukaryota > Metazoa > Chordata > Actinopteri > Salmoniformes > Salmonidae > Salvelinus > Salvelinus namaycush. The sequence continues at coordinate 22,324,113 of NC_052341.1, read as the reverse complement.
TGAACCACCGCATTTAACAATGGCAACATGACTGGTAATATGGCAGAATATAAACAGTGTAGTTACTCAATCCGCAAGGCAATCAAACAAGCAAAATGCCACTACAGGGACAAGGTGGAGTTGCAATTCAACGGCTCAGACACGAGATGTATGTGGCTGGGTCTACAGGAAATCACAGACTACAAAAAGAAATCCAGCCACGTCACGGACACCGACGTCACGCTTCCAGACAAACTAAACACCTTCTTTGCCCTCTTTGAGGATAATACAGTGCCACCGTCGCGGCCCGCTAACAAGGACTGCACCCCCCCCCTCTCCTTCTCCATGGCTGACGTGAGTAAAACATTTAAACATGTTAACCCTCGTAAGGCTGCTGGCACAGACGGCATCCCTAGCCACGTCCTCAAAGAATGCGCAGACCAGCTGGCTGGTGTGTTTATGGACGTATTCAATCGCTCCCTGTCCCAGTCTGTTGTCCCCACATGCTTCAAGATGGCTTTCATTTTTCCTTTACCCAAGAAGGCAAAGATAACTGAACTAAATGACTACCGCCCCCGTAGCACTCACCTCTGTCATCATGAAGTGCTTCGAAAGACTAGTGAAGGATCATATCACCTCCACCTTACCGGTCACCCTAGACCCACTTCAGTTTGCATACCGCCCCAACAGGTCCACAGACGACGCAATCGCCATCACTCTGCACACTGCCCTATCCCATCTGGAGAAAAGGAATACCTATGTAAGAATGCTGTTTATTGACTACAGCTCAGGATTCAACACAATAGTACCCTCCAAGCTCATCATCAAGCTGGAGGCCCTGGGTCTCAACCCCACCCTGTGCAATTGCGTCCTGGACTTTCTGATGGGCCACAACATCTCCACTTCGCTGACCCTCAACACTGGGGCCCCACAAGGGTGCGTGCTCAGCACCCTCCTGTACTCCCTGTTCACCAACGACTGCATGGCCATGCAAGCCTCCAACTCAATCAACAAGTTTGCAGACGACACAACAGTAGTGGGCTTGATTACCAACAAAGACGAGACAGCCTACAGGGAGGAAATGAGGGCACTCGGAGTGTAGTGTCAGGAAAACAACCTCTCAGTTGTCAACAAAACAAAGGGGATGATCGTGGACTTTAGGAAACTGCAGAGGGAGCACCCCCCTATCCACTCTGTTGGCACACCGTAGAGATGCATCTGTCAGTGTGTGAGTGTGTGTGTGTGTGTGTGTGTGTGTGTGTGTGTGTGTGTGTGTGTGTGTGTGTGTGTGTGTGTGTGTGTGTGTGTGTGTGTGTGTGTGTGTGTGTGTGTGTGTGTGTGTGTGTGTGTGTGGCCGCGCGCAGAGGCTTGCTTCGCTGAGTGACAGCTGATCCAGGCAGGTGAGATTAGAGTTAGATATACAGCCTCTACTCAGCTTCTCCGCCCCCCTTGGTTGCCGATGGAGTAATATTTAGCCAAACTCTCACCTCCCTGGCGGCAATTATATTAAATGATGATGTATGATGGTAGCGATAGCCAGACAAGTCCCATTGCTGTGACACCTCTACCCTGCCTCTCTTTCCTTTTCTCTCTCTCTCCTTCTGTTTCTCTCCTCTCTCTCTCACCCTGTTTCTCCCCCTCTCTGTCTTTCTCCCCTTATCTCTATTTCCCTCTCTCTATCTTTCCCACCCCCCTCTCTCTGCCAGTTCTGTAATTAATGGCAGATTATGGATTGTGTCGTTGGTTCCTAGACTGTGTTGCTACTTAGTGCCCTCCCATTATCTCCTATCTAAAACAGACGCTGGCTGGCAGGCCTGGAAACAAGGAGCTCATAGAGTGGAGACTGACACTGCTGGCAGGGGACAAACATGCACACACACACACCACACACACAGTACTGTAATACACAGCCAGCTAAGGAGGTGTGGAGTATTATTATTGGGATTTAACGCTGTCCGGTGCTGGATCTCTAGTGTATTTACCAGTTAGTCACTGAATGTCCTCCTGTCACTATGCTGGTGAATTATAATAGTAGCTGACAAGCAGCAAAAAAAGTAACTCTATAGAGAGTGAGTGAAACAACTGTAAAGCCTGTCCACCAGTAAAATGTATCTGTCTCAGTGAAATTCGTTAAAGACTGACAGATGCTGAGCTCTAGTTTCTCTCATTCACTCTCTCCCTTCTTCCACTCTGTAGCTCTCTCTTTCCAGCATCACCCCTCTTCCCCCTCTCTCTGCTTTCTCTCTGACTTTCTCCCTCATCATTCCTCTACCCCCTCTACGTTTTCTCCTCTCTACACCTCTCCCTCTCTCTTTCACTCCCTGATTCCTCTCCCCATCTCTACTCTCTTCCCCTCTGTCATTCACTCTCTCTCTCTCACATAAAGACACAAAAACACTTACATTACCCGTCTTTCTATGCCCCACTACCCCCTATCCCTCCCCTTCCTGAGTGAATCATTCCATTAGAGACTCAGCGTGGTGTGGCGTTGTGGCGTCTGGGCTCGGCTGCCCACTCAGCACGCTAGCTGCCTACATCCCAGCGACAACCAGTGATCGATGACAAATCATAGAACCCGCTAATGACACCAGGAAATGGGATTAAAAACAACCCACCATAACCTGGACCTGCGTGCTCGGGTATTAATGTGGCTGCACCAATCCCCTCTCAGTGATCTCTCTATTCCCTCTCTCGTTCTCCCTCCCACTCCATCTCTCTTTCTATGATGTGTCTTCCCTCATTTCTCTCCCCATGCTCTCTTTCCATTCCACATTCTCCCTGCTCGCGCCATATTTTTCTTTCTATGGTCACTTCATCACTCTCTCTCTTTCTCGCGACACTGTGCTCTATGCTCTTCTCTCCTTGTTATTTACTTTCTCTGACACTTAAAGCCTGTATTTCTCTCCCTCTGACAGTTGTATTAACTTCCACCTGAAAACATACTAATTCCTGGATAGATATTGTCTGATAAAACAAATGTAGGCCTACCTGATAAAAAACAACAATAGTTATTGCCTTGTTATCAACCAACACACTATTCTCCAACCCACAATGTAATCGGAGAGAAGGGAAAATAACCATCCATTTTTACGATATAGTGTTTAAAAATGCAATAGAGAATTCAATTTTAACTGCTCTATATATTCTCTTCTTTCTCTCTAGGTTTTTACTGAGCCCAGAAAAGAGAATTTGAGAAAAGTGAAAACTATTGAAAAGAATGAGATATAGGAGGAATCTGCAGTGAGGAAGAGGATCGGAGGAGGTGTGGGAACAAAGAGGGGAATAGTGCTGATGTAAATCAAAGCAATCTCATTTTCAAAGGGGTGTAGGAGTGGTGCGGAGGGTGGAGGAGTGGAGGGGTAGAAGGGGTGGAAGAGTGGAGGAGTGGAGGATTAGAGGGGGTGGAGGATTAGAGGGGATGGAGGAAAAGAGGAGTGGAGGGGTAGGGGGTGGAGGGGTAGAGGGGGTGGAGGAGTGAAGGAGTGGAGAAGTGGAGAATTCGAGGGGGTGGAAGATTAGAGGGGGTGGAGGAAAAGAGGAGAGGAGGGGTAGGGGAGTGGAGGAGTGAAGGAGTGAAGGAGTGGAGAAGTGGAGGTAGTGGAGAAATGGAAGGGGTGGAGAAATGGAGGGTGGAGGAGTAAAGGAGTGGAAGAGTGGAGAAGTGGAGGGGGTGGAGAGGAAGGGTGGAGAAGTGGGGGTGTGGAGGAGTGAAGAAGTGGAAGAGTGGAGAAGTGGAGGGTGGAGGAGTGGAGAAGTGGAGGTGGTGGAGAAATGGAAGGGGTGGAGAAATGGAGGGTGGAGAGGTAAAGGAGTGGAAGAGTGGAGAAGTGGAGGGGGTGGAGAGGAAGGGTGGAGAAGTAGGGGTGTGGAGGAGTGAAAGAAATGGAGGGTGGAGGGTGGAGGAGCGGAGAGGTGGGGGTGTGGAGGAGTGAAAGAGTAGAAGAGTGGCGGAGAGGAGGGTGGATTAGTGGAGGAGCGGAGGGTTGGGGGGTGGAACAGTGAAGGAGTGATGGGGTGGAAGAGTGGAGAAGTGGAGGGGTGGAGAAGTGGAGGGGGTGGAGAGTGGAGAAGAGGAGAAGGGGTGGAGAGAGGGGAGGGGGGAGTCAATGTCTTCAGATCAGAGAAGGAAATACTCCAGCTGCTGAGATGAAATATTAATGTAGTTCTTCAGTGGCTCCGAGCTGCCAGCTGTCTCACTGTGGGGGAGGGGGGCACATACCACGGAGATACTCAGGAGCTATGGCCTGGGCGATAGAGGGTAGAGGTCCCTACTAGGGCTGACCCCATTTAGTCGACTTGTCGATTGTTTGGTCGATAGGCGGTTGGTCGACCGAGATTTCTTTAGTCGAACAGTCACATTTTTTTTTTTTCATGGTGCACAAGACACCTGTCTGATTCGCGCCTGTCTCAGTGGACTAATCCATTGCTGAGGCCACGGGGATGACACAGTACATCACTCTAAGACATATGATACTGACATTTAATATTATAATGTTGCAACACTAATAAATATAATATTATTTTATAACAAATGTGCTTTCTCCCGCGTTGGATACGGTCGCTGTCTGCGGTTCTGAAACATAAATCTTCAGTGCGCTGTAGAATTGGCGCCTTTTCCTTTTTTGCTATGTGCATAATGGCCTTGTTTCCCAGGGCATAGACATATCTGATATGGGCAGAAAGCTCAAATTCTTGTTAATCTAACTGCACTGTCCAATTTACAGTAGCTATTACAGTGAAATAATACCATGCTATTGTTTGAGGAGAGTGCACAGTTTTGAACATGAAAAGTTATTAGGCACATTAGGCACATTTGAGCAGTCTTGATATAACATTTTGAACAGAAATGCAATGGTTCATTGGATCAGACTAAAACTTTACACATACAATTCTGCCATCTAGTGGCCAATATCTAAATTGCAGCTGGGCTGGAATAATATATTGTGGCCATTCTCTTGCATTTCAAAGATGATGGTACAAAAAAAAATACGGTTGGTTTTTTCTTTGTATTATCTTTTACCAGATCTAATGTATTATATTCTCCTACATTCCTTTAACATTTCCACAAACTTCAAAGTGTTTCCTTTCAAATGGTACCAAGAAAATGCATATCCTTGCTTCAGGGCCTGAGCTACAGGCAGTTAGATTTGGGTATGTCATTTTAGGCTAAACTTTTAAAAAGGGATCCGATCCTTATTAACCAGCATACAGTAGCTGGGATTGAGAACAATTCAGCGGAGGCAACCCTTGCCTTAGCCTAATTGTCTAAGAAAATGTAGGAGCGAGGAAACCCAAATTTAAATAAGTCTATAATTAATAGCCTAATTGTTAAATGTGTCTTGCTTTAAAAATCATCTAGGCCTCCCGAGTGGCGCAGCGGTCTAAGGCACTGCATCACTGTGCTTGAGGTGTCACTACAGACCCGGGTTCGATCATGGGCTGTGTCGAAGCTGGCTGCGACCGGGAGACCCATGAGGCGGCGCACAATTGGCCCAGCGTCGTCCTGGTTAGGGGAGGGTTTGGCCGGCCAGGATGCCATTGTCGCATCGCGTTCTAGTGACGATGGGTCTCCCGGTGGGCCGGGCGCATGCACGCTGACACGGTCGCCAGTTGTACAGTGTTTCCTTTGACACATTAGTGTGGCTGGCTTCTGGGTTAAGTAAGTAATGTGTCAAGAAGCAGTGCGGCGTAGCAAGGTTGTTTTGGAGACGCTCCAACTTTAGGAGACGCTCCTGGCGCTTGCTGGACTTTCTTTGGCGCCCTGAAGCCTTCTATACAGCAATTGAACGGCTCTCCTTGAAGTTCTTGATGATCCAATAAATGGTTGATTTAGGTGCAATCTTACAGGCAGCAATATCCTTGCCTTGCCCTTTTTGTGCAAAGCAAATCAAATCGAAGTGTATTTGTCACGTGCGCTGAATACAATGGGTGTAGACATTACAGTGAAATTCTTACTTACAGGCTCTAACCAATAGTGCAAAAAAGGTATTTGGTGAACAATAGGTAGGTAAAGAAATAAAACAACAGTAAAAAGACAGGCTATATACAATAGCGAGGCTATAAAAGTAGTGAGGCTACATACAGACACCGGTTAGTCAGGCTGATTGAGGTTGTATGTACATGTAGATATGGTTAAAGTGAATGCATATATGATGAACAGAGAGTAGCAGTAGCGTAAAAGTGGGGTTGGCGGGTGGTGGGTGGCGGGACACAATGCAGATAGCCCGGTTAGCCACTGTGCGGGAGCACTGGTTGGTCGGCCCAATTGAGGTAGTATGTACATGAATGTATAGTTAAAGTGACTATGCATATATGATAAACAGAGAGTAGCAGCAGCATAAAAAGAGGGGTTGGGGGGGGGACACACAATGCAATAGTCCGGGTAGCCATTTGATTACCTGTTCAGGAGTCTTATGGCTTAGGGGTAAAAACTGTTGAGAAGCCTTTTTGTTCAAAACTTGGCACTCCGGTACCGCTTGCCATGCGGTAGTAGAGAGAACAGTCTATGACTGGAGTGGCTGGGGTCTTTGACAATTTTTAGAGCCTTCCTCTGACACCGCCTGGTGTAGAGGTCCTGGATGGCAGGCAGCTTAGCCCCAGTGATGTACTGGGCCGTACGCACTACACTCTGTAGTGCCTTGCGGTCAGAAGCCGAGCAGTTGCCGTACCAGGCAGTGATGCAACCAGTCAGGATGCTCTCGATGTTGCAGCTGTAGAACCTTTTGAGGATCTCAGGACCCATGCCAAATCTTTTTAGTTTCCTGAGGGGGAATAGGCTTTGTCGTGCCCTCTTCACAACTGTCTTGGTGTGTTTGGACCATTCTAGTTTGTTGTTGATGTGGACACCAAGGAACTTGAAGCTTTCAACCTGCTCCACTACAGCCCCGCCTTATCTCAGCTCACTGATGGCGGCACGTGTTTCCTTGCAGGTAACCATGGTTGACAGAGGAAGAAACATATTCTAGGCACCACCCTCCTTTTGAAGCTTCCAGTCTGTTTTTCGAACTCAATCAGCATGGCAGAGTAATCTCCAGCCTTGTTCTTGTCAACACTCACACCTGTGTTAACGAGAGAATCACTGACATGATGTCAGCTGGTCCTTTTGTGGCAGGGCTGAAATGCAGTGGAAATGTTTTTGGAGGGATTCAGTTCATTTGCATGGCAAAGAGGGACTTTGCAATTTATTGCAATTCATCTGATCACTCTTCATAACATTCTGGAGTATATGCAAATTGCCATCATACAAACTGAGGCAGCAGACTTTGTGAAAATTAATATGCGCGTCATTCTCAAAACTTTTGGCCACGACTGTATATATCAATGATGTTGCTCTTGCTGCTGGTGATTCTCTGATCCTCCTCTACGCAGACGACACCATTCTGTATAAATCTGGCCCTTCTTTGGAAACACTCCTTCCGTGGCCTCCAACTGCTCTTAAATGCTAGTAAAAATAAACACATGCTTTTCAACCGATCGCTGCCCGCACCTGCCCGCCCGACTAGCATCACTAATCTGGACGGTTCTGACTTAGAATATGTGGACAACTACAAATATCTAGGTGTCTGGTTAATTAAACTGTAAACTCTCCTTACAGACTCACATTAAGCATCTCCAATCCAAAATTAAATCTAGAATCGGCTTCCTATTTCGCAACAAAGCCTCCTTCACTCATGCTGCTAAACATAGCCTCGTAAAACTGACTATCCTACCGATCCTTGACTTCGGCGATGTCATTTTCAAAATAGCCTCCAACACTCTACTCAGCAAATTAGATGTAGTCTATCACAGTGCCATCCGTTTTGTCACCAAAGCCCCATATACTACCCACCACTGCGACCTGTATGCTTTCGTTGGCTGGCCCTTGCTTCATTTTCGTCGCCAAACCCACTGGCTCCAGGTCATCTCTAAGTCTTTGCTAGGTAAAGCCCCACCTTAGCTCAGCTCACTGGTCACCATAGCAACACCCACCCGTAGCACGCGCTCCAGCAGGTATATTTCACTGGTGTTCCCCAAAGCCAACTTCTCCTTTGGCCGCCTTTCCTTCCAGTTCTCTGCTGCCAATGACTGGACCGAATTGCAAAAATCACTGAAGCTGGAGACTTATATCTCCCAAACTAACTTTAAGCATCAGCTGTCAGAGCAGCTTACCGATCACTGCACCTGTACACAGCCCATCTGTAAATAGCCCACCCAACTACCTCATCCCCATATTGTTATTTATTTTTGCTCTTTTGCACCCCAGTATCTCTACTTGCACTTGCACATCATCATCTGTACATCTATCACTCCAGTGTTAAAGCTAAATTGTAATTATTTCGCCACTATGGCCTATTTATTGCCTTACCTCCCTAATCTTACTACATTTGCACACACTGTATATAGATTTTTCTATTGTGTTTTTGACTGTACGTTTGTTTATCCCATGTGTAACTCTGTTGTTGTTTTGTCGCACTGCATTGCTTTATCTTGGCCAAGTCGCAGTTGTAAATAAGAACTTGTTCTCAACTGTCCTACCTGGTTAAATTAAGGTAAAATAAAAAATGTAATTAAAATACATTTTATAAAAATCGCTAAATAGGGCTACTTTAATGTTAGTTCCCTCACTTCCAAGGCACTTATAGACAATGAACTAATCACTGATCATAATCTTGAAGTGACTGGCCTAACTGAAACACGGCTGAAGCCTGATGAATTTACTGTGTTAAATGAGGCCTCTCCTCCTGGTTACACTAGTGACCATATCCTCCACGCAACCCGCAAAGGCGGGGGTGTTGCTAACATTTACGATAGCAAATTTCAAACTGCGTTTTCGTCTTTTGAGCTTCTAGTCATGGAATATATGCAGCGTACTCAATCACTTTTCATAGCTACTGTTTACAGGCCTCCTGGGCCGTATACAGCGTTCCTCCCTGAATTCCTATCGGATCTTGTAGTCATGGCAGACAATATTCACACAAAAAAATATTCACATGGAAAAGTCCACAGACCCACTCCAAAAGGCTTTAGGAGTCATCATCGACTCAGTGGGTTTTGTCCAACATGTCTCCGGACCTACTATAACGATCGTTGTTGGAAGGATGGTCGGACCAAGATGCAGTGTGGGGTAAGTTAATCATTTTTTATATATGATAACCGGCACAAAACAAGAAAGAGTAACAAACGAAACGTACAGCTTTGTATTGCTAAAAAGCAACAATACAAAAACAAGATCCCACACACAACAGGTGGAAAAGGCTGCCTAAATATGATCCCCAATCAGAGACAACGATAGACAGCTGCCTCTGATTGGGAACCATACCAGGCCAACATAGAAATACAAAAACTAGAGTACCCACCCTAGTCACACCCTGACCTAACCAAAATAGAGAATAAAAAGGCTCTCTAAGGTCAGGGCGTGACACCTACTCACTGCCACAGTCATACTCTGGACCTAGTTTTGTCCCATGGAATAAATGTTGTGGATCTTAATGTTTTTCCTCATAATCCTGAACTATCGGACCACCATTTTATTACGTTTGCAATCACAACAAATAATCTGCTCAGACCCCAACCAAGGATCATCAAAAGCCGTGCTATAAATTCTCAGACAATCCAAAGATTCCTAGATGCCCTTCCAGACTCCCTCCACCTACCCAAGGACATCAAAGTACAAAAATCAGTTTACCACTTAACTGAGGAACTCAATTGAACCTTGCGTAACACCCTAGATGCAGTCGCACCTCTAAAAACAAAAAACATTTGTCATAAGAAACTGGCTCCCTGGTATACAGAAAATACCCGAGCCCTGAAGCAAGCTTCCAGAAAATTGGAACGGAAATGGCGCTACACCGAACTGGAAGTCTTCCGACTAGCTTGGAAAGACAGTACCGTGAAGTATCGAAGAGCCCTCACTGCTGCTCGATCATCCTATTTTTCCAACTTAATTGAGGGAAATAAGAACAATCCAACATTTATTTTTGATACTGCCGCAAAGCTAACTAAAAGCAGCATTCCCCAAGAGAGGATGGCTTTCACTTCAGCAGTGATAAATTCAGGAACTTCTTTGACGAAAAGATCATGATCATTAGAAAGCAAATTACAGATTCCTCTTTAAATCTGCGTATTTCTCCAAAGCTCAGTTGTCCTGAGTCTGCACAACACTGCCAGGACCTAGGATCAAAGGAGACGCTCAAGTTTTTTAATATTATATGTCTTGAAAACATTGATGAAAATAGTCATGGCCTCTAAACCTTCAAGCTGCATACTGGACCCTATTCCAACTAAACTACTGAAAGAGCTGCTGTCTGTGCTTGGCCCTCCTATGTTAAACATAATAAACGGCTCCCTGTCCACTGGAGGTGTACCAAACTCACCTAAAGTGGCAGTAATAAAGCCTCTCTTGAAAAAGCCAAACCATGACCCAGAAAATATAAAAACTATCGGCCTATATTGAATCTCCCATTCCTCTCATAAACTTTTGAAAAAACTGTTCACTGCCTTCTTGAAGACAATGTATACAAAACTCTTCAGTCTGGTTTTAGACCCCATCATAGCACTGAGACTGCACTTGTGAAAGTGGTAAATTACCTTTTAATAGCGTCAGACCGAGGCTCTGCATCTGTCCTCGTGCTCCTAAACCTTAGTGCTACTTTAGATACCATCGATCACCATATTCTTTTGGAGAGATTGGAACCCAAATTGGTCTACACTGACAAGTTCTGGCCTGGTTGAGATCTTATCTGTCGGAAAGATATCAGTTTGTCTCTGTAGATACAATTGAAGTCGGAAATTTACATACACCTTAGCCAAATAAGCCAAATACTTTCAACAAAATTCCTGACATTTAATCCGAGTACAAATTCCCTGTTTTAGGTCAGTTAGGATCACAACTTTATTTTAAGAATGTTAAATGTCAGAATAATAGTAGAGAGAATTATTTATTTCAGCTTTTATTTTTTTCATCACATTCCCAGTGGGTCAGAAGTTTACATGCACTCAATTAGTATTTGGTAGCATTGCCATTAAATTGTTTAACTTGGGTCAAATTTGTCGGGTGGCCTTCCACAAGCTTCCCACAATAAGTTGCTTGAATTTTGGCCCATTCCTCCTGACAGAGCTGGTGTAACTGAGTCAAGTTTGTAGGCATTCTTGCTCGCACACGCTTTGTCAGTTCTGCCCACAAATTTTCTATAGGATTGAGGTCAGGGCTTTGTGATGATCACGCCAATATCTTGACTTTGTTGTCCTTAAGCCATTTTGCCACAACTTTGGAAGAATGCTTGGGGTCATTGTCCATTTGGAAGACCCATTTGCGACTAAGCTTTAATTTCCTGACTGATGTCTTGAGATGTTGCTTCAATATATCCACCTAATTTTCCTGCCTCATGATGCCATCTATTTTGTGAAGTGGACCAGCCCGACTGCAGCAAAGCACACCCACAATATGATGCCTCCGTGCTTTGATGCCTCCGGTTGAGATGGAGTTCTTCGGCTTGCAAGCCTCCCCCTTTTTCCTCCAAACATAACGATGGTCATTATGGCCAAATAGTTATATTTTTGTTTCATTAGACCAGAGGACATTTCTCCAAAAAGTATGATCTTTGTCCCCATGTGCAGTTGCAAACCGTAGTCTGGCTTTTTAAGGCGGTTTCGGAGCAGTGGCTTCTTCCTTGCTGAGCGGCCTTTCAGGTTATATCAATATAGGACTCGGTTTACTGTGGATATAGATACTTTTGTACCTGTTTCCTCCAGCATCTTCACAAGGTCCTTTGCTGTTGTTCTGGGATTGATTTGCACTTTTCGCATCAAAGTACGTTCATCTCTAGGAGACAGAACGCGTCTCCTTCCTGAGCGGTATGACGGCTGAGTGGTCCCATGGTGTTTATACTTGCGTACTATTGTTTGTACAGATGAACGTGGTACCTTCAGGCGTTTGGAAATTGCTCCCAAGGATGAACCAGACTTGTGGAGGTCTACAATTTTCTTCTGAGGTCTTGGCTGATTTCTTTTGATTTTCCCATGATGTCAAGCAAAGAGGCACTGAGTTTGAAGGTAGGCCTTGATATACATCCACAGGTACACCTTCAATTGACTCAAATTATGTCAATCAGCCTATCAGAAGCTTCTAAAGCCATGACATCATTTTCTGGAATTTTCCAAGCTGTTTAATGGCACAGTCAACTTAGTGTATGTAAACTTCTGACCCACTGGAATTGTGATACAGTAAATTATAAGTGAAATAATCTGTCTCTAAACAATTGTTGGAAAAATGACTTGTGTCATGCACAAAGTAGATGTCCTAACCGACTTGCTAAAACTATAGTTTGTTAACAAGAAATTTGTGGAGTGGTTGAAAAACGAGTTTTAATGACTCCGACATAATTGTATGTAAACTTCCGACTTCAACTGTAGATAGTTTGTCCTCTGACAAATCAACTGTACATTTCGGTGTTCCTCAAGGCTCCATTTTAGGACCACTATTGTTTTCACTATATATTTTTCCTCTTGGTGATGTCATTCGGAAACATAATGTTAACTTTCACTGCTATGTGGATGGCACACAGCTGTACATTTCGATGAAACATTGTGAAGCCCCAAAATTGCCCTCCCTGGAAGCCTGTGTTTCAGACATAAGGAAGTGGATAGCGGCAAATGTTCTACTTTTAAACTCGGACAAAACAGAGATGCTAGTTCTAGGTCCCAAGAAACAAAGAGATCTTCTGTTGAATCTGACAATTAATCTTGATGGTTGTACAGTCGTCTCAAATAAAACAGTGAATGACCTCAGCGTTACTCTGGACCCTGATCTCTCTTTTGACGAACATATCAAGACTGTTTCAAGGACAGCTATTTTCCATCTATGCAACATTGCAAAAATCAGAAACTTTGTCCACAAATTATGCAGAAAAATTAATCCATGCTTTTACCACTTCTAGATTAGACTACTGCAATGCTCTACTTTCCGGCTACCCAGATAAAGCAATAAATACACTTCAGTTAGTGCTAAACACAGCTGCTAGAATCTTGACTAGAACCAAAAAATGTGATCATATTACTCCAGTGCTAGCCTCTCTACACTGGCTTGCTGTTAGGGCTAGGGTTGGTTTCAAGGTTTTACTGCTAACCTATAAATCATTACATGGGCTTGCTCCTACCTATCTTTCTGATTTGGTTTCTCATTTTTATGGAATGGTCTGAATATCCATGTGAGATAATCAGACTCAGTCTCGACTTTTAAGTTTTTATTGAAGACTCATCTCTTCAGTACGTCCTATGATTGAGTGTAGTCTGGCCTAGGAGTGTGTAGTCTGGCCACTGGAGCGACAAATCGCCCTTGCTGTCTCTGCCTGGCCGGTTCCCATCTCTCCACTGGGATTCTCTGCCTCAAACCCTATTACGGGGGCTGAATCACTGGCTTACTGGTGCTCTTCCATGCTGTCCCTAGGAGGGGTGCGTCACTTGAGTGGGTTGAGTCACTGACATGATCTTCCTGTCCGGGTTGGCGCCCCCCCTCGGGTTCATGCCGTGGGGGAGATCTTCATGGGCTATACTCAGCCTTGTCTCAGGATAGTAGGTTGGTGGTTGAAGATATCCCTCTAGTGGTGTGGGGGATGTGCTTTGGCAAAGTGGGTGAAGTTATATCCTGCCTGTTTGGCCATATCCGGGGGTATCATCGGACGGGGCCACAGTGACTCCCGACCCCTCCGGTCTCAGCCTCCAGTATTTATGCTGCAATAGTTTATGTGTTGGGGGCCTAGGGTCAGTCTGTTACATCTGGAGTATTTCTCCTGTCTTATTCGGTGTCCTGTGTAAATGTAAGTATGCTCTCTCTCTCTCTCTCTCTCTCTCTCTCTCTCTCTCTCTCTCTCTCTCTCTCTCTCTCTCTCTCTCTCTCTCTCTCTCTCTCTCTCTCTCTCTCTCTCTCTCTCTCTCTCTCTCTCTCTCTCTCTCTCTCTCTCTCTCTCTCTCTCTCTCTCTCTCTCTCTCGCTCTCTCTCTCTCTCTCTCTCTCTCTCTCTCTCTCTCTCTCTCTCTCTCTCTCTCTCTCTCTCTCTCTCTCTCTCTCTCTCTCTCTCTCTCTCTCTCTCTCTCTCTCTCTCTCTCTCTCAGAGGACCTGAGCCCTAGGACCATGCCTCAGGACTACCTGGCCGAGATACTCTGATCGGCTATGAAAAGCCAACTGACATTTACTCCTGAGGTGCTGACCTGTTGCACCATCTACAATCACTGTGATTATTATTATCTGACCCTGCTGGTCATCTATGAACATTTGAACATCTAGGCCATGTTCTGTTATAATCTCCACCCAGCACAGCCAGAAGAGGACTTCTACACCTGCATTGCTTGCTATTTGGGGTTTTAGGCTGGGTTTCTGTACAGCACTTTGTGACATCAGCTGATGTAAGAAGGGCTTTATAAATACATTTGATTGATACCATAGACTTCCAGTCATTGCGATAAAGCTAGTTAGCATTGGCTTGCAAAACTACTTTGAACTTCCTTCATACTAGATGCATGTGTTCATCTGACTCTGGGGAAGTAGATCATGTTAGCTAACCAAAATCCAGAAGAATCCCCTTAAGACATGTTGTTGATGTTTCCTTTATTTTGGCAGTTACCTGTAGTGCTCCCTCTGAGCTACACAATCTCTCTCCCAACACTGAACATACTGTTCTTCTCTGGGTTTGTGTATTTAAAACGCATTAGCCATGCTGGTTTGAGGAGGTTATATAATTTCTCATACCAGACCAACAGAAAACTTAGACATAGATATAAGTTGATACGAAAACATTTTGGCCTCTGAGCTCCTGCATTTGGTATTTTTTTCAAGAATTCAACACTAAGCATTTCTCTCTAAGCTTAAACACACACACACAATATTTTGCAGCCCAAGCAGAAATCCAACATCACATTTGTCTCAACCCATTCATGCAGATCAAGATATAAATGAAGTCATGGTGCTCTCGCGACCCCCACCCATTTAACCCACACCCCTTAAGATGGCTCTATAATGGAAAAAACAACATTGATCTTTACCAGGAATGGGATACATTGAGTCTTATCTCTTTGAGATTCATGCCTCCCAAAACTTTACGAAACCTGGAAAGATAGAGAGAAAAAAAAGGGAAGAGAAACGCAATAGCAAGCAACAAAAAATGCAAATATATAACTTCACTGTCTAACATTCTAGATAAATTATTTCATTTTCTCAAAGGAATGCATCTATACTACAGAGATGCACCACATCTACAGTACTCTTTCTCTCTCTCATTTATTGTGTTGTTGTTTGGTTCAGTTCCTTCTAATGGCTGGCTGTGGGTTGTTATTTTCTGCTCTGCCTAATAGGCTAAAAGTGGGAGGTGAACATGTGTCTGGCTCTGTTAGTCTAACACACACACACACACACACACACACACACACACACACACACACACACACACACACACACACACACACACACACACGTACGTGAGAGAAAGACACGCACGCACTCTCTCTCTCTCACAAACATACACGCACACACACACACCTAGCTTGGTGGTTTGTATACAGGCTGATGGAAGCTAATTGCTGGTGTGTCACAGAGCAGGGGAGCAGGGTTTAATAATGTAATGGTAGGCAGGCCAAGACCTCGGCACAGGGCTGGATGAAAGGGCTGCCAGGCATACCACAGCCACATGTACTACCACAGAGAGAGAGAGAGAGAGAGAGATACAGAGAAATATAGACTTTTTGTCTTACCCATAAACACCACCCCACCCTAAAGCCGCCACCCCCCCAACCACCCATCCCCATAAAAAAGCATTGCATACCACCAAAACATTTGACACAATCGCATTACATAGTACAATGCAATACATATAGTGCCATACACATTTCACAACCACATTAGCAAAAAATATTCAACCTGCCCTCACCAGCGGTACACACAGAAAGTGGAGATCAATAGATTTTATCATGATGATCAAAATTTAGAAGTACAACTATCCAAATGTGCAGAATTATGGGCAATTAAAAAAGCATAACAAATAGACAGTCCCCATTGCCTAAATCTTTACATGTATTGCACATGGTCTGACACTGAAGAGGTGATTTAGAATACCAGAAACAGTGAACACAATTGCACACATTTCTCTTCTGATGAAAACAATCTCTTATATTCTGTGCACAGAACACTTAACAGTGAATTTTGTTTTCAATGATGACATTTGTATTTACATTTTTGCAAAGGGTGGTGTAAGATATGGAAGTCAGGTACTAAGGCAATACAATTCTGTAAATGTATTTGAGCATTTGATCATTACTGTTCTGCTATAGATACATTTCAACACAAATCCAAAAATTGCTTGTACGCAATTGAGAACAACTGTCAACCAAAACCATGACCATAATTATCATATTTCCCAGCATGGTCTGCTGCCGGTTGATTTTTAGAATTGTTTGTTTCAATATCTATGTTTTTGCATGTACATTGATTGATTAATTGCACGTATCCTACTCAAATATATATAATTCCAAATGTTAGCTTAGTAGGATCCATGATTCTGGCTCTGTGACTAATTTGGTGCATTCACCTCAAAGCAGTCCTTCTGAATTGTAAAATAGTGCTACAGTCAGGGACCCCTTTGAAAAATGGCTGCCACGTCCCCGAGGGGACAAATCTAAGATTGTTATATATCTCAATATTTTCAGGGTAAATAAATCTACCTCTGTACCAGATTTGGTATTTTATCGCAAAGTGAACGACTGAGTCAAATGTTGCAGCTTAGCCGCTCCACTATTGCTGAAGGCCACAGGACTGAAAATGAATGCAACAACCATGTCTCTGTCACTAGCAAATGCAGTCATGTGTGGTAACTCTACAATTCACTAGAAAGGCACTCTGGGAAATGTGCAAATAAGGCTTTACACTAAGCAGTGTGTTAATTTAACACTGAAAAGTGTGGACCCGTGTAGACACTGGAACAATGTTAAATTGAACACGGGAGAATTTGCTGTGTATACTCACAATTGGATTAGATAAGTCAAACTTTGATAATGCTTATAGAGAGCAGAATTCACACTTTAGTAACTATGTTCACTATTAATTTTGCTGATACAGTATTTGCTTGCAGAGACTTTTTGAATTGTTATAAAAAAAACTTCCCTCACATCCAAAAAGTGTGTTCCTATAAATTGGCCGCAGACCGTTTAGATCAGGGTCATTTTGTTCTAATGACTCTGTGGTGCATTTAACAGTCTGTCCCTTGGTAGAACAGTCCAATTATTTCAAAATGTCTGGCCTTGAACCAAGCTAATTTAGCCATGGGATACTATTTCCTTATTTACCTATAAAAGAGTGATGTACAGTAATTTAATCTGACCG
The DNA here is from genome assembly GCF_016432855.1 of Salvelinus namaycush. Lineage (NCBI taxonomy): Eukaryota > Metazoa > Chordata > Actinopteri > Salmoniformes > Salmonidae > Salvelinus > Salvelinus namaycush. Next base: position 22,306,790 of record NC_052341.1, on the reverse strand, counting down.
AAGTTATGGTGTTGAAAAAGTACTGTTCAGGGGAAGCTTTTTACATCAGATGTACTCTGTCGGCAGGCAGTAGCGGCGTATAAATCACAGGTTTTAATGTTGTTATTTATCTGTGAACTGCCGTTCATTAAGTTTCCTCTCTGCTGCCGTCGCTGTAGGTCAGAAAAGGAGGAAAGGAGCACACTTCTCCTCTATTACTTCAGGAGCACACACACACACACACACACACACACACACACACACACACACACACACATATACACCACAGTTCCAGACGCAAGGACACACACCTCACTGCCAAGTTCCTGAGCAGACGGCGGGGCACAGACACACACACACACACACACACACAAAGACACACACATACACCCTTGTCTATTTGAATGAAAAGCAAAATACAACTTTATTGATTGCAGTCCACTCTGTACACACCCTAATAATAATAGTAACTTAATTTATATAGCACTTTTCAATACAAGTTACAAAGTGCTTCACATCATAAAATAATCAAATTCCGCAGCCGGCCGCGACCGGGAGATCCATGGGGCGACGCACAATTGGCCTAGCGTCGTCCGGGTTAGGGAGGGTTTGGCCGGTAGGGATATCCTTGTCTCATCGCGCACTAGCGACTCCTGTGGCGGGCCGGGCGCAGTGCACGCGGCTGGCTTCCGGGTTGGATGCGCGTTGTGTTAAGAAGCAGTGCGGCTTGGTTGGGTCGTGTTTCGGAGGACGCATGGCTCTCGACCTTCGTCTATCCCGAGCCCGTACGGGAGTTGTAGCGATGAGACAAGACAGTAACTACTAACAATTGGATACCACAAAATTGGGGAGAAAAAGGGGGTAAAAAATAAATGTTAAAAATAAAAATAAAAAATACAAGTACTAACAAAGAAACAAAGATAGGAGAAAGGAGAATGAAGATAGTTAATTAAAATCATACATTGAAATCATGCATTGAAAGCATCTTTATTAAAAAGAGGCAACTCTAACCTGCTTGGCCCTTGTCAACGGGAATACCAATGTTACTGTATTGTCCTGAGTGTCTGAAGGGCTGGAGGGTGCTGTCTATCTGACTCCAGGCTGTCAGAGTGGACTGTTACTCAGCACTTTCGCACAGCTCACCACACACTCATACAGACACATCTCACTACACACTCACAAAGACACTGATGGATCCCTTATGGGTGGAGGAAGATTCTTCAGGTTCTTCATCATGTTACACAATGGTGTGTGTATGTTTGTGTGTGCGTGCGTACATGCGTGCGTTCGTGGATGAGCTCCTGTATTTGTTATTTCAAGCAGACAAAGTCAAGTCACACACATGAAACACAAACCATTACAAATTAACAGAATAAATATTGCACGACACTCAAAAAGAAAACAATCACATGATCCCTCCTAAAATGATTTCTCCATTCCATTCTTCCTCAACATCTGCAACACATTCCCATTATCAAAAATATGTTCTGTTCTAATGGGTCCGGACGTCGTTCAAAATGAGTGAAAACCATTGAATTTGTATACGGCGGTGTTGCTTACTTGTAATTAACAGTTTCTTCGAAGGAGCAGCGCAGGGTGGAGAATGACTGCACGCAGCGGAACGGATAGCGCGAGCTTGATGAATGGCCTGTCATCTGCAATTGTTGCTGAACCCCTGTCTCCTTGACGCCTAATGATTTCCCTGGCATCTCCGGGGTACGCGGACACATGGCTGGTGTCAGAGGGCAAGTGAATATGCTAATGAGGGAGATGAGAAGAAAGAAAGAAAGAAAGAAAGAAAGAAAGAAAGAAAGAAAGAAAGAAAGAAAGAAAGAAAGAAAGAAAGAAAGAAAGAAAGAAAGAAAGAAAGAAAGAAAGAAAGAAAGAAAGAAAGAAAGATGAACCCGGACAGCGATATGATATCAACTCTGGGATGTTATGGTGCGTTATGCAGAGAAGGGCTTGTTGTTTCCTTCCTCTACATAAGAACAGGATGAATTTTGTTGAGTGGTCTTAGGGAACGTGAGTTTATGCTATAAAATGGACAGTTCCTTGATTGCACCTTCTGCCTAACAACTCCTAGTCGTAAAAACATTGACAATACGCCACAGCCTCTCAGAGTTATTGCTTCGATACTGACTACTTGGGTTTTCACTGATGAATAACTCTTCAGAGAAATATTCGAGTGCACCCATACAACTATACTTCTCTCTAACAATAGTCCCTGGTTGTGTGAAAGACTTGACTATCCTCCTCTCCTCTCTGGTGGAATGCAGTGTTATATTGTGCTATTCAGCTCCTCCAGACTGACGGAGACAAAGCAGTAATAAGCCCCAGTCCTCAGCCTGAGACAATCCAAGGGAGACCTCTAGAACATAATTTTCAGAAGGAACTCACCAAGGACAGCCTGGGCTCTGAAAAACACAAGTACCTCTTTTCTCTGCGCGCCTGCCTGACAGGTGCATTACTGCAGAACTACAGCTCAGGAGGGTGCAATTCCACTTCTGCCAGTAGAATACGACCCTGGTACATCACAAAGACTGCTGTGCCCCCGACTGAGTGATGTACTCTCGAACAGGGAGAGACCAAATACCCCGCCTACCTTTCTCTCCCAGTGTTTTCTCATGAGCTTGAGAGTCACAGCATGTGGGTAGTCAACTTCTTCGAAGACTTTTAATACACTTTCTATTAACACAGCCCTGGCCTACGGTTTATATAACATCTACAGAGAGACGGAGAGACACACACACAAATACGCAGACACAGACACACATGCAGTGGAGGTGACTGTACAGTACTTGATTCCCTTGCTCAGATGGTGTAAATCTTCTAGTTTCATTACTTCAGATGCTTTATGGTGAAAAAACATCAATATCAGTGAAATATAATTCATCATCATTAATCAACACATGTTCTCTTCATTATTAAAGATACACAATCATGTTTGTCTCTTTGTTTAATTTTTACCCCTTTTTCTCCCCAATTGGTAGTTACAGTCTTGTCCCATTGCTGCAACTCCACTATAGACTCGGGAGAGGTCGAGAGCCATGGTCTAGAGCCTTGCGTCCTCCGAAACACGACCCTGCCAAGCCGCACTGATTCTTGACACACTGCTTGCTTAACCCAGAAGCCAGCTGTTCCAATGTGTCGGACGAATCACCGTCCAGCTGGCTATCGAAGTCAGCTTACAGGCGCCCGGCCCGCCACAAGGAGTTGCTAGAGCAACTGCGATGCAGTGCCTTAGACCGCTGTGCTACTCGGGAGGCCCCCAGTGTTTGTCTCTTAAAGGGAAATTGAAAGGGAATTTCCTGACTACATGAAAATACGAGCGTTTCTGCATCTCACCAGTAGAAACGTGCCAGCTAAATGTCCTGGTTGTAAGCAAACCACAATATCCGGAATTAATAGCAATTTCAGGACATAGTACCGTCCCATGGAGGTGTATCAAGTTGACGTAGCAACCACTTTCAGGCAGAGGAAGTCTCAACTGATGGGGTTTCCATGTGTTTGAATGTTGAAAGGTGATGCTATTCCATCAATTTTCTTCTTCACTTCAAAGAGGAAGGCAGCCAATCAGCCAACATCAGAGCAGCAGAAAATAAGTCAAGCTGAGGTAACATAGCTAACGTTAGCTAGCTAGCTAACGTTAGCTAGCTAGCTAACTACATTTGTTTATCTAAACCAAAATCTAGCTAACTAGCTGTCATAATACGCTGGCTAGACATTCCAAAGCATATCAATGTAATTAGCGAGTTGGTATCTGGTGATGTGATTTGTAACTTTGCAAGCTGACGTTAGCGTCGTTAGGTTACATTAGCTAACCGTTAACTAGCTAGTAAACTAACTACTGCAGAGCTTACGTATGTGTTCTATTTAGAGTCTGATCCCATCAACATCTGCCGAGGCATCAACATCAAGCTCAGCAGCAGGAATTATTGTAAGTCACCTTCTAAAATCTATAAAATCTTTCCATGACTCCATGATAAGCAAACAAATATACTGGAGCTAGGCATAAACATGGTCCGTGTCAAGGCACTACAAGTCCTTACACCATGGCAACCCTGCCTCCCTACAAGCTATGGGTATTGATCATGTTCCGGCCTCTATTAGAAAAGGGGACCGTCTTAAACAGTTAAACCAAAGGGAAAGTTTTTGGATTTACAAACTACAGGCCACTAAGTACCCTGGTTTAAATGAAGATATGGATTTCTCACCCTTCCTGTAGGGTCGTGATGGGTCCATTTGCTGTCATCTAGTGGACATTTTGCTCAATTGCCCTCAGCTATGTTTGGACTGTTGTTCATGTTTTGCTGTGGTCTAGTGTACTGTGGAATATATTGCTTTCTTGTTCTGGACACTTCTCCCAGTCATGGTTAGGGTTGGAACTGCCTCTCTGGGTGTTCTGATGCTTCTAGCTTGGAGTTGTATGCTCATGATAACATAGCTACAGTATTTCACCTTTTCATGTGTATATTATTGCTTACTAGGTGTGTCCAATTTGGTAACCACTCCCTCTTCTAATTAGGGCTAATTGGAAAAGCCTTTCAAAAGAGGACATTGTATTCTCCTTTTTCTGTACTCCCTGACGAAGGCCATGCAGCCGAAACGCGTCGGTTTTTAAACAACTTTGTTTCTATTGAACATGCCATACTAATAAAGGCATTTTAATTAATTATATGAAGAGTGCCTTGGTCCTCCTTTCTTTTTGATGGTCCGTGTCTTGTTGTCATAGTTGGTGTGTTTACAAGTAGACTACAACTTCTACTGTAGTTTTCTCTGTATTATGGAGGCTTAGTTGATTGTTCATGCAAGGCTAAGTCTAAATTGGATTAAAGGAGGTACTAGTAAGGAGCAGATGGCGTGAGTGACCATCTCGTTTCCGTTAGGGGTGGGTATTGTGTGTGAAGGTTAGTATGCATGCTCTATTGAAATGAGGGGGGTGGTGGATATAGTGCCTTGATTAAGTGTGTATTGATGGGGACAAAGTAGTAGAATGTAGACTAATAACTGATTAATATGTGTCCTACAGACTAATCCTGCCGATGATGACGACGACCTTGGCACTAGCTTTAGTAGTACAGAGCCTATAGACCCATTGGACGAAAGCTTTCAGTCTGGAATAAGCTCAAGCTCAAAATCATCTGAATTTGACACAAGCCAGGACAGCCAACGGTATTTATGAAAGCACAATACCCTCTTGAGAAAACAAAATCACCAATACACGAAACTGTCTACAAGACAAGTGCTCCTCATACTTTTCACACCCTTGCAGTCAGTTCTTTGGCATGGGGGAGAAGGGGACTGTTAGTTTACTCTTCTAGCCTATTCACTCTATTGTTGGCGGTGCTTATCTACTCAACAGAATAACTGTAGTTTCTGATACACAACAATACACGACTAGACTGTCTACGAGTCAAGCTCCCCTCAAACGTTTCACATCTTCGCTAACAGCCCATCTCAATGCCCCATTATTGACTCTGAGTGTAATAAAACACATACCAGTCTACTGTACCCATTTTTGTTTACAGATGAACATGGTTTATTGTATGGTTACACATCCTCATGATCAGTCTTCATGTACTACACATCCTCAGTCTTCATGTCTTTCCAGAAGACTTGCAGTACAAACAAATCTTCTGCAAGAGGTCGAAGCAGTGAGTGGTGAAGAAAGTGTGCGAGAGGATGGCCCACCTGGCAGGGGAGTGCAGAAAGGACCAGACGGTTGTCTACAAGGAACCTGAGTCACAGCTCCCCAAACCCAACATCCCCGCCAACATCGCCTCAGCACCAAAGCCTGCTAAACCAGCTGCCATTACCCAACACAAGAAGATATTTACCAGCTGAGGTACCTGCCTGGAACATTCAACCAACACAACATCCATATTTAGTCAGACTGATGTTGTAGTATAATATAGAACGCCAAGTATGCTAACAACTGCACTGTGGTACAGTATAGATATTGCTAGCTGTTGTACATATGTAATGTACATAATGGTGTTTTATATAATCTTGTGTATTTGGATAAACTCGCTTCAGTCTTTAATGCTCAAACAAATGATGCATGAAGTTGGTTTATCTTCTAAACTTTAATTTGTTGGCAAGTAAACATGTTTCAATAAAACAGTAGGTTACTCTTTCAATGTAGTAAATAAGTAGACATGGCTTGTATTCAAGACAATGTTTATTTGCTATGGAGACCAATGTGGGATTACACGGCAGTATGCAGGAACAGTTTGGGTATGACGCTACTTAGAATATGTGGACAACTACAAATATCTCTCCTTCCAGACTCACATTAAACATCTCCAATCCAAAATGAAATCTAGAATCGGCTTCCTATTTCGCAACAAAGCATCCTTCACTCATGCTGCCAAACATACCCTCGTAAAACTGACTATCCTACCAATCCTCGACTTCGGCAATGTCATTTACAAAATAGCCTCCAACACTCTACTCAACAAATTGGATGCAGTCTATCACAGTGCCATCCGTTTTGTCACCAAAGCCCCATATATTACCCACCACTGCGACCTGTACTTTCTCGTTGGCTGGCCCTCGCTACATATTCGTCGCCAAACCCACAGGCTCCAGGTCATCTACAAGTCTCTGCTAGGTAAAGCCCCACTTTATCTCAGCTCACTGGTCACCATAGCAGCACCCACCTGTAGCACGCGCTCCAGCAGGTATATTTCACTGGTCACCCCCAAAGCCAATTCTTCCTTTGTCTGCCTCTCTTTCCAGTTCTCTGCTGCCAATGACTGGAACAAACTGCAAAACGCACTACAGCTGGAGACTCTTACCTCCCTCACTAACTTTAAGCACCAGCTGTCAGAGCAGCTCACAGATTACTGCACCTGTACATAGCCCATCTGTAAATAGCCCGTCCAATCTACCTCATCCCCATACTGTTTTTATGTATTTATCCTGCTCAGTTGCACCCCAGTATCTATACTTGCACATTCATCTTCTGCACATTCTACCATTCCAGTGTTTAATTGCTATATTGTAATTACTTCGCCACCATGCCCTATTTATTGCCTTACCTCCCTTATCCTACCTCATTTGCACATGCTGTATATAGACTTTTCTACTGTATTATTGATTGTATGTTTGTTTATTCCATGTATAACTATGTGTTGTTGTATGTGTCGAACTGCTTTGCTTTATCTTGGCCAGGTCGCAGTTGCAAATGGGAACTTGTTCTCAACTAGCTTACCTGGTTAAATAAAGATGAAATAAAAATAAATAAAAAACACTTATATTTGTGGAGTTTCTCCTATTCTTCTCTGCATGTCCTCTCAAGCTCTGTCAGGTTGGATGGGGAGAGCCGCTGCACAGCTATTTTCAGGTCTCTCCAGAGCTGTTCAATCAGGTTCAAGTCCGGGCTCTGGTTGGGCCACTCAAGGACATTTAGAGACTTGTTCCGAAGCCACTCCTGCATTGTCTTGGCCGTGTGCTTAGGGTTGTTGTCCTGTTGGAAGGTGAACCATGACCCCAGTCTGAGGTCCTAAGCGCTCTGTAGCAGGTTTTCATCAAGGATCTCTCTGTTCTTTGCTCCGTTCATCTTTCCCTTGATCCTGATTAATCTCCCAGTCCCTGCCACTGAAAAACATCCCCACAGCATGATGCTGCCACCACCATGCTTCACACGAGGGACGGTATTAGCCAGGTGATGAGCAGTGCCTGGTTTCCTCCATACATGACACTTGGCATTCAGGCCAAAGAGTTCAATCTTGGTTTCATCAGACCAGAGGATGTTGTTTTCCATGGTCTGAGAGTCCTTTAGGTGCCTTTTGTCAAACTCCAAGCAGGCTGTCATGTTCCTTTTACTGAGGAGTGGCTTCCGTAAGGCCACTCTACCATAAAGGCCTGATTGGAGGAGTGCTGCAGAGATGTTGTTGTTTTCCTTATGGAAAGTTCTCCCATCTCCACAGAGGAACTCTGGAGCTCTGTCAGAGTGACCATTGGGTTCTTGGTCACCTCCCTGACCAAGGCCCTTCTCCCCCGATTGCTCAGTTTGGCCTGGCGGCCAGCTCTAGGAAGAGTCTTGGTGGTTCCAAACTTCTTCTATTTAAGAATGATGGAGGCCACTGTGTTCTTGGGGACCTTCAATACTGCAGACATTTTTTGGTACCATTCTCCAGATCTGTACCTTGACACAATCCGGTCTCTGAGCTCTACGGACAATTCCTTCGACCTCATGGCTCGGTCTTTGTCTGACATGCACTGTCAACTGTGAGAACAGGTGTGTGCCTTTCCAAATCATGTCCAATCAATTGAATTTACCACAGGTGCTCCAATCAAGCTGTAGAAAGATCTCAAGGATGATCAATGGAAAAAGGATGCACTTGAGCTCAATATCGAGTCTCAAAGCAAAGGGTCTGAATAATTATGAAAGTAAGGTATTTCAGTTTTTATTTTAATAAATTTGTAACAAATTCTAATAAAATGTTTTCCATTTGTCATTACAGGGTATTGTGTGTAGATTGATGAGGGAAAAAAAATATTGAATCCATTTTTGAATAAGGCTGTAACATAACAAAATGTGGAAAAAGGGAAGGGGTCAAAACACTTTCCGAATACACTGTATATAGCAGAAGAAAAATATCCACTAACGCTTATAATAACTACTACAGTTCTACAAAGGGAATACTTGCATGTGGCGTGTTTGGGTGGTGCAGTGAGGTGTTCTGAGTCACTTTAATACAAGGGGAGATTGTTGTTATGGGACCTTTCACATCTTCTCTTGAGAGTCATCAACTTCTTTGTATCTAAGTGGTATTGTCTGTGAGAGAAAGACATTGTGTACTGTCTGTATTCTTACTGTAGCAGCATGGTGTAGAATATGAGAAATCTAACAGACACACATTAGATAGCTAATGAACAACACTGCCTAGTGTAAAAAGATAGTTTATATTGATAGTTAGCTAACGACAGCAAAACAACTTACTTGTTTGTCATTTGCCCTCCTGAGTCCTGGTCTAGGCTGCCCCCACTGCTTGTGTCACGTTCGTCGTATGAATCGGACCAAGGCGCAGCGTTGTATGCGTACATTCTATTTATTAAAGAATGAACACTGAACAAACTAACAAAAATAACAGCTCTGGACTGCGGATCATCGCCGGAGGCCCCGAACTGGGGACCGTCGCTGGAAACCCCGGGCTGGGGACCGTCGCTGGAGACCCCGGGCTGGGGACCGTCGCTGTGGACCGTCGCTGGAGATTCCGGACTGTGGACCGTGTGTGGAGGTTCTGGACTGTGGACCGTCGGTGGAGGTTCCGGACTGTGGACCGTCGTTGGAGATTCCGGACTGTGGCCCGTCGTTGGAGGTTCCGGACTGTGGCCCGTCTTTGAAGGTTCCGGACTGTGGCCCGTCGTTGGAGGTTTCGGACTGTAGCCTGTCGTTGGAGGTTCCGGACTGTGGCCCGTCATTGGAGGTTCCGGACTGTGAAACGTCACCAGAAGCACTGGACTGGGAACTGTCGCCGGAAGCTCTGGACTGGGTACTGTCGCCGGAAGCTCTGGACTGGGTACTGTCACCGGAAGCTCTGGACTGGGTACTGTCGCCGGAAGCTCTGGACTGGGAACTGTCGCCGGAAGCTCTGGACTGGGAACTGTCGCCGGAAGCTCTGGACTGGGAACTGTCGCCGGAAGCTCTGGACTGGGAACTGTCGCCGGAAGCTCTGGACTGTGAAAGCGCACTGGAGGCCTGATGCGTGGTGCCGGAACTGGTGGTACCGGGCTGAGGACACGCACCTCAGGGCGAGTGCGGGGAAGAGGCACAGGCCGTACTGGACTGTGGAAGCGCACTGGAGGTGTGATGCGTGGTGCCGGCACTGGTGGTACCGGGCTGGGGACACGCACCACAGGGCGAGTGCGGAGAGGAGGCACAGGACATACTGGACTGTGGAGGCGCACTGGAGATCTGGAGCGTAGAGCTGGCACAATGCAGACGCACCGAAGACACAGTACGCAGAGCCGGCGCAGGATATCCTGGTCCAAGGAGGTGTACTGGAGACCAGGAGCGCTGAGCCGGCACCATCCGTCCTGGCTGGATGCCCATTCTAGCCCAGAAAATGCGAGGAGCTGGAATAGAACGCACCGGGCTATGAATGCGAACTGGAGACAGTCACACGCTCCCCACGGTAAGCACGAGGAGTTGGCTCAGGTCTCCAACCTGACTCAGCCAATCTCCTCGTGTGCCCCCCCCCCAAAAAAAATGTGGGAGCTGCCTCTCGGGCTTCCGTGCTAGCCGTTTCCCCTCGTATCGTCGCCGTTCCTCCTGCGCTATCTCCACCTGCTTCCATGGTAGGCGATCCTCTCCTGCCAATATTTCCTCCCACGTCCAGGATCCTTTACCGTCCAAAATCTCGTCCCATGTCCATAATGTCTGCTCCTCCTGAACACGCTGCTTGGTCCTTTTATGGTGGGTTCTTCTGTCACGTTCGTCGTATGAATCGGACCAAGGCGCAGTGTTGTATGCGTACATTCTATTTATTAAAGAATGAACACTGAACAAACTAACAAAAATAACAAAACGAAACGTGAAGCTATATGAATAGTACAGACAGGCAACTAAACATAGAACAAGAACCCACGAACACAAAAGGGAAAAATGGCTACCTAAATATGAACCATATCAGACCACCATAGACATACAAATACCTAGACCTACAAAACCCTAGACATACAAAAACCCTAGACAATACAAAAACTAGCATACCCACCCTCGTCACACCCTGACCTAACCAAAATATAAAGAAAACAGAGATATCTAAGGTCAGAGCGTGACAGCTTGCTGTTCTCACAATTATTTTTTGCGGTGTCTCAACTCCTCCTCAGTGTATTCCAGCTCAAATAAATAGGGCTGTATGTTCCTATGTAAAATAACTTTTTTTTTTTTTTCAGCACCCAGCTCTTCTTGGAAAGAGGAATCATCAGAATCAGCCATTGTAGCTAATTATTTAGCAATCTCGGCTAGACAGTGCATGGTATAATAGCTTCTGTGAACCTTTAAACTAATACCGCCCCCATTTTGAAAAGCCTCCTTCAAGGGTGGGAACAAGGAAGTAGGGCTTCCGTCGGGCTGTAGTCTTTACAAAGCCAGGGAACATGAGTCAACCTCAATGTCCTGGCAGATAGGAACATCGTTGAGACAAGTCCAATGGCTCTATTGAACAAGGACAACCATATCTACTCGCTGCTAGCGTGATTGTGCAGTGGGCGAAACACAAAGGCGACAATAATTGCTACAAAACATTACACATTTTTGGATCAGACAGCAGGCTCAATCAACCAATGACATCATTGGTTGAACTAACCCGGCGTGAAAATAAGCAAATACAGCTATAGTGTATAATTATGTCTGAAACACCCTCCCATCATTCATAATTATGTAAGGAGACTGGAAAAATGGCCCAAAAGTGTCTAGTGATGAAGTTTTCCTTTAATGAAGAACAGTATTTCAAATTGTTCCTCTGGACTGTTTAATAATTTATAGATTTTATATTAGTATCTCATTGAAGAAACCTTTTATTTTTCTGTCCTATATTGGTTCATTATTGTTCATTAATATAGGAAAGATCCTTACTGTGTTATATTTCAAGGTCTGATCCTTAGGCCCCCCATAGTAATATATCCATTAGTTCATTAATATTAAACCGCATAGGGTTAATCCTCATAGGGTTAAGGGAATAAAAAGAGTGGATAAAATTATCTGACCGGACAGTCATACGCTATTTTGTTGGTTGGATGATGAACATGTTTCAGGGCAGAAGAGAAACCGGGCAGGAGAGAGAGGGAGAGCAGAAGGGAGCAAGGGTAAAAGGGAGGGCAGGAGGACAGGAAAGAGAGATGTAGAGGTGGACAGAGAGGGTAGGAGAGAATTTGGACAGGGAGAGGGAGACAACCCTTACAGAAAAAAACACATGATTTCACGTGAAAAATTACATGATTTCTTATGAAATTTCACGTGATCACATTTTCACATTTGTAATTTCATGTTATCACGTTGCTTTACATGTTGTCACATGTTATCCCAAAAAAGTATAACAAGTTTATGCACTCACTACTGTAAGTCGCTCTGGATAAGAGCGTCTGCTAAATGACTGAAATATAAATGATCACCTGAAATTCATGTGTTTTTTCCATAAAGGGGTGACACACTCATTTGGGTTAGTAAACGTGTTGTAGCCCATTAAGGGAAACAAAACAATTCCTTTAGCAAATACACTCAGAAAAACGAACTCTCTCATCAAGAGGTAAAACCCGGACAGATGTGTGCTCGAGGCTAAATGTTATTCACCGCTCAGTGTTTACCTTCCTGTATACCACTACATCGCTGAATGTGATGTGGATCCAATGTCCTTCACCAAAGGCACTCTGATTTAGAACAGGAACAGTTCCGTACCAATATGAGACCAGATACAAGAACAATATGTGAATCACAATTTGGAATAGATACATTTAAAAAGAGGGGGCCGGGCTGGGAGGGAGGGGGAGGGTGTGTGTGTGTGTGTGTGTGTGTGTGTGTGTGTGTGTGTGTGTGTGTGTGTGTGTGTGTGTGTGTGTGTGTGTGTGTGTGTGTGTGTGTGTGTGTGTGTGTGTGTGTGAAGGACCTGTGTAATCACTATAAGAGCCCAGCTCCCCTCGAGATTTATTTGGAGGGCGGACGTTGCCTCAGAATGACAATGAGGAGGAGACAGAGAACAGCAGCTGGCTGTGTGTGACAGAGAGATGGATCAAGGGAGGAAGAGAGAGAGACAAAGAAAGGGAAAGATCAAACCTCCACATCACACCTTCTCACACCTGTTCAGGCTTCTAACAGGCTTCTAATTCTCTGTGAATCTAAGGATGTGTGTGTAATCAGTCATCACTATCAGACTGCAGAGGTGGTCTCTGCCTTTCTACTTTTGTTTATCCTTTTTTTCTCCCTCACTCCCTTTTACTTTCTCCCAAGCTTGTGCACCCCTGGTCGCCCTCCATTTCTCTCTTTCCCTTCCTCCATCTCTCTCCATCCCCTTTTCTATCTCTAAATCTCTCTCTCCCTCTCTCCATCTGTATCTATCTCTCCCAGCATGGAGACAGACATGGGGAGTATTTCTGTTACATGTATTTTAAATACTTTTGAGTATTTTATCGTTTGTATTTCACTGGCCTGAACCACAATCTAATGTATTTTGTGACAAGATGAAAGCTGTGATTTGTAATTTCAAAGGGAGTGGCTCCTAATCATTGATCGGATATTTTATTTCAAAGGCTCCGTATCTGTGAATGTGCAAAATCTCGCAGTACAGTGCCTTCAGAAAGTATTCATACCTCGTGACGTATTCCACATGTTGATGTGTTACAGCTTGAATTCAAAATGGATTACATTTATTTTCTTTCTCACCCATCTACACACAATAATGAAAATTATAAAGTGAAAACATGTTTTTAGAACTTTTAGCAAATGTATTGAAAATGATATACAGAAATATCTAATTTACATAAATGTTCACACCCCTGAGTCAATACAAGTTAGAATCACCTTTGGCAACAATTACAGCTGTGAGTCTATATGAGTAAGTCTGGGTAAGAGCTTTGCACACCTGGATTGTACAATATTTGCACATTACTCTTTGAAAAATTCTTCAAGCTCTGTCAAGGTGGATGCTGATCATTACTAGACAGCCATTTTCAAGTCTTGCCACAGATTTTCAAGCCAATTTGAGTCAAAACTGTAACCAGGCCACTCAGGAACATTCACTGTCTTCTTGGTAAGCAAATGATTGTGGACTTCAGGAAACAGCAGAGAGTGCACCCCCCTATCTACATCGACGAGACCACAGTGGAGAAGGCGGAAAGCTTCAAGTTCCTTGGCGTACACATCACTGACAAACTGAAATGGACCACCCACACGGGCAGTGTGGTGAAGAAAGCGCAACAGAGACTTTTCAACCTCAGAAGGCTAAAGAAACTTGGCTTGTTACCTAAAACTGTCACAATTTTTTACAGATGCACAATTGAAAGCATCCTGTTGGGCTGTATCACAGCCTTGTACGGCAACTGCACCGCCCACAACCGCAAGGCTCTCCAGAGGGTAATGAGGTCTGCCCAACGCATTACCGGGAGCAAACTACCGGCCCTCCAGAACACCTACAGCACCCGATGTTACAGGAAGGCCAAAAAGATAATCAACCACCCGAGCCACTGACTGTTCACCCAGCTATCATCCAGAAGGCGAGGTCAGTACAGGTGCATCAAAGCTGGGACCGGGAGACTGAAAAACAGCTTTTATCTCAAGGCCATCAGACTGCTAAACAGCCATCACTAGCACATTAGAGGCTGCTGCCTATAGACATAGACTATAAATCACTGGCCACTTTAAGGAATGTAACACTAGTCACTTCAATAATGTTAACATATCTGGCATTACTCATCTCATATCTATATACTGTATTATATACTATTCTACGGTATCTTAGTCACTTAATAATGTTTACATATATTGCATTACTCATCTCATATGTTTAATATACTGTATTCTATACTATTCTACAGTATCTTACTCACTTAATAATGTTTACATATCTTTCATTACTCATCTCATATGTATATAGTGTAGTCTATACTATTCTACTGTATATTAGTCTGTTCTGCTCTGACATCGCTCGTCCATATAATTGTATATAGTCTTAATTCATTCTTACTTAGATTTGTGTGTATTGGGTATATGTTGTGTAATTTGTTAGATATTACTTGTTAGATATACTGCACTGTCGGAACTAGAAGCACAAGCATTTCGCTACACCCGCAATAGCATCTGCTAATCAGGTGTATGTGACCAATAAAATGTGATTTGATTTGATTTAAAGCAAATCCAGTGTATATTTGGCCTTGTGTTTCAGGTCATTGTCCTGCTGAAAGTTGTATTTGTCTCCCAGTGTCTGTTGGAAAGCAGACTGAACCAGGTTTTCCTCTAGGGTTTTGCCTGTGCAATTTTTTTTTGCAGTTTTACTTTAGTGCCTTATTGCAGCAGTCACTTAATGGTAAAATCACTGAGCGGTTTCCTTCCTCAGGAAAGATACCTGTATCTTTGTAGTGACTGAGTGTATTGATACACCATCCAAAGTGTAATGAATAACTTCACCATGCTCGAAGGGATATTCAATGTCTGCTTTTACATTTTTTACACATCTACCAATAGGTGCCCTTCTGTGCTAACCTCTCTGGTCTTTGTGGTTGAATTTGTGTTTGAAATTCACTGCTCGACTGAGGGATCTTACAGATAATTGTATATGTGGGTTACAGAGATGAGGTAGTCATTCATAAATCATGCTAAACACTATTATTGCACACAGAGTGAGTCCATGCAACTTATTATGTGACTTGTTAAGCACATTTGTACTCCTGAACTTTTTTAGGCTTTCCATAACAAAGGGGTTGAATACGTACTGATTCAAAACCTTTCTGGACTACCCATCCCGGATCCAGGATTATTCTCATCAGAAACGCTGACTAGCATAGCCTAGCCTAGCGCCACAGGGATATCATATAATATAATTTCATGAAATCACAAGTCCAATACAGCAAATGAAAGATAAACATCTTGTGAATCCAGCCAACATGTCAGATTTTTAAAATGTTTTACAGCGAAAACACAATATATATTTATGTTAGCTCACCACAATAGCCAAACACACAACGCCATGTTTTCACCGCCAACATAGCTTTCACAAAACCCACAAATAGAGATAAAATTAATCACTAACCTTTGAACAACTTCATCAGATGACAGTCTTATAACATCATGTTATACAATACATTTATGTTTTGTTCGAAAATGTGCATATTTATAGCTACAAATCCTGGTTTTACATTGGTGCCATGATCATAAATGGCACCAAAACAGCCAGAATAATTACAGAGAGCAACGTGAAATACATAAATACTCATCATAAAACATTTATGACAAATACATGTTGTACAGCAAATGAAAGATAAACATCTTGTGAATCCAGCCAATATTTCCGATTTTTTTAAGTGTTTTACAGCGAAAACACAATATAGAATTATATTAGCTTACCACAATAGCCAAACACACAAAGGCATTTATTCACCGCAAAGGTAGCTTTCGCAAAAACCAGCAATAGATATAAAATGAATCACTAACCTTTGGACAACTTCATCAGATGACAGTCTTATAACATCATGTTATACAATACATTTATGTTTAGTTCGAAAATGTGCATATTTAGAGCTGCAAATCGTGGTTATACATTGTGAATACGTAGCAACATTTCCCCAGAATGTCCGGAGATATTTTGGACACTCACCTAATCTGACCAAAGAACTCATCATAAACTTTACATAAAAATACTTGTTGTATGGCAAATGAAAGATACACTGGTTCTTAATGCAACCGCTGTGTTAGATTTTTAAAAATAACTTTACCACAACATACAGCTTGGGTTATTGTGAGACAGCGCTCACCAACACGGCGGAGAATAGGCATCAACATATTACACAGAAATACGAAATAACATCATAAATGTTTTCTTACTTTTGCTGAGCTTCCATCAGAATGTTGTACAAGGAGTCCTATTTCCAGAATAAATCGTTGTTTGGTTTTAGAATGTCCATTTCTTCTGTCGAATTAGCAACCTTGGCTAGCATTGTGGTGCGAACATTCCCATCCTCTCTTGGCGCAAAGAACGGAAAATTCCAAAAGTCCCATTAAACGTTGAATAAACTGATAAAACTCGGTTGAAAAAACCTACTTTATGATGTTTTTCTCATATGTATCAAATAAAATCAGAGCCGGCGATATTCGCCGTGTATACCGAACGCTTTTCAGAAGACAATGTCGAGCTCCCCCGCGCACCGTCGAAGACAAAGAAAATACCGGACCTGTCACTCCAAAAGCTCTTATTCGGCCTCAGATCAAGCTAGACACCCCATTCAACCTTCCACTGCCTGTTGACATCTAGTGGAAGGCGTATGAAGTGCATACATATCGATAAATAAAAGCCAGTTGAATAGGCAGGCCCTGAAACAGAGCCTCGTTTTTAGATTTTTCACTTCCTATATGGAAGTTTCCTGCCAAATGAGTTCTGTTTTACTCACAGATATAATTCAAACAGTTTTAGAAACTTCAGAGTGTTTTCTATCCAATAGCGATAATAATATGCATATTGTATGATCTTGAACAGATTACGAGGCCGTTTAATTTGGGCACGATTTTTTCCAAAGTGAAAACAGCTCCCCCCTATTGACAATAAGTTTTAACTAGCTATGCATCTAATCCAGTTTCGGCATGAGAAAATGAGTCCCAAATCACATACAGAGCCTCAGAAATCAAAGATCCGGTCATGGGTTACAATTTTGTGGCCCCCTTTCACCCTGTGTTGTTATCAGAAATCTGATGGCACTATGGTTTGATAAGAGTGTCTGCTAAATGTTCAAAATGTAAATGTAAAAATTAATACAATTCTAATGAGCGCCGCCCCTGAAACAATGCCAATAATAATATCCAGTGTGCATTGCAGTTGTTCATTTTTACAATTATATTTTGGTAATTTAACAGACGCTCTTATCCAGAGTGACTTAGTCAACTAAGGTAGATAAACACATACCACATATCAAGGAGTTTACTTGCAAATGTAATTTGTAAACCTGTATTTTATCTAAATACAATACTCTGCAAAAGTATCTTGTATTTTACTTTTATATACATTGGTCTATTGGATATTTTGTATTTTTAGCAAGATATATCTTTTGTCCATCTCTGCATGTAGATGTAATCTGGCCCCATTTCTCTTTCTGCTGTCTCAAGGAAACCGGAGGCACTCATGGTTGAGGCCCTCGTGGTTGTTGCCATGGAGTCACAATTTACAGCTTGTCACAGGGACACAAGTGGCCTTAACATTCAAAATCAGCACTAAACCACAATTTTGACCGGATTCAACCTTAGACTACATTGAGTTGATCATAACTTACTAGGTAGGTGTAACAGTTTAACTTTAGTCCGTCCCCTCGCCCCGACCCGGGCGCAAACCAGGGACCCTCTGCACACATCAACAACAGTCACCCACGAAGCATCATTACCCATCGCTCCACAAAAGCCGCGGCCCTTGCAGAGCAAGGGGAACCACTACTTCAAGGTCTCAGAGCAAGTGACATCACCGATTGAAAGGCTATTAGCGCGCACCACCGCTAACTAGCTAGCTATTTCACATCCGTTACACTCACCCCCCTTTCGACCTCCTCCTTTTCCACAGCAACCAGTGATCCGGGTCAACAGCATCAATGTACCAGTATAGCTTTAGTCCGTCCCCTCGCCCCGAACCGGGCGCGAACCAGGGACCTTCTGCACACATCAACAACAGTCACCCATCGCTCCACAAGGGCCGCGGCTTTTGTGGAGCGATGGGTAACGATGCTTCGTGGGTGACTGTTGTTGATGTGTGCAGAGCTTAACGGTATTGATGGCTGTCGATGGCAAAATCCCTTGCATCACATTTTCCTACTGGGCGAACAAAATACAAAAATACAATACAAAATATAACATGTGTAAATACCTGTTGTTACATGGGAAACAGCACGTTAGTTGTGCAGGGCTTAACGGTATTGATGGCTGTCGATGGCAAAATCTGTAGCATGAAGACAACTGTGTTAGCAGTGGCTTATGTGACCATGACATCGGTGTATGCTAGCTAACACACTTGTTTACAGCAATCATATGCCAAAGCACATCCCAGAAAGCCCCTCAATCCCTAACAGGTACCATATACCCACACATGTATAAATCAGTAACGTACAGCAAACTTGTACACATTGTAAAATAGAAAACAGTATTCAGAACGTGACCTACCCCTTGCATCACATTTTCCTACTGGGAAGACCTGACGTTCGCGATCTCCCCCTATCTGCAAGCGGGGCCAATCACAACACACCTTATTGTCATCAGAGTTGAACTAACCAATAAGAATGCTTGAACATTAAATACACATTTCTTTAGAGGCAAGTGGAAACATAACCAACCCTGTTACATAGGGTTGAAAGTTAATAGTGGTGGGAGAAAAACCCACTGTGCGCTAATTCTGGAAATAAGAAGAGTCTTATGGGTGCTGCGTTGAAAGTAAACTTTCTTAACTTAACTCACAGGAAAACATCTTAAGCCTTATTTAGACAGGATTGGTTTTACTGGGGGAGATTAGGTAATGTAATTATGTGCATAAGCGCAAATCACCACATATAATTTTTGCAACCCCCTGGAGGTTGCCCCGCATCTCCCCAGATAGCATATGACCTGATCATAAGCCATGGCAAAAATGTTTAGAATTACAGGAAATTAGCAGTAAGACTGCAAAATTGTCTCTCAGCCTCATGGCGAAAAGTGCAGAATAGCATGAGATTAGCTATGAAACTATCTTTGGACCATGGCAAAATGTGTAGAATTGTAGAAAGTTAGCCCCCTGTTTTTTTAAGGAATTTACAGAGTTTGACAGGTGCTGCCTCATCAACTTTACCAGTTCTTACTTAAAAAAAAAAAGTTTAAGCAGGTGACATTGTGCCAATTAATTAAATAGCTAAATACGTCAGATAATTACAGGTCTGCATACAGGTCTGCATACAGTACATTGTTCTTTATTGAAATGCATTATTATTGTGACTTTCTCTGAACTGGAAGCCAATATAAAGCTATCCACAGACAAGTTGAAATATCTGTACACCTAGAACAGCCTACAGGATTCTGTCATAACGGTCAATGTTCAATGAGAAAAAAAATAAGAATTACAGGGGTCAATTTGGTCAAAGTAATCCTGTCCAAATCGTCCTCTGGAAAAACGGACATGCTGAGATAATAATTACATTACCGACGTTCTATAGTAGGCCTAACGCTAGTTCCGTCCGAATAGGGCTTTAATCTATTTCCTAGTTCAAAGCAGCAAGAGGTCAGAAAACGGATAATGTATAATCTGCTGCTGAAAATTCTAATATAATATTAAGATTGGGTTTACTGTAGATAATCTATGAATAGTGCCACACCATTACTGGCCCAGATTTATGTTCAGTCTCTGAGAGCTGCAGCCTATGATAAAATGTCCACCCGGGGGGCGATGCTCTCTGCTTTGGAACATCAACCAACACCAGTTGAGGTCCAGTCAAAAAACATTTATATATTATATAGGCACTCTCACTCATTAAAAATATAGATTTTTTAATGGTCACACTTTATTTGGATAGTCCTGATTTTCCATCTGTAGATCCTCTGCAGATAGTTTGTTGATAGTATGACCATATGTTGATAAGCAACTGCTTGCTAATGTTACGGGTTAGGTTTAGAATAAGGGTTAGGGTTAGAGCTAGAGCTAGGGATAGGGTTAGTAGATAGTTAATTGAAATGTTACTGATAGTCTGTAGAGCATCTACAGATGGCCTATCCAAATAAAGTGTTACCAAAACTTTACCCAGGTGCTGGGCTCAAGAGAATAATGTAGAACGAAAAAGTAAATCTGCACATTGGTTAATGCTCCCAAATCAAGAGTTGTGCCTAGCTCCTATAATTGCCGTCTCACTGTGCTTTTATCCAGCCTGATGGTAACTGGTATCTGTTACTGCCCCCGTTCTCAGAGTGTGTATCTGGGTCAGGAGTGTGAACCCCAGAGGTACAGCGGATGGTTTGGGGCGTAGTCATTAGCACCACTCTGATCTGCTAATGAGTCTCTTTCTCTCTCTCTCCCCTCTAATTCCTCCTCTTCTCTCGTTTCCTCTCTTCTACAAGTATCATACTGTCCATATCAATTCATGTACGCACACCTCATAGCTCCCGAGCATGGAGATTTCTATCAAAATGTTTTAAATATATAAGCAGTAAGTCACAAACAAAATATGTGTTCTGCAAATATAGAATGCAACTTTTAAATAAAAATCACAGTCGTGTCATGATCCAAAAGCAAATGAGTCATCTTTAGTTAATCTCTGTGAATTCTTACAACAATGAATAATGTTTGCGGCAAAGCTACAATGATAGTCAAATAGGGGCAATGTTGATATAAATGTTTTCATACAGCTTAAAATGTCCTACAGTCTTTTTTCTCTTTTTACAAAGAGGCACGACTTGGTGTAGATCTCCACCTAGAAGTAATTTTCAGGAAGCCCATCTTTGGACACTCCTGGTAAATAAAACACTACAGTGTCACATGCTATAAGATACTCCTGAGTGTGTGTAGGTAACTATGTGTGTGACCCCTGGACCCTGTGTGTTTGTGTTTGGCAGCAGTGCAGAAGGAGTGTCAGCAGGGCCAGGTGAAGTCCACCAGTAGTTTTAGCAAGGACCACATCCGAGAAGATACTGAGCTCTGAACTGGTCTTGACACCAAGACTGAAGTCTTCATGGAGGCCAGGCAGCGCAGGCAACTCTGTTAGTACGTCCAACTAACCTCTGTCTGTCTCTGTCTACCATATGTATCAGTGTCTGTTTTATTCTCTATCCAACTTTACATGTCAGTGAAATAGGCCTACATGTCCTGCAGATATTTTTTGCCTATCCCCTATGACAGACATCTGGGGTATCTGCCCTGTCACTGTGTTCCTCCTATAGCCAGTGTCCTCTGTCATAGCTGATTATTGAGCAGCTATTCACCCTAGTGAAGTGGGCCAGGAGGTTCCCCTATTTCCCAGAGCTGCCACTGGACAACCATCTTACCATGACCAGGTACAGCACGTCTCACATGCCATAGCACACATACTCATGCATGCACACACACAAATCGTCCTACTAGCATACATACACATGCACACATACAGGAACCCCCATATACACAACACTCGATAATCAAGTAATTCTAGTAGTCACAATAAAGTATTCAATCCAGGCTAAACTGTATCTCTCTCTGTCAGGCTGGAAAGAGCTGCTCATTGCCACGTTCTCTCAACCCTCTGTGAAGATGAAAGGTGGGATCGATCCTCTTGGCTAAAGCAGTGCCCGCTGGAGTGGGTTCCATCTTTGAAAGGTCAGAAGTCAGCCCAACACACACAGGGCTCTTTAGGGCTATTCCATTTGATCTCAGTCAGCTTAAAGTCTCACTTCTTGATTCAAAAAACGACACAATTTTAAACTAGAAATTAAATTGATGTCAACATTGGTGATTGAGTCCATTATGTAAGATTCATAAAGAGTTTAAACAGTATTAACGTTTGACATTTTGATTTTGGACCATTGTCAGAACTTTCACATGCACACTAATAATTTGATTTTAAACTGATTATGGCTATAGACCATGTGGCATTAGTCATGTAATCACCTTACTCTAATTATCTTGGGCAGGCATGTAAACATAGTCAGTGTTATGTAGACTACACTAGAGATTCTGTTTATTCCTGTTCCTCTGCCTCTTGTGTTGTGATCTTCAAGATGCTGACTGAGCTGGTGTCTAAGATGAATGACATGCAGATAGCCAAGACAGAGCGTGGCTCGTTCATGTCGTCAAATCAAATGCATTTTATAAAGCCCTTTTTACATCAGCAGTTGTCACTAAGTGCTTTACAGAGAACCTAGCCTAAAAGCAAAAAGAGCAAGCAATGCAGAGTCAGAAGCACAGTAGCTAGGAAAAACTCTCTAGGGGGTAGGAACCTAGGAAGAAACCTAGATAGGAACCATGCTCTGAGGGGCGGCCAATCCTCTTCTGGCTGCACCAGGTAGAGATTTAAAAGTACATGTGGCCATTAAACCCCTGTAGGTCTACGCCCTTAAATCACAATATCAACTAAACGAACATACGGAATTGTTTTAAGATGGTCATAAAATGTATAATTTAGCCATTTGATTTGGAATTTTACCACCCCTGTAGGTATACAAATATATATATTGAATTATAGCCAATAGATAGGCATTTAATAACACATTCATAAATGGCAAAGCATGGGCAAATACAATTCATAGAATAAAAAATAAAGTTTTACATCTCCCTAAGTCTGAGGGTGGTTTTAACCTATCAGACTTGGAATTGTGTCAACTCGCTACCCAAGGCTTTAACTTGCAACATATAGTTAAATGCACGAAAGTGGAACAATAGGTAAAGGGAAAGGAAAGGGAAAGGGGGTGATACCTAGTCAGTTGTCAAACTGAATGTATTCAACTGAAATTTAACCCAACCCCTCTGAATCAGAGAGGTGCAGGGGGCTGCCTTAATCGACATCCACGTCTTTCGGCGCCCGGGGAACAGTGAGTTAACTGCCTTTCTTAGGGGCCTTTACCTTGTCAGCTCGGGATTCGATCCAGCAACCTTCCGGTTACTGGCCCAACGTACATATTGAAGATGCACATGCTCATCCCCAGAATTGTTTTACATGTCTATTTTCCAAGGATAAAGCAAAGAAAATTAACAATTTCATAATTGAGAACACTATACAAATATGGAAGAAAAGGAAACGTATTCTACAAGAACCAATATCACTCCCTAAAAACACAACCCTATGGAACAATCCTTGCATAGCTTTTCAGAATTCAACAAAAAAATTGGTCCACATGGAAAACTAAAGGCATAGAAACTGTAAATGACTCGGTAACAGGAAATACAATTATTTCCATGACAGAATTAAAAAGTAATTATGTACTAACTAATGTATTTAGTTTCAAATACACTACTGGTCTAAAGTTTTAGAAGACCAACTCATTCAAGAGTTTTTGTTAATTTTTTAAATTGTAGAATTATAGTGAAGACATTACAACTATGAAATAACACATATGGAATCATGGAATAACCAAAAAAGTGTTAAAAAAAATCTAAATCTAATTTATATTTGAGATTCTTCAAATAGCCATCCTTTGCCTTGATGACAGCTTTGCACACTCTTGGCATTCTCTCAACCAGCTTCACCTGGAAAGCTTTTCCAACAGTCTTGACGGAGTTCCCACATATGCTGAGCACTTGTTGGCTGCTTTTCCTTCACTCTGCGGTAGCGTAGTCTAGTGGTTAGAGCATTGAACTAGTAACTGAAAGGTTGCAAGTTCAAATCCCCAAGCTGACAAGTTACAAACCTGTTGTTCTGCACCTGAACAAGGCAGTTAACCCACTGTTCCTAGGCTGTCATTGAAAATAAGAATTTGTTCTTAACTGACTTGTCTAGTTAAATAAAGGAAAAATAAATAAATAAACATTTCAATTTGGTTGAGGTCGGGTGATTGTGGAGGCCAGGTCATCTGATGCAGCACTGCATCACTCTCCTTCTTGGTAAAATAGCCCTTACAAAGCCTGGAGGTGTGTTTTGGGTCATTCTCCTGTTGAAAAACAAATGATAGTCCCACTTAGCACAAACCAGATGGGATGGCGTATCGCTGCAGAATGCTATGCTGCAGAATGCTGTAGCCATGCTGGTTAAGTGTGCCTTGAATTCTAAATAAATTACAGACAGTGTCACCAGCAAAGCACCCCCACACTATAACACCTCCTCCTCCATGCTTTACGGTGGGAACCACACATGCGGAGATCATCCGTTCACCCACACCGTGTCTCACAAAGACACAGCGGTTGGAAGCAAAGATCTCCAATTTGGACTCCAGACCAAAAGACATATTAGTGTCCTTTAGTAGTGGTTTCTTTGCAGCAATTTGACCATGAACGCCCGATTCACACAGTCTCCTCTGAACAGTTGATGTTGAGACGTGTCTGTTACTTGAACTCTGTGAAGCATTTATTTGGGCTGCAATTTCTGAGGCTGGTAACTCTAATGAACTAATCCTCTGCAGCAGAGGTAACTCTGGGTCTTCCATTCCTGTGGTGGTCCTCATGAGAGCCAGTCTCATCATAGCGCTTGATGGTTTTCGCAATTGCACTTGAATACACTTTCAAAGTTCTTGAAATGTTCCAGATTGACTGACCTTCATGTCTTAAAGTAATGATGGACTGTCGTTTCTCTTTGCTTATTTGAGCTATTCTTGCAGTAATATGGACTTGGTCGTTTACCAAAATGGATATCTTCTGTATATAAAATATATTTTGATTTGTTTTTGGTTACTACATGATTCCATATGTGTTATTACATAGTTTGATGTCTTCACTATTATTCTACAATGTAGATGAAAAGTACAAATAAAGAAAAACCCTTGAATGAGTAGGTGTTCTAAAACTTTTGACCAGTAGTGTATATATTTACACAAATTCCTTAAAGTATTTTTTTAGATTGCAAATATTACTGACTCCACTACAACAAAAAATACTTCAATACATGTTATTTTGTCCTTGAAACATTTCATTGAAATACTGTGAGGGCTGTATATTCTTTAGGTTAGGTTTTACTTCATGTGTTCGCTCCAGTGTGCTGGTAAGGGCACAGATGACAGACAGGTAGGATTCCAGTTGAGGTGGTTTAATAACACTGAAGATGCACAGGGCACGGACAGCACCGCACAGTGTATGTAGTATGGACGTATGGATGGGCTAAGGCACGTATTGGTCTGGCAACTTGCTTCAACCAAAGTGTGTGTGTGTGTGTGTATGTGTGTGTGTGTGTGTGTGTGTGTGTGTGTGTGTGTGTGTGTGTGTGTGTGTGTGTGTGTGTGTGTGTGTGTGTGTGTGTGTGTGTGTGTGTGTGTGTGTGTGTGTGTCTGCAAGTAAAGAGATAAATAAAGATACAATTGTGAATGACAGAATACAATCTCCAATTCACATATCTTATAAACAATATGCATGGCTATAACATGACTATGGTGACTTAATGCTATACAGGACCATACAGCGCAGTACTATGTGACTGTGACTGCACTCATTTGAGATCAAAGGGGTGCTGCCGCACGTGTACTACAAAGCACAGCACCATCATCTTCAGTGAAGGGCTACAACTGCACAATGAACTTGCACAATGTAATACCCATATAATAATTACAGGGCATACAAACAATGCACCAGGGGATATGATCCTTTACAAATACAGGGTTAAATGTCCGGAATGATCTGACAACTATAACAGAACTAGCCAGCTCACAATAGCTAGCTCGCAGAATTACATTATGGTCGCAGAGTGCATCTTCAGACATAAACACCTGAAAGATATGAAATATGTACTTACATATCAACAAGGACACTCACTGGCCTTGGCTAACACAATGAAACTAAGTGTTGGGAAACACAAGGACGGCTGGAACTTTCGCTCAGTTGACATCTCTCGAGCTGATTTTCTCCTCTGAGCTGGAGATCGCCCAGCATGCTCTGCTCCACTTCATCGGTGGGCAGAACTACAGCTCTGATATGATAAACTAACATTACTGATATGATTAACTACAAATACTTCACAGCCTTTTGTTCAAATAGTGTAGAATCCAATGTCTTCCTATGGAGGACTGATCCTACTGGGGAGTGCCCATGGGGCCCAGGAGCGGTAAATTAAGGGCCTAGGTAATCACCCTGGCTCCCCGCTCTGCTAGTGATGGAGAGCACCCAGCACATTTAATACCCAATACAGGTTATATAACACCATACACCCCACACAGGCCTGCCACCCAACACCACAAGCCATACAACCAGAGATGGGCAGTACTTCTGTTACAGTACATGTACTTATTTAATTACTTTTTAATCACGTTTGAGTATATTCTAATTTCTGCTTTACTGGCCTGAACTACAATCCAATGCATTTTGTAACACGATACTGTCGAGAACTGTAATTAGTGTTTTCAAAATATAAAATACTTTTCTATACCACTTTTTATAGCAGTTCACAATTTCGTGGCCCCCCTATCACCCAAAATTTGCGGCATTGGTATCTGAACTTTGATGGGACTATAGTGTGATAAGAATGTCTGCTAAATGATCGAAAAATATCAAATACATTTTTTAAATGAACACTTGCAAAGCTCACTAGCTTTTATCCACGGCACCCCCTTTACAGTGCACGTGTGGATGTCAGGACTAAACGGATCAGTTATACACAGAGAGAGTTTGAGAGGTGACAGGAGTTTTTTATTTTTTATTTCACCTTTATTTAACTAGGCAAGTCAGTTAAGAACAAATTCTTATTTACAATAACGGCCTACAGAGCTGGGCCAATTGTGCACTGCCTTATGGGACTCCCAATCACGGCCGTTTGTGGTACAGCCAGGAATTGAACCAGGGTCTGTAGTGATGCCTCTAGCACTGAAATGCAGTGCCTTGTACCGCTGCACCACTCGTGATGTCTTCTATACACACAATTAGATGGACTAAAGACATCTCTCTCGCACACGCATGCAATCACACAAACACACACACACACACACACACACACACACACACACACGGAAGTGACAAGGGGACCTCGGGTCAGCGAGCCTCCCAACAGAGGTCAGACTGATTGTTCTGACTCACGCTAATCCACTCATCACTGATTTTATCCCCGGTTCTTAGTCAGTAGAACACATAGTCAGTAGAACACACAGCTACTATACTGAACAAAAACATCAACTCAACATGCAACAGTTTCAACTATTTTACTGAGTTACGTTGATATAAGGAAATCAGTCAATTGAAATAAATTCATTAGGCCCTAATCTTTACCTTTTTGTGCTATAGGGTACATTTCTGGGATCTTTTATTTTAGCTCATGAAACATGGGACCAACACTTTACATGTTACGTTTAGATTTTTGTTCAGTATAGAACACACTCATCCTGGCTATGTCTCAATACACAGAGATGTTATTTTCCCTCCCATCTGACCTCACTCCACTTCATTGATTTGATAGGCTTCAATTATGTCAATCTATGGTCTGGATAGATGAGAGAAGTACATTGGAAACTAGATGGAGCTGGTTATCCTCTCATCTCAGTCAGATTAGCCAAAATGACAGAAGGGGAGGGGACACATTTTTGGAAATGAAATGCAGCCAGCTAGTGTCCCCATGTGACATGTCACACCTGTCTCAGTCTCAGTGCAGTAGCCAGACAGATGTGGCACCATTTCTACATTTGTGCTCTTTTTCTATTGAAGTGTTCCCAATGTGGCAGCATTCTCTACTGCGATCTGATTATCATCAGTCACATATCAGACAGGCTCGGCTTTGAGTCCAGCCACCTAGCTTTTATCTTTGATCAGATAGCCCAACTCTGTCTCTTTCTCTCTCTGTCACTCTCTTTCTCTATCTCTCATCTGTCTCTGCTTTGGGTCGAGCCACCAGGCTTTTATATTTTATCTACAGAGACTTCACCTGTCCTGAACTATATCTTACCAGACACTCCATCACACTCTGCCCCTCTGTCCCCATCTCTCATCTTTCCCTGTCTTTCTCAGTCCCCCTCTTTTTCTCTCCCTCTAACACTCTGCCTGTCTGTCTCGTTCTCTTTCTCTCTCTCTCCCTCTCAATTCCCTCTCCTGATTAGGCAAAATTAGCCACCACCCCTTTTAAAATATTTTGCCCTTCCATTTTTTTAATCACATCTAAACACATCAATATACTTTTCTTATTACATTGAGTCTGTATTAAATTCAGCCTTTTACCAGGGAAAAAACCAATGCGACATCCATCATGTGAAATATTATAAGAGCTCAAATTAATTTAGTTTGGATTACCTGGCCTGTCAGAATCCAACAAGGTGTCCCTGGGCATTGCCAGCCAAGACTGAGTATATCTTCACACCCCAGACCACCTTGTCCATCACTCCTCACTCAGGTTTCCCTTTCATTCTCGAATTATGGTAGGTAGAAGTGACCTTCCTATTCAAACCAATAGAGATAAAGGCTAATTGAGAATGCATTGTATACATGAGATAGATGGATACATTATCTATTGACTTGTCTAATCCAGGGTGACTTGGCTCCGTCAGAGCTGTGTGATGTGATGTTGGAATCAGGGAAGGAGCTGTGTGTCTTTCTGAAGCGTGAGACGGTAAGTGGGGTGACACACACTCCTCTGTGACCTTGCTGAGGGATATGAAGACAACACACTGTGATTGGAAGCAATTTGAAATCGCTACCAAGCGACGAAGGAGGGACACACACACACACAACAACACTGTAAGATTCATTCAAATCAAATGTTATTTGTCAAATGCTTCGTTAACAAGAAGTGTGGACGAACAGTGAAATGCTTACTTACTGGCCCTTCCCAACAATGCAGAGAGAAAGAACATTGAGAATAATAGAAAAGTAAAACACATAAAGTAATAATAGATACACAAGTAACGATGACTTGGCTATATACAAGGGGTACCAATACCGAGTCGATGTGTAGGGATACGAGGTCATTTACGTAGATATGTAAATATATCTAGCAGCAGAAAAGGATCAATGCAGAAAATGAAATAGTTAACCAAATAGCTATCCGGACTAACTCTTTAGCAGTCTTATGGCTATGGGTAGAAGCTGTTCAGGGTCCTGTTGGTTCCAGACTTAGTGCTTCGGTACCGCTTGATGTGCGTTAGCAAAGAGGACAGTGTATGACTTGGGTGGCTGGAGTCTTTGACCATTTTTAGGGCCTTCCTCTGACACCGCCTGGTATAGAGTAGAGGTCGACCGATTAATCGGAATGGCCAATTAATTCGAGCCGATTTCAAGTTTTCATAACAATCGGTAATCGGTATTTTTGGACACCTTTATTTAACTAGGCAAGTCAGTTAAGAACACATTCTTTTTTTCAATGACGGCCTAGGAACGGTGGGTTAACTGCCTTGTTCAGGGGCAGAACGACAGATTTTTACCTTGTCAGCTCAGGGATTTGTTTTTGCAACCTTCCGGTTACTAGTCCAACGCTCTAACCATTGCACTCCACAAGGAGTCTGTGTGGCAGGCTGACTATCTGTTATGCGAGGGCAGCAAGAAGCCAAGGTAAGTTACTAGCTAGCATTAAACTTATCTTATAAAAAACAATCAATCTTAACATAATCACTAGTTAACTACACATGGTTGATGATATTACTAGTTTATCTAGCGTGTCCTGCGTTGCATATAATCGATGCGCCTACTTTGACAAACGGTGATGATTTAACAAGCGCATTTGCGAAAAAAGCACTGTCGTTGCACCAATGTACCTAACCATAAACATCAATACCTTTCTTTAAAATCAATACACAAGTATATATTTTGAAACCTGCATATTTAGTTAATATTGCCTGCTAACATGAATTTCTTATAATTAGGGAAATTGTGTAACTTCTCTTGCGTTCCGTGCAAGCAGTCAGGGTATATGCAGCAGTTTGGGCTGCCTGGCTCATTGCGAACTGTGTGAAGTCCATTTATTCCTAACAAAGGCCGTAATTAATTTGCCAGAATTGTACATAATTATGACATAACATTGAAGGTTGTACAATGTAACAGCATTATTTAGACTTAGGGATGCCATCCGTTAGATAAAATACGTAACGGTTCCGTATTTCACTGAACGAATAAACGTTTTGTTTTCGAAATGATAGTTTCCAGATTCGACCATTTTAATGACCAAAGGCTCGTATTTCTGTGTGTTATAATGAAGTCTATGATTTGATAGAGCAGTCTGACTGAACGATGGTAGGCAGCAGCAGGCTCGTAAGCATTCATTCAAACAGCACTTTCTATTGCGCTGTTTATGACTTCAAGCCTATCATCTCCCGAGATTAGGCTGGTGTAACCGATGTGAAATGGCTAGCTAGTTAGCGGGGTGCGCGCTAATAGCGTTTCAAACGTCACTCGCTCAGACTTGGAGTAGTTGTTCCCCTTACTCTGCATGGGTAACGCTGCTTCGAGGGTGGCTGTTGTCGATGTGTTCCTGGTTCGAGCCCAGGTAGGGGCGAGGAGAGGGACGGAAGCTATACTGTTACACTGGCAATACTAAAGTGCCTATAAGAACATCTAATAGTCAAAGGTATATGAAATACAAATCGTATAGAGAGAAATAGTCCTATAATAACTACAACCTAAAACTTCTTACCTGGGAATATTGAAGACTCATGTTTAAAGGAACCACCAGCTTTCATATGTTCTCATGTTCTGAGCAAGGAACTTAAACGTTAGCTTTTTTACATGGCACATATTGCACTTTTACTTTCTTCTCCAACACTTTGTTTTTACATTATTTAAACCAAATTGAACCCATTTCATTATTTATTTGAGGCTAAATAGATTTTATTGATGTATTATATTAAGTTACAATAAGTGTTCATTCAGTATTGTTGTAATTGTCATTATTACAAAGAAAAGAAAAAGAAATAATCGGTAGCGGTATCGGCGTTGAAAAATCATAATCGTTCGATTTCTAGTATAGAGGTCCTGGATGGCAGGGAGCTTGACCCGAGTGATGTACTGGGCTGTACGCACTACCCTCTGTAGCGCCTTGCGGCCGGATGCCAAGCAGTTGCCATACCGAGTGGTGATGCAGCCAGTTAACATGCTCTCAATGGTACAGCTGTATAACTTTTGAGGATCTGAGGGCCCATGCCAAATCTTTTCAGCTTCCTGAGGGTGAAGAGGCATTGTCGTGCCCTCTTCACAACTGTGTTGGTGTGTTTGGACCCTGATAGATCCTTAGTGATGTGGAAACCAAGGAATTTGAAGCTCTCGACCCGCTCCACTTCAGCCCGGTCGATGTGAATGGAGGTGTGCTCAGCACTCTGTTTCCTGTATTCCACGATCAGTTCCTTTGACTTCCTGATGTTGAGCGAGAGGTTGTTGTCCTGGAACCGTACTGCCAGGTCTCTGACCTCCTCTCTATAGGCTGTCTCA
The DNA here is from genome assembly GCF_016432855.1 of Salvelinus namaycush. NCBI lineage: Eukaryota > Metazoa > Chordata > Actinopteri > Salmoniformes > Salmonidae > Salvelinus > Salvelinus namaycush. The sequence goes on along the minus strand of NC_052341.1, from coordinate 22,275,162 downwards.
TCGCCATCGTTGATCAGGCCTACCACCATTGTGTCATCTGCTAACTTAATGATGGTGTTGAAGTCGTGCATGGCCACGCAGTTGTGGGTGAACAGGGTGTACAAGAGGGTGACTAAGCACACACCCCTGAGGAGTCCTGGTGTTGAGGGTCAGCGCGGTGGATGTGTTGTTGCCTACCCTCACCACCAGGGAGTGGCCCGTCAGGAAGTCCAAGATCCAGTTGCAGAGGGAGGTGTTCAGTCCCAGGGTCCTTAGCTTAGTGATGAGCTTGGAAAGCACTATGGTGTTGAATACTGAGCTGTAGTCAATGAACAGCATTCTAAAGTTGGTGTTCCTTTTGTCTAAGTGGGAAAGATCCGTGTGGAGTGCAATAGAGAATGTGTCATCTGTGGATCTGTTGGGGCGGTGTGCGAATTGGAGTGGGTCCAGGATGTCTGGGATGATGGTGTTGATGTGAGCCATGAACAGCCGTTCAAAGCATTTCATGGCTACAGATGTGAGTGCTGTGGGACGATAGTCATTTAGACAGGTTACCTTGGCGTTCTTGGGCACTGGAACTATGGTGGTCTGCTTGAATCACGTAGGTATTACAAACTGGGTGTGTAAGTGAAGACACTTGCCAGTTGGTCAGCGCATGCTCTGAGTACATATCCTGGTAGTCTGTCCCTGCGGCCTTGTGAATGTTAACCCACTTAAAGGTCTTACTATGGAGAGTATGATCACACAGTCGTCTGGAACAGCTGGTGCTCTCACGCATGGTTCAGTGTTGCTTGCCTCGAAGCGAGCATAGAAGGCATTTAGCTCATCTAGTAGGCTCGCATCACTGGGCAGCTCACAGCTTTTTCCTTTTGTAATCTGTGATAGTTTGCAGGCACTGCCACATCTGACGAGTGTCAGAACTGGTGTAATAGGATTCGATCTTAGTTCTGTATTGACGCTTTGCCTGTTTGATGGATTTCTTATAAGCATCCCGGTTAGTGTCCTGCTCCTTGAAAGCGGCAGCTCTAGCTTTTAGCTCAGTGTGGATGTTACCTGTAATCCATGGCTTTTGGTTGGGATATGTATGGACAGTCACTGTGGGGACGACGTCATCCATGTACTTATTAATGAAGTAGGTGACTGATGTGGTAAACTCCTTAGTGCCATTGGAAGAGTCCCGGAACACATTCCAATCTATGCTAGTGAAACAGTCCTGTAGCTTAGCATCCGCTTCATTGGACCACTTCCGTATTGAGCGTGTCACTGGTACTTCCTGTTTGAGCTTCTGCTTGTAAGCAGGAATCAGGAGGACAGAGTTATGGTCAGATTTGGCAAATGGAGGGCGAGGGAGAGCTTTGTATGCACCTCTGTGTGTGCAGTAAAGGTGATCTAGAGTTGTTTTGCCTCTCGTTGTACAGAAGACATGCTGGTAGAAATTAGGTAAGATGGATTTCAGTTTTCCTGCATTAAAATCACTGGCCACTAGGAGCGCTGCCTCGATGAGCATTTAACTTGTTCGTTTATGGCCCTATACAGCTCGTTGAGTGCCTACTTGGTGTCAGCATCGGTTTGGAGTGTGTAAATAGACACCTACGAAAATATAGATGAAAACTCTCTTGGTAAATAGTATGGTCTACAGCTTATCATGAAGTATTCTAACTCAGGGGAGCAGAACCTTGAGACTTCCTTAATATTAGAGATCGCGCACCTGCTGTTGTTAACAAAGAGACACACACCACTCCCCTTGAGCTTACGTGATGTTGACAGACTGTCCTGCCAATGCATAGAAAAACTAGCTAGTTGTATATTATTCATTACCTTGTTCAGACAAGTTTCAGAGAAACATATTATATTACAGTTTTTAGGTCCCATTAACATGATAGTCTCGAACTGAGCTCGTTTACTTTGTTCTCTAGTCATTGTACATTCGCCAAAAGAACAGAGGTTAGAGGTGGTTTATTTAAATTTATTCAAAGCCACAGTTTCATCAGGGAGCCAGCACGTCGGCCTCTATATCGCCGTCTCCTTCTCTTCTGAGTGTCAGCGATTGTGGCCAGGTCCGCAGTGAGCAGTATATCCTGCACCGCCGACCCGTTGGAGTTGAAATCTTCATCCAAATCGAGGTTAGTGATCGTTGTTCTAATGTGCAGAAGCTCTTTTCGGTCATAGGAAATTATGGCGGAAGCATTATGTACAAAAAAATTCAGATCTGCGCAGAAAAACAGTGAAAATAGCTGAATTGGTCAAGATCCTGTAATACAGCTGCTATACATTCCATACCATCCTTATTCTCATTACTAAGTTTCAAGTTGTATTTGTTACATGCACAAGTACAATGAAATGCTTAACTTGCAAGCCTTGCCTAACAGTGCAGTATTCAATATAAAAAACTATAACAAATAAGAAAAGAAAATAACTATCAAAATAAGAAAAAAGAGAGGACCATATTATACATCGAAGACATCAAGTCACACAAAAAAATCAGAATAAAGACACCATTTTTATTGAACCTCCAGTTGCATTTGAAGAGTGGCTGAAAATATTTAGCATATCCAGAACCTTGTATTGACTGTCACTGCAGGGTAGATGTAGTATACCTTGTTACTGTTAATGATCAGCAACCTTCATGAAAATCTCAAGGAACAATTTCTTCAGTGAAGTAGTGGGGCCTCTGGAGCTGAATGAGAAGGGGTTTTCCCTGTAATATAAAGCTTCTCTGCCTTCATGTGCTGACTGGTGTGTTTCAGCCCCATTCTGAGTGAGAAACAGCCTATATAGAGCTGTGGTTGTGCTGACGAATACCAGTCCTAGACACTGGGAATACTGTTGAGTGGGACAGAACTAAAGCCTATAAGATTGGCAAGGTGATATGTCTATAATTTCAAAAGTGTGAAAGCATTCTTGACGGTCCTGATAACTCACATCACTCACCCGGGTCGACAGGAAAGTCTTTTTGGAGGCTTGATGATACATCTCAATCTGTCAGTCAGATTGTATCTTTTATGGGTAATTTTACTACTTCATTTGCCAACAAGTGCTTAACGTCAGCCCATGACTAAAATTCTCAAAAAAGCCAAGGAAACAGTGGAAAGAAAAAAAACACCAGGAAGGAAGAAACCTTGGGAGGAACCTAACTGAATTTCTGATTGACCTGGGTGCGACCGTCCACCTATAACATTATCGCTATCTTCCACAGAGGTAAATACAGACTGTAGGGATGTCATTTGGGCAACCAGTTAATATTCTTTGGAAAAAGTGTGACATTTTAATTTCTGAGTCACGAGTCAGAGATCAGAGACTGAAGTTTGAGTGATGGAGTGTATCAGAGAGAGAGAGAGAGAGAAAGCTGGGTTCAGAGAGAGAGAGGGGGAAAGAAAGCTGGGTTCAGAGAGGGGGAAAGAAAGAAAGTGCTTTACAGAACAGGTGGAGGAGAGGAGCAGAAAACCGTCTGCTCTGTATGGTGACACAGTTTACTAAGTTTGAAATATTTAAGCTACCAAAATTTCAACAAGTTTGAAACTGTTTCCACAAAATAATAAGCCTTGGATATGCATCAGTAATTCCGCTCAAAACAGTCCATAAAATATTAATTGCTTGTTTACCTCTGGTTGCATTCTTACCAACCCTGTCCTAATGGCCTTAGCAGCTGATTAAAACCAATTGTTTTTGTGACAACACAAGCACACTATAAATCCAAGTGGTCCGCTCTCAATACAACTATACCTTTATTTGCAATTCCAATTAGGTTCGAGTCTTCGTTATTCTCTTTTCATCAACTCCCAAACTCCCAAGAGGGAGACCAGCAGGCTGTATTTAATTGAATTAGCTGAACATGGAGGAGTGGTTTGGAATGACACAGTGCTCCCCAGGCTGCTAGGCCATACAGATGTAGGATCCCACTTGTCAAAAACTGGTTGAATCAATGTTGTTACATGTCATGTCAACCAAAAAATACAATGTCATGACGTTGAATCAATGTGGAAAACTGATTGGATTTGAAAAAAGTAATGAACGTAAGGGGATTTTGTATTTATTTCACACAACTTTTAATCTAAATCCAATAACATTGTACCCAGACTATTTGCATTGTGTGCCCCCCCAACCTCTCTTTTTACGCTGCTGCTACTCTCGGTTTATCATATATGCATAGTCACTTTAACTATACATTCATGTACATACTACCTCAATTGGGCCGACCAACCAGTGCTCCCACACATTGGCTAACTGGGCTATCTGCATTGTGTTCCGCCACCCACCACCACCTCTTTACGCTACTGCTACTCTCTGTTCATCATATATGCATAGTCACTTTACCCATATCTACATGTACATACTACCTCAATCAGCCTGACTAACGGGTGTCTGTATGTAGCCTCGCTACTTTTATAGCCTCGCTACTGTATATAGCCTGTCTTTTTATTGTTGTTTTATTTCTTTACTTACCTATTGTTCACCTAATACCTTTTTTGCACTATTGTTTAGAGCCTGTAAGTAAGCATTTCACTGTAAGATCTACACCTGTTGTATTCTGCGCATGTGACAAATAAACTTTGATTTGAAGGCCCCAAAAATTGTCAAAGACTCCAGCCACCCTAGTCATAGACTGTTCCCGCTGCTACCAAACGGCAAGCGGTACCGGAGCGCTAAGTCTTGGTCCAAGAGGCTTCTAAACAGCTTCTAACCTCAAGCCATAAGACTCCTGAACATCTAATCAAATGGCTACCCAGACTATTTGCATTGCCCCCACCTCTTTTATGCTGCTGCTACTCTCTGTTATTATCTATGCATAGTCACTTTAATAACTCTACCTACATGTACATATTACCTCGACTAACCGGTGCCCCCACACATTGACTCTGTACTGGTACTCCCTGTATATACAGTAGCTGCACTATTGTTATTGTACTGCTGCTCTTTAATTATTTGTTATTTTATTTCTTATTTTTTTGGTATTTTTCTTAAAACTGCATTGTTGGTGAAGGGCTTGTAAGTAAGCATTTCACTGTAAGGTCTACATCTGTTGTATTTGGCGCATGTGACAAATACAATTTGATTTGATTTGGCATGCCACTGGCTTTGAGTAAAGCCAGTGTGTCTATGTATCCGGATGACTCAACACCATAGACGTCAGCTACTACAGCTGGAATGACTGCAACACTTAACAAATAGCTGCAGTTAGTTTCAGACTGGGTGGCAAGGAGTAAGTTACAAATACATGTATATTATAGGTCTTATATTGTTCCTAGAATAAATCTGATGCATTTTACATTTATCAATCTCATCACATTATCCCTATATACGTTATCCCGGTCACGTTCAGCATTGTTCACTCAACATTATCCCTGTGTGATATGCAGCAGCTGTAGCCCATGTGTTGACTTTGATACAGGACCTCTGAGGTGACCTTTTTTCTATAACACCCAGATGAGATTTTACCTTCAAATTCTGTGGCTGTCCTGGCATTGCGATTACAGGCCTATCTGCTGTGTAATTGTGGAGTCTATTCTGCCACCTGTGACTCGACTCCTTTTAACCTGCAAAGAAAGGGAGCTTTGAAAACGTTAACAAATACGTTTTCCTTTCAAAGATCAGTTTGACAAGAAAGAACAGGGCCAGGAGGTTGATATAGGGGTGGCTTAGATTGCATATTAACCTAGTTTTCCAATTTTGATGTATGGATTATTATAAACCTAATCTTATACAATAAAGATGTTTCCTTGGTGTCATTATCTGCGATGACTGGGTAACCTGTAATTCGTGATTATAAAGCACTTTGGGGGAATTGCTATTTCCCTTTTTTTTTTACCCTCAACATCACTTGGCAATCATATTTTAGGTTTCTCATAATCAGAGCATTTCTGACATTTGCAATTATACCAGACACTTTGCCTCAAGGTAACATCTCCACACAATATGTGTGAGATGTCAGACACTGATAAACACAATTATTCACAGTGCCGTTCTCCCTTTCATCTCACTATCCTCTGAGGCTGTGGCGGAGAGGTAACTACGGCGTGTTTCGAGATTGATTAATGATGCAGTCTGGGTAATGGTGTCCTATGAGCTTGGGCTGTAATGACTTCTCTCAACTTTGTGTGTGTGTGTGTGTGTGTGTGTGTGTGTGTGTGTGTGTGTGTGTGTGTGTGTGTGTGTGTGTGTGTGTGTGTGTGTGTGTGTAATGAGTGGCTCGGAGGAAGAGAGCATAGAACGTCTCTATTAATGGTGGAGTTAACGAATCAATGATGCACTCTGGACATTATTGCATTTCATAAATCACGGCATGGTAGGGAGGCTGTTACTCAGCCTTGATTGGTTTATTAGAGCGGGACAGGAGAGTGGCTGTCTGACATTCAGGTGGGACTGATGAATGGACGACTGACTGGCTGACTGATGGATGGACAGATGGATGGAATGACTGACTGACTGACTGGCAGCTGCTAAAGGCGCCTCCGAACGCACACTCATACACTATAAAAAGCCAACTTAACCAATTGCTTAGTCAGTGTTACTCTGTGAATTGGGTGGACTTCAGAAGGAGACGACATTGAGCTAATGTGTGGACGTTTGTTAACTCAACAAACTTTGCTCACAGTAAGCTGGATGTATAAACACTTGTTGAGTCAAATTACAAATGACATGATTGCCTTTGGAAGGCAACACCGTCTGTTGGTTCAGCTACACTGAACAAAAATATAAATGCAACATGCTAAAATGTCAACGATTTTACCTGTATTACAGTTCATAAAAGGAAATCAATAAATTGAAATACATTCTTTTGGCCGTAATCTATGGATTTCACATGACTGGGCAGGGGCGCAGCCATAGGCCCACCCACTGGGGAGCCAGGCCCAGCCAATCAGAATTCGTTTTTACCCCACAAAAGGACAGAAATACTCCTCAGTTTCATCAGCTGTCCGGATGGCTGGTCTCAGACGCAGGTGAAGAAGCCGGATACCGAGGTCCTGGGCTGGCGTGGTTACACGTGGTCTGGGGTTGTGAGGCCGGTTGGACGTACTTTAAAATACTCTAAAATGACATTGGGGGCGGTTTATAATAGAGAAATTAACATTACATTCTCTGGCAACAGCTCAGGTGGACCTGCAGTCAGCATGCCAATTGCACGCTCCCTCGAGACATTTGTGACATTGTGTTGTGTGACAAAACGGCACATTTTTAGAGTGGCCTTTCATTTTCCCCAGCACAAAGTGTACCTGTGTAATGATCATGCTGTTTAATCAGCTTCTTGATATGCCACACCTGTAAGGTGGATGGATTGTCTTGGCAAAGGAGAAATGCTCGCCAACAGGGATAAACAAATTTGTGTACAAAATATGAGAGAAATAAGCTTTTTGTGCATATGGAAATTTTTTGCGATCTTTTATTTCAGCTCATGAAACAAGGGACCAACACTTTACTGTACATGTTGCATTTATATTTTTGTTCAGTATATATGCCTAAATGTTGAGCAAACTCACAATCCTATTGCAGCTGGTTACCTTGCAATTGTACTGTGTGAGCTGAATTTGAATAAGCTTGTTGTATTAAATTATAAATATACCGTATGTTTGCTCAAAACCACACCCCACATTATCATCAGGGATCTAGTGGAGGGTAAATGCATGTAAATGTTGTCTATGTACCTTTTTATTTGTGAAATAGCGTTTACTCACCTTTTTATTTGGTTAATTATTCTTTACCCACTTATTATTGCGCTCCTAGCGTTGATCAACGCTCAGAACTCTAATATTCTTGATGTGAGTTATAAATGAGCCTGCCACTTCGAACAAGTGGAATCATGGTTCAGGTATGCTTGTTATGGTCGCCTGCTCCCCCCAGACTTGCCGTGTTAGCAGCGCATTCATTTACGACTCACCGCACAGGCCGACGTGAAACTAATTACCTCAGCCCAGACCAACGCTGGCAAGTGGCAGAGAAAGAACATTGCTGACAGTGGCCTTGTGAGATGACGAACATAAGGGCTCAGACACACCAATAGCGTTTCCTGGCCAAGAGTACTTAGCACCTCCGAACATAATTTGCTCACCGAGTGCGCATCAATTTGACATGTAGAATTGAGTGAAATGTTGGTAGTCAGATGTCTACAGTGGGTGGTCCCTAAAACTCAGCTCGAATAAGGATCGGCAGGCAAACGTTAGAACCACATTTCGCTTGAACCACTATTTTTTTTATGTCCCTCAACTCCTGCTGTGTCAGACATCCCCTAAACTAAAAAAACAAAATCTCTGATAACTGGTAAATAGTGGACAAAAGGAGCCTAACGTTACTCCATATTGTCCAAGGAGCTTACATATTCTGTTTAGAGGTGAATTGGCTCTGGCAGCCAAAAACTCCATCTAAACGTGAATCGATTCTCAATTGCGGTGCGGTTCTAGAAACAGATTAGTAGTACAGTGGTTCCCAAACTTGGGGTCAGAGACCCATGTGGGGTCCCTGAAATTTAAATAGTCCCATGAGAGAATCTGTAATCTTATCAAACACATGAATAACTTGTTTCTCTTTATATGGGTATAGAAGACAACATTTTAGAATCAACTAGGGCCTTTTACACTGATGCACTAGCAGTTTACAATACATCATTAAAGGGATACTTCTGGATTTTGGCAACAAAGCCCTTTATCTACTTCCCCAGAGTCTATTCTTCTTTACAATGAAAGTGATTTTTTTTTTTAAAGAAGAAAATATGTGTCACCTGAAGAGGGGGGGGGCTTTGGTGATGGATGGGTTAATAAAAACTATTTAAAAATATATAATTACATAATATTGTGACTCCAAAATGACACAATAAATGATTAACCATGAATTTATATTGAGAACAAATTAACAAAACAAACAGAAAATGCATCCAACAAATTTGTAGAGCCACAAGCTTGATGTAGTCATTGCGAGTTATGAATATGGGACAAAATACTTTTACTACTTTAATACACAGTGAATTTGTCCCAATACTTTTGGTCCCCTAAAATGGGGGAACAATCAAACAATACAGTTCTTTAAAAAATTGGTTTGATACATTCACCTCTTGTCACGTTCGCTGGAATAACTATCGGACTAAGGCGCAGCGGATGTTGAGTTCCACATAATTTAATGATAAAGTGAAACTTAGCAAAGACAAAAACAAATAAACTAACAACGAACCGTGACTACAGATGTGCTACGTGCACTAACTCAAAACAAAATCCCATAAAACACAGGTGGAAAAAATGCTACTTAAATATGATCCCCAATTAGAGACAACGATAACCAGCTGCCTCTAATTGGGAAACATATAAAGCACACCAACCTAGAAATATGAAAACTAGAATACTCACATAGAAATAATAGACTAGAATACAACATATACATACATATACTAAATCACCCCCTAGTCACGCCCTGACCTACTATACCATAGAGAAACAATGGTTCTCTATGGTCAGGGCGTGACACCTCTGAAGGTAAATCATGTACTTACATTCAGTAATCTTGCTCTGATTTGTCATCCTGAGGGTCCCAAAGATAAAATGTAGCATAGTTTTGTTTGATAAAATTCATTTTTATATTCAAATGTAGCAACTGGGTTCTACAGTTTGAACCCCTGCTGTCTCTGGACCCACACCCACCCCACCCGACCATCTAGATGTGTGAAGGTTAGTGTTTTTTCTGTAGGGAAGCTAAGTATCCATCATGTATGACATTCCTGGGAGTGTGTAAACTTACATTTTGTTTTACCATATCATCTTTGTATGTTCTCTATAGTTATGTACTTGGAAATGTATCAATTGACCAATTCGGCACATTTGGGCAGACAAATATTTTGCAGTATTGCAATGTTTCACTGAATCAGTCTAAAACTTTGTGCGCACACTGCTGCCATCTGGTGGCCAAAATCTAAATTGCGTCTAAACTCCTATATGATATTATCGCCTTTCTCTTGCATTTCAAAGATGGAACAAATAAAAAAATAGAAAACGCATGTTTTTTGGTTTGTATTATCTTATACCAGATCTAATGTGTTATATTCTCCTACATTCATTTCACATTTCCACTAACTTCAAAGTGTTCCCTTTCAAATGATATCAAGAATATGCATATCCTTGCTTCAGGTCTTAAGCTACATGCAGTTAGATTTGGTTATGTCATTTTAGGCGATAATTGAAAAAAAAAGGGTCCGATCTTTAAGAGGTTTAAATCGTTTTTCCCCCCCTCATCTATCTACACACAATACCCCATAATGATAAAGCAAAAACAGGATTTTAGACTTTTTTGCTCATTTATAAAAATGCAATATCCCATTTACATAAGTATTCAGGTTGTAGAAGTGTTTAGAAACATATTCTATTCTTATTTACAATAAAGGTGACTCCAAAATGACACAATCAATTATTTACCATTCATTTCTATTGGGCAGAAAAGAATCTGAACCCAAACAAACAGCAAACGCATATAAGTGAATTTGTTCCAATACTTTTGGTCCTCTAAAATGGGGTGCCTATGTACAAAAAATGCTGTAATTTCTAAACCGTTCACCCAATACAGACAAATACCCTCAAATTAAAGCTGAAAGTATGCACTTTCAGATCCAAACTGTCCTAATAATTACAGAGGGCTCTGTATCTACCCAAATGTTGAGCAAACTCCCAATCCTATTGCAGCTGGTTGTCTTACAACTGTACATGGAATAATTTTTATTTTTAAAATGTAGACAAAGAGAGACAGACACACACAGGAGCAGAAAGAGACAGACAGAAACAGAGACAGACACACACCCACAATCATACACACTATAACAAATAACCGTCCTCCATAAATGCCCTTTCCCAGCCTTGTAAATAGCTGGTCATTTCACCAAAGGAGGCACAGCATTAGAGCTCAGAGTCATTCGAGATCTGCCATCACCACAGAATGGCCAGATGATAAGAAGATGAAAAGATGGGAAAACGGAGGGGTGGTGATGATGAGAGGATGGAGTGGAGAAAACAGAGGTCAGTCACGACGGCCTGCTGAGAGGGAGAGCTTCAAACTCATGAGGCATGCAGTACACCCCGAGGCAGTACTCTCAACAGTCTAGACAGTAGTACTGTGTGTGTGTGTGTGTGTGTGTGTGTGTGTGTGTGTGTGTGTGTGTGTGTGTGTGTGTGTGTGTGTGTGTGTGTGTGTGTGTGTGTGTGTGTGTGTGTGTGTGTGTGTGTGTGTGTGTGTGTGTGTGTGTGTGTGTGTGTGTGTGTGTGTGTGTGTGTGTGTGTGTGTGTGTGTGTGTGTGTGCATTTTACTGGCAGAGTAATTATGTAAATAAATCCATGTGAAAAGAGAGTAGGATTAGTGGGCTTCCAGCATCTGGAAGGAGGGGTTAGGTTAAAAGCGGAAGTCAAATTTCAGTTGGACCTAATATTACTTTATTGCAATTCACCAATAAAGTAATATTAATCCTATTTTATCTTAAAAACAAAAAGAGAGACAGAGAAAAAATTGGAGGAGAGGGAGGGAGAGAAAGACATCATATATATATTATTTTTTACCGGAGACATATAGGTCTCAATCCTTCTCATCTCTTCTCATCTTTTTTCTAAGATTAAGTAAGATTAAGATTATTTTATTGGTCAATTGTACAAAAGGTCCAACTGAAATTTGACTTCCGCTTTTAACCCAACCCAACGCAAGGTACAGTATCAGTTAAAAGTTTGGACAGACATACTCATTCCAGGGTTTTTCTTGATTTTTTTATTATTTTATACATTGTAGAGTAATAGTGAAAACATCAAAACTATGAAATAACACATATGGAATCATATAGTAACCCAAAAAAAGTAGCCTCAAAGTAGCCACCCTTTACCTTGATGACAGCTTTGCACACAGCTTTGGCATTCTCTCAACCAGCTCCATGAGGTAGTCACCTGGAAAGCACTTCAATTAACAGGTGTGCCTTGATAATAGTTAATTTGTGAAATGTATTTCCTTCTTAATGCATTTGAGCCAATCAGTTGTGTTGTGACAAGGTTGGGCTGGTATACAGAAGATAGCCCTACTTGGTAAAAAAAAAAAAAAATCCATATTATGGCAAGAACAGCTCAAATAATCAAAGAGAAACAACAGTCCATCATTACTTTAAGACATGAAGGTCAGTCAACCCAGAACATTTCAAGAAACTTGTTTCTTCAAGTGCAGTCGCAAAACCCATCAAGCGCTATGATGAAACTGGCTCTCATGAGGACCGCCACAGGAAAGGAAGACCTAGAGTTACCTCTGCTACATAGGATAAGTTCATTATAGTTAACTGCACCTCAGATTGCAGCCCAAATAAATGCTTCACAGAGTTCAAGTAACAGACACGTCTCAACATCAACTGTTCAGAGGAGACTGTGTGAAGCAGGCCTTCATGGTTGAATTGCTGCAAAGAAACCACTACAAAACGACACCAATAGGAAGAAGAGACTTGCTTGGGCCAAGAAACACAAGCAACGGACATTAGACCGGTGGAAATCTGTCCTTTGGTTTGATGTGAGACGCAGAGTAGGTGAAATGTTGATCTCCGCATGTGTGGTTCCCACCGTGAAGCATGGTGGAGGAGGTGCTTTGCTGGTGACACTGTCGGTGATTTATTTAGAATTCAAGGCACACAACCAGCATGGCTACCACAGCATTCTGTAGCGATACGCCATCCCATCTGGTTTGCGCTTAGTGGGACTACCATTTGTTTTGCAAAAGGACAATGACCCAACACACCTCCATGCTGTGTATGGTCTATTTGACCAAGAAGGATAGTGATGTAGTGCTGCATCAGATGACCTGGCCTCCACAATCACCAGACCTCAACCCATTTGAGATGGTTTGGGATGAGTTGGACCGCAGAGTGAAGGAAAAGTAGCCAACAAGTGCTCAGCATATGTGGGAACTCCTTCAAGACTATTGGAAATGCATTCCAGGTGAGTACCTCATGAAGCTGGTTGAGAGAATGCCGAGAGTGTGTGAAGCTGTCATCAAGGAAAAGGGTGGCTACTTTGAAAAATCTAATGTTGTAAATTTATTTTGATTTGTTTAACACTTTTTTGGTTACTACATGTGTTATTTCATAGTTTTGATGTCTTCATCATTATTCTACAATGTAAAACATAATAAAAGTAAAGAAAAACCCTTGAATGTGTCCAAACTTTTGAATGGTACTCTATATATATATATTTATATCAGTGGAGGCTGCTGAGGGGAGGACAACATAATAATGGCTGGAACAAACCATGTGTTTGATGTACAGTCCATTCGGAAAGTATTCAGACCCCTTGACTTTTTCCACATTGTGTTACGTTACAGCCTTATTCTAAGTGGATTAAGGATCGGTGTCCCAACTGGAGGGCGCGCAATTCAAATAAATAATCATAAATATTATGGATTTTAAACATTTAAGTACATATAAGTGTCTTATATCAGCTGAAAACTTAAATCCTTGTTAGTCTAACTGCACTGTCCGATTTACAGTAGCTATTACAGCGAAAACATGCCATGCATTTGTTTGAGGACGGCGCCCCACATCCAAGTATTTTTCCATCGGCACAGGTTTCATACATTCACATATAACGAATAAATATTCACTTACTTTTTGAAAATCTTCCTCTGATTTGTCATCCAAAGGGTCCCAGCTATAACATGTAGTGTCGTTTTGTTAAATAAAATCCTACTTTATATCCCAAAAAGTCAGTTTAGTTGGCGCCATCGATTTGAGTAATACACTCGTTCAACTAGCAGATAAAAGAATCCGAAAGTCTACCCCTAACCTTTGTTTCAACTAGTCAAAATACGTTTCTATTTACTTACCCTAAAATGTAATCAAACTATAATATTTATTTCGGAAAGAAGTATGTTCAATAGGAAACCGATTTTAGCAGGTGCGTAATGTCTTCATGGCACGCGCAAATACGAATTTCCAAGACTGTGTCATTCTACTAAAACTGTTATTTCTTATTCGTTTTTGAAGTTACAAGCCCGAAACCTTGAACATAGACTGCAGACACCCTGTGGAAGCCATAGGAATTGCATCCAGGGAGCTAATTTTCAATATGACCTTTCTCTTGCATTTCTAAGAGGATGGTCTCCCCCCCCTTTTTTTTTTTTGCAAATGTAATAAAAATAAAAAACAGAAATAAAAGTATTCAGACCCTGCATCCTGTTTCCATTGATCATCCTTGAGATGTTTCTACAACTGTATTGGAGTACACCTGTGGTATATTCAAATGATTGGACATGATTTGGAAAGGCACACACCTGTCTATATAAGGTCCCACAGTTGACAGTGCATGTCAGAGCAAAAAGCAAGTAATGAGGTCGAAGGAATTGTCCGTAGAGCTCCGAGACAGGATTGTGTTGAGGCACAGATCTGGGGAAGGGTACCAAAAAATGTCTGCAACATTGAAGGTCCCCAAGAACAAAGTTGCCACCATCATTCTTAAATGGAAGAAGTTTGGAACCACAAAGAATCTACCTAGAGCTGGCCGCCCGGCCAAACTGAGCAAAAAGGCCATGGTCAGGGAGGTGACCAAGAACCAGATGGTCACTCTAACAGAGCTCCAGAGTTCCTTTGTGGAGATGGGAGAATCTTCCAGAAGGACAACCATCTCTGCAGCACTCCACCAATCAGGCCTTTATGGTAGAGTGGCCAGACGGAAGCCATTCCTCAGTAAAAAGCATGACAGCCTGCTTAGAGTTTGCTAAAAGGCACCTAAAGACTCTCAGACCATGAGAAACAAGAGTGAACTCTTTGGCCTGAATGCCAAGCGTCACGTCTGGAGGAAACCTGGTGGAGGCAGCATCATGCTGTGAGGATGTTTTTCGGCGGCAGGGACTGGGAGACTAGTCAGGATCGAGGGAAAGATGAAAATAGTACAGAGAGATCCTTGATGAAAACCTGCTCCAGAGCGCTCCGGACCTCAGGCTGGGGTGAAGGTTCACCTTCCAACAGGACAACGACCCTAAGCACACAGCCTAGAAAACGCAGAAGTGGCTTCGGGACAAGTTTCTGAATGTCCTTGAGTGGCTCAGCCAGAACCCAGACTTGAACGCAATCTATGGAGAGACCAGCAAATAGCTGACAGAGCTTGAGAGGATCTCAGGACTACCTGGCATGATGACTCCTTGCTGTGCCCAGTCCACCTGGCTGTGCTGCTGCTCCAGTTTCAATTGTTCTGCCTGTGGCTATGGAACCTTGCCTGTTCACCGGACGTGCTACCTGTTCCAGACCTGCTGTTTTCAACTCTCTAGAGACCGCAGGAGCGGTAGAGATACTCTTAATGATCGGCTATGAAAAGCCAACTGACATTTACTCCTGAGGTGCTGACTTGCTGCACCCTCGACAACTACTGTGATTATTATTATTTGACCATGCTGGTCATTTATGAACATTTGAACATCTTGGCCATGTTTTGTTATAATCTCCACCCGGCACAGCCAGAAGAGGACTGGCCACCCCTCATAGCCTGGTTCCTCTCTAGGTTTCTTCCTAGGTTTTGGCCTTTCTAGGGAGTTTTTCCTAGCCACCGTGCTTCTACACCTGCATTGCTTGCTGTTTGGGGTTTTAGGCTGGGTTTCTGTACAGCACTTTGAGATATCAGCTGATGTAAGAAGGGCTATATAAATACATTTGATTTGATCTGCAGAGAAGAATGAGAGAACCTCCCCAAATACAGGTTTGCCAAGCTTGTAGTGTCATCCCCAAGAAGACTCGAGGCTGTAATCGCTGCCAAAAGGTGCTTCAACAATGTACAGAGTAAAGGGTCTGAATACTTATGTAAATGTGAAATTTCATTTTTTTGTATTTTACAAATTGGCAAACGTTTCAAAAAATCTGTTTTTGCTTTGTCATTATGGGGTATTGTGTGTAGATTGATGAGGGGAAAAAACTATTTAATCAATTTTAGAATAAGGCTGTAAAGTAACAATGTGGAAAAAGTCTGAATACTTTCTGAATGCACTGTATTTGATACCATTCCACTAAGTCCGCTCCAGCCATTAACACGAGCCCGTCCTCCACAATTAATGTGCCACCTACCTCCTGTGATACAGTATATATACACATATGAAAGAGAGAGAGGACAAAAGAGAGCGAGAGAAGTGGGTGAAAAGGCTTGAATAAGTAAATCACTCGTTGACAGAATTTGCATATTTGCGTTGCATCCACATATACATTGAGAAAATAAAATCAGCAAAAAAACATCTTGACAGATTTGTTTCTATATTTATGGGGAAATCAGTCCCCCTTCTCAGAGAAGTGAATGATGTGAGTAATAAGCAATTAACTTGATGACCATGTTGATGTTTTATTACCCAAACATATGAAAATATGCTGTGCAATGCATTTATTTAAATCAATCTGAGCAAATCAAAGTTGACTACAGGCTCTATTCAATAAAGGCAAAGTTCTCGCGTTAGTGGAGACGTCATTCACGGTACACGCTGCATATGTCGGCTCAATCAGAAATTAACTTTACATTTCTATCACACAATCTGTAACGGTTCAGTGATACAGATTGAATAGAGCCGTGGATAATCAGGGTTGGGCTAAAACCATATTTCATTGCACCTGGGTCTATATATTTTCAAGGTACACCCTATTTAATATGGAAGCATGTGGAGACACTCAATATCACCATTACTGCAACTGTTATTGCTATTTAGCATATTGGTAGCAAATAACCGGTCCGCACTAAGATTGCACTAAAGAATTTGACATTGTCGAATGTTAACACACTCTCCCTAAGGATGACCATCCATTAGCATGTCACCACTGTAGACGAGCTAATATAATTATTGTACATATAGAACTGATTTATATAGGATCTTTGTGGATGAGCTCACATCATACATTCATGCATACATAAATCCAGCCCATACACAAGGGAACCTTGCTCTTCAAATCAACCTGCTGCAAGGCCATTGGGTGTTGGGTGGTGCGCTGCTTTGGTTTTATTGAGCCGAGTTTCCATTAGAAAAATGTGACGCCAGACATCTGACTGTCAACATTTTTATTTACCAGACATTTGAGAAATCTGTCGAACCCATATGATGAGGGCGTCCACCCACGGTGCTCAGAATGACACAAATCACATTTAGATGACGGTAATTCCAATTAAAAGGGAAAGTTCACACCAAAACAATTCTGTGCCGTTTATACAGCGCATTCAGAAAGTATTTAGACCCCTTAACGTTTTCCACATTTACGTTACGTTAAAGCCTTATTCTAAAATGCATTAAATAGTTTTTTTCAATCATTAATCTACACACAATACCGCATAATGACAAATTAAAAACTGTTTTTTAGAAATGTTTGCAAATGTATAAAAAAATACAAATGAAATATCACATTTACATAAGTATTCAGATCCGTTACTCAGTACTTTGTTGAAGAACCTTTGGCAGCGATAACAGCCTCGAGTCTTCTTAGGTATGACACTACAAGCTCGGCACACCTGTATTTGGGGAGTTTCTCCCATTCTTCTCAGCAGATCCTCTCAAGCTCCGTCAGGTTGGATGGGGAGCGTTGCTGCACAGCTATTTTCAGGTCTCTCCATAGATGGTCGATCGGGTTCAAGTCCGGGCTCTGGCTGGACCACTCAAGGACATTCAGAGACTGGTCCCGAAGCCACTCCTGCGTTGTCATAGCTGTGTGCTTAGGGTCGTTGTCCTGGTGGAAAGTGAACCTTTGCCTCAGTCTGAGGTCCTGAGCGCTCTGTAGCAGGTTTTCATTAAGGATCTCTCTGTACTTTGCTCCGTTCATCTTTCCCTCGATCCTGACTAGTCTAGCAGTCCCTGCCGCTGAAAAACATCCCCACAGCATGACGCTGCCACCACCATGCTTCACCGTAGGGATAGTGCCAGGTTTCCTCCAGACGTGATGTTTGGGTTCAGGCCAAAAAGTTCAATCTTGGTTTCATCAGACCAGAGAATCTTGTTTCTCATGGTCTGAGAGTCTTTTACGTGCCTTTTGGCAAACTCCAAGTGGGCAGTCATGTGCCTTTTACTGAGAAGTGGCTTCTGTCTGGCCACTTATCATAAAGGCCTGGTGGGGGAGTGCTGCAGAGATGGTTGTCCTTCTGGAAGATTCTCCCATCTCTACAAAGGAACTCTGGAGCTCTGTCAGAGTGAGCATTGGGTTCTTGGTCACCTCCCTGAATAAGGCCCTTCTCCCCCGATTGCTCAGTTTGGCCGAGCGTAAGTGTTTTGGCTAATATTACTCACAGGATATTTATATTACTCTGTAAAATGAAAATGAATAGCCTACCTAATGACACCCTTCCAACTGTATATCAGAATATCCTGCCTACACCCCATAATGTACCTACAAGCTTGCCTGATAGTGATGACATGCTGGTGTTGTGGCAATTTCTTGCAAAGGGACACTTGAAGTCAATCTTAACCTGTTTGGCGTGCAAGCCCGACGTCGGTACACTTATGACAACAGCCAGCTCAAAGTGCAGGGCGCGAAATTCAAAAGATATTTTTTTTAAATATTTAACTTTCACACATTAACAAGTCCAATACAGCATATGAAAGGTACACATCTTGTGAATCAAGCCAACATGTCCGATTTTTAAAATGTTTTACAGGGAAGACAAAATATGTAAATCTATTAGCTAACCACGTTAGCAAAAGACACCACTTATTTACTCCAACAGTTTTTTACTCCATCAGTAGCTATCACAAATTCGACCAAATAAAGATATAAATAGCCACTAACCAAGAAACAACTTCATCAGATGACAGTCTGATAACATATTTATTGTATAGCATATGTTTTGTTCGAAAAATGTGCATATTTCAGGTATAAATCATAGTTTACATTTCAGCTACAATCAGAAATTGCACCGAAAGCAGCCATAATATTTACAGACACCAACGTCAAATACCTAATTACTCATTATAAAACATTTCTGAAAAATACATAGTGTACAGCAATTGAAAGACAGGCATCTTGTGATTCCAGACAATATTTCTGATTTATTAAATGTTTTACAGCGAAAACAAAATGTAGCGTTATATTAGCGTAGCCACAATAGCCAGAAACACTTGGGCGCCCACGACCAGTTCACATGCACGACAGATATTAGAAATAGCATCATAAAATGTTTCTTACTTTTGGTGATCTTCCGTCAGAATGTTGGACAAGGTGTCCTTTGTCCAGAACAGTCGTTGTTTTGATCTGGAACGGCAAATATCCCTCTTCATTTAGCATGGGCACTTGCCAAGTGGCACGGATCACTCCAACGTCAACAAAGTCAGAGAACGGAACACGGCAAAACTCCCGAAAAAATTTCAATAATCTGATTAAACTATATTGAAAAAACATACATTACGATGATATGGTCACATGTATCAAATAAAATCCGAGCCGGAGATAGTTGTCGTCCATAACGGCAGCTAAACAGAAGGCAAATCCATGTCCCCTTTCGCGCGCTCCAGAAACAGGAAATGGACGGTCACGTCATACAAAGACCTTTAATTCCACCTCAGACCAAGATAAACACGAAATTTCTTCTCTCACCGCCTCTTGACAACCAGGGGAAGGTGTATGAAGTGTACGTAGACTCTTACGTATCATGCCCATGTATAGGCAGGAAGTTGAACAGAGCATCGATTTCTGACATTCCACTTCCTGGTCAGGAAATGTGCTGCAGAATGAGTTCTGTTTCACTCAGAGAAATAATTCAAACGGTTTTAGAAACTAGAGAGTGTTTTCTATCCAATAGTAATAATAATATGCATATTGTACGAGCAAGAATTGAGTACGAGGCCGTTTGAAATGGGCACGATTTAACTGGCTACTCAATACTGCCCCTTGCAGCCATAAGAAGTTAAATGAATCATTGTTTGTCAGCGCACTGGAGAGTTTCCAACCAACTCAATGCACCATAGTACACATGTCAATCTGGAGCACTCCCACTCCCAGTCCCAGCAATTGTCTGTGTATAGCCGTATATAAGACAAGTTATATTTGCACGATATAGCATAATTAATTAATCATTAGCATTTTGTTTCATTCATGTGACTGAGCAATACTGTTTCATAACATGTGACAGACCAACCCCTCACGAGGCTTCTCCTCTCTAAGCAGAGACCTTGAAACTGAGATATCGTTAGTTTGTCCTCAAAACCCGGTCGTTCGTTCTCAAAACACGGTCTGGGCATACTGCCAAATTCCAACTACTGATAGGTGATTTGTACAGTCAGCCACTTGCATGAACACAGAAATTGTCACGAATCCCGCTTCCTGAGTCTGGGTTTGCCTGTGTGTCTGTCCTGGAGTGTGTTAGGTGTCCTGGAACGCACCCTGTCTGGTTGCCGGGCGAATTAGCTCATTGGGAGATTGATTTCACCCGCACCTGTTTCCCGTCAGTAATCTGCACACCTGTCCTGATCATCATCTCTACCCTTCAAAAGCTCTGACCTGACTTCCATTCCCTGCCGGATCGTTAGCCATGAACAGTATGTTGTGCCTGAGTACCAGACTCCAGTTGGATAGAATTTGTTTTGTTGTTTTCATTTACGTATTGCTTGCCTTGAACTTACCTCTGTTTGTTTTGTCTTCAGTTACTCACCTGGATCATTCACTCCATTCCCGCCTGGTTGACAGAGGATTCTGCTACTACATTGGATTCACCTATTTCCTCTCATCTACTCACCACCGCTGCCCGCTACGCCATCTGGATATATCTACCTTTTCACATTTCACTGTAAATAAATACTCACCTTCTTCCTACGCTCCTTGTCCTGGTCTGCTTCTGGGTTCGATCTTGAAAGATCGTGACAGAAATTGGTTTATAAATATACCAGGAGGTTCCTAACTCCTGTGTTAGGGTGTAACTTGGCCATCAAAGTAAGGCCTTATGATATAAAACTCAGCAAAAAAAGAAACGTCCCTTTTTTCAGGACCCTGTCGTTCAAAGATAATTCAGAAAAATCCAAATAACTTCACAGATCTTCATTGTAAAGGGTTTAAACACTGTTTCCCATGCTTGTTCAATGAACCATAAACAATTAATGAACATGCACCTGTGGAACGGTCGTTAGGACACTAACAACTTACAGACGGTAGGATATTAAGATCACAGTTATGAAAACTGTGATCTTACACTAAAGAGGCCTTTCTACTGACTCTGAAAAACACCAAAAGAAAGATGCCGAGGGTCCCTGCTCATCTGCGTGAACATGCCTTAGGCATGCTGCAAGGAGGCTTGAGGAATGCAGATGTGGTCAGGGCAATAAATTGCAATGTTGATCCAGCTGATCCTCCTCGCAGTGGCAGACCACGTGTAACATCACCTGCACAGGATCGGTACATCAGAACATAACACCTGCGGGACAGGTACAGGATGGCAACAACAACTGCCCGAGTTACACCAGGAACGCACAATCCCTCCATCAGTGCTCAGACTGTCCGCGAGAGGCTGGACTGACGGCTTGTAGGTCTGGTTGTAAGGCAGGTCCTCACCAGACATCACCGGCAAACAACGTTGCCTATGGGCACAAACCCACCGTCGCAGGACCAGAAAAGACTGGCAAAAAGTGCTCTTCACTGACGAGTCGCGGTTCTGTCTCACCAGGGGTGATGGTCGAATTCGCATTTATCGTCGAAGGAATGAACATTACACCGAGGCCTGTACTCTGGAGCGGGATCGATTTGGAGGTGGAGGGTCTGTCCACAATTTGAGAGAAATAAGCTTTTTGTGCGTATGGAACATTTCTGGGATCTTTTATTTCAACTCATAAAACATGGGACCAAATACAGACTGGTTTCTTATCGGATCACCCTGGAGTGGATGCTGAGGGGAGAACATCTAGGTCGAGGCCAACGACAGGTACTCCCAGCCTCTGTGGTGGCAGCAATTACATCCAACTACCCTGACCCCAACAGCAGCTACATTGGATTCCAGGAAGTTGAGGAGGCTCATAGCGTCTTATACGAATAACATTTTCAAGAAATACATTGTGTATTTAAAAAAAAAAGTTAAATCATTTTATGTTATTATTAAACAACAATTACACAGTTACTATGCCATTCACAGTGTCACTCAGCATTAGTTAGACCAGGTATTTACAAACATGTTCCTGGAGAGCAACCAACCGTCTTGTAGGTTCACACTCCAACAGCTGAGCTTGATTAGGGTCGGATTAAAAACCTATAGGACCGTGGCGTTATGTAAAACACAGGGAAGATCCCAATTGCATACTCTTCGTGTCCTCTCTCTTTCTCAAAACACATTGGATGAGAAGCTGACTGAGTACTCCATGTGCTGGCTCACACCTGGGAGGCAGCACGGTTCCAAAACTTCACCCGGGGCAAAACATAACTTCCCGGATGCCCGGGCCAGATTCATTGAATCCCCTCATTGAATAGAACGGGTGTTCCCATTCAAGACAATGATGGTATAATTGGTGGACTGCCGGCCATTGCGAGAGTACCCATTGTAGCCTAGCCGGAAGTAAAAGCGTAAAGTAAAATCAGGAAGTGTACCCATCAATCTGTGCTGTGATTTGTTGATTCAACCCAACTGACATTACAAAAAAATACATTCCATTGCATGAGTCACATCAGGTAGCATCATTTGAATGAACATTCTACATTACCATGGAAATTATTGCATCACGCACAGCAAGCGGTACCGATGCGCCAAGTCTGGAACCAACAGGACCCTGAACAGCTTCAACCCCCAAGCCAGAAGACTGCTAACTAGTTAACAAAATAGCTACCCAGACTATCTGCATTGCTCTTTTTGCACCAACTTTTTTTGACCAATCACATACGCTGCTATTACTGTTTATTATCTGTCACCTTATTCTTAGTTATATGTACATATCTACCTCAATTACCTCATACCCCTGCACATCGACTCAGTACTGGTACCCCGTGTATATAGCCAAGTTAGCATTACTTATTGTGTATTTATTATTACTTTTATTAAAACGTGTTATTACTTTTCTATTATTTCTCTATTTTCTCATTCTGCATTGTTGGGACAGGCCCGTAAGTAAGCATTTCACTGTAGTTCTCCACCTGTTGATTACAAAGCAAGTGACAAATAAAATTGTATTTGATGACACCACCAGGCAGCCATTGCAAGAGTACCAATGAGCTGACCAGTCAAATTGCCAGGGTTAGAGGTTCTAAGCCTGTTCTACTCATTCTGATTTCTATGCCCATGAGTTTACCTGAATGAATACACCCCCGAGGTGGATAATGGTGCTGTTCCAGGTGGTCTATATAGGAGTCACACTGCACAAAGCTACCAATGATTGCATATCATGTTATTGATGGCATTCCACAACATCAGACTGCCATCAATAGGCTAACTAAAGTTAGTTGCAAAGTTAGGCTGAAAAGTTTTGCCACTAGCTCCTCCTTGTTTGGTTTTTCAACTGGGGCAATGTTTGGAAGGTAGGTCTGGTGTGTCAACTTTGAAGTCTGGGTCTTTGTTATCTTCCAACCGCTTGACAGCCTGCTGGATCAATCGGGTTCTAAAGTTGAATGTCTCCTCTTCAGACATGCTTCTGTACCCAGTCCTTGGCCTGTTTGGAATACTCCACACGGCTTCTCGGATCTCCTGAAAGATGTGTAACAGAATAAAAAAACAAAAATGTGTCCTAATTAGTCTTTCCTTGCATCCTCCTGAAAATGTTTTGTAGGAGGTATGAGTGGAGGAAAATTGGTTCCCCTCTTTGAAAAGGATACAAAGCTAGAAGATGTGAGAAATTGAACAAAGATAAAAATCCAAGACAGTATGATTCATTGTCCTATCCTCATGTATTTTCCACCACCCCTCTCCTTCTTCCATTCCCTCCCAGGCAGGTATAAACAGAAAAAGTGATTGGTGATGTTAACTGGTATAAAACAGTCAGTCATGTCAATGAGCTGAGCTGATATTCCAAATGTTTTCATTTAAATAATGTAAAGGTTGGGCTAGTTTGATGTCATTACAACTCATGCACAAGCTAGGGCCAGAGCCATATATTTATTTATAGACAGTGCATTCAGAAAGTATTCAGAGCCCTTGACTTTTTCACATTTTGTTACGTTACAGCCTTATTTTAAAATGGATTAAATAAACACACAATACCCCATAATGACAAAGTGAAAACAGGTTTAGAAATTTTTGCACATACATAAAACGTAAAAAAACATATTTACATAAGTATTCAGACCCTTTGCTATGAGACTCAAAATTGAGCTCCGGTGCATCCTGTTTCCATTGATCATCCTTGAGATGTTTCTACAACTTGACTGGAGTCCACCTGTGGTAAATTCAATTGATTGGACATGATTTGGAAAGGCACACACCTGTCTATATAAGGTCCCACAGTTGACAGTGCATGTCAGAGCAAAAACCAAGCAATGAGGTCGAACGAATTGTCTGTCGAGCTCCGAGACAGGATTGTATCGAGGCACAGATCTGGGGAAGGGTACGAAACATTTTCTGCAGCATTGAAGGTCCCCAAAAACACAGTTGCCTCCATCATTCTTAAATGGAAGAAGTTTGAAACCACCAAGACTTCCTAGAGTTGGACGCCCGGACAGACTGAGCAATCGGGGGAGAAGGGCCATGGTCAGGGAGGTGACCAAGAACTCAATGGTCACTCTGACACAGCTCCAGATATCCTCTGAGGGAGAACCTTCCAGAAGAACAACCATCTCTGCAGCCCTACACCAATCAGGCCTTTATGGTAGAGTGGCCAGACGGAAGCCACTCCTCAGTAAAAGGCACATGACAGCCCACTTGGAGTTTGCCAAAGGCACATAAAGGACTCTCAGACCATGAAAAACAAGATTCTCTGGTCTGATGAAACCAAGATTGAACTCTTTGGCCCAAATGCCAAGCGTCACATCTGGAGGAAACCAGGCACCATCCCTATGGTGAAGCATGGAGCTGGCAGCATCATGCTGTGGGGATGTTTTTCAGCGGCAGGGACTGGGAGACTAGTCAGGATCGAGGGAAAGATGAACTGAGTAAAGTACAGAGAGATACTTGATGAAAACCAGCTCCAGAGTGCTCAGGACCTCAGACTTGGGTGAAGGTTCACCTTCCAAACAGGACAACGACCGAAAGAACACATCCAAGAAAATGCAGGAGTGGCTTTGGCCCGCCTGTCCGGCGCTGCCAGAGTCGCCCGCCTGTCCGGCGCTGCCAGAGCCGCCCGTCAGTCCAGAGGCGCCAGAGCCGCCCGTCAGTCCAGAGGCGCCACTCACTCCAGACTCGACCATCAGTCCAGTGGCGTCCTCTAGTCCGGGGTCGGTGGTGAGGGTTCCCGCTCCAGAGGCATTACTAAAGTGGGCCGAGCCAGAAGTGGAGCGGGGTCCACGTCCCTCACCAGAACCGCCACCGCGGAGTAATGCCCACCCAGACCCTCCCCTATAGGTTCAGGTTTTGCGGCCGGAGTCCGCACCTTTGGGGGGGGGGGGTTTCTATGCTTTATATGCTTTATATGTTTCTATTTTTTGTTTGGTCAGGGTGTGATGTGGGTGGGCATTCTATGTTTGTATGTCTAGGTTTTGTATTTCTATGTTTTTGCCGGGTATGGTTCTTAAGCAGGGACAGCTGTTTTTCGTTGTCTCTGATTGAGAACCATACTTAGGTACCCTGTTTTCCCACTGTTTAGTTGTGGGTGGTTATTTTCTGTTTAGTGTTGGTTGCACCTTACAGAACTGTTTTGGCTATTGTTTTTGTTATTTTGTATTTAGTGTTCAGTGTCAATAAACAACATGAACACGTACCACGCTGCGCTTTGGTCCTCACCTTCTTCCTCCGATGAATGCCGTGACACAAACAGCAAACAATACAAGTAATGAACAGCAAAAATCATGTTAAATCATGTTAAAATGTTAATAAACTATTATTTTGTCACATTATCAGCGTACAGTAGCAATGCGCACAAAACAGTAGGCTATGCATGAATGTCCGTTCCATAATGCAATTAGCGGGAAAAGCGAGCGGTTTCATGTGACAGATTAAAATATCGGTTAGAAATTTAGAAAGAGGAGATCTTATAGGCTACTTTGAAGCAAGGTAAGACATGCCTCATAATATATATTAAAATGTTATGGTTTCAAACAATGAAGTATGTTTTCAAAATGCATATCCTACTGCCCACAGCTCCTTGCAAAGTGGTGTGTGATGTGCTGACGAAGCCTGCATTCTGTTGACGTTTGAGATGCTATAGAAGCAGCTCTCACGGTGTCTGACCGATTTTCCGCTCAAACGCTCTGTATGTATATACTGTATAGGTGTGATAAACAAGATACATAACGAATATACTGTAGCCTACACACGGTCAATTTAATTCCAGTAAATTATTTAAATTAACCTATAGAGAGTTAAGCATGACCAGTAAAATATATTTATATCGACTGGTATTACTATCAATGAATAAGCTAAAAAGCATTGTTTTGCAATGGTTTTGCAATTTTCTTCTTCTCCTGGACAATTGGCAGGTGCCAATTTGATTTATCAGCTTTTCTATATTTTTATAAGCCAAAAGTTAACGGAAACCCTGGTACAGAGTGACCTTGGATGGGGTTTCTCTTTAGACAGACAGTGATTCAAACAGCCATCCAGCTCTATCCATCCCATTGCTGCATATTGAGAATGCCAGTCAAACAGAGCCAAGCGATGTGATCTCTGTGTGCTCGGGTCAGATACAGTCATGACTAGGGCAGTTACGGTGACCGTATTAACGCCACACCGGAGGTCACAAGTCATGACGGCAGTCAAATTCCACGTCACCATTTAGTCACGGTAATCAGGCTTCTCCAAGCTCTGATAATGCTAATGGTCATTAGTAGCCTACCAAACTCCCTCTAATTACTCTGACAACAGTGCAAATGTCATCGAAAATATAAACACTTCATGAGAGCCCGTGAGCTGATGTTGCGCATCCTTTCTATAGGCTATGCATTTGCGTGACAAAACTGAGTGATGGCCTCTATTAAAACGAGGAGGATCCCATCAACTTTCTATAGGTTAGGCCTACTGTCACACCCTGATCTGTTTCACCTGTCCTTGTGATTGTCTCCACCCCCCTCCAGGTGTCGCCCATCTTCCCCATTATCCCCTGTGTATTTATACCTGTGTTCTCTGTTTGTCCGTTGCCAGTTCGTCTTGTCTTGTCAACTAGCGTTTTTCTCAGCTCCTGCTTTTCCCCAGTCTCTCTTTTTCTCGCCCTCCTGGTTTTGACGCTTGCCTGTCCGGACACTGAGCCCGCCTGCCTGACCACTCTGCCTGCCCCTGACCCTGACCCTGCCTGCCGTCCTGTACCTTTGCCCCTACTCTGGATTACCGAACTCTGCCTGACCTGAGCCTGCCTGCCGTCCTATACCTTTGCCCCACCACTCTGGATTATCGACCCCTGCCTGCCTTGACCTGTCGTTTGCCTGCCCCTGTTGCTGTAATAAACATTGTTACTTCAACACAGTTTGCATTTGGGTCTTACCCGAAACGTAATACCTCCTTTATTTATTTCTCAACTTTCCTAATATTAAGCACATTGCTTCTCTTTAAAAACAGGAGAATAGCCTACCTGGCTGACATGAAAATGAACCACAGAAAAGTGTCCTCCATTCGCATTTAACTGCATAGATGACATGTATTTTATCCCGCTGCTCGTTTCAAAACAGGTGCATGATAATTGTCCATTCAAATCAAAGCAAATTTCACACATATATTATTTAGTATATGTAAAGACAGGATTAAATCAAGAATAGTGTGATGTGTAACGATATCAGCCTATCACTTGTAAATGATATATTATCACTTGTGAATGATGTACAGCTTAAGGCAAACAGCGCATGCTTTTTTGTTGCGACTTTATCAAATCATAGTCGCACACCTCATGTAGCCTAGCCCAAAGGCCCATATGTTTTGATAAGGTTTGTAACACAACTAAAGTGGCCATATAACATCTTAAAATGCAGCATATTAATCCGCTTTACAACGGGTGTAGAGCCTAACTGGCATGCATAAGCAGCGCGTGAGTTTCAAGTTTGGGGAAGATAATTTTCACCATAACAATGCACCTTTTATAATAAAAGCATTACATGCATAATCGCATTTGTGGTCACTTTTGAGAATGGTGTTTTCCTGCTAATGGAACATATGCGCTTATAGCCTACTGCCGTGTGCACACTGCTGCACTTATAATATGAATCAATATCCTAATAGTTTAGCAACATTTAAAGCTAAACGTTGTCATCTGTTGTGTCAGGCTCATTGCTTAAAACAGTTTTTTTGATGCTAGTGGTTGTATTAATTTGGGATCTATTGCATCCCACAACTGTCCCAGACTAAGTTTGGAATATTTATTTCTAGCACAGAAATTAATAGGTTCATTTTTGTAATATAGGGGATAGCAGATTGACATAGCAAAAGTACTAGCCTGTTCGTTAGGCCTACTCATCTTGTTGGCTGACAAAAAGTAAACGTGGACAGTTCTTACAATATCTTCAATATGTGCCTAGGAATTGGATAAGGACGCTCGCAGTTGCGTCCCCGATGTGTCTGTCTTCACTTGTAGCCTGTGAGAAAGATCCGATCACGTGACAGAGCCATGTGAGTGAGAGGTGCTTCGGCACGCAGCCAGGTGAAGGGAATTATAATTATTATATTCAGCCAAGAGCACAACGGCCACTGGCCACAAAAGGCATGGATTTTTTTAAGGGGCATTATGGCCACACAAAAGGAATGAAGCCAGGCATTCAAGGCATTATCAAGTGCTTGTCAAATTGTGAATGAGAGACTGATGAAGTGTGTACAACCTGCTCAAAAAAACAAAGCAGAGATCATGCCTTTCATGCAACTTTCATCATTTGTCACATCATGCCGCCTTAGAATGTATTCAAAATCAAATCATATAGCCCAACATTTGATCACAACATAGTTACATAAATAACTCTAAATTAAGCATGTAGGAGTACCTGTTTATTTGTTAACTGCTTAACACAGAATAACCACATGTGCACACTCCCTCAAATAATTTGGAGAAAATATCCTTTCTATTTTATTCAGCTATGTTCAATTGTATTCTTCATACTATAAAATAATATAAAATAATGCCATGGCATTCTAAGCAAATCTTGTCTGCTAAATGAACTAGTGTAGCCCACAGCCATATGGCATAGCCAGATCAGGGCCTAACTGTCACACCCTGACCTTAGAGATCCTTTTTATGTCTCTATTTTGGTTGGTCAGGGCGTGAGTTGGGGTGGGCATTCTATGTTTTGTTTTGTGTGTTGTATTTCTATGTGTTTGGCCTGGTATGGTTCCCAATCAGAGGCAGCTGTCAATCGTCTCTGATTGAGAACCATACTTAGGTAGCCTGTTCCCACCTGTGTTTGCGGGCAGTTGTTTTCTGTTTTGTGTATTGCACCTTGCAGAACTGTTCGTTTGTCGTTTTGTTGTTTTTTGTTCAAGTATTCGTATTTATTAAAAGTATTATGAATACTTACCACGCTGCACCTTGGTCTTCTCCTTCTCCCGACAACAGCCGTTACACTAACATAAGGACAACTCAGAGTATGCTGTTCTGTTCTTCTGAAATAGACTACATTTTCTTCATATCATGTTTCTTTAGACCTGTCTAAAATAAATAATGGATTTATTGTGATAGTGTGAGCGAGATTACATGGATTTATGAGACTTTTTAAAATGTAGATGTTCCAAAGGTCTGTATCAGTGGCTTGTAGGCTATGCGTGAAAGCCAGGAGATGCTAAATGTGTTTATGTTAATTAACCAGTCCCTCCAGGATTGAGCCATTTTTTTTGTGATTTCTGCGGCCAAAAATGCTTGATTTTGCGGCAGCTTTTCTGAAATTCTGCGTTACATTTTGTAATGTTCTTTTCACGTTAATTTCATATAAAGCAATAAAAAGTAATCTGTGCTCAGTTTTAGGACGATTTTAGGCAGAATAGATCATACAAAAACTATTTGAAACATCTAAAGTGCTCAATTTTGTTTATTTTCCTGAACAAACAGCTCTGTCATAATCCACTCACACATACCTCTCCATCAGGCTTGGGGCTTGCTATCAACACGAGATGCACCTTCCATTTCCACTCACACACTCTCTCTAAAAAAATATATATATATTCATAGCTGATCAATCGCTTTCCATTTGAGGATCGATAACTATTTCGCATAAGTTGTCTTTAAAATACTTGTTTGTGATTTTTTTCTGAAATGGTTGCAAGGGAGATAAAAAACGGAAAACTTAAAAATAGTGTATTGTGGTGGATATTTGACCTTTATTTAACTAGGCAAGTCAGTTAAGAACAAATTCTTATTTTCAATGACAGCCTAGCGAAGACTGTGGCAAGCTCTGAAAGAATCAAGGTGAGTGGCGTTTTATTCAAACCTTTACTTCCGCTACCCTTGACTTTAGTAGGGTGGTCGGCACTCTGCTCTCCCAAGTCTGTCTTTGGAGAGCGCTGCTCAAAGCACTGAGTGGAATTTGTCAGCTTTGCCGTGTTAAACTCTATAAAACTTAATACGGATCACGAAAACACCATCTTTCTGGATTTTTTCCTAGGCTGTCATTGAAAATAAGGATTTGTTCTTAACTGACTTGCCTAGTTAAATAAAGGTAAAATATCAACCACAATACACTATTTTTAAGTTTTCCGTTTTTTATCTCCCTTGCGACCCTTTCAGAAAAAAAATCACAATCAAGTATTTTGAAGTGGGTGCCTTGTTCAGGGTCAGAACGACAGATTTGTACCTTGCCAGCTCGGGGAGTCAAACTTGCAACCTTTCAGTTACTAGTCCAACGCTCTAACCACTAGGCTACCCTGCCGCCAGATAAGTACTTTTAAAACAGTATTACCATTTTTTAAAATCCAGAAAGATGGTGCTTTCGTGATCCGTATGAAGTTTTACAGAGTTTAACACGGCAAAGCTGACAAATTCTACTCAGTGCTTTGAGCAGCGCTCTCCAAAGACAGACTTGGGAGAGCAGAGTGCCGACCACCCTACTAAAGCCAAGGGTAGCGGAGTAAAGGTTTGAATAAAACACCACTCACCTTGATTCTTTCAGCGCTTGCCACAGTCTTCGCTGCTACCACTTCAGTCATGGTGATCTGCCGCTGCTGTGGGAACTGTTCTGACATTCTCATATGCTTTGCTGATTCGAAGTTACTGTTTATCGACTTTCTCTTGTTTCCAAAAACATTTGGAAATTGTTTCGCACATTATTTTTGTTGGCAAATGAGATTGATTTCTATGCATTGTACTGCCTGTCAGCCATCAACAATCACCCATCATCTTCGCACGTAAAAACGCTGACAGGCCAGGGGGAAAAAAACTTTGTTGACCTGTGGTTGGATTGGACCATTTTCCACGGTAACAGTGCAGTAATTGGTCAAAATTAGGAACCCGCTTTCGATTGGACCCTTTTATGCGCTAAAAGTGCGGGGATTCATCAACATTGTGAGCTCTCGCATAATATGAACTGATTGGTTGATTTTGCATTGAATTATGCGATCGCAGAATCCTGGAGGGACTGATTACCGTGAGACCGGCAGCTATTTGCTTGACAATCACTGGCTGACAAAATTTCATGACCGCTACAGCCCTAGGACTCATGACCAAATTATTGGCACGATTGATAAAGATGAGCAAAAAAGACTATATCAAATAAATAATACAAATACTGAAAAATGAAAAAATTGTGAACTTAAATTGTTTTATACTAATACAATGGCTCAGAGAAAAATATTTTGTTTGAGAAGTAAAACATTATCTCAAAAAGATGGGAGTCAAAACTATTGTCACCCCCGTTTGTACCCTCCCCTTGCAAGGATAATGGCACTGAGCCTTTTTCTAAAATGTTTTATGTGATTGGAGAACACATTGGGAGGGATCTTAGACCATTCCTCCAAACAAAATCTTTCTAGGTCCTCAATATCCTTCGTCTGAGCTTATGGACTGCTCTTTCCAAATCATACCACAGGTTTTCAATGGGGTTCAGGTCTGGGGACTGAGATGGCCATTGCAAAATGTTGATTTTGAAGGGTCAATTAACCATTCCTTTGTCAATTTTAGATGTGTGCTTGTGATTATTGTCTCGGAAGAGGCAAGTAGGTTTTTGGCTAAAATGTCATGGTACTGGGGGATGGTACATGGTTCATGATGCCGTTGACCTTAACAAGTGCCCAGGAACAATGGAAGCAAAATAGCCCCATAACATCAAAGGTGTGAGGTTCTTTTCTACATATGCATCCTTCTTTCAACGCCAAACCCACCACTGGTGGCCAAAGAGCTTTATTTTCATGTCATCTTACCATAGCACTGATCCAATACAAGTGTCAATGTTGTTTAGCAAACTCCAGGGGTTTACATTTGTTGGATGACATGAAAATAGAGCTCTTTGGCCACGTACACCAGTGGATAGAGCTCTTTGGCCACGCACACCAGTGGATAGAGCTCTTTGGCCACGCACACCAGTGGATAGAGCTCTTTGGCCACGCACACCAGTGGATAGAGCTCTTTGGCCACGCACACCAGTGGATAGAGCTCTTTGGCCACGCACACCAGTGGATAGAGCTCTTTGGCCACGCACACCAGTGGATAGAGCTCTTTGGCCACGCACACCAGTGGATAGAGCTCTTTGGCCACGCACACCAGTGGATAGAGCTCTTTGGCCACGCACACCATTGAATTGAAGAGGGCAGTTCATAAGAGAGATGCAGACAAAGGATATCAAGGATCTGGAAACATTCTGCATGAAGGACTGGTCTTAAATCCCTCCAAATGTGTTCTCCTATCTCATAAAACATTTTAGAAATAGGCTCATGTAACCGGCGTGAAATGGCTAGCTAGTTCGCAGGGTGCGCGCTAATAGCGTGTCAATCGGTGATGTCACTCACTCTGAGACCTTGAAGT
Organism: Salvelinus namaycush; assembly: GCF_016432855.1. Taxonomy (NCBI): domain Eukaryota; kingdom Metazoa; phylum Chordata; class Actinopteri; order Salmoniformes; family Salmonidae; genus Salvelinus; species Salvelinus namaycush. The sequence goes on along the minus strand of NC_052341.1, from coordinate 22,242,285 downwards.
AGTTGTTCCACTTGCTCTGCAAGGGCCACGGCTTTTGTGGAGCGATAGGTAACGATGCTTCGTGGGGGTCAGTTGTTGATGTGTGCAGAGGGTCCCTGGTTCGAGCCCAGGTTGGGGCGAGGAGAGGGATGGAAGCTATACTGTTACACTCAGTGCCGTTATCCTCGCAAGGGGAGGGTGCCGGAGTATTGAACACCGGGGTGCCAATCATTTTGAAAAGATGACTTGTTAAACAAAATCTCTTTCTCTGAGCAATTGTATTCGTATACATTTTTGGAGCATACAATATAGCTCAGTGTTTGTATTATTTCTTTTATAACGTTTTTTTGCTCATCTTTAGCAAGGGTGCCAATCATTTTGGTTGCGACTGGAGATCAAACTGGAGACAGAACCTGAAGACAGTCACAGGTTTCTTTATCTACATAGCCCAACCACAGGCTCAGGATCACGTTTAATAGTTTCTACCTAGCCGTATATACTGTACGACTCCAATGGACTGTTTTGACCCACAAGCCCCGAGTTCATCTAACCACCTGTCCTCTGTACTTATAGAAGTATCAAATGGAATAGTAGTAGCTTTTTAAATCACATGTCAAATTTGCAGACATTCCTCAATCTCTTACATTGGTTTCTGTCCAGCGCCTGAAAAAGTTGGAAGTTGGATGTGGGTATAGTATTTTTCCTTTCTCATTGATTATACCTGCTGTGCTGTAGGAGGTTAACTAACTAACTGACTCACTAGATTCAACCTGGCTGTGAGGCTGCTGGGGAAATAAGCATCAAAGATGTGTCAGATCCATAGACTGACTGGAGCCTAATTATCTCAAAACCCCTGTAGAGATGAAGAGGAACTGGTAGGCTCCACATACACACCCGGCGGGAGGATTCTGTTATTTGTGGCAGTGAGAGTGTAGGTCACAGACCAGAGGTTACAAATGAGCAGAGAGAGAGAGCGAAGGAAAGATGGAGAGAGAAAGAGCGGGGGAGAGAGGCCAAATGGACACATTACTGTCATTATTTGAGGTAATGAATCTGGTTTTGATGTGACTGAGCGTGTATGAGTGTGAGTGTGTGGAACCCCCCTGGTTTCTGCAAAACATCAAGTGGGACACAAAGTTTGAGTTGACATATAAATACTCTCCTAGATGTATGCCCATTGGTTGAAAGAAAGGAAAGTGATTATTGCACTTGTTAATCAGCAAGCATGGTGGAATTTCCTTAGAGTGCCATGGCATTGGCTGAAGTTAAAGTTAAATCATTACCATAGATACCTGCTACGTTGACGAGGTAACATTATAATCATTACCAAATAAATGCCTGCTACGCTAATGAGCTAACATTATAAATGCTACCCTATAAATACCGGCTATGCTGTTGCGGTAACGTTACTACCTTATACCTGCTATGCTGATGAGTGAGATAGGAAGCGATGTGAATTATATGTTCGTCCACAAGATTAATAAAAAGTGAAGAGCCAGTTAGACCAGCCTTCCTAATCGAAATTTGTAAACTACATTACACTCATTGAATGTCCTCTCGTGTGTGTGTGTGTGTGTGTGTGTGTGTGTGTGTGTGTGTGTGTGTGTGTGTGTGTGTGTGTGTGTGTGTGTGTGTGTGTGTGTGTGTGTGTGTGTGTGTGGTTGACTGCACAGACTGACTCAACTAGGGTACAGACAGACAGGTAGGAGCTGGCAACCTTCCCCCTTCAACAGAGGAGGAGAGACAGAGAGAGATACACTAGAAAGGAGGGGGAGGAGGGGTAGCTACAACGTGAGAGTATCACTCTCAAAAGAGCATATCTGAGGATTGGCTCCACATGCAGGAGTCTCGCGCAGCTGTAATTGCCCGCGGCTATATTATCGGAAATCCGGATAACTGGAGGAGGATCTGAGGAGAAGTCGCCAAATATTGTGTTGAACGTTGGGGTTAAGTGCGTCTCCCATTCCCGTTTGCCATTATGGGAGGGATAGATCGACAGCGGAGGGTATCCCTGGCTCTTACCTTGAACTTCCTCGCGCTGATTCTAGCCGTGTCTGCGTTGACTACCAGCTACTGGTGCGAGGGGACACGGAAAGTTGCAAAACCTTTCTGTACCGGACCGGTCACCACGAAACAGTCGTTCTGTATCAGGTTCAACAGCTCGAACATTAACGACAGCAGACTGGTCCAGTACATCTGGGAGTCCGGCGAGGACAAGTACATTATGAGGAAGTTCCACACCGGGATCTGGTTTTCGTGCGAGGAGAACGTCAATATGACAGGTAAGAGAGAGATGGTGCTTTCACGACAATTGGAAACTCGGGGAAAAAACAAGGTCAAATCATAACGTTAGTGATCTTCACTTCCGGACGGAGTTTCCAACTTGGAATTCCGAGTTGGATGACCGGTCAAAAAAAAAATCCAATTGGATCTTGTTTTTTTCCCCAAGTTCCCAGTTGTCTTGAATCAGGTAAGAGAAGCTACGAGAATATAACTTTTTCGCACACCGCGATGTGACGCGCCTGCACGCATGTATAGACATGAAGGAAATAGACTAGTTTTTAAATGGAAGGTTATAATTGGGTTCTCAGAATCATGGACTATGCAAATGTGTAGGCTATGCCTATGTATTTGTTATTGTCTTTCGGGAGAAATTAAATGTCCATAGTTGTTATGTGAGCTGTATTAGGTAATATGATTTTCATTTTACTGTTTACTTTAATATAGTTGAAATCTGAAATTCAAACAATAATAACGTTTTGTTAAATAGCTGAGGGATAGGGTTGGGGAAATTTAACCACTCTCAAATTCATAGACAGAGCTATGGAAGCAAGGGCTTCATGATATCCACGATATCAACAACATGTTTCGAGGATGTTTGTTTACATTTAAATTACAAACGTTGGAGTAAATAAAATCTGTTTATAATTTGGGTTCTGATGGGGTACGACAGTTGAACTAAACTCATGAGGCATGTTTAAATTATATTTTTTCAAGAATCAATGGTTAGGCCTATATATCATTCATTAAGAAAAATAATAATAATTAAACAATCGCAGCTTGGTTAATTGATGTCCGACACTGTGACATAGTTGCGTGCATTGCATGTGAAGGGTATTTGGAGCTATTGATAAATCTACAGTGTCCTCTGAAATTACCCGTTCCTTCAAAAATATTGGATAGCCTAAGTGAAAGATTACATTCAACGAGAGCAAGAATGTCAAGCGTGAGAAATTGCATCGACAGTTGTAACAATAGACCGAACAATATACCTATTTTAGAACGGATAGTTGTTGCTGACCGGTCATCGGATTTTTAAAAAGTTATTTAACCTTTACTAGGCAAGTCAGTTAAGAACAAAATCGTATTTACAATGACCGCCTACACCGGCCAAACCCGGACGACGCTGGGCCAATTGTGCGCCGACCTATGGGACTCCCAATCACGGCCAGTTGTGTTGCCTCGAATCGAACCAGGGTGTCTGTAGTGACAGACAGTGACATTATGGCAGAAATACTGATAAATTCTGAACAGAATGGATAAAATAGCCTACTGATTTTTACCGTCTCGTAATTATGCCATGAAATAGTCTGCACGACAGTGTGAGAAAAGGACGGAAATTCAATATGTTTGGTGTAAATCTTGTGTCACTGGGGTGGCCAACACTCGTCTCGAAGAGCTGCTGGGTATGCTACGAATGCAGGCTTTTTCACACCCGAAAAACGTCCTGCAGAGTAGTAGATTCAGGTGTGTTTCAACAGGGATGGTGCAAAAGACTGCACGGGTTTAGCCACCTTAGAAATATGATGACTGAGTGTTTGACTGTATTGTTTTTGATTTTGTGGGATATTCTATTTCAGGTGAAATCTGCAGAAGTTTCATTTATGTCACACCCTCACATGAAAGAGGTAGGTTTTGTGTATTAACGTGTTATTACATTGTAATTGATGTGTTATTAACACAATTTGCTATACATCTGTGAATGGCTAAATTTATGTTTTATTTTGATCAAGATTCCAGTCATCTCTTATGTCAGGAAGTGCAAGTGCAACTCAAAGGGTGAAAATTGAACCCAGTCCCTTAATAATCATGGAGTAGGTTCACATGCAGGGCTCAACTGAGATTGAAGTTATCCTGAAGGATTATTTGGATGTGTCAATTGAAAAGTGCAAACCTAACAGTATTTAAGAAGAGTAGAAACACTGCGTTGTCCTGGGGAGCTCCTGGGATTGCAGGCTTTTGTTCCTGCCCAGCATTAACACACCTGATTCTGCTAATCTAGGTCCTGAGAAGCAGTTGATCAGTATCATCTGGTGTGTTTTCCATGCTGTAGTCACTCATTCAAATCCAGCAGAGTATGGACTTCTATAGGTCTTCAAAGAGGATGGATAGAAAGAGAGAGGATGAATAGATAGCGTCTCACTCTGCCAATCAGACATCCATCCTTCATTCTTTTCACCTCCTCCGTGTTGGCACACTAATTCACTACACACAAACACACACAAACATACAACCTGTCAGTGCCTAATTCAGTACGACATGAAAGACTGTTGAATAGCTTCCTAACAGGACAAGATCAGACACACGCACTGGCTGGAATTAAATCTTCCTGTGACACTGACAGAATGAAAGAATGAGAATGACAGACACCCAAAACTGATTGTGGTTTGGTTGTAACTTCACCTGTTCTATTTAACTGTTCAATCTGAGAGATGTGATTAAACATGTCCAATTGTGAACTCAATTGAGTCCTATGTCACTGCCTCTGCCTCTGTGCCCAAAATGGGCATCATTATGACTTACTTCCATAGGGCCCTTGTTGGTTTTATGATTTGATTTCATCCAATAAGTCCATACCTTTCTGTGTGCTTTTGTGATGGGGGATATGTTGGTTAGGAAATTGAAGTTATTGAAATAGCTAAAGGGATACTCTCAGCTAGACGAACAAAAAAAACGAAATGTGAAAGAGACACATATGTGAGATTCATTTGCATAAATCACAGACTACCTTCATCTTTTTAATATGCATCTTGATCCTGCCGTGAAATTTAAATGAACACCTTTGATTAATCATTGAAATCCCATGACGACCCCAGGAAGAGTAGCTACTGCTTTTGCAGTGGCTGATGGGGATCCTAATAAATACCAATACCATTGAAGAATTTGGTCGGAACAAGTAAAAATGATTGCTCGATCACTAAGAGAGAAGAATAAATTAAATTATTAACCGAGTTCTAGGCCTACTTTTAACTTAAAAATTGCAACTGTGGTTGGCAGCACTTAACATTCTACAGGTCTTATAGCAAAGTAGCTAACAGTGTTATAATCTATGTAATTACACTGTAATTGGTTAGTAATAACATGGATTTATTATAAGTTGCCCCTTATTAGTATATGACTACACAGTAATATAACTGTAGTAACAGCATAGTAACAGCATAGTAGTTACATAGGTATTGCTCAAATCAATCAAATCTAATGTTATTTGTCACATGCTTCATAAACAACAGGTGTAGACTAACCGTGAAATGCTTACATACGGGACCTTTTCACTTACGGATCCTTTTCCAACAATGCAGATTTAAATGATAAAACATTTTGATGACCTATTTAGCAGTCTTGTATAGCAGTCTCATGGCTTGGGGGTAGCTGTTCAGGGTCCTGTTTGTTCCATACTTGGTGCACTGTCACCGCTTGCTGTGAAGTAGCAGAGAAAACAATCTATGACTTGGGTGGCTGGAATCTTTGACAATTTTTTGGGCCTTCCTCTGACACTGCCTGGTAAGGAGGTCCTGGATGGCAGGGAGCTCGGGAGCTTCTGGGGTGGAAGAGGCGCTGTCGTGCCCTCTTCACAACTGTGTGGGTGTGTGTGGACCATGTTAATTCCTTAGTGATGTGGACAACGAGTAACTTGACGTTCTAGATCCGCTCCACTACAGCCCCATCGATGTGGGTGTGGTCGCCCCTTTGTTTCCTGTAGTCCACGATCAGCTCCTTTGTCTTGCTGACGTTGAGGGAGAGGTTGTTGTCCTGGCACTACACTGCAAGGGCTATGACCTCCTCCCTATAGGTTGCCTCATTGTTGTCGGTGATCAGTCCTACCACCGTCGTGTCGTCAACTAAATAATGGTATTGGAGTTATGCACGGCCATGCAGTCGTGGGTGAACAGGGAGTACAGGAGGGGACTAAACACACACCCCTGAGCGGCACCCGTGTTGGTGGTCAGCGTGGCGTATGTGTTCTTGCCATACTACCGCCTAGGCAGCCCGTCAGGAAGTGCAGGATCCAGTTGCAGAGGGAGGTGTTCAGTCCCAGGGTCTTGAGCTTGGAGGGGACTATGGTGTTGAATGCTGAGCTGTAGTCAATGAACAGAATTCTTACATAGGTATTCCTTTAGTCCAGGTGTGTGATGGCAGTGTAGAGTGCAATAGAGATTGTGTCATCTGTGCATTTGTTGGGGCAGTATGCGAATTGGAGTAAATCCAAGGTGTCTGGGATGATGGTGTTGATTGGCGTTCTTGGGCAGGGTGGTCTGCTTGAAACAAGTTGGTATTACGGACCAGGTCAGGGATAGGTTGAAATTGTCAGTGAATGCTCTGGTCAGCACATGCTCTGAGTATGCGTCCTGGTATTCTGTCTGGCCCCGCAGCCTTACGAATGTTAACCTGTTTAAAGATCTTACTCACATCGGCTATGAAGAGCCAGATCACACAGTCGTCCGGAACAGCTGGTGCTCTCATGCATGGTTCAGTGTTGCTTGCCTCGAAGCAAGCATAGAAGGCATTTAGCTCGTCTGGTAGGCTTGTGTCACTGTACCAATGTTACTATCGTTTAACTATTTTGTTACTACTGTGTAGTTACATAGTAATAGGGGCAACTTAATGTAAAGTTTTACCCTCCGTGGTCATATCAAGGACCATTCACCCACCATCCATAGCTCATATCAAGGACCATTCACCCACCATCCATAGCCCATATCAAGGACCATTCACCCACCATCCATAGCCCAGGCAGCGAGTGTAGGTCAAGTGGTGTGTGTGTGTGTGTGTGTGTGTGTGTGTGTGTGTGTGTGTGTGTGTGTGTGTGTGTGTGTGTGTGTGTGTGTGTGTGTGTGTGTGTGTGTGTGTGTGTGTGTGTGTGTGTGGTGTGCGGCGTGTGTGTCTGTCTTAGAGACAGATGCATCTTCTCTGTGACAGTGAAGGTTAATGATATGGGTGATGGGGTCACTTGTCCAACTCCCTCACCTAACCTCCCCCACCCTCTTGCAATCCCCTCCCCCACTCCCAACCCCTCCCTTCTCTCTCTCTCTCTCTCTCCCTGTAGGAGTGCTGTGGCTGTGTATCGTTTCAGAATGTGTGTATATTCTCCTTCTGGCCACCGGAGGCATCCTCATGTCCATAGAGGCGTGTCACTTAGGAAACGTCATCGACGGCCTCAAACTCAACGCCTTCGCTGCCATATTCACTGTCCTGTCAGGTAACAGCATACTTTACATGCTTTTTTTTGTTTGCATGCGTGCATGTGCTTCCTGCTATTGAGTCAGTCCCTTTTCTCCTCTCCTCACTGTTTTTGGTTAGGGTTAGAACAATGGTTAGTTTGTTAGTTTGTGTCTCAACCTTTTGTTCCTGACTGGGACAATAGAACCCCTGCAGATCAACACAGTCTTCACACTGGCAGCCTTAGGCAGCTAAAACAGCTCACTGCTATCTATGGGGCTGCAGACTGGGCTACTCTTCCTATGAGGCTGTTTCCACCCAAGGAGCATTTGTCTTTTTCAGACGGCTGGTCTAGTTTTGTCTGGATTAGTGTTGATCTGGTCCTAGTGGATGGATGTTGGTTATTAGAGGAGCACTTGCCTTCTGCAGACACAAGACTTCAGTGTTCTGTTGGATAAGTGATGGTCTAGAGTAGACTCTGGAACCATGGAGCTGGTTTGCCGGCTCCTGGTCTATGCTCAAACACTCAACAATCCAGGAGTAGGCTTAATCTGGATCCGGGAAACCAGACGATAATGTCTGAGTGGATGTTAGCTATCCTATCTGTCATCCAAACCTCAGTCTTGCATCCAAGTCATTTGCGGTCGTTTGGTTTGCAGAAAAGGACCAAGAGTGAATAATGAAATGGCAGGAAACTCTTTATTTTATGTCCCCTTTTAATGGAATGGATGACCAAGCCACCTCAAATCAACCACTGATTTAACAGACATAAAAAAAACACTATTAAATTGTTCGCCAAAAAAAAAACAGTCTCATCTCAGGGGAGTTATCCTGTCCTGCTTAGAAACAACAAATGTAATCAATAAAAGGGTTTTACTGTTGTTCCTGTTTTTAATGTGTTGATATAGTTTATAGAGAGGCTTACACAGTTTACCTAGCTCAGCATCTTGTTGTAATGATTTCCAGAAGAACGCTAGAGGCCAGACCAAACCATTATTCAACTTTTTTTATAATGGGGGTGTATGGAGAAGGAAAGGGGGATACCTAGTCAGTTGTACAATTGAATGCATCTTCCGCATTTAGCCCGACCCCTCTGAACCAGAGAGGTGCGGGGGGCTGCCTTAATCGACATCATCGGCGCCCGGGGAACAGTGGGTTAACTGTCTGCCTCAACAGATTTTGACCTTGTTAGCTCAGAGATTCGATCCAGCAACCTTTCGGTTATTGACCTATTGCTCCTTCGGGCCAGGCTAGACTGGGAGAGAGGGAGCATGGAGGGAGAGAGAGGGGGTGGGGGGGTGAAAGGAGATAGAGGGAGGGGGGTATGGAGGGGGAGGGAGAGTGTGGAGAGAGAGAAAGAGAGAGGTCTTTGTCTTAGCACAAACAGCCCATATGGGTGATTAACTTTATACTTTACCATTACCAAGAAGAGAACAATTACTCCAAAATTTCAGCTTGGTTCACCCACCACTCTGGGAAATAAGCCTAGCTTAGTTTTAGGGGGAAAATATAAAGTTGTGTACTAGTAGAGGTGCTGCCTGAAGGAAGTTCTGAGTGTGATTGACGGAAGACACAGTACGTTTACATGCACACTAATAATTAGATATTGAACGGATTGTGGCAGTAGGCCTAGTATGCAATAGTAATGTAAACACTTCCCAGCTAGCACATTTGGTTCCTTGGAAGTTGTGAGAACAGATGTTTTTGATTTCACATTGGCTGTGGGAACAAAGGCATAAGTTTCCTGACCGGTAAAACTGAACTTTTTTTTAAACGTTCTGAGAACAAAAGTGAAAATTTCAATATGACTTTTAAAAACAATGCTAGCTATTTTGGGTAAACTTTTTTAATCATGCTAACACATTTATTTTTTACGGTGACGCAGCGTCAGTGAGATTCAAACCTATGATCTTCTGTTCTCTATCCATGGAATTAATACACCAGAGACAGTGACAGAGAGAGAGAGAGAGAGACCCCAGGACGCACATTCCCTGGAGACCCATGGAGGGAGACAGTGGGTAATCCCAGGGAGAAGGATCACTCCAGCCCTGTGCCCCGGATATATTCTCCATGCCATTGGGGTCGACTGAGTGGGTGGATATCTGGAAAGAATCTTGATCTCTTGATTGGGTGATTGAGCTGTGCTTGGGAGAAAGAGATAACGATTGGCAGAGAGGTGGTTGCCAGCTCATTTCCCGCCAGATTTTTCCCATCGGACCCAGGATTCAAACTGGCAACCCTTTGGTTGCTGGCTCGCCTCTCTAACTGTTAGGCTACCTGCCACCGTTTATTGGCAATGATTGGCAGAGAGGGAAAGAGACTGGAGGTTTTGGCAGAGAGAGGGAAAGAGACTGGAGGTTTTGGCAGAGAGAGGGAAAGAGAGCAGAATTACAATTGTATGCAGCATGACTCCAAATTAGCCAACGGGCCAGTTAAGTGGTCATTCTGCCAATCCCATACACTGGCACAACTCTTCTCTGCTTAACCAAGTGCTCTAATCCAGTGGTTTCTAACTCTCGTCTAGGAGAGCTGCTACAGGGGCAGTAAGGTTTTGTTCCAGCCCAGCACTAACACACATGATTCAACTATCAACTCATCATCAAGGACTTTAGGACTAGGATTAGTGTAGCTGAATCTGGTGTGTTTGTGCTGGGATGGAAGAAATGTCTGCACATCCAGTAGCGCTCAAGGATTTACGGTAGGTTCCATTATAGCTCAACATTGTCTCCCTGTGGTGAAAAATGGAACTTCACACACTTCTCTATAATGCTCTATTCTACAGCGCTGGACTAGTTTACAGTTTTCCCAATCGTGTTGAAGATATTTTGGGATCTGTGCTCAAACGTATCTATAGCAAAACAGCAATGATCAAATGCTTAAATACATTTACATCACTTCCGATAATATTCTTGCCTTTTTACCTTGCTTGCAGATCTTAGACCATCTTTTGCTAAACTTTAAATACAAATGTCATCAGTGAATACAGTGTTCACCGAATATTTACACATTGTTTTCATCAGAAGAGAAATGTGTGCAGCTGTCTTCACTATTTCCGGCAATCAGTAAATACTACTACACACAATTCTAAATCACCACATCAGTTTCATTCATTTAAATATTGCAGACATGCAGATATTCCGAGAATAGAAGTAACTTTGGGTTACTCCTAAGTCGTCATCTCCAATTTTGTGACCTTCCATTTTAGAGCTTTGCTTTGGTGTGGATTGAGGCCTATACTGTACATTCAGTTATGTTCCTCCATTCGTATTCACCTTTCCTTATTTCTATTGTGGATTGTGTTTCTGTGTGCCAATGAAAAGTCTACAAAACTTTGAGGAAACCAGCCTATGTATTGCATACATGAATTTGGATTGTGGTGATACAGATGAACGAATCCTGCACACAGTGTGCTTTTTATTTATTTTGATCAGGAATAATATTTGATTTGATCTGTATTAAATTGTTTGGTGAAATATGCATAACAGGAGAGTAATTGCCCATAATTCTGCACCATTGGATAGATGTACTCCCAATTTTGATCATCATGATTTAGTGACTGCAAAGAATATGTATTGATCTACTGGAACGTTCTGTTTTGTCTGCTTGGACTCAAGAGACAAGTATGGTTGCGGTAATCTTTTTGCAGACAGTCGTGTCCTTTTTATGAACATATTAGCAATTTTACGTTATAATATAGTTTCGATGAATGTATTTATGTTTTGAGAAGGCAACTCCATTTTGAAAACGCATGAATAGAGCTCTTGTGTCTTGTGGACTCTGTTTTGAAAATCGACAACATTGCTCCAAGAAATGCATGTCCGTGATTGGGATGTTTTTTTTACTTGACTTTCCAGGTCTACTCGGCATGGTGGCCCACATGATGTTCACTACAGCCTTCCAGCTGACAGTCAGTGTGGGGCCAGAGGACTGGAAGCCTCAGACATGGGACTACAGCTGGTCATACATGTAAGCACACACACACACACACAGAGAAAGGTCTTTAAATCACTTGAAAAAATGTCATTTGGAGTTTTCTTTAATTTAATCTCCCTCTCTACCAGTACACTTCTACACACCTGCCAATAAAGATGTGGCTTTGACATGTAAAAGTTTGTCTGTTCATCTCCTTATTATTATTATTATTATCTCTCTCTCTCTCTCTCTCTCTCTCTCTCTCTCTCTCTCTCTCTCTCTCTCTCTCTCTCTCTCTCTCTCTCTCTCTAGCCTGGCGTGGAGCTCGTTCACAGCTTGCATGGCCTCCTCGGTCACCATCATCAACCGCTACACCAAGACCATCCTGGAGTTCAAACACAAGCGCAGAAACATCGAGAAGAACCTGAAGATCAAGCAGAAGCTTCTGGAGCTGGACTCTGGACCAGGGGTTGGGGTGGGACAAGTTGGACATGTGGAACAGGTGTGGGACATGTACATCAGCTCAGTACCCAGCTCAGGCTGCACAGCAGAGGAATTGCTGGACTTGTCCAGTAATGGAAGGAAGCTGTCCAATGCTTCAGTGTTTCTGGACCTGAATGACCTGCCGGATCCACAAAGAGAGGAGTACTGCTGAGGAGGGAACTAGGGGACTGATCAAGGCACGCACAAGTACGCATATACACACACAAAAAAAAAAAAAAACACATAGAAACAAATGACTTTCGTCATGAATTGCCACCCAATTTACAAACCAAATAGCATTAGCAACTGTGACTTCATGTTAGAGGAAATCCAACTCCAAGTTTCCCTGATGTTCCAAGCTGAGGTAGAGATCGGTTAAGGATGAGAGAAATGGATAGCAGAGGATGCAGTAATAAATGGTAGAAATGGAAAGGCAGAGACGAGAAATGGATAGAGGAGAGATGGATAAAGGATGATTTCAGGAAAAAAAATATATAAATGTGTGTATATATATATATATATATATATACATCAGTGCCTTCAGAAAGTATTCATACCCCTTGACTTTTTGTGTTACAGCCGGAATACATTTTTTTCAACCATCTACACACAATACCCCATAATGACAAAGTGAAAACATGCATTAAGAAATGTTTACAAATGTATTGAAAATGAAATACAGAAATATCTCATTTACGTAAGTATTTATACCCCTGATCCTATTTTGTAGGATCACCTTTGGCAGCGATTACAGCTGTGAGTCTTTCTGAGTAGGTCTCTAAGAGCTTTCAATATCTGGATTGGGAAAAATGTGCCAATTATTATTTTTTAAATTCTTCAAGCTCTGTCAAATTGGTTGTTGATCATTGCTATACAACCATTTTCATGTCTTGCCATAGAGTTTCAAGTAGATTTAAGTCAGAACTGTAACTCGGCCACTCAGGAACATTCACTGTGCTCTTGGTAAGCAACTCCAGTGTAGATTTGGCCTTGTGTTTAGGTTATTGTCTTGCTGAAAGGTGAATTAATCTCCCAGTATCTGGAGGAAAGCAGACTGAACCAGCTTTTCCTCTAGGATTTTGCCTGTGCTTAGCTCCAGTCAGTTTATTTTTTATACAGAAAAACTCCCCAGTCCTTAACGATTACAAGCATGCCCATAACATGAAGCAGCCACCACTATGCTTGAAAATATGGAGAGTTGTACTCAGTAATGTGTTGTATTGGATTTGCCACAAACATAGCACTTTGTATTCAGGACAAAAAGTTAATTGCTTTTGTGCCTTGTTGCAAACAGGATGCTTCCTTCTTTTCACTCTGTCAATTAGGTTAGTATTGTGGAGCAACTACAATGTTGTTGATCCATGCTAAGTTTTCTCCTATCACAGCCATTAAACTCTGTGACTGTTTTAAAGTCACCATTGGCCTCATGGTGAAATCCCTGAGCGGTTTCCTTCCTCTCTGGAAACTGAGTTAGGAAGGATACCTGTATCTTTGTAGTGACTGGTTGTATTGATGCACCATCAAAAGTGTAATTAATAACTTTACCATGCTCAAAGGGATATTCAATTTTACCCATCTACCATCTTTGCCAGGCATTGGAAAACCTCCCTGGTCTTTGTGGTCGAATCTGTGTTTGAAATTCACTGCTCGACTCAGGGACCTAAAATATAATTAACTGTATGTGTGGGGTACGGAGATGTGGTAGTCATTCAAAAATTATGATAAATACTATTATTAAACGCGGTGAGTCCATGCAACTTATTATGTGACTTGTTAAGCAAATTTTTACTCCTGACTTATTTAGGCTTGCCATAATGAAAGAGTTGAATACTTATTGACTCAAGACATTTCAGCTTTTCATTTTTTATTAATTGGTAAAAATGTTGAAATACATAATTCCACTTTGACATTATGGGGTATTGTGTGTAGACCAGTGACAAACATCCAAATGTAATCATTTTAAATTCAGCTGTAAGTCAATGGGTGTGAATACTTTCTGAAGGCACTGTGTATATACAGTATATATATATATATATATATATATATATATATAAATTATGTGGATAGAGACATAGGGGATGATAAAGAGTAGAAATAGATAAAGGATGAGGGTAGAGAGAATTCCCAGGCCATGCTGAGTGCCTTTGATTCCAGCTCCTGTCTTGTGATCAACTTCAAACAGCTTGCAGAGCACTGAGTGGGAGACTGTTACAAAGTTACAAAGGCCAACTCCTATTCCTATTGTTCTCACTCTAATGAGACACAGGAGATTCCATTATGTAGATCGTATATGTGCAAACAGCCAAAACTCAGCCATTATTATTTCCTGCTCTTTCTTTCCATGTTCAGATAGATGTATTGCTTTTTTGATGATTTCTAGGACATGAAAAGGTGTACATGACAATTGTAGTGAAATACCGAAGGCAACAGATAGAAATTCCCCATCAATGTACACATTATAGACTTGAAGTTGAATAAACCAGCATCAAATAATTGTATTTCAAAACAGTATTGAAGATAATTATGATTTATACTTTAATAGTTAGTATGACTTACTTACAGTGACTTAAAGTTCATTTGATCATTTATTTCTGTATATAATGTGTATTACGTTTTCTTATTTATTTATTAACATTCAAATACATTTGTTTAATTTAACTGTTGAATTAAGTTACTATTTTAAAGATATTTTACATTTTCCTGCCATGTTAAATTTGTTCTTCCTTGTTCTCAAGGTAGAGATGGTTATGCTTCTTTAGTGTGTGTTGGTGTCATATTTGTAACATATTTATGTAAAGTGCTATTTTGGTAACTTCATGTGTGTGATTAACTGCAATGATTCATTTAAATTATAGGAATTCTATGTTAAGATGTACAGAATATTATACATTTATATCAAAGATATAAGGGCAAATTATGAAGCATTAAATAAAGTAACTTGTTTATTGCCAAATGTAATTGTTTATATTGTTACGTACTAATAAGTTTCAGCGTTGATAACAGAAATAAAATAATACCTTTTTATACTAAATCTGTAAGCCTACATTGTTTAATTTACTGATAACCTTAGAAGTCAGACCAAAAAGATTCATTTTTATTTGTTTCTTTTAGAGTGTATTTTTCTGAACTCAGAACTGTGTACAGTTAAATTGACAAAGGAATGGTCCGATAAATTATGTGAGAAGGACCCTACAGTGTTGGGGATTTGATGATTGCCGAAAGATTGCGCAGTTCCTCTAATATCCATTGCAGGTCAGTGGTTACTCATTTCTGTCACTATGGAGGTCTGCCTTATTGCTGACTGAGCTCAATGGGTCCCACCAGCTTGTAGTCCTCAAAACCGGAAATGAGATACCGCTGGTCAGTTCGAACATTCCTATGGGGGAAATTAATGGCAAAAGAAAGCGATTTGAATAAGGTCTGAGGCTTAGAAGATCTTCTATGTTTTGTTCTATGAGATATCAGTCAATTAACATGACCTTAATGAATTATGAAACCTTTTATATGCTTTATGTGCTTGTTTTGATTACATAAATGCTTCCAAATTCACAAAAGTGACGTTAGCTGATGAAGATTATCTCATAGAATGAAACATATAAGATCTGCTAAGCCTGTGTTTACCACAGACATTATTTTCGGCTTTTATCCAACCCCCATCCACCCCCCCCCAAAAAAACACGTTTATTTCCCCAAAGGCTTTGGTAAATGATCCATGGCGAGGTTAGTGCCTACAAAAAGACGCAATTACTATTGCTCTCTATTCAGCACACTTTATGAAGCTTTGTTCCTCTCTCACTCTCTCTCTCACCCTCTCTCACTCTTCATTTTATACACACAACCACCGCATCTATTACAGTACAATAGTGTTGACAAAAGTACAAAGATACAATGTGACATTTGCTTCAAAATAAGTTTTATTGTCATTTAATGTTTTCAAACTAGTGCAAATACATGCAAATAGGAGACGGGTCATACAGCAGCCCGTTGGACCCAAAAATCTTCTGTTGAAGAAAACACCAAATGATACCAAAATATTGGTTTAAAGGTAGACTCAGCGATATGACGTAGATGCAGAAAGTAAACAGCATAGTGGCTCGATTTCCGCAACAACTAAGAGCGTTGAAGCCAAGCCTCAGGGTCAGTAGCTTCAGCCCAACATCACACACACACACACACACACACACACACACACACACACACACACACACACACACACACACACACACACACACACACACACACACACAACTTAAATATCACATTTACATAAGTATTCAGACCCTTTACTCAGTACTTTGTTGAAGCACCTTTGGCAGCGATTACAGCCTCGAGTCTTCTTGGGTATGACGCTACAAGCTTGGCACATCTGTATTTGGTTGAGTTTCTCCCATTCTTTTCTGCAGATCCTCTCAAGCTGTGTCAGGTTGGATGGGGAGTGTCGCTGCACAGCTATTTTCAGGTCTCTCCATAGATGTTTGATCGGGTTCAAGTCCCAGCTCTGGCTGGGCCACTCAAGGACATTCAAAGACTTGTCCTAAAGCTACTCCTACGCTGTCTTGGCTGTGTGCTTAGGGTTGTTGTCCTGTTGTAAGGTGAACCTTTGCCCCAGTCTGAAGTCCTGAGCTCTCTGGAGCAGAGTTTCATCAAGGATCTCTCTGTACTTTGCTCCGTCCATCTTTCCCTCAATCCTGACTAGTGTCCTAGTCCCTGCCGCTGAAAAACATCCCTACAGCATGATGCTGCCACCACCATGCTTCACCGTAGGAATGGTGGCAGGTTTCCTCCAGACGTGACACTTGGCATTCAGTCCAAAGAGTTCAATCTTAGATTCATCAGACCAGAGAATCTTGTTTCTCATTGTCGAAGAGACCTTTATGTGCTTTTTGGCAAACTCCAAGCGGGCAGCACTCTACCGTAAAGGCCTGATTGGTGGAGTGCTGCAGAGATGGTTGTCCTTCTGGAAGGTTCTCCCATCTCCACAGAGGAACTCTGGAGCTCTGTCAGAGTGACTGTCGGGTTCTTGGTCACCTCCCTGACCAATGCACTTCTCCCCCGATTGCTCAGTTTGGCCGGCCGGCCAACTCTGGGAAGAGTCTTGGTTGATCAAAACTTCTTCCATTTAAGGATGATGGAGGCCACTGTGTTCTTGGGGACCTTCAATGCTGCAGACATTTTTTGGTACCCTTCCCCAGATCTGTGCCTTGACACAATCCTGTCTCGGAGCTCTACGGACAATTCTTTCAACCTCATGGCTTGGTTTTGCTCTGACATGCACTGTCAACTGTTGGACCTTATATAGACAGGTGTGTGCCTTTCCAAATCATGCCCAATCAATTGAATTTAACACAGGTTGTCTCCAATCAAGTTGTAAAAAGATCTCAAGGATGATCAATGGAAACAGGATGCACCTGAGGTCAATTTAAAGTCTCATAGGGTCTGAATACTTATGTAAATAAGGTCATTCTGTTTTTTTATTTGAATACATTTGCAAAAATGTCTAAAAACCTGTTTTAGCTTTGTCATTATGAGTTATTGTGTGTAGATTGATGAAGAAAAGCAAATATTGAATCAATTTTAGAATAAGGCTGTAAGTCAAGGGGTCCGAATGCTTTCTGAATGCACTGTATGTCGTTTTAGAAATAAGGCTAATGAAATCAATAAATTGGATAACATTCATAGTCTGGCCATCTCTGAAACTCACTTAGATAATTCCTTTGATGATACAGCAGTAGCAATACAGGGATATAACATCTACAGAAAAGACAGGAATGGCAATGGGGGAGGTGTTACTGTATATGTTCAGAGCCATATTCCTGTAAAGCTTAGAGAGGATCTCATGACAAATGTTGTTGAAGTGTTGTGATTGCAAGTTCACCTGCCTCGTCTAAAGCCTCTTCTTTCAGGGTGCTACTATTGGCCACCAAGTGCTAACAGTCAGTATGTTGATAATGTGTCCAATGCTTGATAGTGTGTGTAATGTTAGAGGTCTATTTTCTGGGTGACCTGAACATTGACTGGTTAGCAACTAGCTGTCCTGAGGTAGCTTCTAACTGTGACTAATGCCTGTAATATGACCCAGCTTATCACTCAACCAACTAGAGTGCATTCCAATAGTGTTGGATCTGTGACATCCGCTTGTATTGATCATATCTTCACTAATGCTGCAGAGCTTTGCAATATCAGTTCCCATTGGCTGTAGTGACCATATTATTGTGTCAATAACAAAGAAAGCCAAAGTGCCAAAGGTTGGGCCTAAAGTAATTTATAAGAGATCACACAAAATGTTTTCCCAGGACTCTTTGTGGAAGCTGTAAAAAATGTATGATGTCTTATGTGTATGAGGAAGTGAATCAAGATGCAGCACTGGACGTATTTGTACAATTATTTTTGCCAATTGTTGACAAGCATGCACCTGTTAAGAATCCCCCTGGTTTGATGAGGAATTGAACAATTGTATGGTTCAAAGAAATTATGCAAAAGAGGTGACAAACAAGTCAGGCTGTTTGGCTGATTGGTTGACATACTGTAAATTGAGAAATGTGAATAAACTTAACCAAAAGAAGAATAAAAAATATTACCAAACAAAGATAATTGACATAAAACGCAATGGAAAAATACTTTGGAGTACCTTCAGTGATATCATGGGCTGAAAACTCAATTACTCTCCATTGTTCATCGAAGTTGATGGGTCATTTATAACAGAACCTTTCGATATTGCCAATCATTTCAATTACTATTTCACTAGTAAAGTGGAAAAACTCAGATGTGAAATAACAACATTGAACAGTGAACCATCATATTTTTGTATAAAAGATCTAATAATTAAAGAGAAGGGTTGATGTTTGGAATTTGGTCAAGTTCGTGTGGGAGAGGTGGAGAAACTGTTATCCATCAATAATGATAAGCCACCAGGTATAGACAAACGTGATGGGAAACTATTGAGAATAGTAGCAAACTGTATTGCCATCCCTATTTGCTATACATTTAACCAAAGCCTAAATGAGTGTGTCTACAGGCATGGAAGGAAGCTGAAGTAATTCCACTACCTAAAAATAGTAAAGCACCCTTTGCTGGCTCCAACAGCCATCCAATCAGTTTGCTGCCAGTTCTTAGTAAACTGATGGAGAGGATTGTGTTTGACCAAATACAATGCTATTTTTCAGGGAGCAAGTTAACTACTGACTTTCAGCATGCAAATAGAGAAGCACACAACTTGTCCTGCACTGACTCAGATGACTGATGATTGGTTAAAATGGATAATAAGATGATAGTTGTATTGGTAGATTTCAGTGCAGCCTTTGATGTTATTGATCATAAATTGTAGTCACCTGCCATCGTATGGTTGGAGAGTTATTTATCCAATAGAACCCAGAGAGTGTTCTTCAATGGAATCTTCTCTAACATCAGATGTGCACAGTGTGGTGTCCCTTAGGGTAGTTGCCGTTACTTTTCTCTACTTTTACAAATGATTTCACTGAAATTCTAAATAAGGAGTTACAGTTCAATCAGAATGGGTGATGAATAATAAACTGGTCTTAAACACATCTACAACTAATAGCATTGTATTTGGTTCAAAACATTCTCTAAAGACCTAAACCTCAACTGGAGTTGTGTATAAAGGGTGTGAACATTGAGCAAGTTGAGGAAGCTGAACTCCTAGGTATAACAATGGATGGTCAATTATCATGGGCAAGTCATATTGACAAAGTTGTTGTGAGGATGGTGAGGAGTATGTCTGTTATAAAAAATATGTGGACTAGTTGTCCAGGCTCTGGTCTTTGTCCCATCTTTATTACTGTCCAGTAACATGGTCAAGTGCAGCAAAGAAAGACCTAGCAAAGCTGCAGCTGTCTCAAAACAGAGCAGCACACCTTGCCTTTAACTGCACATACAGACCTAACATCAACAACATGCATGCCAGTGTTTCCTGGTTGAGGGTTGATGAGAGATGAACTGCTTCTCTTCTAGTTTTTATGATGAATATTACTGTGATGAAAATTCCAGATTGTCTGCATATCAAATAACATTCAACTCATACATACCCCACAAAACAAACCACCAGGGGTTTCTTCACAGTCCTCAAGTATAAAAGGAATTCATGGCAACGCACCATTTTGTACAGAGCCACTATCGCATGAAACTCTGTTCCATCTACAATTACTCAAGCAAACAGCAAAATGACCTTTAAAAAACGGATTAAATAACAACTCATGGAAAGGCGGGGACTCGGAGGGGACACACACAAACACACGCACACACAGACACACTAACATTTTAACGTATTTTTTTTGTATTGTTAGTATAATTTTTGATGTTTCTATTTGAATTTTGTTGGGTTGCCCAAAAAGTTACATATTGCAGCTTTCAATTTGTGTGGCTGTCCTTGTCAAACAGTGTGTCAGTGTTTTGTTACTTGTCATGATTTGTGTTTTTTGTGGACCCCAGGAAAAGTAGCTGCTGCTTCTGCAAAAGCTGATGGGGATCCAAATAGACAAACAAAAGAAGCATGAGGTTCAACTTGTCCTCTGTTTTGATGCCCTGGCTACCACTGTGAAGTGTAAAGCAAACCCATGCACATGCATGGGCTCCCGAGTGACGCAGCGGTGTAAGGCACTGCATCTCAGTGCTAGAGGTGTCACTACAGACTCTGGTTCGATTCCAGGCTGTATCACAACCGGCCGTGATTGGGAGTCCCATAGGGTGGCGCACAATTGGCTCAGCATCGTCTGGGTTAGGGTTTGGCCTGGGTAGGTTAAATAAAGGTTAAATAAAAAATCTAAAAAATAAATAAACATGTGCAGATACTAACTGTAACTGTGTAAGAGCGAAGTCTTGCATGTTGCTCATCTCAATATCTGCGGTGCTGCTTGTGGCAAAGTCATTTCACTGAGTGTACCTTTAAGATGTCATATTCATCCATGGTTATATTTTGGTTGTTCGGTTAGGCTGAAGATGCCCATAGATGCTGATCTAAGGTCAGTTTAGTGTTTCCTCCTCTTACGGTTAAGGTTAGGATTTAGGGAGCGTAAACGGATCCTAGATCTGTGCCTATGGGTAACCTCTACTTGGAAAGGGCAGATACATTTGAGTTCCTCCTAATCCACTTATGCACATTCATTATTCAACAATACAAAACCACTCAGTCAAATCTGAGCACTTACAAAGATGCTACTCATACTTCCCCTCAATGCTTTCTAAATAAAAGACTCATCCTCCTGTTTTCCGTAATACTTGGGGATGATATTCGATATGTACTGATTGCCTACAACTCTTTTAATTCCTGACCTAAGTACTGAGTAGCTAAGATGTATGAAAAAAGGAAGAGGAAGGTCATACTCCACGAGGCATGGTAAGACATCCGTTTTGTTTAGTGTTTCACTACTTTGCAGAATCATCCACAGGACGTTGTTACTAACTCTACAGCACACATCAGGCCTACACTGCAGACTACACATCCCATCGCCATGTCCTTCACTCCTGGTGGGACACAGTGGGGTCAGGAGTTAAGCAGGAGCACTATCTAAGACAAAAACGCCAGGTATTTTCAAACACAGCTTAAACGTAGAATCCTAAATTGAAACAATAACAAAGTGGTCACCCAGCCTGTGTTTAGGTAAAAAGCTGAGGGATGGGTCTGGAGAAATGTAACCGCTCTCAAATTCATAGACAGAGCTACAGTATGCTGCCCTACAAAGTCAAAACACAGTAACTACGCCAACAATGAAGATGAGAAAAATGGCTTTAAAGTTTTTTGTTAGCCAGCCAAATATGATAAGCAGTGATTCATTTGAGACGGAGCCTATTTTCACTGTTTGCAATGTAAGAACTCTAATTAAAGCTATCAGTGTTCATTTGACTTGTCTCCTTTGTAATTCTCCTGCACCCTAATAAAGGTCATGTGGAAACGTGCCTGATATTCTAAGAGTTGATTTGTGTTGGGCAAGCCCGGGGTTATGGTTTGCACAACATTGTACCCTAGCGACAGACCAATGCTTGGCTGTTGCTGTGGTGAGAGAGAAGCGCGCTTGAATCTCTCACATAACTAGAGTGAGATATTAAATATTCTGAATGCTACACCAGGAGTAGGCCTATACTTTAGCCACAGATAAACAAGAGAGAGAGAGAGGCTTTTGGCACGAGCGCATTGGCCATCACCGGTGAGTGAGCTGCACATCATTGGCTGAGTCAGTGAAACTGGAAAACTTTTTTAGGAATATAATTTCCTCCTGATATTGTACAATATGTGTGTCTCCACACACCTAGGCCTAGGCTATTGATGGATTCCAGACGAGGTCATTTTAATTGATCTCAGATTCTCTGTTTGTCAGTGTCAAAGCAGCCTGTCATTTCAATCCTTTGTGCGGTTTTACAAAAGATTCAGTCATGTAAAATGATGTAGAATGTGTTTATACAAGGCCACATGTTTCCCAGACTACAGAAAAAAAAATCCCCATGTGTGCAACTTCTGCAAGCGCCTCTACTCTACTGCTCTATGCCACTAAGCAAAAGCAATGATAATGCATGCAATGCTTTATTATAAAGGTGATTTTTTTTCATGTGTTGCTGTACCTCAGAGTCTCCCAGGTCACCACCCTTTTGTGCTAACTTTTTGTTTCCGGCACATCCCGGTTTACAAACTAAGCACTGTAGATAAGTGATAATGCACTGACGTATCATCTTATTATGTAGTAATTTGTATGCATATCAACCATGACCACTGACTTGACCTATGACCCCTAAAATGCAGATACTGCACTCTGCCTTTGTATGACCTTAAACAACTCCTGCAAAGGCAAAGTGCAGTATCTACAATCTAAATGTCTTTATCCAACTTTTCTTGTTTTTCTGTTTGATGGAAACAGATTGAGTTCTAACTGCATTCCAATTGTATTTAATGGTGTAATGTAGTTACGTTTTCATGTTTTGTACGTTCTATTGTGATAACCCTTAAGGTAAGGACTATTTCCACTCGCAGAATGGTGATACTTCCAAAACATTTTTGACTTTGTGCAGTATATACAATCTGAATGTGTTTATCCAACTCGTTGTTTTTATGTTTGACTTTGTATCGTCATTTATTTGACTTAGGGGTCACAAATCAGTGGTCATGGTTGTAATGCATAAAAAATGACTTCATAATAAGATAATGCATTATCACTTGTCTACCTACAACATATTTGGCTGGACAGCAAATAAACTTTAAAGCCATTTTTCTCAGTTTCACTGTTTGCATAGTTAATGCTATTTGCCTTTGTATGGCAGAACAGGTAACTGCAGTCAAAATATAGTGGAACAAAGCCAAAGTGCAGTAAATTCTGTTTTCCTGGGTGTTTACTTGGATTTTGCAGTTACTGCAAATTTCTCACTCCCATTTTCTCTAAAAATGGAACATAATTGAACCAGGACACAGTATCAAACAGATACTACAAAGCCTGATTTCAGTCTTAACTCAATTTGGACCAAATATGTACTTACTGCGTTTTGCCTTTGTAGGCAAATTATAGTTTTAACCATGTTTTGAGGCTATGCAGTGTTTGTTTACATTTACATAGTTTACAAACATTGGAGTAAAACAAGCTTGTATTTTGGCTTCTGATTGGATATGACAGTTGAACTAAGCTCATGGGGCATTTATATGTTTTATTCTTCAAGACTCAATGGGTACTCTATCATTAATTAATAACTCCAAAAATGGATGGAGCAACTAAAGATTCCAGCTTTAAGTGTCACTTTCTTTTTGTTGAACATCTATTAGATGCTGAAAGGGAACTAGCATAGAGACGGTCTTTCTGCACTGTCACCAATATGGAATCTCTGATATCTGTTTCCCTCGCTACCCAGAGGTCTATCAACATTGGATTTAGTTCCTAGCACAGAGCCGCTTCTGTATCAACAGTATGAGGCTATGTCATTACTCTTTGCCCCAAGTCACAGTAACAGGTACAGAGTGCAAACTGAAGCCGACGGACAAACACCCCTCGGTGTATTTTGTTGCTATGGATTCATGTTTCACCTTGTAAACTCTACTGAGTCCTCATTGCCATCCAAAGTCCTGGCCAGCCATCTGGTAGAACCGCTGGTTGTGCGGCCTGTAGAACTCCCTCAGTTTCCGGATCATTTCAGGGTCGATGGGGGCGTGTGTTCGGCCTTTAGTCTTCCCCAGGCAGTGGGGCTTGCTGCTGCCCTCCGGTTTCTTCAGGCAGGGGAAACCTTTAGTCTTATTGAAGTAGAAGTGCTTGTCCGTCACAATCCTCTGGAGGCCCAGGAAGTCCTGGACCTTTCCTAGTTCTCCTGCCGGGTCGGAGATGAGGCCCTCCCCACTGACCAGGTGGATCTGGGCCCGGGGGAACCAGGCCAGCCAGCGCTCCAGGTGTTGGGCGTACAGTCCGATCCACAAAGGGCTCCATAGAGAGTCAATCTCACCTGGGATCAAGAAAAGACACAGTTACCTGTTTTAGACTTTGAAAGGGGGGACTGAAGACAGGACTAAAGAATATGGTCTTTGTGTGGGTACTGAATTAGGAAAAACTATGTTTTGTGTCATTCATTAATCCATCCAACCATGCTATCAGTCATTAATTAATTCATTCATTCATAGGCCTATACAATAAAAATGCATCACTATGATTCTGACCATTGGTGCGGTTCTTGAAGGCGAGGGTCTCGAAGGCAGGGATGTGGGGGGTCTTGGAGATGATCTGGGTGTAGTCAGAGATGGCCCGGGTCACAGGGTCTCGGACCACCACAATCAGCTTCACGTCACGCGACATGGAGTGTACACGGCCAGGGGTCTCCACGGTAACAAAGTAACGTGGTGTCTTCTCCATGACAACCTGGCCGTCCAAGGCCTTGGGCATCATACTCCTGGGGGATGGAGGGAGAGAAAGGGAGAAATTATAGAAGAAAGGGAGAAAGGAAAAAAGAAAGAGAGAGAGAGATATGTTTAGTGTTTAAATGGTGTAACTATTAGGATTAAGACCATCTGGAAAATGATTCTGATTGGGCTAAACAACCATCGAAAAGGCTTTATTTGTCTCTTACTGGCTACAGTTGATGGTCAGGCCTCAAGGCTGTTCTTATATGCATCCGTAATGGAGGTTGTCATTACACATGTACAGGCTACATCAATCATAGAGGGGTACTGAGATGCACACACACACAGAAAATATTCACACCCCTTGACTTTTTCCACATTATATTGTGCTAAAGCCTGAATTTAAAATGGACTTCACAAAATACCCCATGATGTCAAAGTGAAATTAAGATTTTTGACATTTTTACAAATTAATAACAAATGAAAAACTGAAATGTCTTGAGTCAATAAGTATTCAACCCCTTTCTTATGGCAAGCCTAAATAAGTTCAGGAGTATAACATTTGCTTAACAAGTCGCATAATAAGTTGCATGGACTCACTCTGTGTGCAATAATAGTTTAAAACGATTATTGAATGACCATGTCATCTCTGTACCCCACAGATACAATTATATGTAAGGTCCCTCAGTCCAGCAGTGAATTTCAAGCACAGATTCAACCACAAAAACAAGGGAGGTTTTCCAATGCCTCATAAAGAAGGGCACCTATTGGTAGATAAATACACATTTAAAAAAGCAGACAAAGAATATCCCTTTGAGCATGGTGAAGTTATTAATTACACTTTGGCATGTGTATCAATACTGTCACGTTCCTGACCTGTTTTCCCTTGTTTTGTATTTATTTAGTATGGTCAGGGCGTGAGTTGGGTGGGTTGTTTATGTGTGATTTTCTATGTTGGGATTTTGTGTTCGGCCTGGTATGATTCTCAATCAGAGGCAGCTGTCAATCGTTGTCCCTGATTGAGAATCATACTTAGGCAGCCTGGGTTTCACGTGTGTTTTGTGGGTGTTTGTTTTCCGTGTCAGTAGTTGTGCCACACAGGACTGTTTGTCGGTTAGATTCTCTTTTGTTATTTTGTTTCGTGTAGTGTTCAGTTTATTGATAATAAAACATGGACACTTTCCACTCTGCGTCTTGGTCCGATCCCTACACCTCCTCTTCAGACGAAGAGGAGGAAATCTGCCGTAACAGAAACACCCACCAACAAAGGACCAAGCAGAGTGGAAAAGGGCAGCGACAGCAGCAGCAGCAGCAGCAGCGGAGAAAAACCCAGGACTCATGGATGTGGGAGGAGATTCTGGACGGCAAGGGACCCTGGGCTCAGCCAGGGGAATATCGCCGTCCTAAAGCCGAGTTGGAGGCAGCGAAGGCAGAGAGGCGCTGGTATGAGGAGGCAGCGCGGCGACACGGTTGGGAGCCCGAGAGTCAGACCCACACGCGGAGTGTGGCAAAGCCGGGTAGGAGACCTGAGCCAACTCCCCGTGCTTACCGTGGAGTGAGAGGGCGTCGTACTGGTCAGACACCGTGTTATGCGGTGGAGCGCACGGTGTCCCCAGTACGCGTGCTTAGCCCAGTGCGGGCTATTCCACCTCGCCGCACTGGTAGGGCTAGGTTGGGCATCGAGCCGGGTGTCATGAAGCCGGCCCAACGCATCTGGTCTCCAGTGCGTCTCCTCGGGCCGGCGTACATGGCACCAGCCTTACAAATGGTGTCCCCGGTTCGCCAGCATAGCCCAGTGCGGGCTATTCCACCTCGCTGCACTGGCAGGGCTACGGGGACCATTCAAAAGGTAAGGTTGGGCAGGCTCGGTGCTCAAGAGCTCGTGTACTCCTTCACGGTCCGGTATATCCGGTGCCACCTCCACGTACCAGTCCTCCGGTGGCAGCCCCCCGCACCAGGCTGTCTCTTCGTCTCCTCCCTACAGGTGTGCCTGCCTGCCCAGCGCTGTCTGAGCTGCCTGCCTGCCCAGCACCGTCTGAGCTGTCTGCCTGCCCAGCACCGTCTGAGCTGCCTGCCTGCCCAGCGCCGTCTGAGCTGCCTGCCTGCCCAGCGCCGTCTGAGCTGCCTGCCTGCCCAGCGCCGTCTGAGCTGCTTGCCTGCCCAGCGCCGTCTGAGCTGCCTGCCTGCCCAGCGCCGTCTGAGCTGCCTGCCTGCCCAGCGCTGTCTGAGCTGCCTGCCTGCCCAGCGCCGTCTGAGCTGCCTGCCTGCCCAGCACCGTTTGAGCTGCCTACCTGCCCAGAGCCGTCAGCCAGCCATGACCAGCCAGAGCCGTCAGCCAGCCATGACCAGCCAGAGCCGTCAGCCAGCCATGACCAGCCAGAGCCGTCAGCCAGCCATGACCAGCCAGAGCCGTCAGCCAGCCATGACCTGCCAGAGCCAGCCAGCCAGGAGCTGCCAGAGCCAGCCAGCCAGGAGCTGCCAGAGCCAGCCAGCCAGGAGCTGCCAGAGCCAGCCAGCCAGGAGCTGCCAGAGCCAGCCAGCCAGGAGCTGTCAGAGCCAGTCAGCCAGGCGATGCCAAAATCGCTCTTCACTCTGGAGCTGCCGGAGGCGTCCTTCACTCCAGCGCTGCCGGAGTCTCCCGCCTGTCCGGCGCTGCCGGAATTCCCCGTGCATTCGGGACCCATGGCTAGGGTCCCCAGGCCAAGGTCGGCGGCGAGGATCGCCGCTCATAAAAGGCCATAGGGGCGATTAAGGAGGCGGACAAAAACATTGTTAAAGTGGGGTCCACGTCCCGCGCCCGAGCCGCCACCGCGGACAGACGCCCACCCAGACCCTCCCCTAGAGTTTTAGGTGGTGCGCCCGGAGTTCGCACCTTGAGGGGGGGGTTCTGTCACGTTCCTGACCTGTTTTCCCTTGTTTTGTATTTATTTAGTATGGTCAGGGCGTGAGTTGGGTGGGTTGTCTATGTGTAATTTTCTATGTTGGGATTTTGTTTTTCGGCCTGGTATGATTCTCAATCAGAGGCAGCTGTCAATCGTTGTCCCTGATTGAGAATCATACTTAGGCAGCCTGGGTTTCACGTGTGTTTTGTGGGTGTTTGTTTTCCGTGTCAGTAGTTGTGCCACACGGGACTGTTTGTCGGTTAGATTCTCTTTTGTTATTTTGTTTCGTGTAGTGTTCAGTTTATTGATAATAAAACATGGACACTTTCCACTCTGCGTCTTGGTCCGATCCCTACACCTCCTCTTCAGACGAAGAGGAGGAAATCAGCCGTAACAAATACACCCAGTCACTACAATGATACAGGCGTAATTTCAAACTCAGAGAGGATGGATTGCTGGAGAGGATGGAAACCGCGCAGAGATTTCACGAGCCCAATAGTGACTTTAAAACAGTTGCATAGTTTAATGGCTGTGATAGGAGAAGACTGAGGATGGATCAACAACAATGTAGTTACTCCACAATAGTGGTCTAAATAACAGAGTGAAGAAGGAATCCTGTACAGAATAAAATCTATTTCCTATATATATGACAAATACTTAAAAACCTTGTTTCTTATGATTCATTTGACTGTCTTTTTTTACATTAATGAATGTGTTATTCCATGTGTTTCTCTGGGTTACAGTAGTAAAAGCCAAATTCAATATGTTATCAAATAATTGTTTTATATATCTTTTTTTTTATACCTAAAAGGGTCCTAAAATTCAAAATCAAACAGTAAAATGATCCATAGGATGACCGAGTTGGGGGACAGAGTTGGAGTGATGGAGATATGGAGGGATGGAGGGAAGAGAGGGAACAGAGAGAGAACAGGATGCTCAGAGTGTCCTCTGGTATGAGCATGGATCAGGTTTCAGCTCTGAACACCCCCCCCCTCCCTGAAATATGAACTTCTATCTATACATCAATTTCCCAACCTGGCTCTATCACACACACACACACACACACACACACACACACACACACACACACACACACACACACACACACACACACACACACACACACACACACACACACACACACGGACACGCACTATAACCTTCATGGGAGGTGAGAGTAGTACTTAGCCTGAAGACTTCCCTGTTTACCCGAGCCATCAGGAGACAGACAGTCCAACACACACACACACAAACACACATTATTCAGTCATTATTCAACCATGTGCTATTGTTCTTCTGTCCTCAGACCCCTAGCTCTCACACCCCTCACACACACACACCGTGTGTGCGTGTGTGCGTGTGTGTGTGTGTGTGTGTGTGTGTGTGTGTGTGTGTGTGTGTGTGTGTGTGTGTGTGTGTGTGTGTGTGTGTGTGTGTGTGTGTGTGTGTGTGTGTGTGTGCATCCATGCCTGCCAGTGCATGTGCATCTAGTGCAGCTAAAGGGATAGAAAGCCCATGCATGAAAGGAGTAGATGAGTCAGTCATAAAGGAGTGATGGAGTGATGGGTACAAAGGTACTTCCATTAGGCTGCTCTCATAGAGAAGCCTTGAAGCCAGTACCATTGAGTCAGCATGGAACAGAACTCCATTACCTTACTGTTAAGATAGATGCAATTATCACAGAGCCCTGAGAGCATATTCTCTGTATTCTCTATATTGTTCTCAGAGAGCCTACCCAGTCGCTCATGTGTATTGAGTGTTAAAGTGATCATGTCATCCATGTGTAGATGCCACGCAGCAGGAACAGACACCCTCTGGATGAAGAGAGAGATTTTTACAATCTCTCTCCTGTTTGTCATCCACTTCCCTCTCTCCATCTCTCTGTAGAGCGTCATACCCCCACTCCTAGGCCATGGGGACTAGCCCAAGAAGACCCTGTTCCGTGCAGAGCCATAGGTATTGATTCTGGAGGAGTGGGGGATAAGTGTGTGTGTGTGTGTGTGTGTGTGTGTGTGTGTGCGTGCGTGCGTGCGTGCGTGCGTGCGTGCGTGCGTGCGTGCGTGCGTGCGTGCGTGCGTGTGTGTGTGTGTGTGTGTGAGTGTGTGTGGGAGGAGGGGGTAGGGTAGGCCTGGGTCTCATCTGGGCTGAGGGTGGCAGGTGGGGTTTGGGGGAGCCTCTGGAGTCCCATCAGCACCGTGCTGTGTGTGTGTGTGTGTGTGTGTGTGTGTGTGTGTGTGTGTGTGTGTGTGTGTGTGTGTGTGTGTGTGTGTGTGTGTGTGTGTGTGTGTGTGTGTGTGTGTGTGTGTGTGTGTGTGTGTGTGTGTGTGATGACAGATGTGAGGCAATTACAGTGTCTATCACACACACACACACACACACACTCTGGGGTCAAAGACCATCATATGACAACGGAGGGAGGAGAGATGAGAGGGTAGGTTAAAACGACATAAATGTTGATAGATTTGATAAACTGGCATCAACTGCTATGGATCGCCAAATCTATTTAGTCTACATACATTATAAGGATGCAATGTTTCAATGACAATAGCCATTATTTCAATGAAAAACAATGAAATTGTTCTCTTATTGATGTCAACACGGAGTGTGCATTCGTGTATGTGTATATGTATGTGTATATGTATGTGTATATGTATGTGTATATGTATGTGTATATGTATGTGTATATGTATGTGTATATGTATGTGTATATGTATGTGTATATGTGACTGAGAGTCCATTCCTCCATTTCTCTGCGCTGGGGACCATTAAGGCTCTAGTCCATTGTAGCGTTGCCCTGTCCACTTCCAGCAGACATCCATCATAGTGGGCCCGGACCCCCCCTGCCTCCCCTCTGCAACCCCCCAGAGAGCGCCTTAATGAGGGCTAGATCACCCCGGCTGTCTGGGCCTTATGGAGATCACACACATTACAGTACTGGATGGGTGGATGGGCCCCGATTTAATATAGAGATATTATTATATAGAGAAATATAAATGTGTGGGAACGCAAACACACATACGCACAAACGCATGCACAAATTCACACACATAAACAAGAAACACTAGTGTATTTCCCCTTTCTAACACGAATAATATGTAATAACAGAATTCAGATTCCCCTACACTTAGCCCAGTTTTTACTCCCCCTATTCAAAAACCATGCTTGAAAAGAATCCACTAGATTCCCTTTGCTGTCAGGCGTGATCTCCTCTAACATAGCCATGCTGAAGATCACATGTTTTGGCAGCCATTCTTTAGCCATTTGCATGGCAATTATACTCCTGTGTAAAAACACAGGCACACATGCAACGTCAAGCCCAAACAAAGCATGGGATCCATGGGTATGAATTGATATGCTGCTTTTAACGAGTTCATCTGAATTGCAAATGAACCACAGCCATGTGAGAACATCTGACTCGGTAAAGACCACTAAATTGGAATCTGTCATTTGAGTTCTGATGGGGAATGCGTTCTTCTCGAGATCAAAACGGAACACTTAGCTAGGCATCTCAAATTGATTGCAACACGGTCATCGTCTGTACGTGATATTGCACTTAGTTAAATAAAGGTTAAATAAATAAAAAAATTGTTACACTATATGATTGGTAAAGACAGATTTATATACAGCATGTGAAACAAAATCACTATAACAAGAAAATGAGACAAACTCTACACTCCATTATGGGCTCCCCAGCTCTAGCAGTACCTCATGGTCAACACTACATCAATACATCTCACTGCTACAGGAGAGAACGATACCCTACAGCCTCACAGGAACACACAGAGGCAGCACTGAATAACAAGCCTCCAGCTCTGGGAGTATAGAGTATAGCTCCAATGACATGGGGTGAGGAAAAGGTCAGTGGAGATGTGTGTGGTTGTGGTAACACAGAGTTCACCCTTTCACCTCTAATCTCTGCTTTTCATCTGCACAGTCACACCATCCTATCCCCAATATTATTTCTCTCTTCTTTCATTCGCACACAATCCATCATCATGTGCTGTAGGAAGTTAATGCACAGCACGGAGAGAGAGAGAGGGAGAGAGGGAGAGAGAGAGAGAAAGAGGGGGGATACAGACACAGAGGTACAGACAGACAGAGATTGAGACAGACAGACAGACAGACAGACAGACAGACAGACAGACAGACAGACAGACAGACAGACAGACAGACAGACAGACAGACAGACAGACAGACAGACAGACAGACAGACAGACAGACAGACAGACAGACAGACAGAAGCATAGACAGAGACAGAGAAAAAGAGAGATCCAGTCAGTCAGTGCTAGTGACTGAAACCTGACCTCTTTGCATACGTGAGAGGATTATTCCAATGCAGGATAAGACTTCCTGTTAACTGTAACTGAATCCTGTACTGACCAGAGATAACACACACACACCAACCTGGTCTTAAAGCATTTCGTATTATTCTGTACGTAAATCCGGGACACACCATTTAGTATGTTACGATTCATATGGTATGTATTAATTTGTGGATGTCCATCAACCATTTCATATGATATGTTGGCATCTTCCTATTTTGTTGCCTTACAACCTGGGAATTAAAATAGATTTTTTGGGGAGTTTGTATCATTTGATTTACACAACATGCCTACCACTTTGAAGATGCAAAATATTTTTTCTTGTGAAACAAACAAAAAGTAAGACAAAGAAACAGAAAACTTGAGCGTGCGTAACTATTCACCCCCCAAAGTCAATACTGTGTAAAGCCACCTAATGCAGCAATTACAGCTGCAAGTCTCTTGGGGTATGTCTCTATAAGCTTGGCACATCTAGCCACTGGGATTTTTGCCCATTCTTCAAGGCAAAACTTATCCAGCTCCTTCAAGTTGGATGGGTTCCGCTGGTGTACTGCAATCTTTAAGTCATACCACAGATTCTCAATTTGATTGAGGTCTGGGCTTTGACTAGGCCATTCCAAGACATTTAAATGTTTCCCCTTAAACCACTCGAGTGTTGCTTTAGCAGTAGACTTAGGGTCATTGTCCTGCTGGAAGGTCAACCTCCATCCCAGTCTCAAATCTCTGGAAGACTGAAACAGGTTTCCCTCAAGAATTTCCCTGTATTTAGCGCCATCCATCATTCCTTCAATTCTGACCAGTTTCCCAGTCCCTGCCGATGAAAAACATCCCCACAGCATGATGCTGCCACCACCATGCTTCACTGTGGAGATGGTGTTCTCGGGGTGATGAGAGGTATTGGGTTTGCGCCAGACATAGCGTTTTCCTTAATCGCCAAAAGCTCAATTTTAGTCTCATCTGACCAGAGTACCTGCTTCCATATGTTTGGGGAGTCTCCCACATGCCTTTTTGTCGAACATCAAACATGTTTGCTTATTTTTGTCTTTAAGCAATGGCTTTTTCTAGCAGCTCTTCCGTAAACCCAGCTCTGCAGAGTGTACGGCTTAAAGTGGTTCTATGGACAGATAATCCAATCTCCGCTGTGGAGCTTTGCAGCTCCTTCAGGGTTATCTTTGGTCTCTTTGTTTCCTCTCTGATTAATGCCCTCCTTGCCTGATCCGTTAGTTTTGGTGGGCAGCCCTCTCTTGGCAGGTTTCTTGTGGTGCCATATTACTTCCATTTTTTAATAATGGATTTAATGGTGCTCCATGGGATGTTCAAAGTTTCGGATATTTTTTTATAACCCAACCCTGATCTGTACTTCTCCACAACTTTGTCCCTGACCTGTTTGGAGAGCTTCTTGGTCTTCATGGTGCCGCTTGCTTAGTGGTGTTGCAGACTCTGGGGCCTTTCAGAACAGGTGTATATATACTGAGATCTTGTGACACTTAGATTGCACACAGGTGGACTATATTTAACAAATTATGTGACTTCTGAAGGTAATTCATTGCACCAGATCTTATTTAGGGGCTTCGTAGCAAAGGGGGTGAATACACATGCATGCACCACTTTTCTGCAAAAAAAATTTTTGATTTCTTTTTCATTTCACTTCACCAATTTGGACTATTTTGTGTATGTCCATTACATGAGATCCAAATAAAAAAATAAATTTAAATTACAGGTTGTAATGCAACAAAATAGGAAAAACGCCAAGGGGAATGAATACTTTTCCAAGGCACTGTATGATATTTTATGAAGTCTAGCTAGGTGGCTAATGTTTCCTAGGTAGCTAACGTTTGCTAGCTCGCTAACGTTAGCTAGGCTAGGGGGTTAGTGTTAAGGTTCGGGTTAGGTTTAGGAGTTAGGTTAAAGGGTTAAGGTTAGGGGAAGGATTAACTAAAAGGGTTAAGGTTAGGGTTAGGTGAAGGGTTATCTAAAAAGGTTAAAGTTAGCTAACATGCTAGTAGTTGAAAAGTTGCTAATTAGCTAAAACTCTAAAGTTGTCCATGATGAGAGTCAAACTCGCGACCTTTGGGTTGCTAGACATTCACGTTATACACCAACTCACCCACCCCTAAGTAGCCATCTGTCTTATGTAACCATACCAAATATAACATATCATACTAAATGGAGTGTCTCATATTTACGTACAGAATAATACAAAATGCTCTGAGACCAGGCTGCACACACACACATATATACACACACACACACACACACACATACACACATACACACACACAAACTGATCGGGACTAATAGCTTTAGTCACGACAAGCCAAGGTCTTGGGAGAGAAGTGAAGCCATCGATTTGAGAAACAGTGTAAGGATAAAACCTCTGCTCCATCTCAGTCCAGCCCTGTCCTGTCCTCTTTCAGATATGATCTATCTCCAGTCTGCCTGCCTGGTTGAGAGTGGTTCCTGTCAGAGATAGAGATCTGACGTGTCCTTATGAAGCAGATGAGAGCAGAGTGTACAGACAAAAAGGAAACATGTATTTCTATTTTAATCGAAATGCATGTTTGAAAGTAAAAAATATATATACTTTTTGTGCACCTGACCATGCTCTTATCGACTGCACTTGCAATGTCTCTTCGCAGACAGTTTTTTTTTCAAGCACCACATCCTACAGTGGACACAGCTGGTCTACATATACCATACACTGAGCTCTTCCTAACTTGACTTGTACCCGATGATATACCCCACTGTGTAATGAAGTGGTGTGACTGGGAGCGCATCATTATCTGTGAGGGTAAACTGACCTGGGGTCAGGATCAAGCTGACAGGCCTGACAGTGATATCAAGTGGCATGACAGTCAAGAAGCCCCATCTGGTCCTGGGGAGAGGGCAATCTTGTCACTCTGGGATGTCATTGAGACATACACACACAAACACACACACAGTGGAGACGTGGCACACCCTGGCACACCCTGGCATAATTTGTGTGTGTGCGTGTGTGTGTCAATAAGAGAGAGAGAGAGAGAGAGAGAGAGAGAGAGAGAGAGAGAGAGAGAGAGAGAGAGAGAGAGAGAGAGAGAGTGCGTGTGCGTGTGCGCATGCCTGTGTGTGTGGGTGTGTGGACCTCTAGGATGAGACCAGACCCAGCTGACTAAGGTAACATCTGGCCTCAGCTGCAGAGATGATTGCACTGTGAGAACTCATCCAGACCCCCCCTGCACATAAACACACAAACATGTACACACACACACAAACAGACACACGCACACACACAGATTGGCATAGCCAGATGGCAGTCTCTCTCTCTGCCTGTCACCTAATCCACTATATGCTGGCCGTGGGTATGTTTGGGTATTCCAAAAACAAACAAGCATTATTCATAGATCTATTTCTATGTTTTAGGCTGCGTCACAGTGGATGCACATTCAAATTGTTCTGTAAAATTCATTACCAACCAAGTCCACCATTCATCGGATCAAATGGAACAATACTTTCTGATACAGGTGCACTGAGTCAAAAGCATTTCTCAAACAAACAACATTTTTTGGATAGCAATGCCCTTTGGAGAAATGTACACGTGCACGCATGATATTTACCTGTACCAGTGCAAGCCTCGTGCGTAATGCCGGTCAAAGAAGTGCGGCTCAGAGCCCAGCGCGCGGATGTCCGGGTGCAGCCTGAGAAACTCCAGCAAAGCCCTCGTGCCACCCTTCTTCACTCCTATAATAAGGGCTTGGGGTAACCGCCGGGTCGCCTTCCAATCTTTACCCGTGTTATCAGTCTCCAAACCGGGCGTCAGTGTGCTCCCCTCCCCGGTCCCTGGGTATCCATCTTCATCCTGTACCGTTACAACGTCCTTATAAAACGTCAGGTTTCTGTCATCGCTGGCGGGTCTGTCCGAGGCTGAGTTTTCCGTTAGGTCCGACTCGCAGCATCCCGTGAAGAAGTAGAAGAGAGCGACACAGATGATTCCCAAAGATAGAATGATTATAAGTTTTTGGAGGACTCTCCTGATGTCTCTATCCGTTGGGTTGCTGTGGTGAAAAGTTGCCATCGCCTTCCCTCAGAGTCCCATCCGAGGAGGGCCATTCTACTGCAAACTCAGCTCACATAACTTCATCTCTGTGAAGACACGAAGGCTTTCTGAGCCGCTCAGATAGAATAAAGTCTCCATAGTGCCGCTGTGTCGATTCCACAAAGCCCCAATAAAGTCGCCGGTGTGCCCGTGTCCCATCTTTCCCTTTGGCGGTTCATTCTGCGAGTATGAAATCCATTGAGTTGGATGCTATTCTCAACGTGACCTCGCTTCTCCGGAGTCCCAAACGCAGCTCAGCCACCCATTCAAGAGATCAATTCCTGTGTTTTGTCCAGACATCCACCCACTCATTCGACCCCACCGGCATGGAGAATATAGCCTACAGCTGTTAATATCAGCCGCGCAGGGCTGGAGTGGTCCTTTACCCTGGGATTACCCGCTGTCTCACTCCATGGGTCTCCGGGGACTGCGTGTCATGGGGTCTCGCTCTCTCTTTCTCGCTCTCTCCCAATTCTTTCTTATCATTCATTTGTTCAGGAAAGTGTGCGCTGCGCTCCGAATTAAATTGTCTTTGATTGGAGGGTCATGGCCGAAGGCGGGTCTAATCCCAACGGATTTTATTGGGAAAACGGAGATGAATTTGATGCGCATGCACGCAGAAGAGAAGAGAGAGCAGTTATGGTGTGCATATACGACAGAGCATGACCCCTTCTTGATGTAGTACATCAACATTTATCCAGTGATTGTATCTGTTGGCATTTAGTGTTTTATGTAGGGCTATTCTACAGTTTCTTCACAGCCAGTTGTGCAACATATTTTCATACTAGCCTATAAAGTTAACTACATTGTCACTTTGGAGAGCCAATTTACTATTTCAACTTGCAGAAAACTAAATGTTGCATTCACAAAAACACACAAAACCGCATTAGTCAATATGGCATATGGGGCAAATTTCCAACAGGGTTAGCTGGTCAACCATTATGTCTGACAGAGTTGATCACACCCTGATGGTGGTTAGTCCCTGTAAATCAGGAGGTGGCTGAGCACATAATTGGTTTACTGGTTAGTATTAGTCCAGTAACTGTGACTGAATGGCCAAAGCCTCCTGATCCTGATACTCTTTTGGTCTGTCTATCTGATGTCCAGGCATGACACTCCCAAGTCTCATGAGAATAACCTTAAAGAATAAAGGTTCAATAAAAAAATCAATCAACAAGCATAGGATACAGGAGGAGACTGGTGTAAATGAACATAAACACTCTCTCATATCACGTTTAACGACACGTTATTTCAGTCCCACTCTCCCACAAGGTTGGGGCTATTGTAATAAAACAATATCAATCACAAGACAAAGATATAATTCAAAAATGTAATTGTGAAATAACAGTGGACGTTAGATTGAAGCCAAGTGATATATTTTATATCCTGTTTAAGCAGCTCTTTGTAACAGTGTTGATATTACAGCAGGTTAGGGAGGAGCTAAGGGCCATTGCGCTTTATGGTAGTAGAATAAAGGCAACTGGACTGAAGGTATGGTTAAGAGCTCATTGGAGAGTCGTTAAGGTTGACACACACACACACACACTTTACGTTCCACATGGTTTATCCCAGTCATCAGCCCACAGCAGATGTGACCCAAGTCATTAGGTCAGAGGTCAGACGTGTCTTGAACTGTAAAAGTGTATAATAACCAATAACCATTGCAATATACATGTGTATATGCAGTACTAAAAGATATGCACAGAATACATTCCCTTCAGTTGTATTATTTCTGTAAGACGGTACCAGCCAGGAAGACAACACAGATACGCAAACATTGATACATCAACAGATAAAATCTACTTGTTCTTTTTGGGGGAGGATTTGATTTCTTCTTCCATAACTGAGTGATTCCTCATGAAACCCAGACAAAAAGACCATGATTTTGGGGATTTTCACGAAATGTCATCCATAGAATAACTCAGAGTTATGATCCAATAAACCTTGCCAACATATTGAATGTGAATTTCCTTTTATTTTTATGTTCGCCCTCTGCTGGTAATTTGCAGGATGTGCAATACATTGTTTACTATGCTAATTTCTCAGTGTAAAATGGGGCAGAATTTTTGTTTTGTTTTATTGTCATATATGCTATAGCATATAGGTTTCGGTGAAATGTGTTGTTTTACACTGTCATCCATAGTAGTGTGGCTCCCCTGGAACAAGTTAGGGTTAATAAGTGCCTTGCTCATGTCAGGACCCGGTGTGAGAAACAGTCACTAATAGTCGGCAGAACCCAGAAGATGAGGCAGACACAGCAGTACTTGTCACGTTCCTGACCTGTTTTCTGTTTGGTATGTGTTTAATTGGTCAGGGCGTGAGTTTGGTTGGGTAGTCTATGTTATGTGTTTTCTATGTTGGGTTAATGGGTTGCCTGGTATGGCTCTCAATTAGAGGCAGGTGTTTGGCGTTTCCTCTGATTGAGAGTCATATTAAGGTAGGTTGTTTCACATTGTTTGTTGTGGGTGGTTGTCTCCTGTGTCAGTGTCTGTATGTTACGCCACACGGGACTGTTTCGGTTTGTTTGTTCGTTCGGTTTATGTAGTCTGTTCCTGTTTCATGCGTTCTTCGTGTCATGTAAGTTCCTATGTTCAGGTGCGTCTATGTCGTTTGTTGTTTTGTAGTTTGTTAAAGTGTATTTCGTTTCGTCTTTGTCTTGTTAAATAAATCATTATGAATTCACACCCCGCTGCACTTTGGTCCAATCCTTGCTACTCCTCTTCGGATGAAGAGAAGGAGGAGGCCCATTACAGAACCACCCACCGAACCACCGGGATCAAGCAGCGGTGTAACGGGAGGAAGGGACAGCGCAAGAAGGAGGAATGGACATGGGAGGATGTTTTGGACGGTAAGGGTTGCTACACATGGGAGGAGATCCTGGCTGGAAAGGATCGCCTCCCATGGGAACAGCTGGAGGCAGCTCGGAGAGCGGAGGAAACCGGAGAGAGGAACCGGCGTTATGAGGGGACGCGTCTAGCACGGAAGCCCGAAAAGCCCGTGAGTACTACCCAAAAATTTCTTGGGGGGGGGGCTAAGAGGTAGTGGGCCGAGGGCAGGTAGGAGACCTGCGCCCACTTCCCAGGCTAACCGTGGAGAGTGGGAGTACGGGCAGACACCGTGTTACGCAGTAGAGCGCACGGTGTCTCCTGTACGTGTTCATAGCCCGGTGCGGGTTATTCCACCTCCCCGCACTGGTAGGGCTAGATTGGGCATTGAGCCAAATGTCATGAAGCCGGCCCTACATATCTGGCCACCAGTACGTCTCCTCGGGCCGGCTTACATGGCACCAGCCTTACGCATGGTGTCCCCGGTTCGCCTACATAGCCCGGTGCGGGTTATTCCACCTCCCCGCACTGGTCGGGCGACGGGGAGCATTCAACCAGGTAAGGTTGGGCAGGCTCAGTGCTCAAGGGAGCCAGTACGCCTGCACGGTCCGGTATATCCGGCGCCACCTTCCCGCCCCAGCCCAGTACCTCCAGTTCCAGCACCCCGCACTCGCCTTATGGTGCGTGGCCCCAGCCCAGTACCACCAGTGCCTACACCACGCACCAGGCTTCCAGTGCGTCTCCAGAGCCCTGTTCCTCCTCCACGCACTCTCCCTGTGGTGTGTGTATCCAGCCTAGTGCCTCCAGTTCCGGCACCACGCACCAAGCCTCATGTGCGTCCTCAGAGCCCTGTACGCACTGTTCCTTCTCCCCGCACTCGCCCTGAGGTGCGTGACCTCAGCCCGGTACCACCAGTGCCGGCACCACACACCAGGCCTACTGTGCGCCTCAGCGGGTCAGAGTCGGCCGTCTGTCCAACGCCGCCTGTAATGCGCGTCTGCCCAGCGCCGTCTGAGCCATCTGTCTGCCCAGCGCCGTCTGAGCCATCTGTCTGCCCAGCGCCGTCTGAGCCATCTGTCTGTCCAGCGCCGTCTGAGCCATCTGTCTGCCCAGCGCCGTCTGAGCCATCCGTCTGCCCAACGCCGTCTGAGCCATCCGTCTGCCCAACGCCGTCTGAGCCATCCGTCTGCCCAGCGCCTTCTGAGCCATCCGTCTGCCACGAGCTATTAGAGCCGCCCGTCTGTCCCGAGCCATTAGAGCCGTCCGTCAGTCAGGAGCCGCTAGAGCCGTCCGTCAGTCAGGAGCTGCCAGAGCCGCCAGCCAGTCAGGAGCTGCCAGAGCCGCCAGCCAGTCAGGAGCTGCCAGAGCCGCCAGCCAGTCAGGAGCTGCCAGAGCCGCCAGCCAGTCAGGAGCTGCCAGAGCCGCCAGCCAGTCAGGAGCTGCCAGAGCCGCCAGCCAGTCAGGAGCTGCCAGAACCGCCAGACAGTCATGAGCTGCCCTCCAGTCATGAGCTGCCCTCCAGTCATGAGCTGCCCTACAGTCATGAGCTGCCCTACAGTCATGAGCTGCCCTACAGTCATGAGCTGCCCTACAGTCATGAGCTGCCCTCCAGTCATGAGCTGCCACTCAGTCCGGAGCTGCCACTCAGTCCGGAGCTGCCACTCAGTCCGGAGCTGCCACTCAGTCCGGAGCTGCCACTCAGTCCGGAGCTGCCACTCAGTCCGGAGCTGCCACCCAGTCCGGAGCTGCCACCCAGTCCGGAGCTGCCACCCAGTCCGGAGCTGCCACCCAGTCCGGAGCTGCCACCCAGTCCGGAGCTGCCACTCAGTCCGGAGCTGCCATTAGTACAGAGTTGTCCCTCTGTCCTGAGCTACCTCTCTGTCCTGAGCTACCTCTCTGTCCTGAGCTACCTCTCTGTCCTGAGCTACCTCTCTGTCTCCTCTATGTAGGAGGGGCCTTAGTGAAGGTTCCTGGACCATGGTCGGGGGCGAGGGTCGCCACTCAAAGGACGCGAAGGAGAGGGACAAAGACAGTGGTGGAGTGGTGTCCTCGTCCACCGCCGGAGCCGCCACCGCGGACAGATGCCCACCCAGAACCTCCCCTTGAGTTGTAGGGGTGCGCCCGGAGTTCGCACCTTGAGGGGGGGGTTCTGTCACGTTCCTGACCTGTTTTCTGTTTGGTATGTGTTTAATTGGTCAGGGCGTGAGTTTGGGTGGGTAGTCTATGTTATGTGTTTTCTATGTTGGGTTAATGGGTTGCCTGGTATGGCTCTCAATTAGAGGCAGGTGTTTGGCGTTTCCTCTGATTGAGAGTCATATTAAGGTAGGTTGTTTCACATTGTTTGTTGTGGGTGGTTGTCTCCTGTGTCAGTGTCTGTATGTTACGCCACACGGGACTGTTTCGGTTTGTTTGTTTGTTCGGTTTATGTAGTCTGTTCCTGTTTCATGCGTTCTTCGTGTCATGTAAGTTCCTATGTTCAGGTGCGTCTACGTCGTTTGTTGTTTTGTAGTTTGTTAAAGTGTATTTCGTTTCGTCTTTGTCTTGTTAAATAAATCATTATGAATTCACACCCCGCTGCACTTTGGTCCAATCCTTGCTACTCCTCTTCGGATGAAGAGAAGGAGGAGGCCCGTTACAGTACTAGAGATGGTGGTTTAATAAAAGAAAAAGATCTTCAGGCAAAGAATCTAAATCCACAACGACAAAAATAAAGCCAAGAGGAAAAAATGGATATCCTCCAAAATACAAAGAAAAGAAGGGAACAGCAGGGAAAAAACAAACCTCAAAAGACTAATCAAAAATAAACAAGAACAAAACCAGAGAACCTCTGGAAAATCCAACAAGAGAAATATATGTTCACAACAAGGCTGGGGCTGGGGCTGGGTGGTAACATACAAACACTGAGCAAAGAACTGAGGAACACACAGGGTTTAAATACCTACAATGAAATGACACACAGGTGCAAATAATAATTAGAACAAGGAAAAAACAAAAGGTTCAAAAAGGTGCAATGGGGGCATCTAGTGACCAAAACCTGAACAATCCTGGCCAAATCCTGACAGAATCCCCCTCCTAGGAACGGCTCCTGACGTTCCTACCAGCCTTCTCAGGGTGGAGGGCCCTGAACTGACGAATGAGGTCAGGGTCCAGTATATCTTTGGCAGGAACCCAGGAGCGCTCCTCGGGACCGTAGCCTTCGCAGTCCACCAGATACTGCCAGGACCGCTGCACCCGGCGGGAATCCAGTATCCGATGGACGGTATAAGCCGACTGGCCTCCGATGACACGGGGCGGAGGGGGAGGTCTGCCTGCCGGGATAAGGGGAGAAAAAACAACAGGTTTTAATAAAGAAATGTGAAACGTGGGATTAATCTTAAGGGATCTGGGTAAGTGCAGGCAAAAAAGTAACGGGATTCACTCTCCTGGCAACCTTAAAGGGACCGA
Organism: Salvelinus namaycush; assembly: GCF_016432855.1. Lineage (NCBI taxonomy): Eukaryota > Metazoa > Chordata > Actinopteri > Salmoniformes > Salmonidae > Salvelinus > Salvelinus namaycush. The sequence continues at coordinate 22,200,115 of NC_052341.1, read as the reverse complement.
TGAATCTCTGGGACAGCTTGCGAGACTCCACCCGTAGTGGTAAGTTCTTAGTTGAGAGCCAAACTCTCTGGCCGGGGTACAGGGTAGGCCCGGGACGGCGACGTCTGTTGGCTTGTCGTTGGTACTGCTGTGAGGAACGCAGAAGATTAAGACGGGCCTTCTTCCACGTAAGCCGACAGCGTCTGATGAACCTCAAGGCTGAAGGCACTCTGACTTCTGCCTCCTGGTCCGGGAACAATAGAGGAGCATAGCCAAACTGACACTCGTGCGGGGATATACCAGTGGAGGAGGAGCACAAGGTGTTGTGCGCGTACTCGGCCCAAACAATGAAGGATGACCATGTGGACGGGTTGTTGGAAACCATACATCTGAGGGTGGTTTCCAGCTCTTGATTCATCCTCTCGATTTGGCCGTTGGACTCCGGATGGTACCCTGAAGATAGACTGGCCGTGGCACCTATGAGTTGGCAGAAGGCCTTCCTAAACCTTGAGGCGAACTGGGGACCTCTGTCGGAAACCATATCTTGCGGAATGCCAAAGACTCGGAACACATGGTTAATCACCAACTCAGCCGTTTCCTTGGCAGAAGGTAATTTGGTCAAGGGAACAAACCTGGCCGCCTTAGAAAACCTGTCGATGATGACTAGGATAGTAGTATTACCATGGGACGGAGGACGGCCAGTAATAAAGTCCAACGAGATATGGGACCAGGGTCGGTGGGGAATAGATAAAGGGTGAAGGAGTCCTTGAGGGCGGAGGTGAGAAGATTTGCCCTGGCAGCACACGGGACAGGCCTTGACGAAAGTGGCAACGTCTTCTTTTATGGTGGGCCACCAGAACTTACGCTGGATGAACTCCAAGGTGCGACCTACGCCCGGGTGACAGGTGAGGCGAGAGGAGTGCCCCCACAGAAGGACTTGGGACCTTGCTGCCTTGGGAACAAACAACCGATTGGCAGGACCTCCTTTAGGTCCCGGTTCGATGGCTTGAGCTTGTCTCACGGTATCCTCAACTTGCCACGAGATCGGAGCCACGATCTTAGCGGCAGGAAGAACAGTCATGTCAGTATCTTCTCGAATGGCAGGAGAGTAGACTCGTGACAAGGCGTCCGGTTTGAGATTCTTCGAAACGGGTCTATAGGTGAGGATAAACTGGAATCGGCTGAAGAAAAGAGACCATCGAGCTTGTCTGGAGTTCAACTGCTTCGCCTGCTGGATATACTCCAGATTTTTGTGGTCCGTAAGCACTTGAAACGGTTGAGAAGCCCCCTCGAGCCAGTGTCTCCATTCCTTCAATGCCATCTTAACCGCTAGGAGTTCACGATCCCCCACATCGTAATTCCTCTCGGCCGGGGTAAGCCGGTGAGAGAAGAAGGCGCAAGGATGAAGCCTCTTGTCTTCACCCCTCTGAGACAGGACAGCTCCAACACCAACCTCTGATGCGTCTACCTCCACCACAAAAGGTTCATCTGCCGTCGGTAGTGTCAGGATGGGAGCAGAGAGGATGCACTGCTTGAGTCCTTGGAAGGCCGTCTCAGCTTCTCTTCCCCACAGAAACCTTGTCTTGCCACCCTTGGTTAAAGCTGAGAGAGGGGCTGCCACCAAGCTGAAGTTCTTGATGAACTTGCGGTAAAAGTTAGTGAAGCCCAGGAAACGCTGAACTTCCTTAACGGACTTGGGGGTGGGCCAATCCGCTACCACCCCTACCTTCCTGGGGTCCATCTGGACTCGACCGGGTTCCACTACAAATCCCAGGAATTGTACTCGAGAGGAATGGAATTCACACTTTTCCGGCTTAACGTACAAATGGCTGTCTAGGAGGCGTTTGAGCACTTGTCTGACATGCTTAGTGTGTTCTTGAAGGGAGCTCGAAAAGATGAGGATGTCATCCAAGTAAACAAACACGAAAATGTTAAGCATATCCCTAAGCACATCGTTTATGAGCGCTTGGAACACAGCCGGGGCGTTGGTCAGGCCGAAGGGCATCACCAAGTATTCGTAGTGACCAGTAGGCGTGTTGAAAGCGGTCTTCCACTCGTCACCGGGTTTGATCCGCACAAGATGGTATGCGTTCCGCAGGTCAAGCTTAGTGAAGACCACTGCTTCCTGGAGCAGCTCAAAGGCTGTGGCCATAAGGGGTAGCGGGTAGCGGTTACGGACGGTTATGGCATTGAGTCCCCGGTAGTCGATGCAAGGACGTAATCCACCGTCTTTTTTGGCCACAAAGAAAAACCCTGCTCCCGCTGGCGATAAAGCCAAGAGGAAAAAATGGATATCCTCCAAAATACAAAGAAAATCCACAAAGTGGTAAGAACAGCAGGGAAAAAACAAACCTCAAAAGACTAATCAAAAATAAACAAGAACAAAACCAGAGAACCTCTGGAAAATCCAACAAGAGAAATATATGTTCACAACAAGGCTGGGGCTGGGGCTGGGTGCTAACATACAAACACTGAGCAAAGAACTGAGGAACACACAGGGTTTAAATACCTACAATGAAATGACACACAGGTGCAAATAATAATTAGAACAAGGAAAAAACAAAAGGTTCAAAAAGGTGCAATGGGGGCATCTAGTGACCAAAACCTGAACAATCCTGGCCAAATCCTGACAGCTCAAGGGTACATCGACAGATTTTTTCACCTTGTCAGCTCGGGTATTCAAACCAGCGACTTTTTGGTTACTGGCCCAACCCTCTAACCGCTAGGCTACCTGCCACCAAGCAAGCAGAGATCCCACTCTGAAACTTTGATAGGCACATAGAGTATATTGTTTTCAACAATTAATGTTTATATTTTTCAATATCATAAATTCATGTACAAAAAAAGATTTCCATTTTTATATTACTCGTATTACAGAGCAAACGGTAAAGCTTCATATGACACCAATGTTTGCTTTGTAGCATCTACAGATGAAACATTATGGAGTCTTAAAGGAGGCCGGGGTGAGGACAAAATGTCATAAATATGGCAACTTTGATAAATTATTTCTCAATTATGCTTTTAGATACAAATGTAAAATATGTCAACAATTCTTCCTCCAGTACTATTCTATGGATGACATTTCGTGAAAATCCCCAAAATCATGGTCTTTTTTTGACTGGGTTTCGTGAGCAATCCCTCAACTGGATCATTTAGGGTTATGATAAGATTTGATTGGATCATGACAGAGTGACAGAATTGAGCATAGCCTGTCAATATCCTATTTCCTGTCTTATTAAGGCTTTATTGACAAGTCTCCATCATGTCCCCATAACCAACAGACATTCCATCATTTCTGGAGGGCCAGACTGACCTGACTGATAGCTTTTTCCTTTTTTTCCCCCCAGCAGAGAATGAAAAACTAAACCAATCTATATATAAAATGTACCTTTCTTAAAACTGTATTGTTCCACCTTTTATTCTGCCTTTTATGTTTGATCCCCTTTATGAATATTAAATACAATCTCTTCTTAGTAAAAAATATGGAATAGAGAGACAGACACTCCTGATGACTGCACAGCAAATTAGCCAGTGTTACCCAGTGTTGATTTTTTTTGTGTAACATTTCTAATGTTGATTCAAGAGTAAAATTAACTCTTTAAGAGTGAAATTAACACTCAGTTGTGTAAAAGAACCCCAATTGTCACGCTCGTCGTAACGTTGAAGAGAGGAGGACCAAGGCGCAGCGTGAAATGAATACATTCTTGATTTATTTAACGAAGACGAAAATGAAGAACACTTGACAAACTAATACAAAACAATAAACGACGAACGTGAAGCTAATGAAAACTAGTGCTGACACAAACACTACACATAGACAATAACCCACAACCCACAATACAAAACAGGCTACCTAAATATGGTTCCCAATCATATCATATCATATAATATGGTTCCCTAAATATGTTTTTCCCAACGCAAAACACCTGTCTCTGATTGAGAACCATATCAGGCCAAACACATAGAAATAGACAAACCAGACATACAACATAGAATGCCCACACAGATCACACCCTGACCAACCAAAACATAAAACATACAAAGCAAACTATGGTCAGGGCGTGACACCAATGTTGGTGTTAATAACCAGTGTTGAGTGTGATTGTGTCAGATTTACTCGGAGAGTAAAACATTCCCATCAAAACCACGCCAAAATGTATCATATTTCCCAGCATGCTCAACTGCAGCTAGATGTTTTTGAGGATTGTTTTTAATATCTGTGTTTTTGCATGTACATTGATCGATTGATTAATCTTATGCTACACAAAGCTAAATAAGATATATTTTTCTAAACTAATCCAATCAGTTCGCTCGATTTATTGTACTCGTTACTGAAATGGTTGTTGCAGTTTAAATGGTTAAGCTAGTTTTGGTAGTTTGTACTGCTATCCCTAACAACCATTCTGAATGCAGGTTGCAGTTGAATACCATTGCCAACTTTGGATGGATATTGATGGGCATTACACATCACTTTGCAAGCCAGCATAATGTCACTTGCAGGCCTGTTGTGGCCTGTATACCAGGAGGTTCTTAACTCCTGTGTTAGGGTGAAACTTGGCAATCGAAGTAAGGCCATATGATACAAAACTCAGCAAAAAAAGAAACGTCCCTTTTTCAGGACCCTGTTTGTCAAAGATAATTCAGAAAAATCAAAATAACGTCCCAGATCTTCATTGTAAAGGGTTTAAACACTGTTTCCCATGCTTGTTCAATGAACCATATACAATTAATGAACATGCACCTGTGGAACAGTCGTTAGGACACTAACAGTTTACAGACGGTAGGCAATTAAGGTCACACTTATGAAAACTTAGGACACTAAAGAGGCCTTTCTATTGACTCTGAAAAACACAAAAAGAAAGATGCCCAGGGTCCCTGCTCATCTGCGTGAACGTGCCTTAGGCATGCTGCAAGGAGGCATGAGGACTGCAGATGTGGCCAGGGCAATAAATTGCAATGTCCGTACTGTGAGACGCCTAAGACAGCGCTACAGGGAGACAGGAAGGACAGTTGATTGTCCTCGCAGTGGCAGACCACGTGTAACAACACCTGCACAGGATCGGTACCTCTTTGGGCTAGGGGGCAGTATTTTGATGTCTGGATGACAAGTGTGCCCAAAGTAAACTGCCTTTTACTCAGGCCCAGAAGCTAGGATATGCATATAATTGGTAGATGTGGATAGAAAACACTCTAAAGTTTCTAAAACTGTTAACATAATGTCTGTGAGTATAACAGAACTGATATGGCAGGCGAAAACCTAAGGACAAACCATTCGGAAATATTTATTTTGAGGTCACCACCCATTCAAACACTTGTCTATAATTATTCAAAGGAAATCCTCCCAACTTGCAGTTCCTATGGCTTCCACTAGATGTCAACAGTCTTTAGAAAGGGTTTCAGGCTTGTTTTTTGAAAAATGAGCTAGAATTTGTAGTTTTTCAAGGTGGCTCTCATTTGGACTGTAGTCTTGTGGTGCGCGTGGAAGAGGAACTTAGTTATTTATCTCCGGTATTGAACATACTATTCTCCGACTTAAATTTTATCGTTTATTTACATATTAGGGTACCTGAGGATTGATTAGAAACGTTGTTTGACTTGTTTGGACGAAGTTTATTGGTAACTTTTGGGATTGTTTTGTCTGCATGTTGAACGACTGGAACGGGTGGATTACCGACATGTAAGAAGTGGTTACCCTTGATGTCCAGCAGTCAGTGGTAAGGCAAACTGCAGTAGCTTTTTGGACTCTTTCCCGCACTGAAGACTGTGTGCTCTCGTACAGTTGTGGAATAAGGGATTTTGAAAGGCTTTTCCTGCTTGGAATTGTGTACATTGGATTTAGACTATTGCTATAGTCTAAATCCAATCGATCGAACATGGCTAGAAATCGGTGGCAATCATTTTAGCCAATGCAATATCCATTTGGCCTTGTTTTGCTACAGACATAGACCTTGGCATAAACTGATCCATAGAAGACTCCACGTGTGGAGGTGCTGGCTCGCCCACTATCACTAGCAGGCCCGCTAGATTCTCGAAGCTCCGCTACAGCTAGCTTCACAGTTGGGTGCACAGTTCGCATATGCCAGTGTAGGTTGTGCGCAGAACCGGCTTTATATGAGATTTTGTTTTGGCAAATTCTACACAGTGCTCTAACATTGTCTACATTATTAAAATGCATCCAAATGCTACTGTGCTTCCGACTCATTTTCCAGCTGTTGTTTTCACAGCTGTCCTTCTTCTCGCTCCTCGGCTGCTAAGTGTGTGACTGTGAGTGAGTTGGCTCGGCCCTCCCTCACGCATCTTTGGTTCATTGGTTGACACTGCGTGTCTGATTGACAGGAAAAACAGGCGAGGCTGAGCAGACAGTCAGAACGAATGTGTGTGCGCTTGAGCATTTAGGCCTATATTATTTTATTTCTATTTTCGTTCTTTGAATAAGTTAATTCTATTAATTTAAATCTTTTGATTATTCATGTCTTAATTTTTTCATATTTTTATAAATAGATTCTGGTCTTCTGATATGCGAGCCGGTTCCCAACGTTCACCTACAAGACCCGGGTCTTAGAGCCGACTCGTTCGTGAATGACCCATCACTATGTGGTAATAAAGACTAGACTTGTAAATATTATTGTAATGTCCTGTCAAGAGATACGGACCTCTTGGTGTAATGGTTAAAATAATGCAAACTATATACACTTCCTAGTGTTAAAAATAATATGTATGGTGTTAGGGAATTAACACTTTCAGTGTTATGCAATAGCACTGACAAAATGTAACAGCATCAGCACTAAGCACAGTGTTAATTTAACATTCAAAAGTGCAGACCCATATAGACACTGGCCCAGTGTTAAATGTAACACTGTTGATTTAACACTGGAGAATTTGCTGTGTGTTCTGATCATGTATGATGATGTCACGGGAATGCAGGCAGTCATGTAGCAAGCCAGAAAAGCTCTTAGCAACACTCAACTGACCCTGAAATAAGACCATAATCGCCAATCAGATATTTCAATATCAACATCATCATATCCCCTTATCACTGCAACCTTTCAGTTGATTGACACACCATCGCTGAAACCAAAAAGATTATAGACAGATTATGGTCACAGATAAAATTGATTGAGATATGCTCAGTTTCCCTGTTGATGTGTTTATCCTGCTTCCATGGATGAGAGACCAAGGTCAGATCAGAGCAGTCATCCTGGGTGGGAGGTTCAGGTTGGATGTCTTTTGTCTGCAGTCGTATGTGGAGCAGATTGTTCCACTATGAAGTGTTCATCTATAAAAGTGTGACCCTGAGGTCAGGGTTGGGGTACGACACAGTGATTTATGATCATACAGAGAGCAGAGCACAGAGAGAGGAGCCAGTATCATCCACACGCTGATGAAGACATGATGGAACAGACATGGAACCATCAGGAGTTCTGAGTTCCATGACGGAGTGAGAAAGAGAAAGACTGTATGTCTATTTGTATGAGATCTAACCTGAAACACTGATGTAATTCTTATGGGACTCGAGATGAACAACGAAATGTTGTCATGTAGTTCTGGATTGGAATTATGAAATTCTTTAAGGTAGAACACTCCAAATTTTGCACAGTAGGCTAAACATAACCAAATGGTTATCAATCTCAATGTTTAAACATGAACTTATTCCAGGCATTCAGTATATTTCTAGAACAACCCAAGACGAGTAGGCTACAATACAGATGCCACTTGTCACTGTTTCAAACACCAATCGGTTAGATTTAGTTTTACCCCCCAGCCCCCTGAGTGACAGCCTAATAAGAGCTGAAGTAATGGTGTATGTAATCAAGTCTAAATTACAGCCGTAACTCACCCAGCACAGAAGAGCCCTAAAGGCCTGCCTGGAGGCCAGCTAATCAGACCAGAGAACTAATCACAGCCTCTATAGCAATACGGACCTAGAGCTAATGAACTTTGGTCTCTAGCTGATGACCTCACCGGACTGGTAATTTACATCAACCAGGAACTGTTATTAACTTCTCTCGGTGATCAGGCTGGGGGTGTGTGAGGGGGAGGGGGGGCAGTCTCCCATTTATTTACATCGATAGGAGGCTGAGGCTGTTCCATCCAGTGATTGCTGCCAGAGAGACACACCCTAGAGCAGTCAGTGTCAGTGGGGGGAAGCTGCAAGCTGCACCTCACCTTAATTAGTCTCTGAGATTCACAGAGGCTTAGTGGAGAGTGTGTGCCAAAGAGTGTGTGCATGGTGTGTGTGTGTGTGTGTGTGTGTGTGTGTGTGTGTGTGTGTGTGTGTGTGTGTGTGTGTGTGTGTGTGTGTGTGTGTGTGTGTGTGTGTGTGTGTGTGTGTGTGTGTGTGTGTCTGTCTGTGTGTCTGTCTGTCTGTCTGTCTGTCTGTCTGTCTGTCTGTCTGTCTGTCTGTCTGTCTGTCTGTCTGTCTGTCTGTCTGTCTGTCTGTCTGTCTGTCTGTCTGTCTGTCTGTCTGTCTGTCTGTCTGTCTGTCTGTCTGTCTCTGTCTCTGTCTCTGTCTCTGTCTCTGTCTCTGTCTCTGTCTCTCTCTGTCTCTGTCTCTGTCTCTGTCTCTGTCTCTGTCTCTGTCTCTGTCTCTGTCTCTGTCTCTGTCTCTGTCTGTGTCTGTGTCTGTGTCTGTGTGTCTGTGTCTGTGTGTGTGTGTGTGCGTGCCAGATGACCCTGGTGTGAAATGGAGAGATAAGAGATGCAAAGCAGATCAGGCCAGACACTTAAGGAAAGGAAAAGCTCTTCTTATACCACTGTGGGGGGAGTGTGTGTGTGTACTTTTAGCCATAAGCGTGTCCTTGGTGACCCTGTAGGTCCTGTCATCCACATCCTGTTTGTTTATGGTTGGGGTTTATAATGAGGGAGGTGGTCCTCTCTCACCCATTCATACTGCGATCCGCTGTTATGGTCTTATTGTGCTGTAGTGAAATACAGGTCATGGTCCAACGATCAATTGGGACGTTTTGTGTTTGAACAAAGCTAAGGGTCATTCCTCATTTGTTGGGATGATAAATTCATGAATTTCACCAAATAATCACAAGTCGTTCGTTACTATGGGCTGAACCCTAACTTGAGTTAGCATTTAGCCCTTGTGGAAATACATCATCCTAGTTCCTCACATCCTTGTTTATATCCTTCCTTCTATCCCTCCTTCACTAGATCCTTCATTCTTTCCATCCTCCGTTACATCCCTCCCTTCCTACATCCTTGCTGAGTATATATATATTTTTGGTTTTGTTTTATTTAACCTTTATTTAACTAGGGAAGTCAGTTAAGAACAAATTCTTATTTACAATGACGGCCTAGGTAAATATGCCTTTCTCCCGGACCTTAAAAAGCATTCCCAGCAACTCTACAAGTAGATGACCATTCTCAGAAGCCCGGTGGATCCATGACTCTTAGCCCATCTCCTCCAGCTCTCAGAGACAGACTGAAGGCTAATTGGCTAGGCTGACCCTAATTGGCCCGCTGCCAGGTGTAAGGCTATCATGGCTGCATCTCTAGGCTGCAGTAGGGCTGAGCTCCACTAGTCAACTTATCTGATCTGCACTTCTGTGACGAGGTCCAGAGACTTGGAGCATCAGAGCATGTAGAGTGTCAGATTCTGGATGGATTACACTGGAGTTTGTCCTACTCCTGAGGACAGTTAAGGTTAGGAGCACCACTCTCCTTTAGGTAGACTACTAGAATAGAATAGAATAATGTTCTATTCAACATACACACACCCTATCTCACTGTACGCACGCATGTGCATACATACACACACACTCGTACCAGTAACAACTCAACCTCCACCCCTACTGTGTGTCAGTGGGACCCCATGCCGCCCTTGTGGAAAGCAGGTTAATGTCTGTGCCTGGCCCAGGGCTCAGAGCTCACTGCTCTCTGTTAAGAGCTCAGTTAGAGGAGGATTACTACCTGCTGAAATGTCTGCCCTCATTTCCTGGGATTCCTAACACATCAGCTAGCATTGTTTAATGTTACTCTCCTGTTCAGAGAGGGGATTACAGGGAGCTCTGGGAGGGGGGAGATTATGTAAGGGCAAGACTGTTATCCCAGATACATCTGTTATCCTCCCTGCATTTGTTCAGGAAACTCACTAAATGGGATTAGTTTAGATTAGGGAGTGTGGCGATATGGGTGGAAAACTCTGGGTGTCCTCCTCTGGATTCACCTTTGATATCTCTCTCACACTCTCATACTCTCTCACACACACTCTCACACACACGCTCACACACACACACCTTTCCTCCCCTTTGTCTCTCTTTGAGCTCAGTGTCAGTGGGTGTATCAGCAGGACAGAATATTAAGATTACAGACTCATCTCTTGGATTTAAAATGTTAAAAGTTATTTTTGTCTGTCTCTTTTCGCTTATAATATCCTCATAATATTGTCTCATGATTTCAAATCGAGCAGATTAACACCCCCCTGACCTGTAATCTTAGATTGGGATTGGACTCAAAATGTGTTATCTGTCTCTCATAGCATTATATGCAAAAAGTATTTAAAAGATAGGCTTTTATATATAAACGTTTTAGAGAATGTTTATAGTTTTACACAGATTTTATAGAATTTCCAGCAAACCCTGTAAATATTCTGGATGGTAGATATTTCTTTTTTGTAAAATATTCCAACATAGATTTTTGTTTCATTAATTTCCATTCCCTACCCCCACAGCCCAGCCCAGTACCCTACACTACCCAGCCTCACTCATTCCACACCTCAGTTTCCATTTATCCCCATCCCGTTCTATACCCCCAAGCCCCAACACCCACAGCCAATGACCCACCACCCAGCCCAACTAGGTCATCCGTGGTGGGGGGCTGTTTCATTGCTGCCCCCCTACCTCTCCACCCACCCATCCCATCACCTCCCCTCCCATCCTCAGTCCCTGACAGCAGCAAGTATCAGAGACTGATGACCCTGTTCATTTAGCCAGGCCCCGGGGACCTCCCCTCGTTGTCCCTAATAGGATACGCAAGCACTGACACACACACACACACACACACACACACACACACACGCACACACACACACACACACACACACACACACACACACACACACACACACACACACACACACACACACACACACACACACACAGTGTTCCTAATAGGATACGCAAGCACACACACACACAGTGTCCCTAATAGGATGTGTTCAACATCAGGCCACACTACAGGGGAGACCCCCAGCTCATTCTCTTCAGGTTTCTCTTCATAATGACCCCCCACTAAACAAAGGCAGTCACCCTCCTGTTCCTCCCCTGTCAAAATGCCAATTTTCCAGATTATGATATGTACTAATGTACTGTACAGTAGACAGGGTTTGGTTGTATTGTTTTGTCAGTTCTAGTATTGATAAGGTAATATATACTAATTGTGCAGCCAATGATTCATAATATTGCAACATCTACCAACCACATGCACACTTGACAGGAAAACACGCAAGGCAATTGGTCATATTTTGTATGAATATATGATGAAGTACACACCCTCTCCAGTTACCGTGTCCAACCAACCATCCCTAATCATACTGTTGGACTATTCCCTGCTTGTTAAAGGTCCAATGCAGATGTTTTTATCTCAATATCAAATCATTAATGGATAAAAATGATGTACCTTACTTGGATTGTTTTCAATTAAAATTGTCAAAAATAAACAAAACTAGCTTCTTAGCAAAGAGCAATTTCTCAGGCAAGAATTTAGCTAGGACTGTCTGGGAGTGGTCTAATTTATCGTCTGGTGATGTCACCAGGCAGGCCAAAACTCCATTCCACCAAAACATGCTGAAACAGCTCTTACACTTAAAGGGCATTACCATCATTTTCACAGTATTATTCCAACCTCATATTATGGAAATATATAAAGTGCATTCAGAAAGTACTCACACCCCTTGACTTTTTCCACATTTTGTTGTGTTACAGCTGGAATTTTAAATTGATTAAATTGAGATTTCTATCACTGGCCTACACACAATATCCCATAATGTCAAAGTGGAATTATGTTTTTAGAATTTTTTATAAATTAATACAAAACGAAAGACTTAAATGTCTTGAGTCAATAAGTATTCAACCCCTTTGTTAATGCAGCCTAAATAAGTTCAGGAGTAAAAATGTGCTTAAGTAACATAATGAGATGCATGGACTCACTCTGTGTGCAATAATAGTGTTTAACATGATTTTTGAATGGCTACCTCATCTCTGTAACCCACACGTACAATTATCTGTAAGGTCTCTTAGTCGAGCAGTGAATTTCGAACACAGATTCGACCACAAAGACAAGGAGGATTTTCAATTCCTTGCATTGAAAGGCACCTATTGGTAGATAGGTAAAAAACAAAAAAGCAGAAATGGAATATTCCTTTGAGCATGGTAACGTTATTAATAAAATGTTCGATGGCGTATCAATACACATAGTCGAGGGTGCTGCACTGAAAAATCAGAATGAAAATAAATATATTAATAACAAAATAACATTTCAAAAGTAGTGCACTGGGCCTTTGTCCTGTATTAGCAGACTGATATAGCCATCTGTAGTGCAGGCAAAAAAATTCTCAGCCCCCCCACCACTGTCGGTGAAAAAATCACAGCACCCCCAACCCCAAATATCTTCCAGAGGCTATGCGGAGAATCACCTTGCAGTTATCTTTCCAAGAAAATTTACTTCATTATGATTAAGCTATAGGGTACTACATTGTGTGTAAATAAATATTGATAATGGAAAGAAGTGGAGGAACAATTCTTGGATAGCATTTCAGAATTTGCCAATAAATTGGTCCACATGGGAAAAAAATATAAACGATTGGAATCAAGACTGAAAAAGAACTGATGTTGGTACAAGATGGAGGGAAAGTTGGAGCAGAACTAACACAATTACAGTTAACGAAAATGTACGCAGTATAAACTAATGTATATAATTAATTATACAATAGACAAAATTCACAAATTTTACAGCACAACGGCATAGTCATGTGTAAAACTAATAATGGCTCAATAAACCACGCTTTCTGGAAATGCTAAAGTACAGAAGTTATGGGTGGTTCTAGAAAGTTGGTTTACAATGTAAACGTACTATAAATCCATCTGTCTGCATGTTGTAACCTGGTCTCAGAACATTTCGTATTATTCCATATGTAAATCTGAGACATTCCATTTAGTGTGATATGTTACGTTTTGTAAATGGTATGTATTAATTTGTGGATGTCCATCAACCATTTCATAAGATATGTTACGAATTACAATTCGTATGATACATTACGAATTTGCAAAACATGTTATACAGTGCTGAGAACATGTAACGATTGTCGTCGGGAGAAGGAGAGGAGGACCAAAGTGCAGCGTGGTACGTATCCATAACTTTTAATCAAGATGAATACACAAACAAAAACAACAAAACGACCAACGAACAGTTCTGACAGGTGCAACAAACACTAACCAGAAAATAATCACCCACAAACACAAGTGAGAAAACAGGCTACCTAAGTATGGCTCTCAATCAGAGACAACGATAGACAGCTGCCTCTGATACCAGGCCGCTGAACCATACCAGGCCAAACACATAGAAATAGAAAACCTAGACCTACAACATAGAATACCCACCCACATCACACCCTGACCAAACTAAAAATAGAAACATACAAAGCAATCTACAGTCAGGGCGTGACAGAACAAGTATTTGATACACTGCCGATTTTTCAGGTTTTCCTACTTACAAAGCATGTAGAGGTCTGTAATTTTTATCATAGGTACACTTCAACTGTGAGAGACGGAATCTGAAAATCCAGAAAAATCCAGAAAATCACATTGTATGAATTTTAAGTAATTAATTTGCATTTTATTGCATGACATAAGTATTTGATCAACTACCAACCAGTAAGAATTCCGGCTCGCACAGACCTGTTTTTCTTTAAGAAACCCTCCTGTTCTCCACTCATTACCTGTATTAACTGCACCTGTTTGAACTGAACTCGTATGTTGGCAGCAGCCACTCAATGTTAGTGATGGCTGTTTAACAGTCTGATGGCCTTGAGATAGAAGCTGTTTTTCAGTCTCTCGGTCCCTGCTTTGATGCACCTGTACGGACCTCGCCTTCTGGATGATAGCGGGGTCAGGCACCCGGGGGTTAACAGCCTTGCTTAGGGGAAGAACAACTGGTTTTTCCCTTGTCAGCACGGGGATTCGAGCCAGCAACCTTTTAGTTACCGGCCCAACACTCTAACCACTAGGCTATCTGCCAGGCTACCAACGTGAGTTGAGATGCAAACCAAAAATGTGATCATCATTGAAAAGGAAACAGTGCAATGCACACATACAATGGTGAGCGAGTGTTGCACCTTTTCCTTTTCAATAAATACTGATTAGCCATTTATTTGTCTCTGCCTGCAAATCGTCCCGCTCCTAAAAGGTAGGCTATATCCTATATGCAAAACGTAGCTCAAGAGAAAGTGTCCGCTCTCATCATTCTTGCTGCTTCAAGTTCAGTATCCATACGTGTAAGACCAAGTGCGTGTGTCGTCTCAATTAAATGAGTAGGCCTAGGCTATACTAATATATGCCATTTAGCTGGCCTTTATCCAAAGTGACTTACAGTCATGTGTGCATACATTTTATGTATGGTGGGTCCCAGGAAACAAGCGCCATGCTCTACCAACTGAGCTACTGTACAAAGGACCACACTACAGCCTATACATGGACGGAGAAGCATGGGACAGTTATCTTTTCAATGGAAATTATACTAAATATGATTAGGCTATAGTTTAATACATTGCCTACAAATAAATATTGATCACCCATATTTGTCTCCTTCTGAAAATTGTCCCGCTCCTAAAAGGTAGGCTATAAAACGTAGCTCAAGAGAAAGTGCAAGTGTCCATTCTCTCTCCAACTCTGCTCTCTTCAAACTATGTCTGGCTGATTGGCTGATACAACCCAGTAATACCGATAGCCTAATATATTGGGCCACGTGAGAATCTCTTTTAATTTAACAAAGCACTAATGTAATACTGCAAAAAAATGTGGCAAAGCAATTCACGTTTTATCCTGAATACAAAGTGTTATGTTTGGGGCAAATCCAACACAACACATCACGAGTACAACTCTTCATATTTTCAAGCATTGTGGTGGCTGCATCATGTTATGGGTATGCTTGTCATCGACAAGGACTATGGAGAAATAGAATAGAGCTAAGCACAGGCAAAATCGGTGGAAAACCTGGTTCAGTCTGCTTTCGAAAAGACATTGGGAGACAGATTCACCTTTCAGCAGGACAATAACCTAAAACACATGGCCAAATATACACTGGAGTTGCTTACCAAGACAACATTGAATGTTCCTGATTTGCCTAGTTACAGTTTTAACTTAAATCAGATTGAAGGCTTGAAAATGGTTGTCTAGCTATGATCAACAACCAACTTGACAGAGCTTAAAGAATTTAAAAAATAATAATGTGCATCTATAATCACTGCCAAAGGTGATTTTAACATGCATTGACTTAGGGGTGTGAATACTTATGTACATTAAATATGTATTTCATTTTCAATAATTTAGTAACATTTTCTAAAAACATGAGAGAAAATATATATTTAATCAATTTCGAATTCAGGCTGTAACACAACAAATGTGGAATAAGTCAAGGGTTAGGAATACTTTTTAAAGGCACTGAAAAAACACAAGAAAAACTCGTTTTTGACTGCACTGGGCCTTCAAGATTTTAAGAGCGAAGAGTATATGTGTGTGTGTGTGTGTGTGTGTGTGTGTGTGTGTGTGTGTGTGTGTTTTCCCCCTATGGAGGCCAGCTGTAGGTAGTATATCCCCTGTGGGACTGACACGCATCTGACTGAGCTGTGGCATATGTCACTCGCCTCTAATGGACAGACACACACATGCACACACATTAGGGAGGAGAATGGCTATTTAATCCTCCCTGTCTGTGTTTGCTATTTTACATGTCATTCTTCTGAAGCCTCCATGTTAGTAACTAATAAAGGCTGATGAAGGAATGTTTGCAGAGCTTGACCCTATTGTGTCTTCAACACTGTTAGGATACTTAGCGACTGATTTACTGAGCATTTGCAACAATATGATGTGTTTTCTTACTTCTTCATTTTTTTCTTGTTTATATGAAAGGCCAGTATTGAAAAACAAGCTCTAGTATCCAACTAACAAAATGACTTATTGATGACATTGTGTGTTTACTGGGTATCAACACATGTACAACACAAAGGCTGCATCTCGCTGCCTACTCACAGTTGCAGATGGATCACACAGCCTGTGTAGCATAGCGTCCCCTCTATTCAGACGCCCAGAATAACCCTTCCTGCTTACAGCATCATCAGGAGCTGACCTGCCAATCACACGCCAGGGTTTCTGACAGTGGAAACATGGCCGTTACCCCATGCTTTTTTCATAACCAGTGGTCCGAGACCTGTTAGAGGCGGCATAAAGAGAGAGCGACACACACTCACGCAGAGATACACACACACCACAGGACATGCTAGCTGTTGCATAAAGACAACCGCTAACAGTACATGGAGCAAGATCACAAAACCCCACACTAACAATCAGGTCTGCTTCTCCCACCCCCAGTCCCTAACTCCTGCCTACCTGGCTGGTACTCTGCACAAGGCCAGTTACCTCTTTTGAGCCTGTACAGCAGGGTTCCCAATCTTTGTTGGCCCACGACCCCATTTTGAGATGGTAAAATTTGCACGAACCCACAATGTAAAAAAATAACTTAAGTAATCAACGGCCAATGTTTACTTTTTTATTTGGGGCTATGGCACTCTATTACAAATCAGTTTGACAGTACTTTTGACAGTATTTCAATCTGAAGGAAGTGACTGAAATGCATCAGAAAGGTGTTGGGAGATTCAGAAGATCATCAGGCAATAAATAATGTTGTATGACCGTCTGTATTAGAAAAGAACATCATCATTGATGATGTTCTTTCCCCCCAGTCTAATTTAGTGCCTGGTATTGTCCATTCTGTTCCGTGTTCGGATTGATGGTATTGTAGAGGGAAAAAGCAGACACATATGTGTTCCTGGGAGTTTTATCTTGCAGTGATGGGGTCATAATATTTTATAGCTTAAACACGTTTGTAGGAAGAAAACAGAAACCGCTCTGTTTATTACAACCACATCTAGCGGCTACCGACCAAGTGCAAGTTTCTCTTGCGACGTCATTTTCAAATCAGGTGACCCCACATGGGGTCGTGAATCCTAACTTGGGAGATGCTGCTGTACACTTAATGGGCCATTTGTACAGACTTTGCACTGGGTGAGGGTAAGCTGATCCTAGATCTGTGCCGTTGGGCATCTTCTATGCTGAACGGGAGGTAGATGTGTTATGACAGGCCAAGCCAGCGACTGTCAAATGTACTTTGTGCTTTGCGTCTCACCACGTCCTGCGCGACTGAATCAAAACATCGCCTGAAAGACTGCAACAGAGCAAGACCAGAGCAGACCTTTACACATGCCTCAGTAGGAGTTCAGTAGGAGCTTCTTTTTTTTACCAACTTTTTATTTGTTTTGTCATTTTTTGTTGGGGTAGCTACAGATACATTATCCATTTCAATTTGTAAGTTTATATACCCGTAGGCTGCCACTCAAAATAAAAATAAAAGTAAGAAATAGATATAGATTAAGTAATAATAAATTCTGTATAAACATGAAAATAGAAAAAGTGGGCCTCCACCCCCACCCAGCCAACATGTCCCGCACCCACTCAAGAAAACCATGTGTCCCACCCCTTCCCACCCCCACTAGCAAGTACGGTTGCTCGTCAGTCACCCCCCCAGACCACCCGCCCCCCTTCCCAGCGACCAGAGAAAACCCTCCCCATACCACCCCTTCCCCATGGGCCTGAAAGCAAAGAAAGTAAAAAAGATTCAAATAGGTATCAGAAAGTATTCATACACCTTTACTTTTTCCACATTTTGTTGTGTTACAAAGTGGGATAAAAATGTATTGAATTGTAATTTTTGTCAATGATCTACACAAAATACTCTCTCATGTTAAAGTGGGGGGAAAAAAAACATTTATGGGAAATAAAGTACTAATATAGTGTATCTTGATTAAATAAGTATTCAAACCCCTGAGTCAATACATGTTGGAATCACCGATGGTGAAATCCATAGATTAGGGCCTAATGAATTTATTTCAATTAACAGATTTCCTTATATGAACTGTAACTCCGTAAAATCTTTGAAATTGTCTCATGTTGCGTTCATATTTTTGCTCGGTGTATTTTTGTTCAGTATACAGAACCAGTCAAAAGTTTGGACACACCCACTCAAGGGTTTTTCTTTATTTTTACTATTTTCTACATTGTATAACAATAGTGAAGACATCAATACTATGAAATAACACATATGGAATCATGTAGTAACCCCCCAAAAAATATTATGTCTTTTATTTTTGAGATTGGCCGGAAACAAAGAACTTCTTCTGGAACTCGTCAGTCTATTCTTGTTCTGAGAAATGAAGGCTATTCCATGCGAGAAATTGCCAACAAACTGAAGATCTCGTACAACGCTGTGTACTGCTCCCTTCACAGAACAGCGCAAACTGGCTCTAACCAGAATAGAAAGAGGAGTGGGTGACCCCAAACATATTTTTTTTATATATTTTTCCCTAAACCTACCATCCCTCCCCTAATTGGAGAACCTAATGGACAACAACATTTAGGCTTCTACATCCAGCTTCTACATACTAAACTCAGCAAAAAAAAGAAACGTCCCTTTTAATTAATGAACATGCACCTGTGGAACAGTCGTTAAGACACTAACAGCTTACAGACGGTAGGCAATTAAGGTCACAGTTATGAAAACTTAGGACACTAAAGAGGCCTTTCTACTGACTCTGAAAAACACAAAAAGAAAGATGCCCAGGGTCCCTGCTCATCTGCGTGAATGTGCCCTAGGCATGCTGCAAGAAGGCATGAGGACTGCAGATGTGGCAATAAATTGCAATGTCCGTACTGTGAGACACCTAAGACAGTGCTACAGGGAGACAGGAAGGACAGCTGATCGTCCTCGCAGTGGCAGACCACGTGTAACAACACCTGCACAGGATCAGTACATCTGAACATTACACCTGCGGGACAGGTACAGGATGGCAACAACAACTGCCCGAGTTACACCAGGAACGCACAATCCCTCCATGAGTGCTCAGACTGTCCGCAATAGCCTGAGAGAAGTTGGACTGAGGGCTTGTAGGCCTGTTGTAAGGCAGGTCCTCACCAGACATCACCAGCAACAATGTCGCCTATGGGCACAAACCCACCGTCCCTGCTCCAGACCAGACTGGAAAAAAGTGCTCTTCACTGACGAGTCACGGTTTTGTCTCACCAAGAGTGATGGTCAGATTTGCGTTTATCGTCGAAGGAATGAGCATTACACCAAGGCTTGTACTCTGGAGCAGGATCAATTTGGAGGTGGAGGGTCCGTCATGGTCTGGGGCAGTGTGTCACAGCATCATCAGACTGAGCTTGTTGTCATTGCAGGTAATCTCAATGCTGTGCGTTACAGGGAAGACATCCTCCTCCCTCATGTGGTACCCTTCCTGCAGGCTCAGCTTGACATGACCCTCCAGCATGACAATGCCACCAGCCATACTGCTCGTTCTGTGTGTGATTTCCTGCCAGGCAGGAATGGCCAGCGAAGAGCCCGGATCTCAATCCAATTGAGCACGTCTGGGACCTGTTGGTTCGGAGGGTGAGGGCTAGGGCCATTCCCCCCAGAAATGTCTGGGAACTTGCAGGTGCCTTGGTGGAAGACAGCAAGAACTGGCAAACCTGGTGCAGTCCATGAGGAGGAGATGCACTGCAGTACTTAATGCAGCTGGTGGCTACACAAGATACTGACTGTTACATTTGATTTTTGACCCCCCCCCCCCCCCCCCCCCTTTGTTCAGGGACACATTATTCAATTTCTGTTAGTCACATGTCTGTGGAACTTGTTCAGTTTATGTCTCAGTTGTTGAATCTTGTTATGTTCATACAAATATTTACACATGTTAAGTTTGCTGAAAATAAACACAGCTGACAGTGAGAGGACGTTTATTTTTTTGCTGAGTTTATATACATTTTACAGACACAGTATATTTTACAATAGTTATCTTCTGTTTGTTTTTTGTCCCACCATCAGCTCTACTCAACCCCTCCCATCTATCTCGAACACAATCCAGTGTTGATTTCTATTTTCCATATATTTTTCAACTGTGCTGTGATGTTTCACAAAAGTTCTGAACCTTTCTATTCTCATAGATTATACATATTGTACATTTAAAAATATTTTTTTTACTAAGAGTATTATTAAATTATTGATCGATTGACTATGACTTTTTGAATCACCAAGCAGTGCTATTTGCAGAGGGGGACATCACTTGGCAGGGGGTCTGGGGGTCCTCCCATTTTTGGGGGCATCTAAAGCAGATTTCCTGCATTTCTACACAATCTAATATGACCATGGCCCTTCTAGCCGTCTCTATTTACATCAACAAAGAGTAAGCCAAAATGCACACAGTCATTAAGCTAGGTAAGAAACTATTAAATATGTTTAAGTGATTGATAAGACTGAACTAGATCCATGATAATTAAATCATCAATATTGTGTTGCACCTTTAACCAATAGCCTAACAAATGAACAGCTCTTACAAACAAAGTCCAAAGACAACTTTTGATTGTCTTTAAGACATCCTCTATCAAATTTCAGCCAGACCGCCCAGCCAACCCGAGCCGCCTGCACGCCTGACCCCCACCAGTCTAGTCAATACCTCAACTCTCTCCCCAACGCAACTTCTTTCACATCTTTTTGTCTCAAGGGAAAGGTTTGGAAAACAAAAGTTTAATGAAAACACACTACACCTACACATTAACACAGAGAAACAGGACACCCTCCATATAATTCATATCATAGTCCTAATAGTACTGTAGAGTACTGTAGAGCTCGGGTTACCCCGTCCTGCTCCTAGGGTTCCACCACCCTGCAGCGCCCCAACCCAACACACTCCACTCAGCTTTAGGATCTTAGTGAAACATTCTTTATTGTCTTCAGGTGTGTTAGGCCAAGGCCAGAGTGACAACCAAAAGTACGGCAGACCCCCAGGGCCAGGACTGAGTAGCTAGGGATTGCCTAAATGGGTATCTCCCCTGATGTGGACATGTTTTCAATACAGACTCCTTTTGTCGTACAGTATTCCACAGGAGACATCCAGACCTTATGAAAGTTGCACAGTGTACCCTTCATCTTAAAACAAATATAGTGATACTGTACATAACTTTACATTTCTTCCATACATTGTGGGAGGATAACTAACCTTCCAATTAATAGCAATGCATTTATTAGCCACTATAAATGCTAGGTTTACACAGTTTCTTCTGATAACAGTCTCCAGTATCAACATTTACAAGCAAACAAAAACAGGGAGAAGGGAGAATCTGTAGACATGCTGAGATAAAAGAACATGCTGTACTCTTTGCCAGAATTCAGCCAGCCTTCACAAGACCACAACATATGCAATTATGTCCCCTTTTACACCCCCAGCAGAATAATACAATTTCTGAGTGCATGATATTCAGGTTCACTGGCATATAGTACGTTCTATGGATGGTCTTAAACTGCAGTAATTTATGTCTGAGATTATATGAACATGACTGGGCATTCTAACATATCTGTATCCATTCATCATCACCAATAGCGTCTCCCAAGTCTTCCTCACATTTTTGTTTTACATGTTTTGTGTCATCGGCCTCTATCAAACCTTGATACAGTTTGGAAAGGAACTTGAGGTTTGTCAGACTGCCTTAAAATAGCATCTGGCTTGTCCAGTGTTTGCTGGACAGAGAGACTAAAGTGTATCTAGGGCTGTGGCGGTCACAAAATTTAGTCAGCAGGTGATTGTCAAGCAAATAACTGTCGGTCTGGCAGTTAATTAACATAAAAACATTTAGCATCTCCTAGCTTCCACACATAGCTTAAAGCCACTGATACAGACCTTTTTTTTGTTGCTTGAAAGGCATGAGCTCTGCTTTATTTTTTTGCGCAGGCTGTACACACTTCAGTCTCTCATTCACAATTTGAAAAGCAATTGATAATGCCTCGAAGTTCCCGGCGGCATCCCCTTTGTATGGCCGTAATGCACCCAAAACAAATCCATGCCTTTTGCGGCCAGTGGCCGTTGTGCCCTTGGCCCAGAGTGCTACGCTGTGCCCTTCTCCCTGAGTGCTCCGAAGCACCTCTCACTCACATGGCTCTCCATCACATGGTCGGGTCTTTCAATGATCGGAAACATCGGGGGACAGTCAAAACAGAAACATCGGGGGACAGTCAAAACAGAAACATTGGGGGCGCAACTGCGCACGTCCTTATCCAATTCCGAGGTGCATATTGAAGATATTGGAAGAACTGTCCACATTTACTTTTCATCAGCCAACAAGATGAGTTGGCCTAACAAACAGCAAAAGCACTAGCCTATGTCAATCTACTATCCCCCTTAGTACAAAAGTTGACCTATTCTGTTCTGTGAGAGAAATACATATTCCAAACTTAGTCTGGATCAGTTGTAAGATGCGATAGATCCCAAATGAATACAACCCCTAGCATCAAAAAAATAATTTCCTACACAATGTGGCTGATGCAACAGATCAGAACATTTAGCTTAAAATGTTGATAATATCAAGGCACAAGGCAAGACCCAAATGCAGACACATGAGGCAGATGGTTGGAGTTTTACAATGTTTATTAATCCAAAGGGGTGGGCAAAAGAATGGTCGTGGACAGGCAAAAAGGTCAAACCCAGATCAGAGTCCAGGAGGTACAGAGTGGCAGACAGGCTCGTGGTCAAGGCAGGCAGAATGGTCAGGCAGGCAGGTACAAAGTCCAGAAACAGGCAAGGGTCAAAACCAGGAGGACTAGAAAAAGGAGAATGCAAAAAGCAGGAGAATGGGAAGACCGCTGGTTGATTTGGAAACATACAAGAAAAACTGGCACAGAGAGACAAGAAACACAGGCATAAATACACTGGGGAAAACAAGCGACACCTGGAGGGGGTGGAGACAATAACGAGGACAGGTGAAACTGATCAGGGTGTGACAGTACCAAAGTACGTTCATCTCTAGGAGACAGAACGCGTCTCCTTCCTGAGCGGTATGATGGCTGCATGGTCCCATGGTGTTTATAATTGCGTACTATTGTTTGTACAGACGAACATAGTACCTTCAGACGTTTGGAAACTGCTCCCAAGGATGAACCAAACTTGCAGAGGTCTACCATTTTTTTCTGAGGTCTTGGCTGATTTCTTTTGATTTTCCTATGATGTCAAGCAAAGAGGCACTGAGTTTAAAGGTAGGCCTTGAAATACATCCACAGATACACCTCCAATTTACTCAAATAATGTCAATTAGCCTATCAGAAGCTTCTAAAGCCATGACATCATTTTCTGGAATTTTCCAAGCTGTTTAAAGGCACAGTCAACTTAGTGTATGTAAACTTCTGACCCACTGGAATTGTGATACAGTGAGTTATAAGTGAAATAATCTGTCTGTAAACAATTGTTGGAAAAATTACTTGTGTCATGCACAAAGTAGATGTCCTAACCGACTTGCCAAAACTATAGTTTGTTACCAAGATATATTTGGAGTGGTTGAAAAACGAGTTTTAATGACTCCAACCTAAGTGTATGTAAACTTCCGACTTCAACTGTATATGAGACCAGGGATGATGAGGAACTGATAGTGGCTGCAGGAGGCCAGAAGGAGCTTGCCGTCGAGTCTTGTTTTGAGCACACACAGTGCATGCGGTGACGAAGGCAGAGATGTCAGGGACCCTTGTGGGCCACCAGAAATGTTGTCGAAGGCAGGCTAGTTTACGACGGGACCCTGGACGACAGGTCAGCCTGGAGGAATGAGCCTATTCCAGGGACCGGACTGGATTGGGGACAAGCAGCCGGTTAGTCGGGCCCCCTTCAGGTCCAGGCTGGGAGCGTTGTGCCTCGCGGACCAGGTTCTCAATACCCCAATCCACAGTGGCAGCAAGGCATGAGGTAGGGAGAATGGTTTCAGAGGTCAAGGGTGTGGCAGAGGAACTTTATAGGCGGGAGAGGGCGTCAAGCTTCACATTCGTTGACCTTGGGCGGTAGGAGATTTTCTTTGTGGAGAAGGACAAGACCCTACGTCCGTGCATTGACTACCGGGGACTTAATGACATTACTGTCAAGAATTGTTACCCCCTACCTATTGAGCCAGTCAAATTGGAGTTAGCCTTGATCTGTCAGCTCGTTCCCTTGTGTGTTGGGCTTGATGTTCCTCTAAGATGTTTTGAGCCTCCTTGGCAGTGGAAAATGTGTTTTATTTTGCCAGATGGATGAAGCCGCATCTCAGGTTTAGCTTGCATAGCTGTGATCTCACCTCGTTGTAGGTCGCCCTGTTTCAGCATCTCGGCACTCAGATCTAGGTATATGCTGATCCTCTTCTCAGCATAGGTCAGAGTCCCTGATACTGCTGAGTGGCCAACAATTTGCCCATTTGACATCAAAACTGTGGATTCTTACAATCATACACCAGGACCCATTGCGGAAAGGACCCGTGCGGTGCGCAATATTTATCAGCGGCATGGGACCCAGCTTCTCCTGCCCAAACAGTTCCTAGAAAAGATTACTCATGAAGGAAGTTGGGTTCCACATCAGTTTCAAGTCCTGTGACCCGCACATTTAATATACAGGAATGCTTTTCGAGTGATTCATCAGAAGTGAGCAGTGCAAGAGACTAATTTACCCGTTTTAATTTCAAGTAGAGGGGCATAGGTCATTTTCTCACGAACAATCTCTTGAATAGTAGAGGCCAACTATTTATGTTGTCAGGTGCTGAGAGCTGCCATGTTCCCACAAGTTAATTGTGAATGGACAGATTGTTCTAGCTGCTGGAGCGAAATAGACTTGATACAGTAGTTGTTCCTTGTAATACAGTGAACATCCCACACATTAATACGGTGTTAAACACTGAGTGTATAAAACATTAGGAACACCTGCTTTTTCCATGACAGACTGACCAGGTGAATCCAGGTGAAAGCTATTATCCCTTATTGATATCTCTTTCCATCAGTGTAAATGAAGGGGAGACAGGTTAAAAGAAGGATTGTTAAGCCTTGAGACAATTGAGACATGGATTGTGTGTATGTGCCATTCAGAGGGTAGGCGAGACAAAAGATTTAAGTGCCTTTTTAATGGGGTATGGTAGTAGGTGACGGTTTGAGTGTGTCAAGAACTGCAACAGTACTGGGTTTTTCATGCTCAACATTCTCCAGTGTGTATCAAGAATGGTCCAGCCTACTTGATACAACTGTGGGAAGCACATGGGCCTGCATCCCTGTGGAACGCTTTCCACACCTTGTAGAGTCCAAGCCCCGACAAATTGAGGTTTGATGTAGCTATAGCCATTTGACATGGTGATGTCTGTATTTTATAATATTTATTCCTATTAAGGCAACAATGACCTTCTGGTTCAACAAATTATAAGAATGCACACACATTATGCACAGATAATGCAGGATGACAACAGGTCAGGGTCATTGAAAGGTCACCATAAAAATAACTGCTCACGAGGTCAATAGCTGCGTGTAACACACACACTGGCAGGCACAGGCACACCATTTCCCTTTAAATCACTAAGACAGGATTCTAAAGAAACACTACACATTACGATAGGAATTTCCTTTCAGAAGACATAATGCCATAAACACCATTTAGACCATCTGAAAAGCTGCCTCAGAGTATTTTGTGTTATTCTGTACGTAAATCGGATACACCCCATTTAGTATGATATTTACATTTCGTATGGGATGTATTCATTTGTGGATGTCCACATCCATTTTGTATGATATATTACGAATTGCAATTCGTACAATATGTTACGAATTTGCTAAACTTATGATATGTTACGAATTCCAATTTGTTGTGGCTAACATTAGCTATGCTAGGGGTTAGGAGTTAGATTAAAGGGTTAAGGTTAGGGGAAGGGTTAGCTAAAAAGGTTAAGGTTAGAGTAATGGTAATGGTTAGCTAAGTAGCTTAAAAGTAGTAGAACAGTAGCTAATTGGTTAAAATTCTAAAGTTGTCTGTGATGAGATTCGAACCCGCATCCTTTGGGTTGCTAGATGTCATACGCCCACCCATCCAACCAGTAACCTCCTGTCTTAAGTAACCATACCAAATGTAATGGTTAGGATAACCCTAGCTAGATGAGGATTGGTTGGGGCCTAGGCATCCATCCTCCAGTCAGACAGATAGTTGTTCCATAGTAGCCAGGCAGGCTCAGCAATGCCAGGCTTTGTAATCCCCAGGCTGCCCAGTGCCCCATCTGTTCAATTACCTACTCCTCCCATTTCACCATTACCACCCCATCTCCCTTTCATTTGGACGTGTGTGTGGCAGCATTCCAGGGAAGATGAGGTCTGGGTTTTCCCCATCTGAAATAGCAGCAGACCTAATGACCCCCTCTAATTGCACAATGTCAATATTGTTGCATTTTAAATCCCACAGCACTCATATATGTTGCCAGAGATCTCATAAAATATGCTAAGCGAGCTAGCTCAATACAGTGTGACTTGGAGAAGAGACGAGGATAAATGCATACAGACTCATTTGTATATGATTTATTTATACAGAATATTAGCATTTAAAGCTGAAGCAATAATGCTGGGGTAAAATGACAAATTCTCTCATTTGTTTTCTCTGCTGTTTAAGTGTCAACAAAAACACAAGAACAGGGAAACATTGATCTCATTTAGATATCAAAGCAAATAATTTGAGAGAAAAAAATGTAATTTGCTCAGACATTCGCTTCAGAAATGAAATTCATAACCTCAGTGGGAAAAAAAGTATCCGAATGACATTGGAAATTGAGCTGATATAGATTGATGAGTAGAAAATCAATAACAGACTCCAACGACATGAAAATCTCAGATTAGAATTTGCAGGATCAATTCATTCACAGTGACACAGCAACACAATGACATTGTGATAGAGTTTGAGTACAGTCATAACATTCAAAGCAGATCATTTTCTTACCCCTATTTTTCCTCCTTCATGTGGGGGAACATGTTTATATTTGGATATTTTTTATTTAGCCTTATTTTACCAGGTAAGTTGACTGAGAACACATTCTCATTTACAGCAACGACCTAGGGAATAGTTACAGGGAAGAAGGGGGATGGATGAGCAAATTGGAAGCTGGGGATAATTAGGTGGCCATGATGGTATGAGGGCCAGATTGGTCATTTAGCCAGGACACCAGGGGTTAACACCCCTACTCTTACAATACGTGCCATGGGATATTTAGTGACAACAGAGTCAGGACACCTGTTTAATGTCCCATCCGAAAGACAGCACCCTACAAAGGGCAATGTCCGAAATCACTACCCTTGGGCATTGGGATATTATTATTTTTTAGACCAGAGGAAAGAGTGCCTCCTACTGGCCCTTTTACACCATTTCCAGTAGCATCTGGTCTCCCATCCAGGGACCAACCAGGATCAACATGAAATGGGTCCATTAAAAAAATGCATTGTACATTGACAGGGTGGTGCTAAATTACTTCCATTTAGCAGCACTGATTTTGTCTATTTGCATAGGCCTTCCCACAGATGTTACACATGAATGCTTTGACACCAATGTGCACACGCTCGTGATATGTTAGATGACTTCGATGGCTGAACATCTTCCCACATTGATCACACTCAAATGATTTCTCCCCTGTGTGAATGTGCATGTGAACTTTAAGAAGATGATTGCTAAAGAAACCTTTCCCACAGATGCTATAATGACATGATTTCTTCCCTGTGTGAGTGACCATAACATTTTGGGGGGTATAACAACTTGAACAAACTTCCTCACAAATCTCACACTTGAAAGAAGTATTTTCTTCACCACCAGTATGCTTGTTTATTTTATGTTTCTTTAGGATTCCGGATTGGGTGACCTGTGTGAGTTATCTTGTGTCTTTTGACATTACCTGAAGAATTAAACTTTTTGCCACAAATGTCACAAGAAAAAGGTTTCTCTTCCTTGTGTGTCCTCATATGTTTATTCAGATGGTTCCTTTTGACAAAACATTTGCCAAACACATCGCAGACCAAACTTTTTTTCTTTAGTTTCTCCAGGGTGTGTGACCACCATCTGCTTTCTGAGCAGGTGCATCGCTGAAACGTTGTTTTGTCTTTACGAGTCATCATGTTTTTTTAAAGACACAGCGGTAAAGATCATCTTGCCACAGGTTCCACAGCAATAGTTCCTCTCCTCTGAATGTGTTTCCTCGTGATAAGCCAATACTTCTCTGGACTTTAAGATCTTTGGGCAAAAAGAGCAGCTAAATGTCTTCCATACAATGCACTTGTGCCTCAAGTCTTTTTCCTCTACAAACTTTCTTTCATAAACTGCCTGTGACCGTCTCCTCTGTTTTGTGAGCCTCCATGTGTGCCTGCAAAGTACATTCATGGCAAAACACTGCATCACAATCGTTACAACTGAAGGCTTTCTCTAGGTCTTTAATGGAACATTCCTCAAGCTGTTTGGCCAGATAAAAACATTTCCCACACTGAGCAGCTGTAGGGTTTTGTATGGGACTGAAGATGTCTTGTCAACCATTTCTTCTTGAAACATTTTTCACAATGGGAACAGATGAGGGGCCCCTCATTGGTCGCATGCCCACATTGGAAATCTTCTCCATCCCTACCTGGGTCTTGTTTATCTGGGTCTGATCCAGATGGGGCCTGAGGGTCAAGGTCAGGATCCTCTCTGGGATCAAACTCAGGGAGCCATCCATCTTCTGATGGAAGTGAGGACAGGTGGGCAAGGCCAGGATCCTCTTCCTTATAATCTGACTCAAAAGAAGATCCCTCATCTGCAGCAGTGTCATTGTGGTTGTTGCTGTGCACATGCAGAAGAAACCAGTTTGATAAATCATCTGACTGTAGCAACAACAAAAATGTACACTGTTGTGCTATTATTTATATTACACAGGAAACAGAAATGTTCTGTTTTAAATGTGCACTGGGAACACACAACAATAAATACACTCACCCTTTACTGCTACTTTTGTGTTGCTCCTCATAGCCAGAGGAAGTAGGGCTGCTGTGAGTGCTGCAGCATCCCAATAAAAATACATTATTTTGCCCCAAATGTTTTCCCCAAATTATATTACTCCTGCCTGAACAGACATACAGTGCCTTCAGAAAGTATTCATACCCCTTGAGTTGTTCCACATTTTGTTGAGTCACAGCCTGAATTCAAAATCAATTAAATCGATTTGTTTTTCTCACCCATCTACACGCAATACCCCATAATTACAAAGTGAAAACATGTTTTTAGAAATGTTTGCAAATTTATTGAAAATGAAGTACAGATATCTCATTTACATATTCACACCCCTGAGTCAATACCTTGTAGAAGCACCTTTGGCAGTGATTACAGTTGTCTTTCTGGGTAAGTCTCTAAGAGCTTTCCACACCTGGATTGGGCAACATTTGCCCATTCTTTTCAAAATTCTTCAGGTTCTGTGAAATTGGTTGTTGATCATTGCTAGACAACCATTTGCAGGTCTCGCCATAGAATTTCAAGTAGATTTAAGTCTAAACTGTTACTCGGCCTCTTGGGAACATTCACTGTTGGTAAGCAACTCCAGTGTAGATTTGTGTATTAGGTTATTATCCTGCTGAAAGGTGAATTAATCTCCCAGTGTCTGGTGGAAAGCAAACTGAACCAGGTTTTTCTCTAGTATTTTTCCCGTGATAAGCTCCATTCTGTTTCTTTTTAATCTTGAAAAACTCCCCAGTCCTTACCGATTTACAAGCATACCCATAACATTATGCAGCCACCACCATGCTTGAAAATATGGAGTGTGATACTCAGTAATTAGTTGTATTGGATTTGCCCCAAACATAACACTTCGTATTCAGGACAAAAAGTGAATTGCTTTGCCACATTTTTAGCAGTATTACTTTAGTGCCTTGTTGCAAACAGGATGCATGTTTTGGAATATTTTTATTCTGTACAGTCTTTTCACTCTGTCAATTAGGTTAGTATTGTGGAGTAACTATAATGCTGTTGATCCATACTCAGTTTTCTCCAATCACAGACATTAAACGATGTAACTGTTTGAAAGTCACGATTGGCCTCATGGTGAAATCCCTTCCTCTACGGCAACTGAGTTAGGAAGGATGCATGTATCTTTGTAGTGACTGGGTGTATTGATACACCATCCAAATAGTAATTAGTAACTTCACCATGCTCAAACGGATATTCGCTGTCTGCTTAAAAAAAAACGTACCCATCTACCAATAGGTGTCCTTCTTTGCGAGGCATTGGAAAACCTCCCTGGTCTTTGAGGTTGAATCTGTGTTTGAAATGCATTGCTAAACTGAGGGATCTTACAGATAATTGTATGTGTGGGGTACAGAGAAGAGGTAGTCATTCAAAAATCTTGCTAAACATTATTATTGGTCCATGTAACTTTGTGACTTCTTAAGCACATTTGTACCGCTGAACTTATTTAGGCTTGCCATAAAAGGGGTTCAATAATTATTGACTCAAGACATTTCATTCATTATTCAGTCATTTGTACGGATTTCAAAAAACAAACTTTGTGTAGGCCAATGACTAAAAAATCTAAATGTAATCCTTTTTCAATTCAGGCTGTAACACATCTAAATGTGGAAAAAGTCAAGGGGCGTGAATACTTGAAGGCACTGTTGTATTATAGCCTAGCGCTGAGTTTCTACTCTATAAATTGATGTTTGGTAAATGTTTGCTTCGTTTCACAGAGATAAAAATGTCTTTCTACTTTTTAGCGCTTGGCTACTTTTGGTTTGTTCCCATTATAAATAAAACGTTGCTTCCACACAAGATTTGAACATGTTTCTGACTTGCCTTAATGGTGCCAAATTCTGACCATCAACAGGTGATTTACTTAATGACCGACTTTGAGATGGATACTAAGACACAATGGACATCTGGTTTGGCGTTTAATGAAGTGCTAACAGACCCGTCTAATTAGCTAGATTATCCTATTGAAGGTTGGGCCTTTTACACATTTAAATCAACAATTCCAACAGTGTGCTTGCTGGCGTCACAAACAAAAATTAATAATGATAGCCTATTATAGCCTAGGCTTCCATCACATCCGTCTAAGGCTGTACCATAGCCACCTGTTGTCACGTCTGCTCCCGCGGACTCCATCACGTCATTGATTGCCTCCCCTAGATCTGTCACTTCCTCATTTTCATTCCCGTGTCTACGTTGTTTTGTTTCTCTTGTCCAGACGCTGTTCTTGTTTAGTTTCATGTACATATGTATTATTAAATCCTGACCCTGTAATTGCTTCCTGTCGCCCAGCGTCTGTAGCATAAATGCCAACGTTTTGGAATGACAGTCGCATGGATCCTTGTTACAGCTCGAGCTATTGTGTTCTCATATTTTTGCGCCTCCAAAAATATATGCTCATTAGGAGTTAATGCATGTTATAGGGATCCCCTATGCACACGTGTAAATAAAACCTATATTTAATATCCAAATATTTGGATATAAGCTGATTTCCCACTTTTAAAAGGGCCACAATAATAGCAATGACAACCTTGGGGGTGTAAATTCTGGGTTTGGAAAGCAGAAGTGCTCCTGAGTACAATATACCTACCTTTTACAGTGACATATTGGAGATTGTGTTTGATGCAATATGCATGACCAACATGTAAAATGTACTGCGACACAACGTACAGAAAATGTTGTACGGTGCAATGGGCTATGTATGTCCAATATAAAAATTTACTGAACATCATGCAATCACTAGCAGTTCTGGGGGGGGGGGGCCCTGTGACAACAATTTGGACCCCCTTGTGGCCCCCCTAAATGTGGAGTATGAAATAATTTACCTAAAAATTAGTTATCGTTTTTTTCATTTGTTATTAGACAGAAAATGCAAATTGTTGAATGAACATGGTCTTTTGATTGCTAATGCCTGCAATGCAGTGAAGAAAACGATATGACAACAATAACGTAACTGGCCCCTCTAACAGTACAACTGGCCCCAGCTTGGCCCCCCCAGTTGAATGGTCTAGAACCGCCACTGCATGCAATACCAATGGCCTGAAAAACAATGGGATTTAAATGCATTAAAGTTGATAACATTATAAATAATGTATTGTTATTTGTATTACTGTTGTTAATATAGCTCTATAATCATTCATTAATGCTGTTGTCAATGCTATAACATTTGTGCCATTTTTAGTTTTTTATATTGTTAAAAAAAAATCTAAGTCTACTGACATTTTCTAATAAATTGTTACTAATTTCGACCATTTGTATAATTGTTTTGCATCGTCATTGCAGGATTTATATTGAGGTAAAATTGCCGAGTTCACCGCCTTATCAAAGCGCTACATGGTCATTCTGACGTCTGCATTTACAGCGATATGACCTCTGCAGAAGTCAGGGCATTCATGCTTCGTGGAGCAGCAGATCGCTGTTGTGAAGGAAGTGAGTTTGTGTTTATACAGAACCTCCCACCAATAATTTCAATGCAGAACCCTCCGCATTGTTACAAAACTTGCAAGGCGATGCGGTACAGAGCTCAATTTTGCCCCCTATCCGGCCAGTGGCGACCCGTCAAAAAAAAAATGGGGGGGGCTTGCATGTTATTTTGGCATTAATACATGTCACATACCAGTTTGCAGACAATGTAAAAAATATATAATTGAGTTAATAAATCTGCATACAAATATGGTCTCTTCGTTTTCTGGAGTAAGGGAGCTCCAAAATGCTGGTGTTTCAGCCTAGCTCAGTGCTTTCTGTGGTGGTGGGACAAGCCAGCAGAAAATACAGAGCAGTTGCGCTGTGATTGGCTCTGTTCTGTCCACATAGGGACACTATGTCACCGCCAAGTCTAAGGGTAGAGCTCAGAAATTCAAGCCCCTTGGGTGCTGCCACAGAGTTACATTAGAAGTGCCCATCGAAGAAGGCTCAAGGTCATTGGCCACGTAAAATCACATATCTACAGTGGCTTTGATTGGACTGATCATGTCAACATCATACCTTCAAAATCTTAGCTAGCAGTCATCATGAATCAAGTCGACAATCTACTGGCAAATCCTTTTTAATCCTTGTCATATGAAGAGAAATTATAGATAAAATGTAGCAGTGCTCATTGGCCATTGAACAAACATTACACAACAAGTTGGAAATCGCAAATTCAACAATGAGTGGTTTGGAAGGAATCAGTGGCTAACTGCAAGCATTACAAAGCAATCATTAGCCTGCTATTCAGTGTAGTGGCTGTGTGGTCCCAAATCATCTAAGATTAAGGGTCTCTTTTCCTAGTTTAAAATTATAAACATTCAACATTGGCCATGATGTCAATGAAGCATGAGTTGTGCCGTGCTCAAAATAACTGGTATTGATCCAGGATCTGTAGTAAGGCATCTAGCACTGCGGTGCCTTAGACCGCTGCGCTTCGCGGGAGGCCCCTCAACTTAACTCTGAACTGCAAAATCTGACTTTAGTGAGTTCAAAACAACTGGGAACTGAGGGAAAAACGAGCTACGACTGAAAATACGTCTTGAACTTTTATCCAACTCGGAATTGTAAAATCGGGAACTCGGGCCTCTTTATAGCGCTACAACCTGAAGATCAGACGTCATCATGATTCAACCCCCCTCCCCCAGAGTTCCCAGCTGTCTTGAAAGCACCATAAATCTAGAGAATGCCAGACTTTGATGACAAAATTTGACCACGAAGGACCACCTTCCTGTTCAAGTGAGCACAGCACAATAAGGGGAGTCCAAAAATGTATTGTATGCTGCTGCATAAATGATTTAATATGCCAGGGAGATAGTATTACTTTATTAGCTACAGTATATGTCGTGTAGGAAGCTGTTAGTAGCCCATTTGCCTCACCCTAATAATTTGGTCTATTTTCACCTCTTAATTTCGCCTACTGTTCTGACTTGGTGATGCACACGTAGCCTATAACCTGTTTTTGAGAAACGTAATCATTGAATATTGTAAGAGCTTTCATTGTACCATGTTCTGAATTCTGTCGCTGTACATTTCAAAAGTGCTAAACAAATAGTTATTAACTACCTCCGTCCTAGCTCGCTCATTGTCTTAATCAAAATTACAGATTGCCTCTTATGCGCTTGTCGTACCCTTTGCCATAGTTTGTACATCTCAATTGTCAATAGAAACCACATTTGTTTAAGCAAGTCAGCCATATCAGCTATGTTTTTTTAAAAGGCAGTATGAACTGTTTCGCTGCCAGACAAGGCTCCGCTGATAGCCAGGTGTAGCATTGGTAAGGCTTTGGGTCTGCTGTTGGGACAGCTTTATGTAGGCCATAACAGTTTGTGAGCACTGTTTGCCACCGTTATAGTGCAATTAATGTATTGTTTAGTGTTGTGGCTTAGCTGGCATGCATCCCACGTATTTTTGTTGCCACTGTTCGAGTCACTGCAATTGAGTTACACCATCTATACGTAGCCTCCGACCACAATTTCAGATAAAGCATAAATTGGCTCTTGTTCTAGCTAGGTCTTGCTGGCGGAATCACAGAGGGCCTCTTATCCCACTCTGTATTATTGTCCGATAGGAAACAAGCGAGCGAGCAGAAACGTTCCCACCATCGGCAGTAAAATGAAGAGCATGTCATAGGACATCTAATGCGGTCCTATCAAGGGCCTCTATTTTGTGGAATTTGTTTGAACAATAAACATACCAAATTGGTCATAAGTATTTAAAACAGTGAAAAATTCTGATCTTGTGAGCTGACAAAAAGGAAGAAGAGGGTGTTCAGAAAGTGTTGCCAAATGCTGATACATGTGGTTGCCTTATATCATCTGGCTCTGTACCAGTTCGTCAAGAGGACCATTGCGCTCTCCCAATTCACCCATAACTGAGTGATTTTATCTTCTGTTATTGTGCATTTTTTTCTAAGAAAGGAAGACCTGTGGACACAGATTAAAGGGAAACAATAACACTCATTAAGTATAAACATTCAAGTAGAAAAGCTTGACTATAGAGGTTAATTAAATGTACTTAACAGCCCAAAGCTAACTGCAATTGTAAAATATTAGATTTTTCCTAAGGTGGAATGTCACATTTTCAACGTAAACACCTTGAGGTTTTTTCATTTAGTTTAGTAAGTTCTTGAGCACCAACATTTTCACACTGCCATATTATTCAGAGGCCCTGTGCCATTCATCTTAGACCTGTTTCTTCAGTAATCCTCTGCACTGTTTCCAGGAGCTGGTTTCCAGTTGTACTTGCACTTGTGGACTTTTAGATTGTGTCTACAGGCATAGGCATTCCCACAGTCTTTGCACACAAATGCTTTGACACCAGTGTGCACACGCTCGTGAGATTTTAGATGACCTTTCTGGCTGAACCTCTTACCACATTGATCACACTCAAATGGTTTCTCGCCTGTGTGAGTGCGCATGTGAACTTTAAGGAAATTGTACATAAACCCTTTCCCGCAAACTTTACAGTAATATGGTTTCAACCCTGTGTGAGTGACCTTGTGAATTTTAAGTGAATGATGATACCTAAAACCTTCACCACAAACGTCACACTTGAACGGTTTCTCTCCTGTGTGAATGCGCACATGCTGATCCAGAGAAACTTTCACATAGAAGGCTTTACCACAATGATTGCAGACATATGGCTTTGGCCCAGACGGCTGAACTGGCCCAGACTGCAGCTTTGAGCCAGACTGCAGCTTTTCCTGAAGTGTAAGGTGACGTCTCTTGTGACTCCGGAGGGAGGAAGGTTCAAAGAAGGCTTTCTCACAGACATCACACTTGTAAGGCCTTTCACCAGTGTGCCTTATTTTATGGATCTTCAGGGTTCCGGACTGGGTGAACCTTTTACCACAAACGTCACAGCAATACAATTTCTGGCCTGTGTGAGTTCTCTTGTGTCTGCTGAGATTAGCACCTTGACTAAACTTTTTTCCACAAACATCACAAGAAAAAGGTTTCTCTGCCCCGTGTAGAGTCATATGGCTTTTGAGATGGCACTTCCGGCCAAAACATTTGCCACACACGTCGCAAACAAAATATTTTTCTTTTGTTTCTCCAGGATGGGTGACCACCATATGCTTTCTGAGAGCAGGTGCATCGCTGAAACGTTGGCCACATACAGTACAGCTATGATCCTTTTCTATATGACTCCTCTTATGGACAGCTAAGGTTGAAGTGGTAAAGAAAAGTTTGCCGCAGGTTTCACAACAATACTTCCTCTCCCCTGAATGCGTAGCCTCATGATCGAACAGTCTTCGTCTCCACTTGAAGGTCTTTGGGCAAAGAGAGCAGCTGAATGTCTTCTGTGCATCACCACTACACTTGTGCCTCTCTAGTCCTGTTTCCCCTAGAAACTTTTTTTTACAAACTGTGCATGTGACCGTTGTCTTTGTTTTGTGACGCTTCATGTGTGACTGCAAAGCAGGTTTCTGGCGAAACACTGCGTCGCAATCGGCACAACTGAAGGGTGTCTCTCCAGAATGTGTCATGGAGTGTTCCTCAAGCCGCCTCTTCAAGCTAAAACATCTCCCACACTGCAAGCAGCTATAGGGTTTTGAATGGGTCCGAAAGTGTTTATTCAATAAACATTTCATCTTGAAATCTTTTCCACAATGAGAACAGCTGAAGGGCTGCCTGTCTCGTTTGTCTTGGTCTGTTGCAGACAGGGCCAGGGGTTCAAGATCAACCTCGTCTTGTGGATGAAACTGAGGGAGCGAATCCTCATCTGATGCAGGTGAGGACAGGGGGACAAAGTCAGGTTGATCATCATGATGATTAGACTCAGAGACAGATCCCTCATCTGTAAAAGAGATGGTCATTGTTAATTTTGTTGTGGACATGAAGACACCAGAACATACATAAAATTAAGGAAAATACAACACAAAAACACTGCACACCTAAGTCATAGTAGATCTAAACCATCTCTGCTGCACTACCTAACAATACTCAGACAACAATTGCGTAGCGAACGGCAGGGCAGAGAAGCAAACCCAGGTCGCTGGCGTGAAATGCAAACACCCTATGCTTCCCGCCAGAAGGGTTAACCCACTTGGTGGCAATTGCAACGTGGAGGCCAGCATCCCGAAGTCGCCTCTTCACTGCTGACGTTGAGACTGGTGTTTTGCAGGTACTATTTAATGAAGCTGCCAGTTGAGGACCTGTGAGGCATCTGTTTCTCAAACTAGACACTAATGTAGTTGTCCTCTTGCTCAGTTGTGCACCGAGGCCTTCCACTCCTTCTATTCTGGTTAGAGACAGTTTGTGCTGTTCTGTGAAGGGAGTAGTACACAGCG
The DNA here is from genome assembly GCF_016432855.1 of Salvelinus namaycush. NCBI lineage: Eukaryota > Metazoa > Chordata > Actinopteri > Salmoniformes > Salmonidae > Salvelinus > Salvelinus namaycush. The sequence goes on along the minus strand of NC_052341.1, from coordinate 22,162,781 downwards.
TTGTACAAGATCTTCAGTTTCTTGGCAACTTCTCGCATGCAATAGCCTTCATTTCTCAGAATAGACTGAGTTTCAGAAGGTCATTTTTGAGCCTGTAATCTAGAGGTCGACCGATTTAATCGGAACGGCCGATTTAATTAGGGCCGATTTCAAGTTTTCATAATCGGAAATTTGTCATTTTCTTTTTAATATATATATTTTTTTACACCTTTTTTATCTAGGCAAGTCAGTTAAGAACACATTATTTTCAATGACGGCCTAGGAACGGTGGGTTAACTGCCTTGTTCAGGGGCAGAATGACCGATTTTTTTACCTTGTCAGCTCGAGGATTCAATCTTGCAACCTTACTGTTAACTAGTCCAACGCTCTAACCACCTGCTTCACATAGCACTCCACAAGGAGCCTGCCTGTTACGTGAATGCAGTAAGAAGCCACGGTAAGTTGCTAGCTAGCATTAAACTTATCTTATAAAAAACAAGTTAACTACACATGGTTGATATTACTAGTTTATCTAGCGTGTCCTGCGTTGCATATAATCGATGCGGTGCGTCTTCGCGAAAAAGGACTGTCTTGATCCAATGTGTACCTAACCATGAACATCAATGCCTTTCTTAAAATCAATACACAAGTATATATTTTTTTTAACTGTATATTTCGTTAATATTGCCTGCTAACCTGGCTCGTTGCGAACTCTGAAGACTATCTTCCTAACAAAGACAGCCAACCTCGCCAATACACAGAAGTATATATTTTTAAACCTGCATATTTTGCTAAAAGAAATCCAGGTTAGCAGGTAATATTAACCAGGTGAAATTGTCACTTCATGTTCATTGCACGCAGAGTCAGTGTATATGCAACAGTTTGGGCTGCCTAATCTGCCGAGATTTTACGTAATTATGACAACATTGAAGGTTGTGCAATGTAACAGGAATATTTAGACTTATGGATGCCACCCGTTGGATAAAATACGGAACGGTTCCGTATTTCACTGAAAGAATAAACGTCTTGTTTGAGATGATAGTTTCTGGATTCGACCATATTAATGACCTAAGGCTCGTATTTGTGTGTTATGTTATAATTAAGTCTGATTTGATAGAGCAGTCTGACTGAGCGATGGTAGGCACCAGCAGGCTCGTAAGCATTCATTCAAAAAGCACTTTAGTGCGTTTTGCCAGCAGCTCGTCGCTGTGCTTCAAGCATTGCGCTGTTTATGACTTCAAGCCTATCAACTCCCGAGATTAGGCTGGTGTAACCGATGTGAAATGGCTAGCTAGTTAGCGGGGTGCGCGCTAATAGCGTTTCAAAAGTCACTCGCTCTGAGACTTGGAGTGGTTGTTCCCCTTCCTCTGCAAGGGCCACGGCTTTTGTGGAGCGATGGGTAACGCTGCTTCGAGGGTGGCTGTTGTCGATGTGTTCCTGGTTCGAGCCCAGGTAGGGGCGAGGAGAGGGACGGAAGCTATACTGTTACACTGGCAATACTAAAGTGCCTATAACAACATCCAATAGTCAAAGGTATATATAAATAATTTCTCTATACGATTTGTGTCCTATAATTCCTATAATAACTACAACCTAAAACTTCTTACCTGGGAATATTGAAGACTCATGTTTAAAGGAACCACCAGCTTTCATATGTTCTCATGTTCTGAGCAAGGAACTTAAACATTAGCTTTTTGACATTGCACTTTTTCTTCAACACTTTGTTTTTGCATTATTTAAACCAAATTGAACATGTTTCATTTTGAGGCTAAATTGATTTATTATATTAAGTTAAAATAAGTGTTCCTTCAGTATTGTTGTAATTGTCATTACAAATAAATTAAACTTAAATAAATAAAAATATCGGCCAATTTAATCGGTATCGTTTTTTAAAAATTTATCCTCCAGTAATCGGTATCGGCGTTGGAAAATCATAATCGGTCGACCTCTACTGTAATCGAACCCACAAATACTGATACTCAACTAGTCTAAAGAAGGCCAGTTTTATTGCTTCTTTAATCAGAACAGTTTCAGCTGTGCTAACAATTGCAAAAGGGTTTTCTAATGATCAATTAGCCTTTTATAAACTTGGATTAGCTAACACAACGTGCCATTGAAACACAGGAGTGATGGTTGCTGATAATGGGCCTCTGTACACCTATCTAGATATTCCATTAAAAATAAGATGTTTCCAGCTACAATAGTAATTTACAAGATTATAAAATGTCTACACTGTATTTCTGATCAATTTGATATTATAAAATTGACAATTTTATTTAGCTTTTTAAATTATTTTTAAACAAGGACATTTCTAAGTGACCCCAAACTGTTGAACGGTAGTGTATGTATGTATACAGTTGAAGTCGGAAGTTTATATACACCTTAGCCAAATACATTAACTCAGTTATTCACTATTCCTGACATTTAATCCAAGTAAAAATTCCCTGTCTTAGGTCAGTTAGGATCACCACTTTATTTTAAGAATGTGAAATGTCAGAACAATAGTATTAAAATTATTTATTTCAGCTTTTATTTCTTTCATCACATTCCCAGTGGGTCAGAAGTTTACATACTCAATTAGTATTCGGTAGCATTGCCTTTAAATGGTTTAACTTGGGTCAAACATTTCGGGTAGCATTCCACAAGCTTCTCACAATAAGTTGGGTGAATTTTGGCCCATTCCTCCTGACAGAGCTGCTGTAACTGAGTCAGGTTTGTAGGCCTCCTTGTTCACATGCTTTCTCAGTTCTGCGCACACATGTTCTATAGGATTGAGGTCAGGGGCTCTGATGGCCACTCCAATACCTTGACTTTGTTGTCCTTAAGCCAAGCTTTAACTTCCTGACTGATGTCTTGAGATGTTGCTTCAATATATCCACAATTTTCTTTCCTCATAATGCCATCTATTTTGTGAAGTGCCCCAGTCCCTTCTGCAGCAAAGCACCCCCACAACATGATGCTGCCACCCCCGTGCTTCACGGTTGGGATGGTGTTCTTTGGCTTGCAAGCTTCCCCCTTTTTCCTCCAAACATAACGATGGTCATTATGGCCAAGCAGTTCTATTTTTGTTTCATCAGACCAGAGGACATTTCTCCAAAAAGTACGATCTTTGTCCCCATGTGCAGTTGCAAACTGTAGTCTGTCTTTATGGCGGTTTTGAAGCAGTGGCTTCCTTGCTGAGCGGCCTTTCAGGTTATGTCGATATAGGACTCGATTTACTGTGGATATAGATACTTTTGTACCTGTTTCCTCAAGCATCTTCACAACGTCCTTTGCTGCCGTTCTGGGATTGAATTGCACTTTCCCACCAAAGAACGCGTCTCCTTCCTGAGCAATATGACGGCTGTGTGGTCCCATGGTGTTTATACGTGCATACTATTGTTTATACAGATGAGCATGGTACCTTCAGACGTTTGGAAATTGTTCCCAAGGATGAACCAGACTTGTGGAGGTCTACCATTTTTTTTCTGAGGTCCTGGCTGATTTCTTTTGATTTTCTCATGATGTCAAGCAAAGAGGCACTGATTTTGAAGGTAGGCCTTGAAATACATCCACGGGTACACCTCCAATTGACTCAAATTATGTCAATTAGCCTATCAGAAGCTTCTAAAGCCATGACATAATTTTCTGGAATTTTCCAAGCTGTCTAAAGGCACAGTCAACTTAATGTAAAGTTCTGACCCACTTGAATTGTGATAGTGATTTTAAGTTAAATAATCAGTCTAATTGTTGGGAAAATGTATTGTGTCATGCACAAAGTAGATGTCCTAACCGACTTGCCAAAACTATAGTTTGTTAACAATAAATTTGTGGAGTGGTTGAAAAGCGAGTTTTAATGACTCCAACCTAAGTGTATGTAAACTTCCGACTTCAACTGTATATATACATATTTTTGCTTCTAATACACCAGTGCTTTGTGGTGGATGAATCAGAATTAGTTGGGTAATATAGATAAGATGTTTTATTTACATAATGTGCTTATGTGAGATACTTGTCATTAGAATGTATCCTTTTGGACTATAGTGTTGGCAGTTGCACTTTTTTCTAAGCTGGGGCTCAGTCATTTGGGGCCCAGAGAGGGGAGAGGTCAGGCTTGTCTTTTACATGTCACTGGTGCTATGCAGAATATCAGAAAGGGAAGAGGACAGGATGGAACATTGTCTTCATATGTGAATGTATCTGTTAAACCATGTGAAGGGATGGCGTGATTAAGGGGGAACCAATTACTTGTCTCCACAATGTCTGTGCGCAAGTCACTCCCCTCAGTGAGTTTGTCCAGGAGTAGGGTCAAGAGGGGGTTTACTTGAGATGGGGGTATCTAGAGTTGACAATTGATATGCCATTGGATGAGTTGGTGTTTTTGTACTATGAAGTACCAGGAAGAGACCTCTTAGAGACCAAACTGAACGATAATTTATAGCGAATGCTATCTGGCTATGGGATACTCCTCTCAAGTCTTTCTTTGTGAACTGTTCCTAAGATCTGTGGTTCGTCATGTAAGTTGAGGGGTATATCTTGGCTATAAAAGATATATTTGTATTCTTCTGTAGGGACTCTCAGAATTCATTATATACACTGAATTGATCTGAGAGTCAAAAGGCTAAAGCTTAATGCTCATTAAAGATGAAGTTTAAGTATAACTCTGACTTGTGTGTAGTTTAACTCTCATTTGGTAATAGAGGAAAATGCCATCACAGCTTTCAGAAAGTGTTCATACCCCTTCACTTATCCACATGTGTTACAGCCTGAATTCAAAATTGATGAAATATATTTCTCACTAACCTACACACATAACCACATAATGACAAAGTGAAAACATGTTTGCAGATTTTTGGGCTAATTAAATACAGAAATATCCAATTTACTAAAGTATTTACATCTGAGTCAATACTTTGTAGAAGCACCTTTGGCGGCGATTACAGATTTGAGTCGTCTTTGGTATGTCAAGGACTTTCACATTCTTGTTCTGAAGCCATTCCAGCATTGCTTTGGCTGTATGCTTGGGGTCATTGTCCTGTTGGAACGTGCATTTATCCCAGTCTAAGGTTTTTTGCACTCTGAAGCAGGTTCTAAATCAAGGACTTTCCTGTATTTGGCTCCATTCATTGTTCCCTCTATCCTTACCAGTCTCCCAGTCCCTGCTGCCACCACAGACCACAGACATGTTTGCCTTATGCTCGGAGTCTGTCACGTGCCTTTTTGCAAACTCCAGTCATGTGCCTTTATCCTCAGGAGTGGCGTCCGTCTGGTTACCTTCCCATAATGCCCAGATTGGTGAAGTGGTGTAGAGACTGACAGGTACTCCCATCTCAGCCAAGGAACTCTGTAGTTCTGTCAGTGGTCATTGGGGTTCTTGGTCACCTCCCTGACCAAAGTCCTTCTTGTCCGTTGGCTCAGTTTGGTCTGATGGCCAGCTGTAGGCAGAGCCTGGGTAGTTCCATATTTTTTCAATTTCCCAATGATTGAAACCACTGTGCTCTGGGAAACTTTCAACACACTAGAAATGGTTTTATACCCATCCCCAGATATAATTGATGAGGCATACAGTATATCTCGGAGATACACGGACAGTTCCATTGTGACAACTTGATTGGAGTCTACCTGTGGCCAATTTAATTGGTTGGACATGATTTAGAAAGAAAAACAACTGTCTATGTAAGTTGACAGTGGATGTCAGAGCAGAAACTATACTTGTGTGTGTGTACACAGACACAGTCAAAAGTTTTAGAATACCTACTCATTCAAGGGTTTTTCTTTATTTTTTACTATTTTCTACATTGTAGAATAATAGTGAAGACAGCAGCACTATGAAATAACACAGAATCATGTAGTAACCAAAAAAAGTGTTAAACAAATCAAAATATATTTTAGATTCTTCAAAGTAGCCACCCTTTACCTTGATGACAGCTTTGCACTCTTAGCATTCTCAACTAGCTTCATCTGGAATGCTTTTCCAAAAGCCTTGAAGGAGTTCCCACATAGGCTGAGCACCTGTTAGCTGCTTTTTCTTCACTCTGCGGTCCAACTCATCCCAAACCATCTCAATTGGGTTGAGGTCAGGTGATTGTGGAGGCCAGGTCATCTGATGCACCACTCCATCACTCTCCTTCTTGATTAAATAGCCCTTACACAGCCTGGCTGTTTGTTGGATCATTGTCCTGTTGAAAAACAAATGATAGTCCCACTAAGCCCAAACCAAACGGGATGCATATCGCTGCAGAAAGCTATGGTAGCCATGCTGGTTAAGTGACAGTGTCACCAGCAAAGCACCCCACACCATCTCCTCCTGGTGTTTTAATTGCACTTGAAGAAACTTTCAAGATTCTTGAAATGTTCCATATTGACTGACCTTCATGTCTTAAAGTAATGGACTGTCGTTTCTCTTTTCTTATTTGAGCTGTTCTTGCCATAATATGGACTTGGTCTTTTATCAAATAGGGTTACCTTCTGTATACCACCCCTACTTTGTCACAACACAAGTGATTGGCTCAAATGCATTAGGAAGGAAATAAATTCCACAAATTAACTTACCAAGGCACACCTGTTAATTGAAAGGCATTCCAGGTGACTACCTCATTGTTAAGATAATGGGCATAACGCCAACCCAAAGATGGCGCTAGTGGGTACCTATCTAGGATATATAAACAAGTGCATTATTAGGATGTCGTGACCTGTAACATGTAATACCTGAGTAAAGGATTGTTTGAATTTTACCAAACTCTCCGACGTGAGTTATTCACATAATAACATGGTCTCAGAAGTGGGGGCTCTGGCGGGTGAGCTCCACTTGGTGGTGCATGAGTCTGTTAGACCAGTTCAACAGCTTCCCCACCGAATTCCCATTCCACTTAAGGAAAAGATACTAAAGGCTGTTGATTCAAAGGATGAACAGGGTGTCATTACAAAGGTCACCAGACCTACTAAGTCAATAAGCAACATGGTTGTGGTGGAAAAGCCTGGCAAAATAAGAGTCTACCTCAATCCAAGTGCCCCAAACAAAGCCTTATGTAGGGCACCGTACTAAATGCCTACCATTGAATAGATATTGCCAAGCCTGGCAAAAGCGCAAATCTTTTCAGTTATGGATGCAAAAAATGGTTACTGGCAGGTACGTTTGGATGAAGAGAGTAGTTACCTCACCACATTTTGGACCCCCAATGGTAGATACCAGTGAACAAGGTTAGAGCCTTTGAGTGAAACCAGCTGCAGAGAAATATCACCAAAGGCAACATGATGCACTTCAGGGACTGACAGGAATAGGTGTCATAGCTGATGACATCCTGGTATACAGCTGTTGTGCTACAATGGAAGAAGCAGTGCAGGACTCCCACAGAGGGCTACGGCAGCAGTCCTGTACAGCGCTTAATGTCTAGACGCACTCGCTCTCTGTTGCCAACAGCTCCCAAGCTCCTCGCACCATAGGTCATTAGGGATGTTCAGGCAACAAACGTGCACGTCAGAACAACTCAAAACATTACTATAACCAGCATGCAAAAAAATCTGCCTGTAATAAAACAAGGTCAAGCTGTCAGAGTGCTCCTGTCACCTCACACCAGGGATGCCATATGGGGTCTTGGCACATGCATAGGGCACATCAGCGCAAGGTCATATGAAGTGGAAGGGCCGAAAGTATGGAATGAACCGGAAGGACATACGCCCAGTTCAGGAGAGCATAGGGCACAGGAGGACCACATGGGAAGACTGAATATCCTCTGGATGGTGTGGGCAGGACACATAATGAGACGGGGAAGACCCCACCAGGGCAGTTCTCTGCCGACCGTGCCTACACAATTTCAGGAGGCTGAGGAAGGAGAGGCCCCGAGACTCCCAAAAGTGCCCAACATCCCAGAGGTGCCAGGAGAAAACATGAGGATCCCAGAGGTGCCCAACATCCCAGAAGTGCCAGGAGAGACCATGAGGATCCCAGGTGCCCAACATCCCAGAAGTGCCAGGAGAGACCATGAGGATCCCAGAGGTGCCAGGAGAGACCATGAGGATCCCAGAGGTGCCCAACATCCCAGAAGTGCCAGGAGAGGACCTGAGGATCCCAGAAGTGCCAGGAGAGGACCTGAGGATGCCAGAGGTGCCCAACATGCTACCAGTGCGACACACTATGTTCCTTAAGAGATTAACAATTTTGTTGATAATGTAAATAGGTATTTTCACTGGTTTTAAAATGGTATTAAGTGCTTGAGCTAATTCTATATGAAAAGGAAGATTTTAAGATAATGGGCACAATGCCAACCCAGAGAGGTGCCCCACTAGCGCCATATCTAGGATATATAAAGAGGTGCATTATGAGTGTCTGATTAGGATGTCGTGACCTGTAACACGTAATACCTGAGTAAAGGATTATGCTTGAATTTTACCAAACTCTGCGACGTGAGTTATTCACATAGACATAACAACACCCATGAAGCTGGTTGAGTGAATACCAAGAGTGTGCAAAGCTGTCAACAAGGCAAAGGGTGACTACTTTGAAGAATCATAAAATATTTGGATTTTTTTAACACTTTCTGGTTATTACATGATTCTATATGTGTTATTTCATAGTTTGTCTTCACTATTCTACAATGTAGAAAATAGTCCAAATAAAGAAAACCCCTTGAATGAGTGGGTGTCCAAACTTTTGACTGGTACTGTATTTTTTAAATTACTAATGTTACTGTCCCCACTACAGAAACAACAAAAATACATGTAATTTTGCCCTTAAAACATTTAATTGAAATACTGTAGAATTCCATTAATTCCTATGGAGGACTCTTACTGGGAAGTGCCAATATGGCCGACCTGCGGCTTCAAAGCCTCAACAGCATCAGTAATCCAAGGTTTATATGCGTTAACCCACTTGGTGGGAATTCTAACATGACTCAAATAGCGAGGATCGATATATTGATGTTGCACATATTAATACATTAATCTTATGGATGGGCGTCCCGCTGACGGGACCGTTGTAAATCAAGCAGCGCTTTGGGTCACGATCGCAGATTTTAGAGAAACAACAAATGTCAGTATAGATAAGTGTCTTATTTTGGCTGAAAGCTTAAATTCTTGTTAATATAACTGCACTGTCCAATTTACAGTACCTATTACTGCAGGAAAAATGCCATGCTATTGTTTGAGGAGCCCCTAACAACAAAACACTTTTTTCACCGCAATAGGTTTGATAAATTCCCCTCTGAAGGTGAAATGTGTACTTACATTCTGAAATATTGCTCTGATTTATCATCCAAAGGGTCCCAGAGATAACATGATGTGTCAAATTATTTTTTTCTTTCGTATCCTAAAAAGGTCCATAGCATGCACGGTCGATTTTGTATTTCCACTCGTTCAATTTGCAAAGAAAGGAATCTGAAAACCTAACCCTAAATGTTGTTTCAACCAGTCAAATCACATTTGTATGTATTCCTCAGAGATCCTAGAACGTAACCAAACTTCACTATATCATTAGGGGTGTAGTATATCCTATAGGACACCAAATTTGGTTAGAGCGCCTTCATGGCACGCCGATTACGCGGCCGGTCTTCATTTGATCGACTATCTTTGTCAAATAAGCACCAATCGGGGTCAAACAAAGCTAGCTAGATAGCCAATGAGCTGGGCTTTATGGGAGTATCCGGAAACCCTATATATATCGCAAAATGTAGGTGCTAACCTTTTGCGACAGCATGCCTTTTCCTTTTGGACCAAAATTATAATATTCAGAGTTATGAAAACTGGTTGTTTTGTAAATGTTGAACTTATAATATGGCTACTAATCCTGGAAAATCAAAGTCCAAGTATACAGATTTGACGATATTCTTGCAGAAAAATTATTTGAATGTAAATGTCTCCACGATTTCCCCAAATGTACCCGTGTGACTTCACACTAAATGTCATGTAGTTTGCTCATAATTCAAGTTATTTGCACACACTGCTGCCATCTTGTGGACACCATCGGAATTACAACTACAGTGATGGCTAGAACTGGGACCTTTCTCTTGCATTTCAAAGATGATTGTAGAAAAAAAAAACTTTTTCCATTGCATTTTCTATTAGATCTATTGTATATTATCCTACATTCAATTCTCATTTCCACAAACCTCAGTGTTTCCTTTCAAATGGTACCAAGAATATGCATATCCTTGCTTCAGGGCCTGAGTTACAGGCAGTTAGTTTAGGTATGTAATTTTAGGCGAAGATTTTAAAAAGGGGGCTATCCCCCGTTACACATGAAACGGAAATGTTGATTTAACTGTCACTGTGTACTCCTTCTATGGTACTATGGACATAACCAACATTAGCAAAATAGTTACATGCTCACCCCTTTGTGGTTTTTCTTCCGTCCTCGCTCCTGCCCGACGGAGAGGCCTGTTTTCAGCTGTTTTCTCCACTACTCTCACTTCCGATTCGACCACGTACGTTAGCAGTGCTATTTTCTCTGTCGAGGTTTTACTCAACACCTCCATGAATGATGCAAACTTTCTCTGAAAGATTAAGAGTAATTGAACTTAGTGATACCGTTACTGAAAATTCAAAACACACTCACTGCCTGAAGCTTTGAATAAAATACAGTTAATTGATGCACTCACCGTGTTGGTTTTATTCACGCGTGTCATTTCTCTCTTTAGCAAACTATTCTCTTCATTTTCCATAACAGCAACAAAGCACTCGTCTAGGAGTCTCGACACCTCCCTTACTGCTGATTCAACGAATATATCCATAATTGTACATAATTGTGTCTGAAAAACCTCGTTGCTCGACATGGTTGTTAGCGCCTTTCTGAAGCCAAGCCAGCCTTAATATTTTAGAACTTCCGGGTCACGGATTTTTTCTTATTCTATGGAATAATGGCGGTCCGCAACAACGTTAAAGGTGCAAGCCGCCAGCTACTGGATGGGGTGAAAACTGATCAACCTTAACAACATATTAGGGAGAAGAGAATAATAAAATACACCTTGAAAAAAAGGAATAAAATATATTTATAATATTCAAAAGAAAAAGAAAAACAAACAAAAAACAAAAACTCCTTCAGTCAGATTAATATGTTTAGGCTGTAAAGACATCAGTAAGGTTTTTAATCAAGTCAACACTCACCAGGCTGCAGGGCCAGAGGTATTCAAGGGCCTGATCTCAGAGCATGCGCAGAACAGCTGGCAGGCATATGCATTGTCATTTATAACCTCTCCTTGACCTGTAATCCCCACATGTCTCAAGATGACCACCATCCTTCCTGTTTCCAAGAACTCTAAGGCTACATGCCACAATGACTACCGCCCTGTAGCCCTCATCTGTAATCATGAAGTGCTTTGAAAGGCTGGTTATGGCACACATCAACTCCATCATCCTAGACACCCCAGACCCACTCCAATTTGCATACCACCCCAACAGATCCATAGACAACGCAATCTCAATTGCACTCCACACTGGCCTCACCCACCTAGATAAGAGGAATAGCTATGTGAGAATGCTGTTCATTGACTAGAGCTCAGCGTTCAACACCATAGTCCCCGCCAGGCTAGTCACCAAGCTTTGGACCCTGGGACTGAACACCTCCCTCTGCAACTGGAGCCTGGACTTCCTGACGGGCCGAACCCAGGTGGTGAGAGTAGGCAACATCACCTCTGCCACACTGACCCTCAACACGGGGGCCCCACAGGGGTATGTGCTTAGTTCTCTCCTGTATTCCCTGTTGACCCACAACCTATTATTATTTTATTTTTTTCATTGGAACATGACCATTGATATGTTTTATAAAATGTTCACATTCAATCCCATTAAAATTAGATTTAACAGATTTTCATAGAAAGAATAGACAAAGTTAGAGATGATCTTTGGGTCTTTACACAAGGTATTGTCAATATTTAAGGCAGAAAGAGATTTTCTCTTATAGTTCTTTATTCTTTAATCAAGAGGAAAAAATAGCTTGTGTTTTTCTCACCCTCCTCAACCCATTTTGCTCTAGATGTAATAAAGGCTCCTTTAGCTAAATCAATGTACATTTGATCTGGTTCTATTCAAGATGTATTCAAATCTGTTTCAACCTTTGCTGAAAGGGTATCCTTTTCTAGGAGAACATATAAATTATTCATAAGCTCATCTTCTTTCAAACATTTTTGCTTCTTTAGTTCCTTACTGCGTATAATGATGATAGATCTAACCTTGAAGTTAAATATTTCTCTGTTACTTTCATGCTTTGGTTCTAAGTCATTTAAAACTTCTTAGGGATAGGGGGTGACATTTTCACTTTTGGATGAATTGGTGCCCAAATTAAACGGCCTCGTACTCTGTCCTAGATCATATGATATGCATATTATTATTACTATTGGATAGAAAACACTATGACTAACACTTTCACTATGAAGTTTCTAAAACTGTTTGAATTATATCTGTGAGTAAAACAGAACTCATATGACAGGCAAACTTCCAAACCGGAAGTGAAAATTCTGAAATGGGTCGCTGTGAAAGGCATCGCCTATTCAATTGCCTTATATTTATGGATCTGTATGCACTTCATACGCCTTCCACTAGATGTCAACAGGCAGTAGAATGTGGAATGAACCGTATAGCTTGATGTGGGACCGGATGAGAGCCAATGGAGTGACTGGTCAGGCATATTGCCAGTTCTTGGCCACACACACTTGACCACAAGTGTCCTTGTCTGCAATGCGTTAGATAGACATGACGAAATGCTCCGTCTGGGACGTTATTGGATATATATGAGAAAAACATCCTGAAGATTGATTCTCAACTGAGTTTGACCAGTTTATTCGATTTGTAATATCACTTTTTGAAGTTTTCGTTCATTAGCGTAAAGTTTGATGAACACGTGAACTACACATGCTAGCCAAAGTTGCTAATTCGACAGAAGAAATGGACATTATAAAACAAAAAAAACGATTTATTGTGGAACTAGGATTCCTGGCACTGCATTCTGATGAAAGATCATCAAAGGTAAGGGAATATTTATGATGTAATTTCGTATTTCTGTTGACTCCAACATGGCGGAGAATGGCTGAGCGCTGTCTCAGATTATTGCATGCTGTGCTTTTTACTAAAGTTATTTTTTAAATCTAACACAGCGGTTGCATTAAGAACCAGTGTATCTTTAATTATATGTTAAACATGTATCTTTCATCAAAGTTTATGATGAGTATTTCTGTATTTCACGTTGCTATCTGTAATTACTTTAGCTATTTTGGAGCCATTTCTGAACATGGCGCCAATGTAAAACCACGATTTGTGGCTATAAATATGCACATAATCGAACAAAACATAAATGTATTGTATAACATGATGTCATATGACTGTCATCTGATGAAGTTGTTCAAAGGTTAGTGATTAATTTTATCTCTATTTGTGGGTTTTGTGAAAGCTATCTTTTCTGTGAAAAAATGGCGGTGTGTTTTTGGATATTGTGGTGAGCTAACATAAATATATGTTGTGTTTTCGCTGTAAAACATTTTAAAAATCTGACATGTTGGCTGGATTCACAAGATGTTTATCTTTCATTTGCTGTGTTGGACTTGTGATTTCATGAAATTATATTATATTATATAAGTTAAACGAGTCTATGATCAAGCTCTTTATGTTCTTGTAAAAGACTGGATCATTTAGGAGTGAATTAAGTTTCCAGTAACCTCGAATACCACTGGATTTTTCAGAACATTCGAACTTCAATAATATAATTTTATGATCAGTCAAAGGAGGATGTTTATTATTTACTTCTTGTACATACTGTAAAAGTGGGGGAGAAATGAGAAACAGATAAATTCTGGATCTGACCGTCATTGACTTATTACACCAGGAGTATTCGTTTAAGTTCATATTAAAGAAGCGCCATGTATCGATCACTGTCAGTTTACTGCAAAATGAGGTGATGATGTCACTATTCTGAGATCTTTGAGCTATTCTAGGTGGAAATCTATGCAAAGAGTTATCAGGTGTTTCATTAAAGTCTCCAGCTATTATAAGCCATGCATTTGTATACTTGTTTTGCAGCTCAGTAAGCTTATCAGCAAGATCAGAAAATAAAGTCTTAATTGAGGTGTAAGAGTTGTACCCATATACATTGCATATAATAAAACAAGCTTTATCTAGTTTTGAGATCATTATAACCCGTCTACCATCTTTGGACATACAAGACTCTGAAATATCACCTCTAAACTTATGAAGCAGTATCATAGTACCAGCTGAGTGGTTAGTCCAGTGACTATAATAAACATTATTTCCCCATGGTGATTTCCAAAAACTAGCATTTGAATCGCAAGAGTGAGTCTCCTGGAGTAAAATTGAATCTGCATTAGAATGTTAACAAAATAAAAAAGTGCTTTTCTTTTATTTATGTTTCGTAAACACCTGGCATTTAGAGATACAATATTTAGTGCACTGAATTCAAAACGTTGCATAACCTGACAAAAATCAAATTAAAATAAGACAAATACAGTGTAGTGACATTAATAACTGGCTAACTAGTTGAACTAGTAAGCTAGGTAGACAATAAGGAAACTTGAGCTTAGAGAAAGAACTGGACTACCCTAAACCGAGGTAGTTATGATCAATATGATGAACCCGTATTCAGATTTACGAACCTGGTGATATAAAACGGGGTGAATGTAAAAATGGCAATCGATTAATAAACTCAAGTCATTTAGCTAACTCTTAACGTTTTCATTTGACTTAGAAAGAATAGGATATCAATTTTAAGTTAGTGTAGCTACAGTAGAAGTCGGAAGTTTACATACACCTTAGCCAAATACATTTAAACTCAGTTTTTCACAATTCCTGACATTTAATCCTAGTAAAAATTCTCAGTTTTAGGTCAGTTAGGATCACCACTTTTATTTTAAGAATGTGAAATGTCAGAATAATAGTGGAGAGAATGATTTATTTCAGCTTTTATTTCTTTCATCACATTCCCAGTGGGTCAGAAGTTTACACACTCAATTAGTATTTGGTAGCATTGCCTTTAAATTGTTTAACTTGGGTAAAACATGTCAGGTAGCCTTCCACAAGCTTCCCACAATAAGTTGGATGAATTTTGGCCCATTCCTCCTGACAGAGCTGGTATAACGAAGTCAGGTTTGTAGGCTTCCTTGCTCGCACACGCTTTTTCTGTTCTGCCCACACATTTTCTATAGGATTGAGGTCAGGGCTTCGTGATGGCCACTCCAATACTTTGACTTTGATGTCTTTAAGCCATTTTTCCACAACTTTGGAAGTATGCGTGGGGTCATTGTCCTTTTGGAAGACCCATTTGCGACCAAGCTTTAACTTCCTGACTGTCTTGAGATGTTGCTTCAATATATCCACATACTTTTCTTTCCTCATGATACCATCTATTTTGTGAAGTGCACCAGTCCCTCCTGCAGTAAAGCACCTCCACAACATGATGCTGCCACCCCCGTGTTTCACGGTTGGGATGCTGTTCTTCGGCTTGCAAGCATCCCCCTTTTTCCTCCAAACATAACGATGGTCACTTTGGCCAAACAGTTCTATTTTTGTTTCATCAGACCAGAAGGCATTTCTCCAAAAATTACGCGCTTTGTCCCCATGTGCAGTTGCAAACCGTAGTCTGGCTTTTTTATGGCGGTTTTTGAGCAGTGGCTTCTTCCTTGCTGAGCGGCCTTTCAGGTTATGTCGATATAGGACTCATTTTACTGTGGATATAGATACTTTTGTACCTGTTTCCTCCAGCATCTTCACAAGGTCCTTTGCTGTTGTTCTGGGATTGATTTGCACTTTTTGCACGAAAGTACGTTCATCTCTAGGAGACAGAACGCGTCTCCTTCCTGAGCGGTATGACGGCTGCGTGGTCCCATGGTGTTTATACTTGCATACTATTGTTTGTACAGATGAACATGGTACCTTCAGGCGTTTGGAAATTGCTCCCAGGGATGAACCAGACTTGTGGAGGTCTACAATTTTTTTTCTGAAGTCTTGGCTGATTTCTTTTGATTTTCCCATGATGTCAAGCAAAGAGGCACTGAGTTTGAAGGTAGGCCTTGAAATACATATACACCTCCAATTGACTCAAATGATGTCAATTAGCCTATCAGAAGCTTCTAAAGCCATTATATCATTTTCTGGAATATTCCAAGCTGTTTAAAGGCACAGTCAACTTAGTGTATGTAAACTTCTGACCCACTGGAATTGTGATACAGTGAATTGTAAGTGAAATAATCTGTCTGTAAGCAATTGTTGGAAAAATTACTTGTCATACACAAAGTAGATGTTCTAACCGACTTGCCAAAACTATAGTTTGTTAACAAGAAATTTGTGGACTGGTTGAAAAAACAAGTTTTAATGACTAAAACATAAGTGTATGTAAACTTCCGAATTCAACTGTATATCCCTGAGCACACAGTGCTTTCAAAACATTCAGTACTCTCATGACCTTCACTTGACGTCCTGACAATCGATTTTCTTTCCATCTATAAATGCAAAAAGGCCACTGAAAGATGCTCTCCTCCCTTCTTTTCTAGCCTTTTTAACCATTGGCCAAAGTTTTCCCTTGCAGCTGCATCTTCTGGAGTGAGAGCCTCTTTGATCTGTAGTTTATTCTCCACAAGAAACCTGGACTCCTTGGCTTCTTTCCATACGACATCTCTGTAGATTCTCATTGTGAACCGCATGATGGTTGTCCGCAGAGATCCGTCATCCATTCGCTTTCCCAGGCGGTGCACCACGTTGACATCCGGGAGCTTGTCTCGAATCCTGGGTGCTACTTTCCCGAGGATGTCAATGGTAACGCTCCGTATTTTCTCCCCGTCCTCTTCTCGCACCCCATGCAGTTTCATGTTCCATCTCCGGCTGTGGCGCAGGACTTCCATGATATTCTGTCGCATTTGGTGAGTCACCTGTTGCAGTTTCTGTATTTCAGCTTCCACGGTCAATATTTTTTCGCTGTGGGTTGACACCTGTTTGAGAAGTTGCTGCACAGTGCCTGAGAGAGACTATTGATTTGGAGGTAGTCTCTGTTGTTTTTTCAATGGCTTTGAGAATGTCAGGGTTGGTAGAACAATTTTCGACTGCTCTGTATTTTGTAGGAAGGCTCTTACTCGGCGTAGGTGGCAGTGGTGAGAATAATGAGTCGTTTGCCTTGAGTTCTGGAAAGTCTTCGCGTGGGCTGCATGTGTAACAGTATAACTTTAAACCGTCCCCTCGCCCCGACACGGGCGCGAACCAGGGACCCTCTGCACACATCAACAACGGTCGCCCACGAAGCATCGTTACCCATCGCTCCACAAAAGCCGCGGCTCTTGCAGAGCAAGGTGCAACACTACTTCTAGGTTTCAGAGCAAGTGACGTAACTGATTGAAACGCTAGTAGCGCGTACCCGCTAACTAGCTAGCCATTTCACATCCGTTACACATGCTTCTGTCTCGCTGCTAGCATCAGAGGTGATTAGCATCTGTTTACATTTTACATTTTTTACATTTTAGTAATTTAGCAGACGCTCTTATCCAGAGCGACTTACAGTAGAGTGCATACATTTTATTACATTTTTTTTTTTTTTTTTTTACATAATGAGACAAGGATATCCCTACCGGCCAAACCCTCCCTAACCCGGATGACGCTATGCCAATTGTGCGTCGCCCCACGGACCTCCCGGTTGCGGCCGGCTGCGACAGAGCCTGGGCGCGAACCCAGAGACTGGTGGCGCAGCTAGCACTGCGATGCAGTGCCCTAGACCACTGCGCCACCCGGGAGGACATCTGTTCAGTCATGCCTTGCCCTTTTCAGTTTCTTCTGCCATGTAGTCGTGTGATCACCGTGTTTTCCAATCCCCTTCTGTTACTTCATATTGGCAAGGGTCAGTTTACCCTCCCAAAAATATTAAATCCTCAAGTATTGATCATAATCTTCCTGGCTTATCGGGACGTACGTTCAAATACACCCACTGAAAGTGGCGCCATCTTGGACCCCCAAGACGACTTGAGCTGTGCAGCTATTCATGTTGACCCACGACTGAGTGGCCAAGCACGACTCCAACATCATCATCAAGTTTTCTGATGACACGATGGTGGCCAGATCACCCGGCGACGATGAGACAGCCTACAAGGAGGAGGTCAGTGACCTGGCAGTGTGGTAAGACCGAGGAGCTGATTGTGGACCACAGGAAATGGGGGTGAGCATGACCCCATCCACATCGACGGGGCGGTAGTGGAGCGGGTCGAGAGCTTCGTTCCTCTGTGTCCAAATCACTAAGGACTTAAAATGGTCCACACACATGCACACAGTCATGAAAAAGGCGAGACAGCGCCTCTTCCCCCTCAGGAGGATAGAAACATTTGGAATGGGCCTCAAAAAGTTCTGGACTATTGAGAGCATCTTGACTGGCTGCGTCACTGCTTGGTATGGCAACTGAAATGCCCTCGAGCTCATCGGGGCTCATCCATGCCATCCAGGACGGTGTGAAAGGAAGGCCTGGAAAATTGTTAGACTCCTGCCATCCAAACTATAGACTGTTCTCTCTGCTTCCGCACAGCAAGAGGTACAGGAGCAATAAGTCTGACACCAACAAGCTCCTGGAACAGCTTCTATCCCCAAGCCATAAGACTGCTAAATAGCTACACAGACTATCTGCATTGACCCTTTTATCACAGGACTCTACACATACACTCATTATATGTGCTGCTACTCTATAATACTGTATATTCTGATGCCTAGTCACCTTACCGCTATACATATCTACCAATACCACACCAGCTAACAATTTTAATGAGACAGAACATTTTTGTAATGTTACCCATAATTTCCCCCTCACATTTGAGTGTCCAGTTTTCTGTTAGTTTATGTGAAGTCTGTTAAATTTAAAAATGCTTATTCATTTCGCAGATCTTATCCAGAGCGACTTACAGGAGCAATTAGGGTTATGTGACTTGCTCAGGGCACAGACAGATTTTTCACTAAGTCGGCCCAAGGATTCGAGCCAGCAACCTTTTGGTTACTGGCCCAACACTCTTAACCACTAGGCTACCAGCTGCCCCAGCAAATACTTTCTGAGAACCATTTTAGTATGTTTTGGTGTTAGTTAGAACATTCCTTTAATAATGTCAAGCAGAGCTTATCTAGAACGTGGTTACAATGTTCTCAGAATATACAATATTAATGTTCTAGATGTGTTTTATGGGATGTTGCAAGAACATTCCTGTGTCCAGTTTTCTGAGGGTTAGGAGAATATTCCATCAACATCCCCCCAAACATATTGTGGCAGACCAGGGGGTTTGGTTAAGACGTTTACAGTGATCAGACACAGACAGAGTATGATTAGCTCGGTTTCAAGGGTGTTTATTAAATAATAAATCAAAAGAAAAGAACAGGTCTCCCCCATGAGACCCTCTCCGGGATACCTTCTCCTGGGCTCCAGGTCTTCCTGTCAGGCACACAAACTCAACTCCCTCGAGTAACCGTATCCAACCATATGGAAGTCACCTCACTTCCCCTCGTCCTCTCCCTGTGTGCTGCCCCTCTGGCAGCTTTATGGGCCTCGCACAGCTGGTGAGCAATCCGCCCTTGATTACTCACCAGCTCCCAATCAGCCCCAATTAGCCCTGTCCTGCGAGCCCGTCGGGACCTGGCACGTCCAGCAGATGGAGCCCCCGCCTCGTGATGTATACTCCATCTGTTACCAGGCCTCGACGAGTCTCCCCCTGGTGGCTGACCTGCTGTACACCATAATATACAGAACATACACAGAACATGGTGCCATATTCTCAGAATGTAAGACATTAATTTGTACATATGTATTTATACAGAACATGGTTGCCATGTTGCCAGAATGTAAGATATTAACCTTTCACTGCAGTGGGCAGTCTTAAACAAATCTACTTTGAAACAAAAGTATACACTTCACACACATGGTTATGGTCTTAAATAAAAAGAATACACCTGTACCATGTCAGATATAGAGTTGAAATGTATTACATTTTCAGTTTGGATCCCAAACATCACAGAAGACTGAAATATAACAAAACTGTTAGACCTAGAAACACCCGATTTTCGTTGTTTAAAAAAATTAACATTCCACCCATGAGGCCAAATAGGGCGTGTTGGTCATTGACTGCAGAAAAGGGCTACTGTTCTATCTACATATGTACATATCTACGTCAATTACCTCGTAGCCCTGCACATCGACTCGGTACTAGAACCCCGTGTATATAGCCAAGTTATCGTTACCAGGGTTGAGTAGGTTACTTTCTAAATGTAATCCGTTACGGTTACTAGTTACCTGTCCAAAATTGTAATCAGTAACGTAACTTCTGGATTACCCAAACTCAGTAACGGAATCTGATTACTTTCCCCTTAAGAGGCACAGGTTAGCATTTTGCATCATGAATCTTGTTCTGGAGGCAGCTCTGCAGAGTGGTCACTAGCTGGCACAGCCACAAAGTCATAAAATCGGATTATTTTTAACCTAACCTTAACCACACTGCTAACCCTAATGCCTAACCTTAAATTAAAGCAAGTTTTTGTTTTCATGCATTTTTACAATAGCCAATTTTTACTTTGCAGCTGGCCCATCTAGCGTAAATCGCTCAGTTCTGCCTCAAGGATAAGACCCATCCCAATAAAAGTAAATCTGCTCAAAAGGCATTAGAAGGAGACAAAAATGAATATTACCAATTGAAGGACATCCATTGCAGGATAAATCCTGTTAGAGTTTACATAGCTGGCCATAAATGGATGATGCATTTTACTTGTTGGGTTGGTTATATAGGCTTCTACTACAGATAGAAATATGATTAAGCTATACTTTTACAGAAAACAAAACTGTCAGCTTTCCATTCATTCCAATTAACTTAATATCCCTTGATCTTCAAGAATAGGATTTGGAAATATAGATTAGCCAAACTGTTTTACCTGAGCATAATCCAAAAACGAAGAATTTATTAGCCTACTCTGTTGATTTTGTTGTCGTGGAGGACTGATTGGGTTCATTGCTATCAGTTGAGAAATAAAAGCTGCTTTCGGAAGGACATGCTTTGAGCACAACCGAAAGGTGCAATTTGCATGTGAAAAATGTATGCCATATGCTGCACTTGCTATATGCCTATTGTTTAAGTTTTTGTTGACGACACTTTGACATCTTGATCATTTGCAGGTGTTTAAGTCTATCAAAAGTGTGTGAATTTAAGCATGTGTGATGTGTACATGTAGGTATGGTTAAAGTGACTATGCATATATGATGACGAGAGAGTAGCAGTAGCGTAAAAAGAGGGGTTGGCGGGTGGTGGGACACAATGCAGATAGCCCGGTTAGCCAATGTGCGGGAGCACTGGTTGGTTGGGCCAATTGAGGTAGTATGTACATGAATGTATAGTTAAAGTGACTATGCATATAAGATAAACAGAGAGTAGCAGCAGAATAAAAGAGGGGTTGGGGGGGCACACAATGCAAATAGTCCTGGTAACCATTTGGTTACCTGTTCAGGAGTCTTATGGCTTGGGGGTAAAAACTGTTGAGAAACCTTTTTGTCGTAGACTTGGCACTCCGGTACCGCTTGCCATGCGGTAGTAGAGAGAACAGTCTATGACTGGGGTGGCTGGGGTCTTTGACCATTGGCCTTCCTCTGACACCGCCTGGTGTAGAGGTCCTGGATGGCAGGCAGCTTTGCCCCAGTGATGTACTGGGTCATATGCACTACCCTCTGAAGTGCCTTGCGGTCGGAGGCCGAGCAATTGCCGTACCAGGCAGTGCTGCAACCAGTCAGGATGCTCTCGATGTTGCAGCTGTAGAACCTTGAGGATCTCAGGACCCATGCCAAATCTTTTTAGTTTCCTGAGGGAGAAGAGGCTTTGTCGTGCCCTCTTCATGACTGTCTTGGTGTGTTTGGACCATTCTAGTTTGTTGTTAATGTGGACACCAAGGAATTTGAAGCCGATGAGAATGGGGAAGTGCTCGGTGCTCCTTTTCCTGTAGTCTACAATCATCTCCTTAGTCTTGGTTACGTTGAGGGAGAGGTTGTTATTCTGGCACCACCTGGCCAGGTCTCTGACCTCCTCCCTATAGGCTGTCTCGTCGTTGTCAGTGATCAGGCCTACCACTGTTGTGTCGTCTGCGAACTTAATGATGGTGTTGGAGACGTGCCTGGCCATGCAGTCGTGGGTGAACAGGGAGTACAGGAGGGGGCTGAGCACGCACCCCTGGGGAGCTCCAGTGTTGAGGATCAGCGTGGCAGATGTGTTGCTACCTACCCTCACCACCTGGGGGCGGCCCGTCAGGAAGTCCAGGATCCAGTTGTAGAGGGAGGTGTTTAGTCCCAGGTTCCTTAGCTTAGTGATGAACTTTGAGGGTACTATGGTGTTGAATGCTGAGCTGTAGTCAATGAATAGCATTCTCACATAGGTGTTCCTTTTGTCCAGGTGGGAAAGGGCAGTGTGGAATGCAATAGAGATTGCATCATCTGTGGATCTGTTTGGACGGTATGCAAATTGGAGTGGGTCTAGGGGTTCTGGGATAATGGTGTTGATGTGAGCCATTACCAGCCTTTCAAAGCACTTCATGGCTACGGACGTGAGTGCTACGGGTCTGTAGTCATTTCGGCAGGTTGCCTTTGTGTTCTTGGGCACAGGGACTATGGTGGTCTGCTTGAAGCATGTTGGTATTACAGACTCAATCAGGGACATGTTGAAAATGTCAGTGAAGACACCTGCCAGTTGGTCAGCACATGCCCGGAGCACACGCCCTGGTAATCCGTCTGGCCCCGCAGCCTTGTGTATGTTGACCTGTTTAAAGGTCTTACTCACGTTGGCTACGGAGAGTGTGATCACACAGTCGTCCGGAACAGCTGATGCTCTCATGCATGCCTCAGTGTTGCTTCCTCGAAGCGAGCATAGAAGTGATTTAGCACTTCTGGTAGGCTCGTGTCACTGGGCAGCTCGCGGCTGTGCTTCCCTTTGTGGTCTGTAATAGTTTGCAGGGTTAACTTGGTTGAGTTTACAAAAACAGATCAGATATAGGGCCTCATTTTAAAGCTTCTGGAAGCACCATCCAAGTGGGAGGATAAACATACTAGTACACCACAGAATACATGTAATATATGCCGAAGTAAAATGTATATACTAGGTGTTACACAGGATTTAGCTAGTTAAAATGAAGGGTATCTTGAGGGCAGTGGAGGCTCCTCGGATGAGGAAGGGGAGGACCATCCTCCTCAGTGAATTACTAAAAAAAATAGTGAAACATTAAAAGGTATCCATTTTAGATAAAACTATACAAAATATATTAATGTCACCAAATAATTGATTTAAACCTACTGTTTTCCAATTAAGGTTTACAGTATCCTCAGCAGCACTCTAGCCCTCTTTTTGAGGCTTCCAAAAGTACCATCCTGTCACGGCCGTCAACAGAAGTAGACCAAAGCGCAGCGTGGTGAGCATACATATTCCTTTATTTATATGACGCCGACAAAAACAATAAACAATCCACAACAACTGTGAAGCTAAAGGTGTTAAGTGCCACAAACAAAGTTAACCTCCAACAAAGACAGGTGGGAAAAAGGCTACCTAAGTATGGTTCTCAATCAGAGACAACGATAGACAGCTGTCCCTGATTTGAGAACCCTACCTGGCCAAAACATAGAAATACAAATAATAGAACTAAAGAACATAGAATACCCACCCCAAATCACACCCTGACCAAACCAAATAGAGACATAAAGGATCTCTAAGGTCAGGGCGTAACGCATCCAAGTGGGAGGATAAACACACTAGTAATCCACAGAATACATGTAATATTTGCCTATGTACAATGTATTTACCAGGTGTTACACATGATTTAGCTAGTTAAAATGAAGTGTATCTTGAGGAGTATTTACTTGTAATTATTGGTTGCCTACAAAGTACGTTACCTACATACAGTTGAAGTCGGAAGGTTACATACACTTAGGTTCATTTTTCAACCACTCCACAAATTTATTGTTAACAAACTATAGTTTTGGCAAGTCGGTTAGGACATCTACTTTGTGCATGACACAAGTAATTTTTCCAACAATTGTTTACAGACATATTATTTCACTTATAATTCACTGTATCACAATTCCAGTGGGTCAGAAGTTTACATACACTAAGTTGACTGTGCCTTTACAGCTTGGAAAATTCCAGAAAATGATATAATGGCTTTAGAAGCTTCTGATAGGCTAATTGACATTTCAGTCAATTGGAGGTGTATCTGTGGATGTATTTCAAGGCCTACCTTCAAACTCAGTGCCTCTTTGCTTGACATCATGGAAAAATCAAAAGAAATCAGCCAAGACCTCAGAAAAAAAATAGTAAAACTCCACAAGTCTGGTTCATCCTTGGGAGCAATTTCCAAACGCCTGAAGGTACCACGTTCATCTGCACAAACTATAGTATGCAAGTATAAACACCATGGGACCACGCAGCCGTCATACCGCTCAGGAAGGAGACGCGTTCTGTCTCCTAGAGATGAACGTACTTTAGTGCGAAAAGTGCAAATCAATCCCAGAACAACAGCAAAGGACCTTGTGAAGATGCTGGAGGAAACCGGTACAAAAGTATCTATATCCACAGTAAAATAAGTTTTATATCAACGTAACCTGAAAGGCCGCTCAGCAAGGAAGAAGCCACTGCTCCAAAACCGCAATAAAAAAAGATGGGGACAAAGATCGTACTTTTTGGAGAAATGTCCTCTGGTCTGATGAAACACAAATAAACTGCTTGGCCATACTGACCATTGTTATGTTTGGAGGAAAAAGGGGGACGCTTGCAAGCCGAAGAACACCATCCCAACCATGAAGCACGGGGGTGGCAGCATCATGTTGTGGAGGTGCTTTGCTGCAGGAGGGACTGGTGCACTTCAGAAAATAGATGGAATAATGAGGATGGAAAATTATGTGGATATATTGAAGCAACATCTCAAGACATCAGTCAGAAAGTTAAAGCTTGGTCGCAAATGGGTCTTCCAAATGGACAATGACCCCAAGCATACTTCCAAAGTTGTGGCAAAATGGCTTAAGGATAACAAAGTCAAGGTATTGGAGTGGCCATCACAAAGCCCCTGACCTCAATCTTATGGAAAATGTGGGAAGAACTGAAAAAGTGTGTGCGAGCAAGGAGGCCTACAAACCTGACTCAGTTACACCAGCTCTGTCAAGAGGAATGGGCCAAAATTCACCCAACTTATTGTGGGAAGGTTGTGGAAGGCTACCCAAAATGTTTTACCCAAGTTAAACAATTTAAAGGCAATGCTACCAAATACTAATTGAGTGTATGTAAACTTCTGACCCACTAGGAATGTCATGAAAGAAATAAAAGCTGAAATAAATCATTCTCACTATTATTCTGACATTTCATATTCTTAAAATAAAGTGGTGATCCTAACTGACCTAAGACAGGGAATTTTTACTAGGATTAAATATTGTGAAACTGAGTTTAAATGTATTTGGCTGAGGTGTATGTAAACTTCCGACTTCAACTGTATATAGTTAACTATGAGCAATTAAAATATAGTGCCTTCAGAAAGTATTCATACCCCTTGACTTATTCCACATTTAGTTGTTACAGCATGAACATGAAAACATGTTTTTGAAATGTTTGCACATTTATTGACAATGAAATACAAAAATACATAATTTACATACAGTATTCAGACCCCGTGACTTTTTCCACATTTTGTTAGAATACAGCCCTATTCTAACTCCCTGATTCTTCCCTTAAATGAGGCGTTATTCTGTAACAATGTGCGCTGAGAGTTGGGAAGCAAGTTCAGGGAGTGCATGATTTAATAAGTAAACGCAACATAATACAAAACAATAAACACTAACAGCACACAGACAAGAAACAGAAATAATAACGCCTGGGGAAAGAACCAAAGGGAGTGACATATATAGGAAAGGTAATCAGGGAAGTGATGGAGTCCAGGTAAGTCTGATGACGCACAGGAGCGCGTAACGATGGTGACAGGTGTGTGCCATAACGAGCAGCCTGGTGACCTAGAGGCCAGAGAGGGAGCACACATAACACCAGCTGTCGCATAGTATTGAACGTGTCGTGACAGGCAGCTATTCTCAGCCAGTTGAAATCATGAATCAGCATAATTTCTATGGACGTATACAAATAACTATCAATAGAAAACAGGTAAAACGAAATGAAGTGCAGCTAGTTTGCAGTCTTTCCAGCTTCAGTTTGAAGTGGTTGTGTTAGCTGTGTTGTTGGCTAGCTCCTATGAACAACTGTGCCCTGACTAGAGAGCACATTTTCTATGCCAGGTGAAATCGCGCATTGTTATGGATGTGTCCAAATATATGTCACTAGAAAACAGCTTAATCAAATGCAAATGCAGCTACTTTGTTGTTATTCGGGCTGCACTGTTTGACCTGACTGTAAGTTAGCTGTAGTTGGCTAGCTAGCAAGCAAGGGATAAGAACGTTGCCAGCCAGTATGACAATAGAACATTTAGAACGAACAACTGGGTCACGTCCATAGATACAGAACAAAAAGACTTTGCGAATGGGTCTCTGGCAACCGAACCGATAGAACGAAGTACCAGCTGGCTTGGGTAGCGACCCTAGATGTGTGTCGGAACTATATCTTGTGGAAGGATGAAATTGTATGAATAAATTAATCAAAATAAAGTCTATGAAAATATGTCAATTATTATTTGAATATGTTGGTAACCCATTGTATAAGTATCACACCCAGATCTGTTTCACCTGTCTTTGTACTTGTCTCCACCCCCTTCCAGGTGTCGCCCATTATCCCCAGTGTACTTATACCTGTGGTCTGTTTGTCTGTTGCCAGTTCATTTTGTTTCGTCAAGCCTTCCAGTGGTTTTTCCCGTGCTCCTGTCTGGTCTAGTTCTTCCCGGGTTTGACCATTCTGCCTACCCTGAGGCTGCCTGCCGGTCTATACCTTGCCACACCACACTGGATTATTGACCCCTGCCTGCTCTGACCCTGAGAATGCCTGCTGTTCTGGACCTTTTGCACCCTATCTGGATTACTGACCTCTGCCTGCCCTTGTCCCTGCCCCTGTACTAGTAATAAACTTTTGTTACTTCGACAATGTCGGCATCTGGGTCTTACCTGAAACTATAAGGGTCCAATAAGACAAATGGATGCTTAAAAGACGCAGCAACTCAATGGTGTTCAATAGGGGGGGGGACTAGGGTAGTGTTGTGCTGTCCATCAGAAAAGTTGCAAAGACTATCAATCAAACAATTACAAAGGTAAAACAGTGTTTTTCCTGAACAAACAGCCTCGTTGGACACGCATTTCATGCATTTTGGTTTGAAGGTAGCCTTACTCTGTGGTTCAAGTTGTATCTTCATGTCTCTAACTTTGCTCTCACTCCCTCTGACCCCTAAGCCCTCCCCTGACCTCCCATTGGCCCAGGGCCTCCTGGAAAACCCTCTAATTAAAGTATCTCTGAAAGGGAGTTACTCCAGGATTAGACAGGTTTATGGTGCATAGCGCTTATCCACTCATATGATTGGAGTATTAGCTATACATGTTTGTTTGTTTTTTTTAAATATGCATGACTTAATGACATGGAGTGTTCAATGTTTCTGCTGGTAGCAGGCCTCAACCTGGATGCAGGGAAATGTCCTGCCTTGGAGTATTGTTGTATTCATCTTGACCAAGCGCCTGGAAATCATATGACAAACCTGCATAGATTAACAAATGAAAATGGTAACAGTATTTATTCAATTGAAGTCATGACAACCATAGGTTCTCTGCAAAGGAGTGTACAGGTTTTTGTTCCAGTACTTCACTAACACCAAATGTAACTAATTGTGGTCTAAATTGAACAAAAACGTGCACAGTTTAATCCCCTGGGACAGAAATCACCCATGTATGTATTATTGAATGAGCTACAATTCTGCATGATAGAACTAGATCCACACGTGTTATTCTCTACTTAACCTTGTCAATCAACTCCAAGAACAATATGATTTTCCTGATGGCTGGGAGGTTCCCAAGTTATTTAGATCTCTCTGGGTGTTAGGGATGTTTCAACCTGAAAGGGGGAAGAAATTAACCTCCCTGCTCAAATTTCAGTGCTGCTTCGTGTTGCTGAGAACCACAACTACCTTAAATGTGCTGTTTTACATATTTATAAGTTTGATCAAGTTGTCAGCAGTTTATTTTTAGCTAGCTAGTCTATTTGCAATGAAATTGAGAGGGGAATTTTTCTTGACAACTTTTTCAGTCACAAATTAAATCAGTAAACAGGCAGTAGAATGAAGTAGTTTGACAAAAAAAGTGTTCAGTAGTCAGTAACAAGTCTTTAAAATATAGCTATAGTTTTTGTTATCTACTCTGCAGTGGTGATGGTGGGAGTAAACTCGCTACCATTCTCCCAGCAGTTTCAATTTAGCTAGCAATCTAGCTAACGTTAATGCCATTTGTATGAACTATCAATAAGATAGACGGTTATTAACTAGCCAATATATTGATTTTCCCCTCATATCTAAAGCTGCCTGATAAAGCTAGCCAGTTGATGGTAAAGTCAGGTTGAACGTCAGAGGCCAGATAGCTAACTCAACAGCGGCTGTAAATGCAATGGCTGGCCTGGAGTTTGTCTGAAATGTACCATTATATTCAGTGGTGAAAAAAGTACCCAATTGTCATACTTGAGTAAAAGTAAAGATACCTTCATTGAAAATGACTCAACTAAAAGTGAAAGTTGTCCTGTAAAATACTACTTTGAGTAAAAGTATGTGGTTTTAAATATACTTAACTATCAAAAGTAAAAGTATAAATAACTTCAAAGTCAAATATTAAGCAAACCAGACGGCACAAATGTCTTGTTTTTTTGTTTTTTTTGCGGATATCCAGGGGCACGCTCCAACACTCACACATAATTTACAAACTAAGCATGTGTTTAGCGAGTCTGCCAAATCAGAGGCAGTAAGGATGACATGGGATGTTTTTTGATAAGTGTGAATTAGACCCTTTCTTGTCCTGTTAAGGATTCAAAATGTAACGAGTACTTTTGGGTGTCAGGGAAAATGTATGGAGTAAAAAGTATATCATTTTGTTTAGGAATGTAGTGAAATAAAAGTTCTCAAAATTATAAAGTACAGATATCCTAAAAAAAACTACTTAAGTAAAAATACTTGAAGTACTACTTAAGTACTTACACCACTGATTATATTTCACATGATAAGCAAACTACGGTCATGTCTTTTCACCCAATAAATCGACGTACACAGATATACACAGACGGTTAACGTTACCTTTAAGTAGATTGTTTTAGTTTTCTTTACCTCATCCTCTCTTGCTTACTTCCTGATATTTTGATGGAACAATCTAGCCAATGGTTAGGCAACTGTGGTTTTGGCAGAGGGAACCGATTAGTCAGGAGTAAAAGGTCCTGCCCCCAGAGCCCAATCATGGTTTTACTTACAAATCTATTCCTACAAATTTACAAAACTTTCTACATAATAACAGTGAACGAACTCGTAGCGCGCGCAGATTCAAAATCTTCAAGTGTATTTTTGATTCACAGCATAATATTCATAGTCGTAAACGGATTTGCAATAATTCTGAAAATAAATTATGCTTGCAGATCTTGAATGTGTTCAAATGTCAAGTAACAAGTTTTCGGCCGGTGTTAAATCATTCACACATCATGATACAAGCTTGCGAAATTAAATTACACATTTGCGAAATTCCAAATACAAACTCACGTAGGTCTGTCATTATAATCCCATACTTAAATCCCTATAGAGCAATTGACCCGCAGGATTAACACACATGCAGGCCAGCTGGACCTCAGACGGCCATACAATTAAACAAATACACACACATGCAGACTTGGAGGTGAGCACCTTTCTCTCCGACTCCATTTACATGACAATATCACGGAGGGCTCATTACAGAGATAGTTGTCACATGACTGTGTGAAGTGAGTGAATGTGCGACGCATATCAATACCAAATATGTATTACTGCTAGACATTCATGTCATATACAATGTCAATGAAATATAAATATTTATATCAATGTTTTCTATAAAAATCACAGACAAATAATGTAATTCACATGGACAAGTGTATTGGTCAAATGAAAAGACAACATTAACGATCACCCACAAAACAACATATGAGGCCATATATTCTAATTATGTTTAGGTTAAACATTGAAATATCCAATAGAAACAATCTTTAAAGTTCGAGCAAAAGTTAATTTTGATAGTGGTGGGTGGTGCAACTTTGGCATCCTTTCTGCACAGGCATGACATAAGAATACAACAGTGAACTGCTGCCATCTACAGGACCCAAGGCAAACTTAAGAATACAACAGTGAACTGCTGCCATCTACAGGACCCAAGGCAAACTGCAATAACATCAGAGGCCATGTCCATGTGGCATAGGCTTCTAAATTGCCCCGATGGGTTAGATTTCATTGCATTATGCCATAATACATTCTATTGTCCTTCTTTAATTTTCTCTTCTTCTCTTTTCTCTTCCTTCTACTGCATCTGTTCTGCCATGGCGGAGTCCTTCACTCCAGCAGCAACCACGGCAAAGAAGAAAGAGGGAAAGAAGGAGCGGAGGTAGAGAGCGACCCAGGGGATGGGGTGGGCCAGCAAAACCTCTTTCTTCTTCCTGCTCACCGTTCGCATTATCTCATTGGCCAGATCGGCCGGGCGCACGCCAACTGAGGAGAGAAGGAGCAAGACACGAGTTAGCATAACATAACAGGGTTTGATCAAAAATGAACGTGCTCAAAATATTAAAACATAATGACAACTGAAGACCTCAGAATAATCACAATGAATATGCATTTTTTGTTACTCGCTCAATATATGCTATATTGCCTAATGATTTAGTCTGAAAATCATTATAGACTCAAGTCTATGAATGTGTAAGTCTGTTCTCATATACTGCCCGCCCTCATTTTGTTTGGAAGTCATTAGGTGTACATGCATATGTTTGCAGACACTAGACAGAGAGAGCTGTATGTACTCACATGTGGACAGGCCCTGAGGTTTAGCAGGAGGGGTGGAGGGTAGAGCTGCGTTGATGAAGGTGTGGCTGATAGTGCTTACTATTATCCCATACTCCTCCACCTCCGCTCGCAGGCAGTCAAAGAACGCCTGCACCGCATGCTTTGAGGCCGAGTCTGAAATAACACATGCACACACACACACACATAAACAGGACGCGACTCACCCATTGCTGAGGCTCATTCCATACGTTGCAGAAGAGATACTGTGTCTAATCATTATCTTGAACTGTACTGTTCAGGAATCCTGTGCATCAGACTGTGAGAACTACAAATTCTTCTTTGAAAGTGCAACAGGTTTTTCATCTCATACGAGGTGTTTGGAATGCAACAGGGGAATATGTAATGCATCCATACAGGAGGTTCTGAAGGGGATAGCCAGTCTGCCCTGGATGCTGTTGACCAATAGAATGTGACCAGACCTCCTAGACATCATAGCTGGAAGGACACCTGCAACATCAATCAATCAATAACTGAATCAATCAGTTGCAACACAACATGTTTTTTCCTCCAGGGAAAAGTCCTTCATACCTTTGGCCAAGGTGCTGGGTCCAAAGTAGTTGATGTCCATGATGTTCCTGTCCATTTCCA
This sequence comes from Salvelinus namaycush, assembly GCF_016432855.1. NCBI lineage: Eukaryota > Metazoa > Chordata > Actinopteri > Salmoniformes > Salmonidae > Salvelinus > Salvelinus namaycush. The sequence goes on along the minus strand of NC_052341.1, from coordinate 22,131,254 downwards.
GTGAGACAGTATGTACGGGGGCCTTCAGCTTCATGCTGCTGTTACACACCAGGATGTCCACACAGCCGTAGCACTCCACCACCTCATTCACCACCTCAGGCATACTGTCCATGTCACTGAAGTCCAGCAGCACCAGCTTGGGAGGGAACGTCTGAGCAGAGGAGAGAGGGATGCAAAAGAAAAGGACATATGTATGAGAGAAGGAAGGACAGGAGAGGGATTTTATACTGTTACGCAGACTTTTACAGTAAGCAATACAATAGCAACATGGGTGTGAGGGTCTGAAGACAGCCAGCACTAAAGTATGTGGTTGTGCTTGAAAGAAAGGATGATTTAACCGCTAACTCGAACTTTAACCTCTTACACATTTACCTTTTTCACTAACACTCCAAATAGCGTATGTCTTTGCTCATCATCATATCGCCCTTTTCTAGTGTTCATGTTGGTGACATCTGTTATTTTTCCATGAACACACCACTGCTCTGCCCTGTGCAGGAGAGATACCCAGAGGACAGTGCACTGTCAGAGGGGATATCCTGCCATTGTCTGCCACCAGAAGAGGAACCAGCAGCGGTGACTGCCGAGACAATCGGCGAGCACAAAACTATGATAATAACTAACTGGAACTTTCCTTTTGCTCAAAGCCACCAAGGAGGGCACCTATTAGTGTTACTCACCACTCTGGGGTCAGCCCCGCTGGTCAATGTGTCGTACAGAGACTCCATCTTGTCCCAGCTGGCCCCACACAGAATCAGCCTGGCACCACCCTTATGGAAGTGATGAGCACACTCTGGAGAGGGAGAGAGGAGCGGGAGAGAAAGATAGAGAGAGGGATGGATTTAGTCAACGGTGGCATTTACCCAGTCCTCAATTACATTGTTGGCTATACGGTCAGAACATTAAGACTTATTCTTCGCAGGCTATTTTTGAATCCCCATTTGAAATGAGATTGAATTACAAATAAGAATATCAAATCCTCACCACTTCCCACTCCTGACACAGCATCAGTGATGACCACCACTTTGTTCTTGACCATGGACTTGGACATGTACTGGATGATCTCGTTGTAGATGTAGTAGATCCCAGCAGCCACTACGATCAGCATGGGCAGCACCATCACAGTGGGGAGCGCCATCTTCTGCAGGAGAGAGAGAGAGGGGGGAGAAGGAGAGAGATAGAGAGGCCATCAGTAAATTGTGTATTTCAGTCTGTGGTTTGTGATGTACAATATTTTAAGTTCCAATCATGTGTCTGTATCATTGACAAACAGAAATCATATCTCAACGTAATGTTATCAAATAACAAAATATTTCAACTGTAGTAAACGCAGTGTAAAAAGATTTATACATTTGAGGAATGAACCTGGGGTTATGGAAGAATGCTGCTGTTGCCCAGATCAGCTGTCTACCACGGGACAACATTAAACACCTCTTCCTATAAAAACGTAAAGATGTGAATGAGGATGACAGAGAAATGTTAGTGTCACGTTTCAGCATGTAGAGGCAGTCAAATGGGTTTGACGCTGAACCCTTCCCGAGGATAGCTGTGCCCACTTCCAAACCTAGGCTCTTGGTATAGATCTACAAGGATTGGATCGGTGCAAGCACATGGTGAAGACACCACTTAACCCCCTAGAGAGCAAACACTTCTACTTTACTCCTCACACTGACAATATAACTAAAGTATAGCCACACCAGTAGCCATAATCATGTCAAGTAGCTGTAGACAAAAGTCAATACACAGAACATTTCCCCCTTCTAATCTATGTATATCCGTCTATACCCTGTGCATGTGAGCATTCAGGGTTTTGCAGGGTGAGTCTGGTAGCACTGCTGACAAGTGTGGCCATATAAAGAGTGTCTGAGGAAGACAGCTAAATATAGTCTGGGCCAGACCAACCTGCCTGTCACCACTAAATGCCTTGCACTGTGTCACCTCCAGGATAGTCACTGGATACGCCAGCAAATGGGGACACAAACATAGCCTGCAGTAGGCTATCTATGACCTTACCCGCCTTATACAATAAGAAATATAACTTATCGGGACATCAATTCTCATAAACAAAAGGGATATTTGTGCTCTGTATGCAGGCACCACAGGCACACAACAGCACAGCCAAGGCATGGGTAGGTTGACAAGACCTAGGGATCTGTCTGGGTTATCACCTGGTTAACAAATAGACGGCTACAGCACACACAAACAAATACACACACTTAATCTGGGTTATTCTCGGGTTCACTTACAGCGTGCGTAAGGAGCTAATCTTCTGTTGTTCTCCAGGTTCAGTTAGGTAACCGAGAAGTATGCCTTCTCTCGCCCTCTCTATGCCTCTATCCCGCCGTCCATTCACACAACTCCCCCTCTGTGTTTCTGCCGGACCCACTGCTTAGGTGTTGGAGCGGTTGCTTATAATAGCATGTGGCGGAATCAGCCATTAATACTCCTATGTGGTGCCCATAGTATCTTAGACATGCCACCATGTTGCCAAAACGAATGGGGACAATTGGTGTGTGTGTGTCCCCAATATACTTAAAATAGGACCCTGGTGAACTGGCTGTGGCAAAGCTAGAGATTAATATAAAAAAAACAGAAGGGAGAATTTTGACCAACCAGTAGCAATATGTAGTCATTCAGCAGGTTAGGAATAGATTACATAAAGGTTACAAGTGAATGCCGCTTACAATTAATGTTTGTATCTTAAAATGGTTCAATATTTGTAAGTGTATTAACTCTGTCTAACAGAGTCAACACAACAAAATAATGAGCCATGTTTTCAGAATATAACATTTTAAAATGTTACAGACACGTTTCATGGGAACGTTGCAAGAACATTTGTTGTCAGTACATCACCTGATGGTCCCAAAGAAACGTTATCCAAAAAAGATTCTAAAATGGATTAAATACTTTTTTCCCCTCTCATCAATACCCCATAATTCAAAAGTAACCCGTTTTTTTTTAAATGTTAGCAAAAAAAAGATTAAAATAAATGGAAATATGACATTTACATAACTATTCAGGACCTTTACTCAGTACTTTGTTGAAGCTCCTTTGGCAGCGATTACAGCCTTAAGTCTTCTTGGGTATGACGCTACAAGCTTGGCACACCTGTATTTGGGGTGTTTCTTCCATTCTTCTCTGTAGATCCTCTCAAGCTCTGTCAGGTTGGATTGAGAGTGTCACTGTTCAGCTATTTTCAGGCAAACTCCAAGTGGGTTGTCATGTGCATTTTACTGAAGAGTGACTTCCATCTGGCGACTCTACCATAAAGGCCTGATTGGTGAAGTGCTGCAGAGATGGTTTTCCTTCTGGAAGGTTCTCCCATCTCCACAGAGGAACTCTGGAGCTCAGTCAGAGTGACCATCGGGTTCTTGGTCACCTTCCTGACCAAGGTCCTTCTCCCCCGATTGTGTGTAGATTGATGAGGAAACGTTTAAAAAAAAAATAATCCATTTTAGAATAAAGTTGTAACGTAACAAAATGTGGAAAAAGTCAGGTCTGAAAACTTTCCGAATGCACTGTAAATGATTACATTGTGCATGTTAATTTATACAGTAATTATTAACATGTCCTCAGCTGGGATTTGAACTCTGAACCCCAGTTCACGGCATTCAGATCTTCCTGCTACACCACCATGTCTGTGTCTGTTAACAGTTAATTTGACCATTCTGTCATCATTGATTTGATTTACTTATTAATATATTACTTATGGAGTAATATAATGAGTTACTATCTTCAAATATTGTAATATTATTCATTTATTTTTCAAATAAACCGTATATTACTTTCAGAAGCATATTTCTACCGCCTTACATATATATATATATATATATATATAAAGCCTTGTCTCATGCTAATGGTTTTCATGCTTTAGGCTAACCCGTTTTCCGATAGGCTATCCTAAAGCCTATGGCAGCGTTGTTACCCCCGCTTTTAACCTTTTCCTTGTGAAAATGCTCCCATTATTTTGAGTTAATCGAGGAGAAAGAATTGTAGTCAAATACAAACTCTGAAAAAGCATCTGGAGGTCATGCACAAAGGCACAAAGCTCTTAGCCAAAGTTCCAGAAATGCGTAAAAGAGGAGAACTCTATACACAATGTGATAATAAACAATATTTCCAAGTGTTCTAATGAAATGTCCATATAAACAATCAAAATGTTGGATAAATGCAATCAAAATGGCAATGACAACCTATTTATAGCTTAGAATGTAAGAGTAGGGTGACTCCCCTAGCGGGTCTCAAACCCAGGCCACCAGCACCAATGATGAACACCCTAACCACTGAACCAATAAGGGCTATCTCTAAGGCATGCGTTTATTGGGCCAGTATAGTTAGGCCCTGTCCAGAAGCATAAACCCTCCTCCCTAGGCACTTGTGTGGATCTGAAACAATTTGATTGGTGTAAACAATAGGGTGAGTGCACTTTGAAGTTAATCTCATCTCTGTTGAAAGTACACTTAATAAAATATCTTATTGATCATAGTGATTCAAGAATATCATTAAAACAGGTTAACATGCCCACCAACATTAGACAGCTATACAGAAAGCCCTTAAATTGCTGAAACAAATAAATAAAATCAATGATGAGAATAGTCCGATTAACTCATACGTGACACGGACATGGTGGCGTAACAGGAAGATTAAAGTACAGTGAATCAAGAGGTTGTGAGCTCAATTCCCAGTTTACTGTATACATGCACAATGTAATCATACACTAAATGATCAAAAGTATGTGAACACTTGCTCATCGAACATCTCATTCCAAAATCATGGGCATTAATATGGAGTTGGTCCCCCCCTTTGCCGCTATAACAGCCTCCACTCTTCTGGGAAGGCTTTCCACTAGATGTTGGAACATTGCTGCGGGGACTTTCTTCCATTCAGCCACAAGAGCATTACTTATGTCAGACACTGATGTTGGGCCATTAGCCCTGGCTCACAGTCGGCGTTCCAATTCATCCCAAAGATGTTTGATGGGGTTGAGGTCAGGGCTCTGTTCAGGCCAGTCAAGTTCTTCCACACCGATCTCAACCAACCATTTCTTTATGGACCTCGTTTTGTGCACAGGGTCATTGTCATGCTGAAACAGGAAAGGGCCTTCCCAAAATGTTGCCACAAAGTTGAAAGCATAGAATTGTCTAGAATATCATTGTATGCTGTAGCGTTAAAATGTATTTTCACTGGAACTAAGGGGCCTAGCCCGAACTATGAAAAGCTGCACACTAATGTTACTGCATGATTGTATCAGGTTTTCAAACGCGTTAGTTTTATTACTGTAGCTATGTTGATTATGATGTTACTTGAGCTAATATGGTGACAATGATGTAAGTTGTGTGTAGCGGTTATGATTTGGTTTGGCTCGTAAAGTTTTTTTTCCGCCTGGTCACATACTGCTGATGTGTTGTGCATTGAAGTCCACAAGCGAAGGGAAAAGGTGAGAGGAGGAGAGCGCATAGATGTGAGAAGGAATACAACGTGGCTGCTATAAAAGTGAACTGTGTTTGCACGTGATCAGGGGTGTATTCATTCCGCCAATTCTGTTGAAAAACATTTCTGAAACAGAAGCAAACGGAACAAAACAGGGATAAACATACCTGAATTTGTCCAAACTAAACTCTTGTTTGCAAATGTTGGACTAGTGATTACTCCCTATATCAGCTAGATGCAGGCAAGAGTGTGCAAGGCGGTATTGTAACGCTCGTCTGATGAAGAATTAGGAGTGGACCAAAGCGCAGCGTGGTACATGTTCATGATTTTTTTATTAACTCAGAACACTTTGAACAAAAAATAACAAAGAGACAAACGACCAGTTCTGTAACTAAACTAAATAGAAAACAACTACCCACAAACCCAGGTGGGAAAAAAGCTACCTAAGTATGATTCTCAATCAGAGACAACGATAGACAGCTGCCTCTGATTGAGAACCACACCCGGCCAAACACAAAGAAATAGAAAACATAGAAAATAAAGAAACTAGAATGTCCACCCTAGTCACACCCTGGCCTAACCAAAATAGAGAATAAAAGCCTCTCTATGGCCAGGGCGTGACAGGTATTGCATGTGTCTCTGTCATCTCAAATTTCTCGACTTGTGTGCACCTACATTGTAAACTTTCATTTATAAGCTAGGTTGTAGCAACCTCATGATGGGTATAGGGAAAATTCAAGTATCATGTAGTAGCCTAAACCCATCACTTTTACATTGAACTGGGTGAATGGAATATGAATGCCAGTCATCCAATATGTTGTAAAAATCGTCCTCCCTCATCTTAAAAGGCACTGACCGCCACTGGTTTTGAATGCATGCTTAATTCCCCAAAAAACATTTAGATCAGCAAAGGGCATTTTCTCGACAGTTTACAAGGACCAGAGAGGCACATTAGCAGGCCTGTCATATTGAATATTTTGTGAGGATGTACTGGCGTTAACAGATAGGCCTACCATCAAAAACATGGCCTTCTCATGAGCTGTTTGTCGTGGATCATCATTCTCCCAAGTGTCCTATAATTAATAAAACATATAATATATATATATATATCACCTTTATTTAACCAGGTAGGCCAGTTGAGAACAAGTTCTCATTTACAACTGTGACCTGGCCAAGATAAAGCAAAGCACTGCGACAAAAGCAAAGCAGTGCGACAAAAGCAACACAGAGTTACACATGGAATTAACAAACATACAGTCAAACACAATAGAAAAGTCTATATACAGTGTGCAAATGAGGTAAGATACGGGAGGTAAGGCAATAAATAGGCCATAGTGGTGAAATAATTACAATTTCGCAATTAAACACTGGAGTGATAGATGTGCAAGTAGAGTTACTGGGGTGCAAAGGAGCAAAATAAATAATAACAGTATGGGGATGAGGTAGTTGGATGGGCTATTCACAGATGGGCTATGTACAGGTGCAGTGATCTGTGAGCTGCTCTGATCTGTGAGGTGCTTAACGTTAGAGAGGGAGATACGAGTCTCCAGCTTCAGTGATTTTTGCAATTCGTTCCAGTCATTGGCAGCAGAGAACTGGAAGGAAAGGCAGCCAAAGGAGGAATTGGCTTTGGGGGTGACCAGTGAAATATACTTGCTGGAGCGCGTGCTACTGGTGGGTGCTGCTATGGTGACCAGTGAGCTGAGATAAGGCGGAGCTTTACCTAGCAGAGACTTGTAGATGACCTGGAGCCAGTGGGTTTGGCGACGAATATGAAGCGAGGGCCAGCCAACAAGAAAGTACAGGTGGCAATGGTGGGTAGTATATGGTGCTTTGGTGACAAAACGGATGACACTGTGGTAGACTGCATCCAATTAGCTGAGTAGAGTGTTGGAGGCTATTTTGTTAATGACATCGCCGACGTCAAGGATCGGTAGGATAGTCAGTTTTACGAGGGTATGTTTGGCAGCATGAGTGAAGGATGCTTTGTTGCGAAATAGGAAGCCGATGTGGCCACCAACATGCTTACACATGCGCAGTTATGCAGGCATGCTTACCAGTGCGCTCTGCCTTCTCGCTTCTCTAAGAAGCACCTATAATCAAGAATGCTTCAATAGAACGAGCTTTTGATTGATTGTCAATGCTCTATGGTTGGTGTCAATGCTCTATGGTTGGAGGGACCGGGAAGAAAAATCGCTCTGAAAGTGACCCAAATGATAGCTCTAGTTATTGTTCTCCACTCTTTTTGCAGTTAGCGTTGTAGTGTGAACACTGCTGTTCACTTGAATTGGAACGGTTTTTTAAATCGCTATAGTTAGGTGTTGACGTCCCGTAACGAGTCCTAAATCGCGCAAAAAGTTTCAAAATAAAAGTATTCCCTTTACTTCAGCACAATATCACAAATCGTAGTATGTTTAGCCTGTTTCAATTTGCGTTCTTTTTTATCTGATTCTAACCTCTCCTTTTGATGCTATTTTGGTAAGTATTGAGGCTTATTGTTGAGTTTTGGTGGTTATTTGTAAATAGGAACTTTGCCAAGGTGGGTAGATTAAATACAATATGCAATCAGTACATGTTAATAAGGGGACATCGAAATGTGTATTAAACAATGTTAAATATTAATGTGTTGAAAAGGAATTCATGATATAAAGTTCAATATTCTTCATTAAATAATAATATTTCCACTAGATGGCAGTGTTCCCCATGTTGTTCCCAGTCAGAGGTCTGAGGATTCAAAAGCAAAATAGTTGACGCTCTTGAAATGCATCCGTGCGTTGGTGGATGTGCTGTACATTGTTATAAACAGTTATGTTGCAGTGCTATAGACTGTTATTACAGTTATTGATTGTTATAGAAACGTAAAAAATTATAAATTATTATTACACTGTTAAAAAACAACAGACCTACTGTGAAGGTCTTTAGTTTTTTCAAATTAATATTTGTGTGGAAAGTTCACATCAACTGGACAGACAGCACATGTATCTGTTTAATTATTACCTGATTTGTGGTCAGAAATGTGGGTTGAAATAAGGGAAGGGTATTGTCTGTATTAACCAGTGATCTACTATAATACAGGGTATTATGTAAAGTTATAATAATACAGGTTATTATTCAAAGGTTCTACAGCTGCAACATCGAGAGCATCCTGACTGGTTGCATCACTGACTGTTATGGCAACTGCTCGGCCTCCGACCGCAAGGCACTAAAGAGGGTAGTGCGTACGATCTAGAACATCACTGGGGCCAAGCTTCCTGCCAGCCAGGACCTCTATACCAGGCGGTGTCAGAGGAAGGCCCTAAAAATTGTCAAAGACTCAAGCCACCCTAGTCATAGACTGTTCTCTCTGCTACCGCACGGCAAGCGGTACCGGAGCACCAAGACTAGGTCCAAGAGGCATCTAAACAGCTTCTACCCCCAAGCCACAAGACTCCTGAACACCTAATCAAAGGGCTACCCAGACTATTTGCATTGCCCTCCCCCACCCCCTCTTTTACTCTGCTGCTACTCTCTGTTATTATCTAATCAGTCACTTTAATAACTCTACCTACATGTACATATTATCTCGACTAACCAGTGCCCCTGCACATTGATTCTGTACCGGTACCCCCTGTATATAGCCTCGCTATTGTTATTTTACTGCTGCTCTTTGTTACTTTTATTTCTTGTTATTTTTTTTATTTTTTTTAGGTATTATTGTTTATTTATTTTAACTGCATTGTTGGTTAAGAGCTTGTAAGTAAGCATTTCACGGTAAGGTCTACACCTGTTGTATTCGGCGCATGTGACAAATACAATTTGATTTGAATTGACTGACAGTAGGTTATTGGAACAATATGATAGTGACTGTCGTTAAAAAAAAAAAAAAAAACAGTTGTGGCTGTAGCTTTCTCCTTAAAAAAAGACTTGACGCAAATATGAATGGTATGACACTGGATCCTGTTAGCAGAGAGTCTAAGGATTCCAAATCCCCCCTCCCCCCATATTTGAGACAACTTCTATAAAATTAGCAGTACATTGGCAAAAGCCTTAATATTGCTATAATGATTTAAAAAAAATTGTGACAGTTGACAGTAGATTTTTATCCAAAAAGATTGAATTACACAAATCTTCATGGCATGACACAAGATCCTATTAGTATGGTGTTTGAGGATTCCAAATCACCTTCTTTATTGGAGACCACTTCTATAGAATTAACAGTACAGTAGAAAATATCTGTATAGTGCTATAATAAAAAGAGGGTTTGGTAACATTTGACAGTAGGTTTTCCGCAAAATAACTATTGAATGACACAAAACTTCCTGGGATGACACCAGATCCTATTAGCACAGTCTTTGAAAATGTGTATAGTTCCAACAGTACAGGAACAAATAGCTGTATAGTGATGTCAGAAGCTTTCATTGAAAATCACAATTTTTGTCAGTGGTGGAAATAGCTTTCTGCTGAAAAAAACACCATACTGACGCAAACCTTGATGGTATGACACTGGATCCTATTAGTAGAGTGTCTGAGGATTCCCAATCACCCCCTCTTTATTGGAGACAATTTGTGTAGTTCCAACAGTACAGTAACACATAGCTGTATAATGCTGTAATGAAAAGACGGTTTTGGTAACAGTAGGTTTTCCTCCAAAGAACTATAGAATGACGCAGATCTTCCTGGTTTGACACCAGATTCAATTTGTAGTCTGAGGATTCCAAATCACCCCACTTTATTGGAGACAACTTGTATATAATTAACAATATGGTAGAAAATAGCTGTATAATGCTATATCTTATTTAGTTTAAATATGTATATCAATCAAATATATTTTATAAAGCTGTTTACAGTGTTTTACAGATACTCAGCCAAAAAACCCAAAAAGCAAGTAATGCAGAAGCACAGTGGCTAAGAAAACTCCCCAGAAGGTAAGAACCTAAGCAGAAACTATGCTGTTGCCCTGAAAAAAGTTACCCTTGAACAGGGAAAATGTGAAAATGTTTTCTTCAAAACATGTTCTGTTAAGAGTTGACAGTAGTTTAAAACCATTAATACTTCCAGCAAAAGTGTTGGTATTGTTGCATCATTATAATTTATAGTAAAAAAAATTATGAGACAGTAAATCGATCTTTCTTAATTGATTTCAATATTACATTGTTCGTTTTTTCAATAAATTCATATTTTAGTCACTTCAAACTTTAATATTTGTGATTTTAAATCAGAAAAAAAGTAAAGTAAAACAATTACAGAGGACTTTTATTTTGAAATGATGCCGTATGATCACGTGACCGTAATGTCACTAGGTTCACAATGCCCAACAAATCTGTGAGCTCGCGACCTATCCACTGGGAAAGATTTCGCCTGAAAATAGGAAGAATATAAACCAGGGGAGCAGCTAGCGGAGCTGGTTATCAAAACAAAACCGAAAAAGTCGTTGATGCTTCAATGATTCTGCAAGAGGCGCTTTGTCCGTTTACTATGTGTCAACGGGGAGTGAATTTCGCTGAACATTTATATTCTGGACCGTTTTAACCCAAGCTAAACAGCTAGGCGAGAGGATTTCTAGCTCGCTAGCTAATTTACTGCTATAGCCAGCGAAGAAGCAGTGGTGGTAGACTTTGCAAAGAGCAACTGCTAGCTACGATTCTAGCTAGCCAGCTACCTCCACTTTGCGATTTTCCGTTAAATGGGTGCATGTTATAATGTGCAGTTGCTGTTTTTGCAATTTGCACAATAACGTCAATGATTACAAAAACCAAGCTAGTTTGTTTGTTAATCGCATAGCTAACGTTACTCGTTCGGCTTTGTGAATTAAGGGCAGGCCATGGACTGAATAACGTACAAGAATGGTGTCTCACTATCTTGATGACTAACAGTCATATATTGGATCATATAAATTGGGTACAACTAAACAATAGAAACCTTGAATTTGGTTTGTGTGTGTAAAACTCAAGACCACTAACGTTAGTTAGCCTATATAGTTATTTGGATCATCATGCGTTGGATTGCTGGGCCCTTGTTCCAAATTGGATGAAAGAAACGCAGAGAACGGATTATCCAGTCGTCAATTTTGAACTAATTTGCATTTACGGTGAACGGAGGCGATATACAATGTCTACAGCGAAAGAGAACCCTTGCAGAAAATTCCAGGCGAACATTTTTAATAAAAGTAAATGTCAGAACTGCTTCAAACCTCGGGAGTTGCATCTCTTGACCGATCAAGATCTGAATCAGGTAAATAATTGTTATTGTGATGATGTAGCCACATTGCAGTAAACATGTTACAAACACCTATGCGACCATTTGGGCGTCTCGAGTTTGCTGTTACTGTCAAGTTGTGTAACAGTCGAATTTTGGCAATATTTTAGCCAGTTACCTAGTCAAACTTCCAGTTAGTATTCTAAACCCTTTAGAAACTGAAAATGTAATTTCATACTGTCTACTTTGCCATCCTCAAGTCTATTAATTGGAAGTGTCTTATTTATAGTTCAGCATGTGTGTGTCATTCTGAGTGTGTCCTCATTCCGTGACCATTTGTTGAAGACTGACTCCTTTAGAGATGAACTAATGGTGTGTGTATGTATGTATGTATAATCTCCTGCTTCAGTCTGACAAACTAAGGCGTGGTCTGCTAGGAAGAAAACCAGTGTTTCTCACGATCAACCACTGGTTCAATATGAGGAATCAGTTGTAATAATAGGACCCTGGTGTAAAGCCATAAATGAACATTCGATTTGGATAGATTAATTTTATAAGGGAGGTTTGACCAGCTTCAGGTTAGGAATAACATTTTTTACTGGCAAATAACACCATCCTCCCAAAAGAAGGAATCAGCTGACCCATCATGGATCCTGTCCAATTTTTGGGAGACATTGTCCTGAAACATCCATATGACTGGCAGGCAAGGTCACCAGCTGACTTAAGGGACTGTGCTGCCACGCTCCGATAACTGTGGCCGCAAACAAGAAGATTGTGTCCTCCTGAACGTGACCCCAAATTCAACTTAAGTGTAGGCCTACACATAAAGTCCTCACAATCAATCAAATGTATTTATAAAGCCAAAGTGCTGTACAGAAACCCAGCCTAAACCCCAAACAGCAAGCAATGCAGGTGTAGAAGCACGGGGGCTAGGAATAATGACCTAGGAAGAAACCTAGAGTGGAACCAGGCTATGAGGGGTGTCCAGTCCTCTTCTAGCTGTGGAGATTATAACAGAACATGGCCAAGATGTTCATAGATGACCAGCAGGGTCAAATAATAATACATCACAGTGGTTGTGGAGGGTGCAACAGGTCAGCACCTCAGGAGTAAATGTCAGTTGTCTTTTCATAGCTGATCATTTAGAGTATCTCTACCACTCCTGCTGTCTCTAGAGAGTTGAAAACAGCAGGTCTGAGACAAGGTAGCACATCCGGTGAAATACTGTATGTGTACTCAAGTCGTATTACAAGTCCCCTTGGTTTCCTTCACCCAGTGAAGTAGTGAATGAGAGGATTTCTATCTCTGAGATCATTAGCTAGTTTCTGTTGTATCCTATAATTGATCCCATGTGATGAGGTCCAGATGGGCCCTTGAACATGGCTTAAGAACAGCAACGCCAGCAAGCATCCTCTCCTCCACAAAATGTGTGTGATTGAGAAAGTGTGCATGTGTTTCTCTGCTTGTGTAGTGTATGAGTGAGAGTGTGTTTGAGTTTCTCTGCTTGTGTGTATGACAGCCTGCTTGTGATTACTGTGGGGTTAGACCTGTACTCCTGAGTCAGGACTAGAATCTTAAAGAGATTACATCACTTCTTTAATCCTCCTGAGACCCAGCCTTGCTCTCTCCCAGGGCCTTTATGACGTCACCAGTGGAACCAGAGATGCTTCTATCCGCTGCTCTATCCATATAGGGCTAGTAATGAGTTCTCATACCAGGGGAGTCTGAGAATTTAAACAATACGCTACAGCTAGCTAGTTCTAATCTCATAAAACAAAACAACCCTTTAAAATAAATTTAGCCCAAATCTATCCAAGGAACTAGTCATGACATTGACTGCCATTGGACAGGAAAATGTAAACAACTGAAGAATGTAGCCTATCTGCACTCTCATATTCTGTAATGACGTCCTTAGCACTGAGTGGACGAAATGAACACACTAAAGTGGCAATCATAAGTGAAACAGAGGGTGGTTCCACTTCTATGCTCTCGGCCTCTGGTTAGTAGATGCACCCTGGCTGGGTTAAGTGTCTCTTAATGCAGTTTGAACACTATGCATGGCTTCAAGAGGCGCTCATTAGTCTAACTGAATTTGAGCCCTAAATGTAAAGCGAGTTATTCTGAATTTGGAAATGGGGGTTGTTTATCTCAAACTTTAACACACTTCAGTCATTCGGTCACGCCTCATAAATACAACATTGAAAGAGATATGCCTAGCCCACATGGAAAAGTTATCTGAAAGGAAATGAATGTGAAGGAAGAGTGTTTATATTGCAATCTTTGTTTTACACACCAAGGGATCGGGGGGGGGGGGGGGGGTGTCAGAGCAAATTCTTTCTATTGCAATTTGTTTAGTCTGAAAAATAATTTATTTCCCTAAAGTGTAGACCTAAATGCCTGTAAACTCTGGTGCTGGTATATTTAGTTGGTCACGCAGTGTTTCCCCTAGCATTTTTCCAGCAGCGGTGGAGTCAGGCAAGGTTGTTCTAGATCAAAACAGAGTGTAGGTGGTAGCCCAACCACGCCGTTGGCTTGGCCTAAATCGTTCCGGAATTGGCGGCGTAGAGAGATGTGGCGTCTTTCAGCTCATTTCCTGTAATTCCCTAAATTTTCCCATGGAGCTGAGAAATTTTTCTGCAGCGTGAAAGCAAATTTCCTACAATCCACACTCATTTTGCCATGGCTAATTCTGTGTTCTTATGCTCAAACATAATAAAACCAATGGGGCCCCCGGGCATGTGCCCTACCAGTAATCCAGCCATGTAAAAAAATATATACTAAAATTAGTTTTTAGAATGGTCTATTATCCCTGACTTTCTAGCTTTTATTTTAGTAATTTCTAGTTCTCAAAGATCATATTATTAAAAAAGTTTACATTCTGCTGGGAGAGGACGATAGTTTCAAAGGTGTTTTTTCTGGATCAAGGCTATTGCTGAGCTACGCTGCTCTGTAGTTCCCGAGGCATCGGTGAGATAGAGAACCCACTCAGGATAGAAGGTGGGAGGAGGGAGAGTGGCAGGCAAGGAAATGGTGGAAATACAGGCAGAACGGTTTGGGAGTGATAGTGGGGGATGATGGGAGTATAGAGAGCGAAGGAGAGTGAAAACCCAGGGAGAGCGAGGAGGCAGGGGTATGGAAAGATTTGAAGGAGGAGAGGAAGAGCTTGTGAAAGTGCGGGGTTGGGATTGAACCTGGAACAGAGTTTCTCACAGGTTACTCACCAGTGGAGCCCCGAGTTCTCAAATTAATGTACATAGATCTCAATTCCACATGGTCCAAAATGATGTCTTAGACCTATAAGTTCCAGTTCTATCTATACTGAACAATAATAAACATGCAACAATTTCAAATATTTTACTGAGTTACAGTTCATGTAAGGAAATCAGTTAATTGAAATAAATTCATTAGGCCCTAACCTATGGATTTCACATGACTGGGAATACAGATATGCATCTGTTGGTCACAGATGCCCTAAAAAAAAAAGTAGGGGCATGGATCAGAAAACCAGTCAGTATCTGGTGTGACTACTAGTTTGTCAGGCTGTTGATTGTGGACTGTGGAATGTTGTCCCATTCTTCAATGGCTGTGCGAAGTTGCTGGATATTGACGGAACTGGAGTACGCTGTCCTATACGTCGATCCAGATCATCCCAAACATGTTCGATGAGTGACATGTCTGGTGAGTATGCAGGCCATGGAAGAACTGGGACATTTTCAGCTTCCGGGAATTGTGTACAGATCCTTGCGATATGGGGCCGTGCATTATCATCTTGGAAACAGGTGATGGAGGCAGATGAATGGCACAGCAATGGGCCTCAGGATCTCGTCATGGTCTCTGTGCATTCAAATTGCCATCGATAAAATGCAGTTGTGCTCATTGTCTGTAGCTTATGCCTGCCTATACCATACCCCCACCATGGGGTACTCTGTTTGCAATGACATCAGCAAACCGCTCACCCACACGACCCCATACACGTGGTCTGCAGTTATGAGGCCAGTTGGACGTACTGCCAAATTCTCCAAAACGCGGTCGGAGGAGGCTTATGGTAGAGAAATTAACATTCAGTTATCTGGCAACAGCGCTGGTGGACATTCCTGCAAGTCAGCATGTGTTGTGACAAAACTGCACTTTTTAAAGTGGCCTTTTATTGTCCCCAGCACAAGGTGCACCGGTGTAATGATCATGCTGTTTAATCAGTTTCTTGATATGCCACACCTGTCAGGTGGATGGATTATCTTGGCAAAGGAGAAATGCTCACTAGCAGGGATGTCAACAAATTTGTGCAAAACATTTGAGAGATATGCTTTGTGTGAATGGAACATTTCAGGGATCTTTAATTTCAGCTCATGTAACAATGGACCAACACTTTACATGTTGCGTTTATTTTTGTTCAGTGTACAATCACCAAGGCTCTGCATTGGTTTTACTTGGCTAGGAGTAGTAAGGTGAACTTTCAGATGGGTGTACCTTATGTTTGAATGGACCTTTTTGGCATGACTCCTAAATGAGTGGAGGATTGTACTGGGGAGGCAATAAGAGGTTAACGCGTGATAGAGGACGCAATTCTATCTGTCCGATTATGGCATCTGAGAGAGTATGAGCATCTCCATTTTGAAGTAGTCAATTTTCTTCTACTACTATGAGTTGGTAAACAAACGGAAAGGGTACATACTGCCACTTGGTGTGTTGTTTGAACAGGTATGAAGCCAAGATTGACGATTTACTGCCACCTGCAGTTATGGAATGTTTTCTCACAAGTATAATTCATTGGTTAATCCCTCCTGATGACCTGGATGGAATGATGTGATCCTCCCTTAACCCATAGGAAGTCCCACCCAGTTTTCTACTTCAACATTGTGAAAGTCCCCAATAGCGCTGCCCATGCTAAAACAGACTTTTGGGCACTAGAGTCCTCTATCTCTATGGGTTAACCTCACTGCCGGTGGGGTTGGAGGCGGGCTGGAATGGAGGGGGAAGGTAGGTCTGTGGGAGAGAGCTGAGGGGGGAGGGCGAGGTCACAGGAGGACCACTATAGAGGAAGTGAGGCTTGTGTGTGTGGAGGGAGGAAGGGTGTAAGGGTGTGTCCCTCCTCTCCAGGTCTCCTGGCTCCTCAGCCCACCAACATCGCTACAGGCCACAGCTGCTCGCTTACACTGCCTCTCCTTGTGTCTCGCTCATTCTTTCCTGTCCAGCTCTTTCTCTCTGCCTCGCTCTCTCTTTGGATGTTTTGTAAGAGAAGAATGGAGAAATCGGTTATGCATTATAGCAAGACCTGTGTGATATTTGCTACTTTATTGATAACATAAGATCTGAGGACCGGAAACATCCATTTTGGATCGTAGCCTAGGCGTAGACTTCAGTGCTGCAGATAATCAGCTCATCATCAATAAGTAAAATCATTAGTCGTCACTGCTGCCAAAATGGTAGACTTATCAGATTTCTTAGGAGTAGGTCATGGCACGTTTATCTCCTCAGTCACCCCATCACCTGTTAAAAGTAACCAATTAAATGTCTCTATAGGCAGTCAGTCTATGCAAGCGGAAACAAGGCACATATAGATTTGACAGACATGCAGGGACACGGGCTAGCTAGTGACAGCCAGGGCCAATACCCACACAGTCTAATAATCGTACACTCTACCGCGTGTAAGACGCTAGTCTGGATTTTGAGGTAAAGAAGGTAGGAGGGATGTTTTTTTTATTTTTTTGCAAAACAGGCCTGACAGCTGCTTCTTGGTAATGTTTAACAGTAAAAGTTAGACCAAGACAAACACGTTTTAGAGTGCAAAGAGCAGCCATTTTAAACAGCCACCCCCTCACCGTGGGAGCTCTGCTCAATGTTTATACATTTCCACATCTTTTGAACTTCTGTGTTTTCATTGGAAACATGCAGGTTTTTGGCTCAAACAACTTCCATGAAGTGAATGTAGGTTTATAAGCAGGCGCTGTTCTCATTCACAAATCTTCATTTAAGTCATTTGAATGCAAGGCAATGGTGTCTATCAAACAATGCTAATTAGGCCGACAGGCTTGCTAACTGGTTTTGTGGTTTGAAAACTGCCTCATTGGGGAGGGTCTATAGGAACATCTGGACCCCAAAATGTGCCCTCTCCTTGCTGACTGCTCCCCCCCCCCCAATTTTAATGATTGTCTAAATCGCTCTGTTTTACAGGCCAAACCTATTTACGGCGGATGGCTGTGCTTGGCCCCCGAGGGAACAGACTTTGACAACCCCATGCAGAGATCCCGGGTAAGAGCAACCATGAGGCGTGCACGCGCTCACATGGAATGGGGGATGGGTTAGTATGTTTGTTCCCTGTTCTTCCATAGCACTGTAGTCGCATGATAAACATTAGACAAACACCATTCCCGGGCAGCAGAACCTCATAGTGAGAGGGGGATGGGTGAACTTTGACCAATCGGGATGTTTTAATCCACTTAAAATCCATTTGGGAAGTAAGCTTTGAGGCGTAATGGAAGCGCTTGAAACACAAGCCCTAGCGTATAATCGAATGGTCAGAGAAATGGGCTCTAGATCTGCATACGTATTGTCCTTTTCATGCCAATTCGCCTGGTGCTATACGTCACGATGATTAGAGCGCACATACGGTTACACACAGTGGTGGGAAGGAGCCGAGCACTCGCTCATGTCCGGATCATGGAATCTATTCAACAAACAGCGCTAAGCCAGATGGGCCATGGCGCCGAAGAACCTGCGCTATCTTGGGGGAAAGTCCACTGAGGCTGCATCTGCATAACAATGGCTAACTGTGAATATGGGTTTACACCTTTTACGGTTAACACCTCACAATGCAACTGTTTCGATTATGCAGAGGTTGTTGATTCTGCTCTTCAGAAGTTCTCACTGTCAGCCCTAGCAATGTGATAAGGCAGGTTGCCTATTTTGAATGCACTGAGTGAGGTAGGTGACGCAGTGATCCCGGGTTAGAGGATAAGGAGAGAGACTTGAGGTTCTGTTTTAGGGAGTCGGTGCTCCGGTTTTATTTCCTCCAAATCAAACTTCATTTCCATTGACTTGTGCTGGCAGTAAACAAAAACATTTAGCAGCATATTTGATCGTAAACAATTACTTTTCACAATCTGAGCCAGTAGTCAAATGATAAATATAATAATTTCTCCAAAGCAGTAAAATATTCATTTTGAAGGTACAAATTAGATCCTTTCAATATGCAAATATTTCTAACAACATCCTACCACTAATAAACAACAGTGCATCTTTAAATGCAGATCAATTGAAGAATCGAAATAATATTGCGGGTTACTTACGTTTGGGTATTGGACTCACAGATAACAGAAATGAAAGGATACATGTTGGAGAGGTTTTGTACTAGTGCTAAGATTGTTTGGCACTGAACTAAAAGACAAAGGAACTCAGGTATTTAAGAAGTGAAATTGGTTGCAGGTGTGCTCAGAGCATAGAGATGTACAAAGGGTCACTAGTGCCAAAAAGCGTGTTTAACATGGGCAGCGCCATTGAGGACTGATACATTGCAATCTCTATACATCTCTATGGCTCAGAGGTGTCTGCAGTTAAAGGGACAGTTAACAAAAAGCGCAATTTAATGGAACAGTGAACTAAAAAGTCTAAGATAAATAAGAGCCTTTGCTACACTATGGAAACACAATTTCCTATAACATCAGGTTGTATACACTATTATAAACTGGGTGGTTAGAGCCTTGAATGCTGATTGGCTGACAGCCGTGGTATATCAGATCGAATATCACGGATATGACTAAATATGTATTTTTACTGCTCTAATTACGTTGGTAACCAGTTTATAATAGCAATAAGGCACCTTGGGGGTTTATGGTATATGGCCAATATACCACGGCTAAAGGCTGTATCCAGGCACTCCGCGTTGCGTCCTGCTTAAGAACAGCCCATAGTGGTGGTATATTGGTCGTATACCAGATCCCCTCCTGCCTTATTGCTTAAGTATAACACTGGCGTTAGTTGAAAAGCAGCAATAGAGAGTACTAGTGTTGTCATGATACCAGATTTTTGACTTAGATACCAGGTTTAGCATCACAATACTCGATACCAAAACAATAACAAAACAATACCACTGCAACAAAGAAGCCATATTACCAGGTTACAGAATGGCACTTGATCCAGACAGATATACTCAGCTACTGCTCTGTTCAATCGTTGGTTATCTTTTGAGTTCAATATCATTACGTTATAAAAAAATGTTTTGTCCATATTTTTCAGAGACCGCCATGTATACATTAATGAATCAATTATACAATCAATTTGACTTTGGTATGTTTTTACCATTCTAACTTTAACAACATAATGGTAATAATTTATTTTGAATGGTAAATCTTTATTGATAAACTGGGTAAATCAAGATGTAGCCTAGGCCTATCCACAATACAGGTGAATGCATTATAAGTGTGTGCATGCATTGAGTTATTGAGCTTGTTTTGGCTGATTTCATTGGGCTACAGATGACAAACAATCTGTTTCCCTTGCAAGGGCTCCCGAGTGGCGCAGCGGTCTAAGGCACTGCATCTCAGTGCTAGAGGTGTCACTACAGACACCATGGTTTGAATCCAGGCTGCATAACAACCGGCCGTGATTGGGAGTCTCATAGGGTGGCGCACAATTAGCCCAGCGTCGTCCGGGTTTGGCAGGTGTAGGCCGTTATGGTAATTAAGAATTTGTTCTTAACTGACCCCCCCCCATATTTATGAATGAGGTCCCAGGTGAAGTTGCCTGGTTTTAATTTAACCAGGCAACTTCACCTGGGACCTCATTCATAAATTAAGCTACGGTGGGTTTATAGTTTACAATTACACTTTCATATTAGTACACCATTTTGCATTATTTGAACTAATGATAACTACCTACCAAGAGGCTAGACCAGTTTTCCCAAAAGTGAATATCAGGTCAAATGAAAATAAAATTGTATTTGTCACATGCTTAGTAAACAACCGGTGTAGACTTAGTCATTGTAAATAAGAATTTGTTCTTAACTGAATTGCCTGGTTAAATAAAGGTTTATTTATTTTATTGTACTGAACAACAACATTTGTATAGAAGTAGCTTATTTTATACAAATGTGCACCGTCTCTTTAACAGAGTTTGCTGATCATCTTTGGGAGAGACATGAGCGAGAGACCGAGTTAATTAATAACGTTTTTGGTGGCAATCCGCTTTGAAATCAGCATTTTTTTTGCGTTGTAGTTTGCATATAATCACAAACAAAGTACTAGGGTAGTGAATGGATGTTATCTTTAGCTGTCCGCTACCAGTATCTTCTTGCATTGTAAAGTGTTCTAGCATGTATAGACATTGTTTTACGAACAATAATCATGTTTAAAAATGTCTACATGCCATGTCACGTTATTCAAATGTGTTGAGTTGTGTGCAGCATGATGATGTAACATGATGCAGCCCAGACTCTCAGTGCGCGCTGTAATAAGGGGTCTGCTGCGCTGATAGACAAGCTTGATTCTTGACCCATTTTGACAGGAGTACCGAAAGTAACAAATTCTAGTACCGAACCTTTTTTTATGTTCTAGTATCGGAAAAAGTACAGAAGATTCGGTATGTGGTGCAGGTTGGCTAAGACTAAGTACAGTAATGGATGTTACTGTTTCATCAGGGAGCCACAAAGATGAAGTAAACAAATGTAATCGCTGAATTCATGTCATGGTTGCTATTTCATGCAGTCACAGAATAGAAAGAAGCTAAACAGAATTTGCATTGTTTAAAGTTGAGACATCATTCACGCAAAGTAAAAAAATTGGGTGTTTAAGTATGCCTTCAGGATAATGTAGTTAAGTTGGCCTCGTATAGGCCCTTGAACAAATAATTGAGACCAAGGACATCCAAAATCCATCAGATGAAGTTTTTAATGAAGCCAGCAACGCAAATAATTAATCTGTCATTGACAGTATACAGGTATTGTTGCATGTTTGCCAACTAATCACAGTGACATGAGATTTAATCAAGTCATGATCAGTTTCGTATATTTCGTTCAGGTAAGCTTAGTAGAATGGAGGTCAGAGACCTGGCAGTGTGGTGCCAGGACAACAACCTCTCCCTCAACGTCAGCAAGACAAAGGAGCTGATCGTGGACTTAAGGAAATGGATGGCCGAGCGCGCCCCCATTCACATCGACAGGGCTGTAGTGGAGCGTATCCAGAGCTTCAAGCTCCTCGGTGTCCACACACCAACATAGTCGTGAAGTTCTACAACTGAACCATTGAGAGCATCTTGACTGGCTGCATCACCGGTTGGTATGGCAACTGCTTGGCATTCAACCGCAAGGCGCTACAGAGGGTAGTGCGTACTGCCCAGTACATCACTGGGGCCGAGCTCCCTGACATCCAGGGCCTGTATACCAGGCAGTGTCAGAGGAAGGCCCTAAAATGTGTCAGACTCCAGCCACCCAGGTCATAGACTGTTCTCTCTGCTACCGCACGGCAAGCGGTACTGATGCACCAAGTCTGGAACCAACAGGACCCTGAACAAATTCTACCCCCAAGCCATAAGACTGCTAAATTGTTATTTAAATAGTTAACCAAATAGCTAAGCTGACTATCTGCATTGAACCTTTTTGCACAAACTTTTTCGACATCATAAACGTTGCTGCTACTGTTTATCTATCCTGTTGCCTAGTCACTTTATGCCTAGTTATATGTACATACAGTTGAAGTCGGAAGTTTACATACACTTCGTTTGGAGTCATCAACTTTTTTTTCAACCACTCCACACATTTCTTGTTAACAAACTATAGTTTTGGCAAGTCGGTTAGGACATCTACTTTGTGCATTACACAAGTCATTTTTCCAACAATTATTTAAAGACAGATTATTTCACTTATCACTGTATCACAATTCCAGTGGGTCAGAAGTTTACATACACTAAGTTGACTGTGTCTTTTAAACTGCTTGGAAAATTCCAGAAAATGATGTCATGGCTTTAGAAGCTGCTGATAGGCTAATTGACTTCATTTGAGTAAATTGGAGGTGTACCTGTGGATGTATTTCAAGGCCTACCTTCAAACTCAGTGCCTCTGCTTGACATCATGGGAAAATCAAAAGAAATCAGTCAAGACCTCATGAAAAAATGTGTAGACCTCCACAAGTCTGGTTCATCCTTGGGAGCAATCTGTACAAACAATAGTACGCAAGTATGAACACCATGGGTCATACCGCTCAGGAAGGAGACACATTCTGTCTCCGAGAGATGAACGTACCTTGGTGTGAAAAGTGCAAATCAATCCCAGAACAACGTCAAAGGACCTTGTGAAGATGTTGGAGGAAACGGGTACAAAAGTATCTATATCCACAGTAAAACGAGTCCTATAATCGACATAACCTGAAAGGCTGCTCAGCTTAGAAGAAGCCACTGCTATAAAACCGGCATTAAAAAAGCCAGACTACGGTTTGCAACTGCACATGGGGCCAAAGATCGTACTTTTTGGAGAAATGTCCTCTGGTCTGATGAAACAAAAATAGAATTGTTTGGCCATAATGACCATCGTTATGTTTGGAGGAAAAAGGGGAAGGCTTGCAAGCTGAAGAACACCATCCCAACCGTGAAGCATGGGGGTGGCAGCATCATGTTGTGGGGGGGCTTTGCTGCAGGAGGGACTGGTGTACTTAACAAAATTGATGGCATCATGAGGTAGGAAAATTATGTGGATATATTGAAGCAACATCTCAAGACCTCAGTCAGGAAGTTAGCTTGGTCGCAAATGGGTCTTCCAAATGGACAATGACCCCAAGCATACTTCCAAAGTTGTGGCAAAATGGCTTAAGGACAACAAAGTCAAGGTATTGGAGTGGCCATCACAAAGCACTGACCTCAATCCTGTAGAAAATTTGTGGGCAGAACTGAAAAGCGTGTACGTGCAAGGAGGCCTACAAACCTGACTCAGTTACACCAGCTCTGTCAGGAGTATTGGGCCACAATTCACCCAACTTATTGTGGGAAGCTTGTGGAAGCTACCCAAAACGTTTGACCCAAGTTAAACAATTTAATGGCAATGCTACCAAATACTAATTCAGTGTATGTAAACTTCTGACCCACTGGGAATGTGATGAAAGAAATAAAAGCTGAAATAAATCATTCTCTCTACTATTATTCTGACTTTTCACCTTCTTAAAATAAAGTGGTGATCCTAACTGACCTAAGACAGGGAATTTTTACTCAGATTAAATGCCAGGAATTGTGACAAACTGAGTTTAAATGTATTTGGCTAAGGTGTATGTAAACTTCCTACATCAACTGTATCTACCTCAATTACCTCATACCCCTGCACATTGACTCTTTACTGGTACCAAGTGTATATAGCCACGTTACTCATTGTGTATTTATTATTACGTGTTATTACTTTTCTATTATTTCCTTATGTTCTTTCTCTCAGCATTGTTGGGAAGGCCCCTAAGTAAGCATTTCACTAAGTCTACACCGGTTGTTTACTAAGCATGTGACAAATACAATTTTATTTTCATTTGATTTGATTGATAGCGGCATCGTTCACTTTTGGGAAAACTGGTCTAGCCTCTTGGTAGCTAGTTATCATTAGTTCAAATAATGCAACATTTTGTACTAATATGAGTGTAATTGTAAACTATAAACCCACCTTAGCTTAATTTATGAATGAGGTCCCAGGTGAAGTTGCCTGGTTAAATTAAAACCAGGCAACTTCACCTGGGACCTCATTCATAAATATGGGGGGGTCAGTTAAGAACAAGTTCTTAATTACCAGAACGGCCTACACCTGCCAAACCCGGATGATGCTGGGCTAATTGTGCGCCGCCTTATGGGACTCCCAATCACGACCGGTTATGATACTGCCTGGATTCAAACCAGGGTGTCTGTAGTGACGCCTCTAGCACTGAGATGCAGTGCTTTAGACCGCTGCGCCACTCGGGAGCCCCCAGTCTGGTTGCCGTCTCTATTCGGCTATTTCATTCCACTCCTTGTTCTCCATGTTATTTACCAAAGACATGGGAAATGACCAAGAATAACAGTAGTGGCAAGGAGTGTTAGCTAAAACGTCTGGTACCCAGACTACAGGCGCTGGGTTCTCGGATTTATGTTATTGTATCTTTAAGCATTTCTTAGCTATATGTTCACTACGCCCTATTAGTCCCAGGACATAATGGAGCTTAAGTGTTTGTTTGGTTTCAGCCCAATAGCAATGCTCCTCTTTCCCTGCAGAAATTGTATACAGTATTAGTTTATAGGCCGTTTCTTAATAGTTTATAAGGAGATCATCAGATTAAGTGTTAACGATGTTCCTCTTTCTCCCAACAGAAATGGCAGCGGCGGTTCTTTGTGCTGTACGAACATGGCTGCCTGCGTTTCGCCCTGGATGAATCGGTAAGGAGCTGTCATATCAGCCATGCTACTTCCACCTCCTCCCAAACAACCTAACAGCACTCCTTAGCTGTGTCTACAATCAGGTTATAGCACTCGTGCCTTATGGCTTCATGCAGAGCCAAGGTGACTGGGAAGAGTAGTATTTGATATGGTCTGTGAAGGACGGGAAGGCATGTTGAATGACCTGACTGTATTCAGTGGTACCTGCCTGGGAAAGAGATGACTGGGAAGCCTTATCTCTGTTAGCTAGCCTTGTGCTGCGAGATGGTGAAACTGCCCCACCCTACTGCAGAGTAAACCTCACACTGAAGAACCATGAACATGTATATGGAGGTGGAGGGAGAGAGAATATAGTATGATGGAGGTAGAATAATACAGATTGGGAAAGAAACTGAGGAACAGAGACTAGAGAGTCCCTTACAGTTTATTACATCCCCTTTGTGTGTGTGTGTGTGTGTGTGTGTGTGTGTGTGTGTGTGTGTGTGTGTGTGTGTGTGTGTGTGTGTGTGTGTGTGTGTGTGTGTGTGTGTGTGTGTG
The DNA here is from genome assembly GCF_016432855.1 of Salvelinus namaycush. NCBI lineage: Eukaryota > Metazoa > Chordata > Actinopteri > Salmoniformes > Salmonidae > Salvelinus > Salvelinus namaycush. The sequence goes on along the minus strand of NC_052341.1, from coordinate 22,105,751 downwards.
TGTGTGTGTGTGTGTGTGTGTGTGTGTGTGTGACTGGGAATGTGACACGGGTGACCAATCCCACTGGCCGATCAGGCTGGAGATTAGGCTGCTTGTGTGTATACAGAGGCCCACTTAACACTCTGCTCTGCCTGACTGTCAAAGCTGCCATAGCTTTAGTCCCTGGCCTATTGCTTCTAACCTTGACTGTAGCTTTGGGCCTGCTTTATATGTATTAAACCCCAGTTATCAGTTCTCTGCAAACAAAATTGATGAAGAGAGGATGCTGCTTTTGACTGCTGAGATGTAGGCCTACGCACTCCATGGCTGTGTGTTTGTGTCCAGGTGGTTGCTTTGTGCAGATGAGATCTCTGAAATCATAATCATTGTCTTCATGTTGTCATGGATCCCCACGTGATGACAAAGGGAGGAAACATCCTGGTTTCGCTGTGTGTGTGTGTGCGTGCGTGTGCTGACTGCTTGCGTGCGTCCATTTCACCAGTGTGCATTGTGTGTGAATGACACCCGTTAGTTCGGTGTAGCACTTTTTTCCAGTCATTGTGAAGCTGCTCGTGCTATTTAGACGTGGAGGGCCTCATTGTCTTTGTGCCTTTTCATCTGCAGCTCAGGGAACACCCCGGAACGCCACCGGGAAACTGGGTCAGGAAAATGGCCGCTTTGTTGCCGTCACTGTGCGCCTCAGCCCCCCACAATAGGAACGTTTCCAAAATTTAGCCTATACAACATTTTGAGAGTTCAGCGTTGATCTCAGTGCACATTATCGTTTACTTAGTTTAAACTCCAGGCGGAGGAGTGGAAATTAAAGTAGATATGATTTGTTTTTTTCCTTCATCAACGTATACATCCTCAGCCTGATCGGACACCAACCCCTTAAGTTAAAGGCCTACTGTATATAGTAGAGAGAAACAATACCCTGTCTTTTCCCTTGCTTGCCATGTATGCTTACACAATTCAGATACCAGTAAAGGAGTCAATGGAACGCAGACGTTCCAATGACCAGATTGGCCCACATTCAACAATCTGATCTAACAAAGTGGATATTTGTCAAATCCGTCATGATTTATGTATTGTAACAGGCCCAGTTACTTAAGTCAGATTTGGATATATTTGTTTTTTGCTGCATAACATGTAGAAGTTGTCCCTTTTCAAGTTTAGAAGTGACTGCTAAATGCTAACTCCCATTTGAATAAGATGGTTAGCGTACAGTAATCAGTGGTGGTAGTCAGCTGTTTTTAACTGTAATGCATTTGATTGGTAAAGATGACATGAACATGTGTTGGGGTTGACATCCATACTGGCATTTTACTTCGATTTTTACCTCATAGTGTGAAATACACATAAACAATAGCCTAAATGTAGGCACATTTTGCTGGCGGGCAATGAGGAGACTCGGAATCTTTCCCCCATGCGTTTCCATGGCAATTCCATTGTTTTGGTCGAGTTCAATTGACCTTTGCCCCATCTATAGCCTATATCTGGGCCGTATACAGCATATCATAAATACCTCTTTTACATCTCTTTTTTGATGAAGGGATGCTCTCCTTTTTTTGTGTGTGGAATTGCTGTAAAAACAACAGGAAATCAGCTCTGAGTGATTTGTTTTTTAAAGAAATCTGTTCCCAAGTATTCCGATGCATAATAGAGACACACGTGATCGAATACAAATGTAAGCAAGGTTAGAAATTATGTTTTAGTCAAACATTATATCTGTTTGGGCTTCTTGCGGTCAATTTGCAGTCTACACATTTTTTGTAATTATGTTCCGGCCACCGACCATCCATACCAAAAAAAAAAATTGTCCCGTGGCTGAATCTAGTTGTTGATGCCTGGTCTATATGTTAATTTGCATAATTTTGTGGAATTAAATTGCTGTATATTCGTTAATCCTCCTGTAGCCTATCTTATTTATCACATGTGCACAGCATAGCTATTTTGAGCAGGATTTCTCCTGAAGCTCCTCAGCTGGTTGCTGCTGGAGTAAAGCATGTTATTTTATAAGCCCATTCATTGCGAAACAACTCAAAATGCAGTTGCTTGTTAAAAACAGATTTGGTACACGATCAATGAAAACAACTTTTTATTTCTCAACTGGTAGTTGAAGCGTGCCTCCCATTCACCATAGGCTACAAGTGTAGGCAACAGGCTATCGGCGTGTCACACACCACATTACATTGTGAGCTGGATTTATTTTTTATTTAACCTGTATTTAACTAGGCAAGAACATTATTTACAATGACAGCCTACCGAGGAACAGTGGGTTAACTGCCTTGTTCAGGGGCAGAACAACAGATTTTTAACTTGTCAGCTCAGGGATTCGATCCAGCAACCTTTAGGTTACTGGCCCAATGCTCTAACCACTAGGCTACCTGCCGCCCCAAAGCTGGAGGTAGTATGCAATTTGAAAACGTAAATTGTTTGAAACCTGAATGTTTTATTTCATGTTATGAGACATCTCATATCTTGCTTTAAAGTAGCCTATAGTCAAAATCCAACAATGGAAACATGGAGTCAATTTTATAAAGACCGTGTCAGCGTGCACTGCGCCCGGCCCGCCACAGGAGTCGCTAGTTTGCGATGGGACAAGGACATCCCTGCCGGCCAAACCCTCCAATAACCCGGACAACGCTGCGCCAATTGTGTGCCGCCCCATGGGTCTGACAGAGCCTGGACTATAACCCAGAATATCTAGCGGCACAGCTAGCACTGCACCACTCGGGAGGCCATAAAGACTTTATAGGCGCGTGAGTTTTAAGTTGGGGAAGCTTACAATTTATCCTTCCATCTCTGTCGATCTGCGTGCCAGTTATGATTTTCATATGCACATTTTTGTGGAACAGTTTCTTTTCAATAACAACGTTTTAGTTTCTCAATCGTTGTCACGTGGTTAATCATAAAAATCTGAATGAAAAATTATACAAATGAAAAAGTTAAAATTCAACAAATGCTAGCACCAGCCTCTGCCATTTGGACACATTGAAACACCTTGATCCATTGGCAGCTTAAGAAAAGAGCGCATGGAACTCAGCCTATAGGCCAATGCAGCAGTAAGCCTATAACTTCCATTGTCAACTAAGTAAAAATAGGCTACATAAAGCTGACAAATAAAAACAGTCGAAAATATGATGAAAATGCAGGTTATTTCAATCGCATTCATCTCTCTACTCAGGCTGTCTGCTCTAATGGGGAGTTTATCAAAATAGACAATCAAAGGGCCAACAATTCACACAATGAATGCTCAAGAATTGGTGGGAGACAGCTGAGCCGTTCTGGAGAGAGACTCGCTTCCTATATCTTCGCAACTCACCCGTCCCCTTCTTGCCTCAACATTTTAAATTATACTCAACATACTTATACTTATCTTCACACATATTTTAGATGCTTTTCACAGACAAGCACAACTCAATAATCAGCTAGGCCTATTCTGGGGTGAAAGTAGAATACATTTCTTCCCGGTACTGGACCTTCTATAGGCGGGCGCTTGCACCAACATTCTTTATGGCCTAGTCATAGAACTACATATAATCCCTATTCATTCAATGGGATCTCTGTGGGCCTAGTCATAGAACTACATATAATCCCTATTCATTCAATGGGATCTCTGTGGGCCTAGTCATAGAACTACATATAATCCCTATTCATTCAATAGGATCTCTGTGGGCCTAGTCTAAAGATTTGTCATTTAACTTTCAAAATGTATGACCTTTTATTGTGGCATAAACCAAACCAGTCATTTTTTCATCTGATTGTGCAACAATCCCTTCAAAGGGCTACTTTACTAGGCGACCCACGCAGGTTCATCCACTCGCAACATATCTCCAGCCTCTAAACAGTGGTGAATGGAAAGAGACACCTGTTGCACAAAACACTAAAAATTGTTTGTCGTTAGGCCAGAATTTATGCGTCCACTGCTATCTGCGGAGGTCTGGGTGTCGGCCAATCATCTATGCCTTGGCCAAATGTCAGTGTTTTCGTCTTAACCATTTTCAAGCCCACTCACTCATTTTTCATGCCTCTGACATGCGGTAATGATAAATAGTGGTCTAATAGCCTACAGTTTTCTTGAAATTTTGTTTTAAATATTGTGATAGGCTCACGTTTTACTGGTACGAGGTACCCCCACTATGTATTTTGCCAGGATGCTGTACCAGACCGTATCACCCTATTTTCACCCCTGAGCTTATTTCTACTACCACAAATTGCAGGCTTCCCAAGTAGGAAAAGGCCTACGAGCTTGTGATTTGAAACAATCCACAGCTATTTTTAAAAAGAAGCTAATGATCCTCGATTCCTCTGCGGCAAAGTCATGCTTTCTGAAGTACACTGCTCAAAAAAATAAAGGGAACACTTAAACAACACAATGTAACTCCAAGTCAATCACACTTCTGTGAAATCAAACTGTCCACTTAGGAAGCAACACTGATTGACAATAAATTTCACATGCTGTTGTGCAAATGGAATAGACAAAAGGTGGAAATTATAGGCAATTAGCAAGACACCCCCAAAAAAGGAGTGATTCTGCAGGTGGTGACCACAGACCACTTCTCAGTTCCTATGCTTCCTGGCTGATGTTTTTGTCACTTTTGAATGCTGGCGGTGCTCTCACTCTAGTGGTAGCATGAGACGGAGTCTACAACCCACACAAGTGGCTCAGGTAGTGCAGTTCATCCAGGATGGCACATCAATGCGAGCTGTGGCAAAAAGGTTTGCTGTGTCTGTCAGCGTAGTGTCCAGAGCATGGAGGCGCTACCAGGAGACAGGCCAGTACATCAGGAGACGTGGAGGAGGCCGTAGGAGGGCAACAACCCAGCAGCAGGACCGCTACCTCCGCCTTTGTGCAAGGAGGAGCAGGTGGAGCACTGCCAGAGCCCTGCAAAATGACCTCCAGCAGGCCACAAATGTGCATGTGTCAGCATATGGTCTCACAAGGGGTCTGAGGATCTCATCTCGGTACCTAATGGCAGTCAGGCTACCTCTGGCGAGCACATGGAGGGCTGTGCGGCCCCACAAAGAAATGCCACCCCACACCATGACTGACCCATCGCCAAACCGGTCATGCTGGAGGATGTTGCAGGCAGCAGAACGTTCTCCACGGCGTCTCCAGACTCTGTCACGTCTGTCACATGTGCTCATGTGCTCAGTGTGAACCTGCTTTCATCTGTGAAGAGCACAGGGCGCCAGTGGCGAATTTGCCAATCTTGGTGTTCTCTGGCAAATGCCAAACGTCCTGCACGGTGTTGGGCTGTAAGCACAACCCCCACCTGTGGACGTCGGGACCTCATACCACCCTCATGGAGTCTGTTTCTGACCGTTTGAGCAGACACATGCACATTTGTGGCCTGCTGGAGGTCATTTTGCAGGGCGCTGGCAGTGCACCTCCCTGCACAAAGGCGGAGGTAGCGGTCCTGCTGCTGGGTTGTTGCCCTCCTACGGCCTCCTCCACGTCTCCTGATGTACTGGCCTGTCTCCTGGTAGCGCCTCCATGCTCTGGACACTACGCTGACAGACACAGCAAACCTTTTTGCCACAGCTCGCATTGATGTGCCATCCTGGATGAACTGCACTACCTGAGCCACTTGTGTGGGTTGTAGACTCCGTCTCATGCTACCACTAGAGTGAGAGCACCGCCAGCATTCAAAAGTGACCAAAACATCAGCCAGGAAGCATAGGAAATGAGAAGTGGTCTGTGGTCACCACCTGCAGAACCAGTCCTTTATTGGGGGGTGTCTTGCTAATTGCCTATAATTTCCACCTTTTGTCTATTCCATTTGCACGACAGCATGTGAAATTTATTGTCAATCAGTGTTGCTTCCTAAGTGGACAGTTTGATTTCACAGAAGTGTGATTGACTTGGAGTTACATTGTGTTGTTTAAGTGTTCCCTTTATTTTTTTGAGCAGTGTATTTTGAATGATTAAATGTATTTCTGTATTTCTCCTTCCGTGGCCTCCAACTGCTCTTAAATGCAATTAAAACTAAATGCATGCTCTTCAACCGATCGCTGCCCGCACCTGCCCGCCCGTCCAGCATCACTACTCTGGACGGTTCTGTCTTAGAATATGTGGACAACTACAAATACCTAGGTGTCTGGTTAGACTGTAAACTCTCCTTCCAGACTCATATTAAGCATCCCCAATCAAAAATTACATTTAGAATCGGCTTCCTATTTCGCAACAAAGACTCCTTCACTCATGCTGAAAGGCATTCCTTCGTAAAACTGACTATCCTACCGATCCTCGACTTCGGCGGTGTCATTTACAAAATAGCCTCCAACACTCAACAAATTGGATGCAGTCTATCACAGTGCCATCCGTTTTATCACCAAAGCCCCATATACTACCCACTGCGACCTGTACGCTCTCGTTGGCTGGCTCTCGCTTCATACTCGTCACCAAACCCACTGGCTCCAAGTCATCTACAAGTCTTTGCTAGGTAAAGCCCCGCCTTATCTCAGCTCACTGGTCACCATAGCAACACCCACCCGTAGCACGCGCTCCAGCAGGTATATTTCACTTGTCACCCCCAAAGCCATTTCTTCCTTTGGATGCCTCTCCTTCCAGTTCTCTGCTGCCAATGACTGGAACGAACTGCAAAAATCTCTGAAGCTGGAGACTCTTACCTCCCTCACTAGCTTTAAGCACCAGCTGACAGAGCAGCTCACAGATCACTGCACCTGTACATAGCCCATCTGTAAATAGCCCATCCAACTACCTCATCCCCATACTGTTATTATTTATTTATTTATCTTGCTCCTTTGCACCCCAGTATCTCTACTTGCACATTCATCTTCTGCACATCTATCACTCCAGTGTTTAATTGCTATATTTATTGTAATTACTTCGCCACCATGGCCTATTTATTCCCTTACCTCCCTTATCTTACCTCATTTGCACATGCTGTATATAGACTTTGTTTACTGTAATATTGACTGTATGTTTGTTTATTCCATGTGTAACTCTGTTGTATCTTGGCCAGGTCGCAGTTCTAAATGAGAACTTGTTCTCAACTAGCCTACCTGGTTAAATAAAGGTGGAATAAAATAGACAGGATTTATATATAGTAATTATATAATTTTGGCAAATTTATTTCAATTTACTTCCCTATAGGACCCACCGCTATGCAATTTCTCTTCTGTTCTATTGGTTTTCATATCAACATTCACAATCCTAGTCATATTAGCAACCCATCCTAGTTGTTGCAGCTTAAGATCCCCACCTCTTTCTAAGTTTCTAATGGACATTTTCATCTCTGTCACATATGAAACCGTTCTAATCAGGTGTGCTGTTTTGATTGGTGTTTTCCCGCTAATTGCATTTTGGTAAATGTTTGAAAATTACTTTTTTATTGGCTGCATCATTATGAGTTGCTTGTTCTGTTACCATAATCTAAATGTGTTTTATGTCATTCTGAGCACCATGGGTGGACACCGTAATACATATTGGTCCAGTAAATGTTTCTAATGGCCGTTACATTAAAATCTTCCTGGTCACATTGTCCGGTGCCACGTTTTCTGAATCCGGAATCCCTGGATGGTGCGGAATCCCTGGATGGTGTGTATTTTAGACACTCTGAGGAAGTTGTTGACTGACATTAGGCTATTAGCTAGCAAGGCACATTTTAGGTTAGTTGGAATGTGCCAGAGAATATGAAGCTCAGCCCTGATTCACCCCTGGGCTGATGGACTGTCTACTGCTCTACCCCATAAAATACCCAATATGGACTGCTGTGGCCCTTCTCTTGCTCAGAGTGGTTGTTACTATTAGTAATTCCTGTGCTCTTGGCCAGTTGAAGAGGCCAGAGTTAGGCAACCCAGCCAAACCCACAGGGGTAGAATGGCTTGAAGTCACACTGGTGGAAACATCAACAATGACCAGAGCAACCTGATGAATCTTTGTAAATATGAAGCTATCTCACATGATACTAGATACATTGATCTTAATGATCTACCGATGTCATGATTCATTGAGGAAGGTTGTTTGTTGCTATGGAACCATGACGTGCATAGTACGTCGATTGGAGGGCCAAATTTCCCCGAAATATGTATTTTTTTTGCATCTGACACATGATATAAGCAAAATAATTACAAAAAGGTTGAAAATAAGAGCTTTTGTGTGACTCGCATAAAGCCGAGGCAACTTTCAGGGAAGTGTTAAGGGAAGATTTCACTCAAGATGTTTAATGCGAGTGGGCAGTGGCTTCTTAGAACTGAACTATTTTAGCCCATGATGAGACGGACTGAGAAGGAGATGCTCAGAGGTCTAGGCTCTACACAGCATTCCTCTGATATGCCCATATTTGGTGAAGTGCAGCGGGCTCCCAGTAACTAACAGGCTAGAGAAACAGAGAGAGCAGTAGACCCCAAAACCACATGAAAATGCCAGATATGCCCCAGACCCAAACATTCCACATACACACAGCCTGCCACTACAAGCACCCTATCTAATGTAGCATAATGTAATTTTACTACATTAGACAGGATTGGACGTGTTGTACATTTGATCATCTGAGAAGGAGAGTAGGAGAGAGAGAAGGTGAGAGACTGAGGAGGCAAGAGAGACGGAACCTGAGAAAGACAGAAACGTGAAGGTTTGAGTGTTTCTCAAACACTGAGTCGTGGACCGACACCGGTCCCTGAGATGTTGCCGCTGACCAGTCCCTTGGGTAGTTGACTGACACCAGTTGGGCAGTTCTCAAATGCTAGTTTTAATCTAAGCGGACCTCCCAAGAAGGACTACAGCTCTTCAGTCTCTGAGAACCTGGGCCGGAGGGTCAATGACTGGGAGGATAGGGACAGGAAACAGGGGGTCATTCAGTTTTCTCCACAGTCCACACTTTGACTGATATAATGCTACAACTAAGAACAGATTAGATACTAACTATCCTGAAGCTTCCCTATGGCCTGGGACCAGGGTCTATGCCAGGTGTTGAATTCACAATGTCGTTTTATTGCCCTGACTGAGGTATTTAACCATAGTATTCATCCCATGGGAGTCGAAGCTATAGTGACAGTGTCTGCCTGCCTGTGGAAAGAGGGGTAGGAGTAGTGTGTGTTCTGTTTTGATGCAGCACGGAGGGAAGCGGCATGTCGAGGCACATATGCCGTGTAAAACAGCAGCTTGCTGCTTCCCTTTCACCCCTGAGCAGAGCAGGTGCTGGTTTCTTAAGCTACTTGCCGCCGGTCCGGGCAATAAAACTCCCTAGAAAAATTGATCAATTATGGAGCGGGTGTACTCTACCTAATTCTAAAGCTGGCTCGGCGAGTCTCACTCTGACACCATTTTGGAATGATATGATGAAGCCCATTCATCAAATATTTTTGACTGGCAGATGGAGAAAGAAGTTGTACTTCATCAGCATTGAACTAGTGGGAATGCCCAATTGTCCCCTAAAATCTCAATACTTTACTTGACAATTTGTTCATTGTGAAGATAAAGACCTGCTCGATTTAAAAACGTTTTCTAGCTTTATTAGTAGTGTTTTATTGCTTCTTTGTGTGTCCTGTTCGTAGAAACTGTGGACTGAGTCAGAGAGACAGTCTGTGAGAAAGTTGTTAGCGATAATAATACCCCCCTGTGCAGCTAAATATAGCCGGCCCCATAGGAGGACAATAGGAGGATATGGGATTGGATCTGGAGCGGAGAAATCAAACCCACTACAACACATGGACTATATATCAAATGCCACTTTTTATCCATAGTGTTCTGGTCAAAAGTAATGCACTATATAGGGAATAGGGTGGCATTTGAGACTCAGCCAGAGAGGATGAATGGCAGTGTTGGCAGATGGAGGAGTCTTTGTGTTGATGCCAGTATCCGATCAGACGACGTATACATACTCAAAGAACACACTGGCCCTCTCTCGGTGTGGGTTGGACTTGCCCTGGCCTTAACCTGATCCTAGATCTGTAGCTATCTTCCCCCAGTCCTAACCACAACCATTTGAGGGGAACAAGGGAAAAGTGTGTAATACCTTCATGCTTTCTCCTTCAGAAAGAAAGAAAGGTGCATCTTTTATGAGACAGATTCCCCTCCTACCCCCCTTTCTCTCTCTCTCTCTCGCTCTCTCTCACCCCCTCCCTCCCTCCCAGCGCAAAATCCCCCCTCACCGTACAGTAAAGAGACTAGCTTGCTGCAGTCGGTACTCTAAGTTTCTCTGAGTGTGACCCAGTGTAATTGCCATATTTGGAAGCCCTCATGGTTTACTGGCAGCTTGCAAAAAGCAGGATCCATGTGAATGGCCTTAAATGGAGCTAAGGAGAGAAACAGCACCTGTTTTACATCTGCAGCCAGGCAGGCAGAGTACAGTTCAGTCTGGGACTGATAACAACAGTACAGGAATCTCACTGAACTAGAGAGACCATGCTGGGGTTCAGGGGGAATTCTAGGCGGTAGAGGGGCAATATGGAGTGTGGGAGAAACCGTGATAAATTGTGCCTCTCCAAAGGCAAACATGCGCTTATATGCAGAACCATGTGCGTTAGCAGTAGCACACGCGCACACACAAACTTATTTAGTCCAGCCTCCCAGGGCTGTCACCTCCTCCATTCACTCCACTGGAACTGAATGGATTTCCCCCGTTGTCCCGGCAACCCATCGATAACGGATACGTGACCTTATAGTAGGGGCTGTATACGTCCTCTGCCTGTGGGAAAGAGTGAAGGAAGGAGGGAGGGATGGAGGAGGGAAACCAGACGTTGTGATATCTATCCACCTGTTATATAGCAGCTCCGGGTAGAAGTTTCCCTTAGGCTCAGACGGAGATCTAGGACCCCATGCCCCTTCAGCACCTATTAAAAGCTGTAGTTTCAACTGTGGCTGTTGAAAGAGACTAATCAGACGTAGATTATACTTCCCAGTTTGCTACAAGGCAATCACTTCATCATTTTACTGATTGTTGTCCTGTTCCACTTGAATTTACCCTGGTATACGATCTGTGTCGTGTCAGGTTTGGCCATTACTTGTGACTGAATGTTGTTTCTCTGTTATTCCCCCTCTAGCCGAGCACGCTGCCCCAGGGCACGGTAAATATGAACCTGTGTGCTGACGTCATTGACGCAGAGCCCAAGACGGGCCAGAAGAACGCTCTCTGTATCATCACTCCTGAACAGGAGTACTTTATACGAGGGGAGAACAAAGAGATCATCAATGGGTAAATGCGTGCGTGTGTGTAGTGTATGTATGTGTGCTTACGTGTGTGTGTTCTCTATGCCTTCACTATCATTCTGTTCTTCTCTCTCTTTCCCAGGTGGACTGAACAGCTGGTGGTGTATCCCAGGACCAACAAGCAGAACCAGAAGAAGAAACGCAAGGTGGAGCCCACCACTTCTCAGGAGCCAGGACCAGCAAAGGTGGCGGTGACGGGCTCAGGTATCCCCGAGGCGGGCTCAGAGAAGGTTCAAGACTCCAGCTCCATCATCTGGCAGGAGGAGCTGAGCCAGAGAGAGGCTGAGGGGGCGGCCGTATGGCCTTCTGCTGACCTGCCCTTGCTGGGCTCACCACCACCCTCTACAGGTATGGAGGAACCACAGCACATCTAGCCACATAGTCCTCATCTTTAGTGTGGTATATGGGTCTTTCTATAAACTAGGGTACCGGTGAGAATGGCCTACTCTGGACAACTTGTTAGAACTGTTGATAAGTTATTGATAATAATCTGCTACATTTTTTCATGTCATTACATTAAGATATAAGGGGGGACATAGCTACAGTGCCCTCTGTAATTATTGGGACAGTGAAGCATTTTTCTTCTTTTGTTTGTATTTGAAATGAAACAATGACTATGATGTTAAAGTGCAGAATGTCAGCTTTAATTTGAGGGTATTTTCATCCATATCGGGTGAACTGTTTAGAAATTACAGCATTTTCTGTATATAGTCCCCAAAAGTATTGGGATAAATTCACTTAAATGCATATTCAACTAGTAACCTTTTATATGATATAACAACAACTTACACTGCCATAAATGCAAGGACAGAAAAGTAATGTTTTAGGTCACCCGATTTTGGACAAATCTGTCACGACACCAACCATGATAATGGGTTAAGCATAGGTTTTAAATCAACTAATGAATTTTATTGAGTGCCCTCTGAAATTATTGGGGAAAATTTGTTGGATGCATTTGCTGTTTGTTTTGGTTGGTTTGAATGCTTTTGAATGCATTTTTTTGAATGCTTTTTAGTGGGTGGGTTCTATATTAAGCCCTATATGTCCAATTATATAAATTATACAGTTTAACATTGAGGTCCTTAAATGTTAATTGAGCACTTTAAAATGTAAGCTTTCTGCCCATATCGTCTATGTCCTGGGAAATGTTTTTGTTACTTACAACCTCATGGTAATCACATTAGCCTACGTTAGCTCAACCGTCGGGGGACACCGATCCCGTAGAGGTGAAAAAGTACCTGAGAGACCTTGAATTTGACTTGCCAACGTCTGTATGAACCCTGCTTAAAGGATGTATATGTGGATTTAGGGGCCTATTTGCATATATTCCTCTAAGTACACATGTGGAACTGCATAAAAAAATATTTTTTTAAAATTTTATTTCAAACCATTTTGAAGTTGTCCCAATGTCACACATTGGCCCCATTATTTATATTAAGACCCATATATGGCAATCTGACAGAATTGTAATGGTGTTAGCAAGCTACACAGCTGTAAAATATTATAACATTAGAATTTAGAGATGGTAAGAGAGTCTTTCTTTTTCTACTGTTGTTCTCATCTATCCTTCACCATCTTTGACCCTCCACCCCCTCCCTCTTCCAGGTGATTGTGGTTCCGTGGGTCAGGGCTCAGACGCCGGCTCAGTCAACGGTGACGAGGTGGACCGTAGCGGCCTCCCTCTCCACGGCTCAGTCCCGCTCCCCCACCACGACCTCCTGTCTCCCACGGGCTCCTGCTCCAGCCTGGGCGGGGTGCCCCGCTGCCTCTCCCCGGTCCCCAGCGACCCTTTCCCCTCCGGCAGCTCCCTGCTGTCCAACGGCTCCCACATCAGTGGCTCTGTTAGCTCGCTGGACTCTGACGCCAGCGGCAGCACGGTAACCAGCACAGAGAGCCACCCGGTGGGGCGGTTAGGGCTAGGCCACAGCGGGCACAATGATACGCCACGGTCCAGGAGGCTGGAGGCCGAGGCCAGGAAGGCAGAGAAGAGGAGTCGAGTGAGGAGTCCTGGTGAGGAGAAAGAGGCCATGTTCAGTCCCGAAAGGAGGCAAGTCTGTCTTTGTCTGTCCATCTGTTTGCATGTCTGTTCTGTCTTAGTTCAGAGAGACAAAAAAGAAAGGCCCATGTTCAGACCTAAGAGGTCAGTCTAATGAGAATAAAAGAAGGTTCCAGACTTCAGTCACTTTCTTACCTGGGATATATTTATCAAGGTAAAGCCGTAGCTGTTAATCAGGTACTTGTATAGGCTGGTAAACCAGGTTAGTGAACTCTGCTGTCTGACTGCCAGGTTACAGACCAGCAGGCACTGTGGCCTGGAAGGACATCAGTAGAGATTCCAATGATGCAGCAACACACACGGTCACTGCTTCTAAACACACTTGCACAGATACACACACACAGCCTTGTGATGCACACACACCCCCAACGAAGCTGCGTCAAAACACTCAGACCAAGAGGAAAAGGCTGTGTTTGGTGAAATCCAGACAGTGTGAAATTGCTGAATCTCTGCGTTCCACAGTTCCGTATACTTCTCATAGGAGTTATGTATGTAAAGTTGATGTCAAAAATTTACATACACCTTAGCCAAATACATTTAAACTCAGTTTTTCACAATTCCTGACATTTAATCCAAGTAAAAGTCCCTGTCTTAGGTCAGTAAGGATCACCACTTTATTTTAAGAATTTGAAATGTCAGAATAATAGTAGAGAATATGATTTATTTCAGCTTTTATTTCTTTCATCACATTCCTAGTGGGTCAGACGTTTACCTACACTCAATTCGTATTTGGTAGCATTGCCTTTAAATTGTTTAACTTGGGTCAAACGTTTTGGGTAGCCTTCCACATGCTTCCCACATGAAGTTGGGTGCATTTTGGCCCATTCCTCCTGACAGAGCTGGTATAACGAAGTCAGGTTGGTAGGCCTCCTTGCTTTTTCAGTTCTGCCCACAAATGTTCTATAGGATTGAGGTCAGGGCTTTGTGATGGCCACTCCAATACCTTGACTTTGTTGTCCTTAAGCCATTTTGCCACAACTTTGGAAGCATGCTTGGGGTCATTGTCCATTTGGAAGACCCATTTGCGACCAAGCTTTAACTTCCTGACTGAGGTCTTGAGATGTTGCTTCAATATATCCACATAATTTTCCTACCTCATGATGCCATCTATTTTGTGAAGTGCACCAGTCCCTCCTGCAGCAAAGCACCCCCACAACATGATGCTGCCACCCCCGTGCTTCATGGTGTTCTTCGGCTTGCAAGCCTCCCCCTTTTTCCTCCAAACATAACGATGGTCATTATGGCCAAGCAGTTCTATTTTTGTTTCATCAGACCAGAGGACATTTCTCCAAAAGTATGATCTTTGTCCCCATGTGCAGTTGCAAACCGTAGTCTGGCTTTTTTTATGGTGGTTTTGGAGCAATGGCTTCTTCCGTGCTGAGCAGCCTTTCAGGTTATGTCGATATAGGACTTGTTTTACTGTGGACATTGATCATTTTGTACCTGTTTCCTCCAGCATCTCCACAAGGTCCTTTGCTGTTGTTCTGTGATTGATTTGCACTTTTCGCACCAAAGTACGTTCATCTCTAGGAGACAGATTGCGTCTCCTTCCTGAGCGGTATGACGGCTGTGTGGTCCCATGGTGTTTATACTTACTATTGTTTGTACAGATGAACGTGGTACCTTCAGACGTTTGAGAAATTGCTGCCAAGGATGAACCAGACTTGTGGTCGTCTACAAAAAAAATTCTGAAGTCTTGGCTGATTTCTTTTGATTTTCCCATGATATCAAGCAAAGAGGCACTGAGTTTGAAGAAAGCCTTGAAATGCGTCCACAGGTACACCTCCAATTGACTCAAATGATGTCGATTAGCCTATCAGAAGCTTCTAAAGCCATGACATAATTTTCTGTTTAAAGGCACAGCTGTTTAAAGGCACAGTCAACTTGGTGTATGTAAACTTCTGACCCACTGGAATTGTGATACAGTGAATTATAAGTGAAATAATCTGTCTGTAAACAATTGTTGGAAAAATTACTTGTGTCATGCACAAAGTAGATGTCCTAACCGACTTGCCAAAACTATAGTTTGTTAACAAGAAATCTGTGGAGTGGTTGAAAAAAACGAGTTTTAATGACTCCAACCTTAGTGTATATAAACTTCTGACTTCAACTGTAATAATTACCTTTCCCTGTGGTTTTATCAGGGCTGAGGTTCTGCATAAACGCACTGAATAAACAGGCTTTGTACTTTCCATTCGCCCATCATCCGCTCCTGACTCTGTTCTAGGAAAGGGTCAAGAGGTTAAGCGGACACACCCACCCACCCACCTCATCCCCTCATCCAAAACCAGGCCTGAGAGGAAGAGCTTAACGAGAGAGCAAGGAAGAGATCAGGAATATCCAGTAGACTGATAACAATTGGTCCATTTGGTTTCATTTCGGAACACTGCCATTCTGGACCCCAGCAGCCAACTAGCACTCTATCCCAGAATTATTGCACACAAATACACACACACACACACACACACACACACACACACACACACACACACACACACACACACACACACACACACACACACACACTGCCACTCGGCTCCTTCACTGGCTGGTGGGGTGCAAACAGTCATGTGACTGAAAATACCTCTCGTCCTCTTTCTCTCCATTTCGTCCTTTCTCTCCCTCACTCGTTGCCTTGTAAGGAAGCCAGCTACCACCGAGGATTCCCCTAATAAGGGCACAGTAAAAAAAAAAAAGTTTAATATCTTCAAGCGACTCTCGCTCCTCATAAACCGAGGGTAGAAAGAAAGACGTAAGGGAGGACTACGTCAAAGCTGCCGGTGTATCTATAGTTTCACTGCATGTCTGTGCTGTGTGTTTACAGAAGTTGAAACAGAAAGGTTGGGGTGACAGTCAAAGTAGTAAGAGCCTAAACTGTCCTTCTCAATGTCATCATGTCTGTTACTCAAGTTTCATGTAGCAGTGTATTGTAATGTTCACTTATAAACGTGAATTATGCTATGTTTACCCGCCACCACACACCCATACATATATATATACACACACACACACACACAGGAAAAACTACAGCATCCAATAAAGTTAATCTATTCTCTCCACCTGAGAAGGAAGTCTATTTTTTGCCATACCCAAAACCATTGTACCATTTTTTTTAATCCACAAAAAAAAAGTTAAACTAAAGGCCTCTGACCTCTATCCTTCACCGCTGACCTTTAACCTTGTTCCATATGTGTTCTAGTCGATCTGGGGTGATAGAGAAGCTGGAGGCATTGGAGCTGGAGAATGCAGAGAGGATGGAGGTGGAGGAGGCTGGGAGGACTGGAGCCAGACAGGGCCGCAGCGAACACAGACGCTTCCACAGAGAGGTACAACTACCGCACTGGATGTATGTGTGGTACGATTGTACCCCCTTTAAACCCATTCAGTTGAACCTGATCTTAGAGAGGTGATAGGGTATGAGTACAGGCTTAGCCTTTTGCGTGGGCAGCACCTGATTGTCCTAGCTGACTCAGGCCAGTGCTAACATTGTCTAGTAGTTCAGGGTTTCCCTAACTCGATAAAAGTACAGAATCAGAGCTTCAAAATGGCATATTATACACTAGTTGGAGGAAACATGGGGAAGAATCCTGATTTTAAAAAATGTATACATTTATAATCCCATTTAGGAGAAAAAGGCATTCAAACATTTTGCTGTGATTTTTCACGCTTGCTCTACATCAGTGGTTCCCAAACTTTTTCTAGTCCCGTACCCCTTCAAACATTCAACCTCCAGCTGCGAACCCCCTCTAGCACCAGGGTCAGCGCACTCTCAAATGTTGTTTTTTGCCATCATTGTAAGCCTGCCACACACACTATATGTCACATTTATTAAACATAAGAATGAGTGTGAGTTTGTCACAATCCGGCTCGTGGGAAGTGACAAAGAGCTTTTATAGGTCCAGGGCACAAATAATAATAATATAATAATAATCAATAATTTTGTTCTTTATTTAACCATCTTACATATAAAACCTTATTTGTTCATCGAAAATTGTGAATAACTCACCACAGGTTAATGAGAAGGGTGTGATTGAAAGGAGGCACATAACTCTGCAATGTTGGGTTGTATTGGAGAGTCTGTCTTAAATCATTTTCCACACACAGTCTGTGGCTGTATTTAGTTTACATTCTAGTGAGGGCCGAGAATCCACTCATGTAGTTACATCAGTGTCTTAACATCTCGATTTGCCAAGGCAGGATACTCTGAGCACAGCCCAATCCAGAAATCTGGCTGGCAGTGGCTTCTGATTAAATTAAATTCTCACAGAACCGCTTGTTGCAATTTCGATGATCTCTTGTTCAGATATCGGTAAGTGGACTGGAGGCAGGGAATGAAAGGTATAACGAATCCAGTTGTTTGTGTCATCCGCTTCGGGAAAGTACCTGCGTAATTGCGCACGCAACTCACTCAGGTGCTTCACTATATCACATTTGACATTGTCCGTAAGCTTGAGTTCATTTGCACAGAAAAATCATACCATGATGGAAAGACCTGTGTGTTGTCCTTGTTAATGCAGACAGAGAAGAACTCCAACTTAATCATAGCCCCTATTTTGCCCCGCACATTGAATATAGTTGCGGAGAGTCCCTGTAATGCTAGATTCAGATCATTCAGGCGAGAAAAAACATCACCCAGATAGGCCAGTCGTGTGAGAAACTCGTCGTCAGACAAGTGCAAATTATGGTCAGTAAAGAAAACTTTAAGCTTGTCTCTCAATTTAAAAAAGAACATGTCAATATTTTGCCCCTTGATAACCAGCGTACTTTTGTATGTTGTAAAAGTCTTACATGGTTGCTGCCCATATCATTGTATAGTGCAGAAAATACACGAGAGTTCAGGGGCCTTGCTTTAACAAAGCTAACCATTTTCACTGTAGTGTCCAAGACGTCTTTTCAAGCTGTCAGGCATTCCCTTGGCAGCAAGAGCCTCTCGGTGGATGCTACAGTGTACCCAAATGGCGTCGGGAGCAACTGCTTGCATGCGCGTTACCACTCCACTATGTCTCCCTGTCATGGCTTTTGCGCCATCAGTACAGATACCAGCACATCTTGACTACCAAAGTCCATTTGATGTCACAAAGCTGTCCAGTACTTAAAAAATATCCTCTCCGGTTGTCCTGGTTTCCAGTGGTTTGCAGAAGAGGATGTCTTCCTTAATTGACCCCCCATAAACATAACGGACATATACCAGGAGCTGTGCCAGGCCCGCCTCGTCTGTTGACTCATCCAGCTGTAACGCATAGAATTCACTGGCTTGTATGCAAAGCAGTAATTGTTTTAAAACATCTCCTGCAATGTCATGCGTCGTGAAACAGTGTTGTTTGATGAAGACATTGTCTGTATAGTTTTTTTGGCCTTTTCCTCCAACATTGTCACAGCCATATCCACGGCAGCAGGAAGAATTAAGTCCTCCACAATAGTATGGGGCTTGCCTGTCCTAGCCACTCGGTAGCTCACCATATAAGACGCTTCTAGCCCCTTCTTATTAATGGTATCTGTTGCTTTTATACATGTCTTAATTCTCACTCAAACTCCTGTGGCTTATTTTTCAAATTGGCATGTTTTGTTTCTAAATGTCTGCGCAAGAGTGAAGGTTTCATCGAGTTGTGAGAGTACTTTTGCACATATAACACACTGTGGCTGAGGAAAGGCACTAGTCCCAATATAAGTGAACCCCAAATCAATGTAGTTCTCATCGTATTTGCGCCTCTTCGATGGTCCAACGTCCCTGTCTGTTGTTCGGTGCTTTCCCGGGTAAGGGGGCAGTAACTCTTCGGCTGCATCAGATTCACAACTGTCAGTGTCCATGCTAGGTGGGCTAACAACAAATGTAGAATTACTGATGCTAGCATTGGATGTGCTCGTGGAAGCAGAACAACTTGTGTCGTCGACAGGTGCAGGTGTAGTACTGCTGGTAGTAGCAGTACTACCAGTAGAGCTGGTATGTGTCTCTATGGATGCAGGCCTTACTTTTTTTTTTAACCATTTATCAATTTTCGAGCAAACAGAATGAGCAGCAGCTACGTTTTGCTACATACGGACTGTTAGTGGAATTCCCACGAGAGAGAAACGGTTAATGTGATTGGATGTTAATTATTTGACTAGGCTACCTGTATTTGACATTGTGTTATTTCGCTGAACACTAGATGGTTGAATTTTATTTTTGGCAGTGAAATGAGGCTACTCAGGGGAGAGAAAAAAACTCACCCAAATGTATAGCCCTGTTGGAAAATATAAATGGACTGTTTGAAAATGTGAAGAAAAAATGTTAATAATAAAAAATGTGATTCGCATTTTTATCTGGCGTACCCCCGACAGCATTGCGCGTACCCCCCAGTTTGGGAACACCTGCTCTACATTAATCCTTCGGAAACAAATATTTAGAAAGGGAATACTTTGACCAAATTTCCAAAATTGATTTTCTGAACATTGTCACCAAGTTAACCCATTAGGGAAACTATTTACTGTATTAAATTGCCCATTGGTCTTTAATAAAGAACCTTTCACATTGAACAGCGCTGTTCTTTGTTTACACTCATTTGGCATCGTTAAAGAATTCACATTGGAACACATGCAACTGTGGCCATGTGCTAAAGCAGTAAGGAAGTGCTTAAAAAACTAATGAAAAGATTTCAACAATAAAATACTTTATTAACTTCAAGTACTAAAGATAGTAGTCTACAATTAGGAAAAACTTAAAACACAAAGGCTTAGGTAAAAACCTAGGCCTAGATCATAAGATCCATTCAGTAACTCTGAGAGCATATTTCTGTTCTGCCCTTTGGAGCAGGACATGTAATGTCCATGGCCTTTTCATTGCAAAAGTCCTGATCTTCTCAAACATACATGTTTGCCGGGTTCTGTCCAGTCTGGGGGATGCTTTCACATCTCTGGGAGGAAGGATGTCAACATTTCACAGCAGCTGAAAACTGGTTCCATCTGAGTGAAAGGTTCTTGGCCACAACAACACCAGGCTCCCGATAATAAAAGCTGTAAAGGAGGAAAGCAGACAAGACATCATCCTTGCATACTTGCAATAATATTAATTGACCCCCAAGTTCAAGCCATAAACTCAAAGTACAAAAACAAAATACCTGAAGGGTTGCTTGTTCACCCTCGATAATCTCCTTGTACTGTTGGCAGAAAGCAGGTTTATGCTGAAAGACAAATTCCTGAGAAAAATAAGTTAAAACATGAATTAACTAATGTCCTGTTGACTGCTACAGCTGTACTAAAATGCCTTGTACACACTTAACCTGCTTCCAGCCCAACAATGGCAATGCAGATAAAAGATAACTAGCTAGCTATATGTAGTAAACATTTAGCTTCAGAATTACCATTACCAAAAAACAACCTTGAAATCTATAATCCACTGATGTATTTAGCTATAATTTTATCGTGGCTAGCAAGCTAGCTAGCCAATTTAGCATGTGTCCCTATAACGTAACGGGTTTGATTAGCTTGCTAATCGATTAGCATTTGCCCCACAGTGGCTATTTTCGGTAGCTAGCTAGTTAAACATGACTAACTGGCAAACATGAAAAAGATAATCGTCATGCATGCCTCAGCAATCAACATTATCAGCAGAATGCAACTGGTCAGCTCCGGTAGCTGGCTTGCGTTGCTTCATCTCGCAATGAGCCATCTGTAAACAATGGCTTGTTGCAGGACGACGCAATCTATAACTGTACCTGTATGCAACTGTCAAGCTAGCTATATAGCTTACAAAAGCTAGCAATGAAAACTACTATATGGTTGCGATAATAATGTATACACAGTGCATTCGGAAAGTATTCAGACCCCTTAATTTTTTCCACATTTTGTTACGTTACAGCTTATTCTAAAATTCATGAGGAAAAACTTATTTTAATCTGTCTACACACAATACCCCAAAGCAAAAACAGGTTTTTAGGAATTTTTGCTAATTTATTAAAAAATAAAAAACATACCTTATTCACATAAGTATTCAGACCTTTTGCTATGAGACTCGAAATTGAGCTCAGGTGCATCCTGTTTCCATTGAGCATCCTTGATGTTTCTACAACTTGATTGGAGTCCACCTGTGGTAAATTCAATTGATTGGACATGATTTGGAAAGGCACACACCTGTCTATATAAGGTCCCACAGTTGACAGTGCATGTCAGAGCAAGCCATGAGGTCGAAGGAATTGTCCGTAGAGCTCCGAGACATGATTGTGTAGAGGCACAGATCTGTGGAAGGGTACGAAAACATTTCTGCAGCATTGAAGGTCCCTCAAGAACACAGTGGCCTCCATCATTCCTAAATGGAAGAAGTTTGGAACCACCAAGACTCTTCCTAGAGCTGGCCGCCTGGCCAAACGGAGCAATCGGGGGAGAAGGGCCTTGGTCAGAGAGGTGACCAAGAACCCGATGGTCACTCTGATAGAGCTCCAGAGTTCCTCTGTGGAGATGGGAAAACCTTCCAGAAGGACAACCATCTCTGCAGCACTCCACCAATCAGGTCTTTGTGGTAGAGTGGCCAGGCAGAAGCTACTCCTCAGTAAAAGGCACATGACAGCCTGCTTGGAGTTTGCCAAAAGGTACCTAAAGGACTCTCAGACCATGAAACAAGATTTTCTGGTCTGATGAAACCAAGATTGAATGCCAAGCGTCATGTCTGGAGGAAACCTGGCACCATCTCTATGGTGAAGCATGGTGGTAGTGGCAGCATCACGCTGTGGGGATGTTTTTCAGCGGCAGAGACTGGGAGACTAGTCAGGATTGAGGGAAAGATGAACGGAGCAAAGTACAGAGATCCTTTATGAAAACCTGCTCCAGAGCACTCAAGACCTCAGACTGGGGCTAAGAATCACCATCCAACAGGACACCGACCCTAAGCACACAGCCAAGACAACGCAGGAGTGGCTTCGGGACAGGTCTCTGAATGTCCTTTAGTTAACCATACACAAGGTAGTTACTATACCTGCCCTACTGGCTGCTGGCCAAATTAGCTAAAGTTCTTGATTCAAGTTACTAAGATAAATAAAACGTCTCAAATTGGCACTTTTGCGTTAACGTCTTTTGAAGTATTTTCTGAACAGCTTCTCACTTTTTTGTTAATCCAGTTTTCAGTTCAACCACACACCATGCCCAAATGAAAAATGACAGTTGGAACTATTTTATTTCTTGTTTCTAGGCTACCAGTTACAGTGCTTTTAGCTTGCGGTTTGCGCCGTGCCTTTATGCAGATGGAATACAAAATGTTTAGCTAGTGTCTGAAAGAATTATATAGATTTAGTATTTGTCAAATTATTGAACATAAGTTGTACTTACTTAGCATATCAAAAAGCATATCAAGATCCTGATATGGACCTCCAGTCAAGAGCATATACTTTGTATGTGCTGAGAAACTGTACTATGTAGGCCTAATTTGTCTATAGGCAGCCGCCTCTGATGTGCAACATAGTCTGCTTCACGGGAACATGGCTCGCTCGAGATATTACTGTCTGACTCTGTAAAGCCAGTTGGGTTTTCAGTACATCGTGCTGACAGGAACAAACATCTCTCCGGGAAGCAGAAGGGTGGAGGTATATGTTTTATGATTAACGACTTATGGTGTAACTGTGATAACATACAGGAACTCAAGTCCTGTTCACCCTAGAATATCTCCTATATCATCAAATGTCGACCGTACTATCTCCCAAGAGAATTTTCGTCAATAATAGCCACAGCGGTCTATATACCCCTAAAGCCGATACCACGACGGCCCTCAAAGAACTTCACTGGACTTTTTGCAAACTGGAAACCACATATCCTGTGGCTGCATTTATTGTAGCTGGGGATTTTAAGAAAGCAAATTTTAGGAAAAGGCTCCCAAATTCTATCAACAGATTGACTGTTGTACTCGTGCTGCTAAAACTCTCGACCATTGTTCTACTACTTTCCAGAATGAATAAGGCCCTCGCCGGCCCTCCATTCGGCAAATCGGACCACGATTCCACCTTGCTCCTCCTCTCCTATAGGCAGAAACTCAAACAGGAAGCACCCGTGGTGAGGACTATTCAACGATGGTTTGACCAATCGGAATCCACACTTCAAGATTGTATTGATCACGCGGACTGGGATATGTTCAGAGTAGCTTCAGAAAATAATATCGATACATATATCGATACAGTGAATGAGTTTATCGGGAAGTGCATAGGAGATGTTGTACCCATTAATACCTACCCCAACCAGAAACGTGAGTAAGACATTTAGCTGCCTCCTCAGAGCATGTGCAGACCAGCTGGCTGATGTTTTTACAGATATATTCAATCTCTCCCTATCCCAGTCTGTTGTACCCACATGCTTCAAGATGGCCACCATTGTCCCTGTACCTAAGAAAGCAAAGGTAATTGAACTAAATTACTATTGTCCCGTAGTACTCACCTCTGTCATTATGAAGTGCTTTGAGAGACTAGTCAAGGATCATATCACCGCCACCTTACCGGTCACCCTAGACCCACTTCAATTTGCTTACCGCCACAATAGATCCACAGATGATGCAATCGCCACCACACTGCCCTGTCCCATCTGGACAAGAGGTAAGAATGCTGTTCATTGACTATAGCTCAGCATTCAGCACCATAGTACCCTCCAAGCTCATCATCAAGCTTGAGGTCCTGGGTCTGAACCCCGCCCTGTGCGACTGGGCCCTGGACTTCCTGACGGGTTGCCCCCAGGTGGTGAAGGTAGGAAACAACACCTCTTCGCTGATCCTCAACACTGGGGCCCCACAAGAGTGCGTGCTCAGCCTCCTCCTGTACTCCCTGTTCACCCATGACTGCGTGGCCAAGCACGCCTCCAACTCAATCATCAGCCTACAGGGAGGAGGTGAGGGCTCTGGGAGTGTGGTGACAGGAAAATAACCTCTCACTCAACGTCAACAAAACTAAGAAGATGATCGTGGACTTCAGGAAACAGCAGAGGGAGCACCCCCCATCCAGATCTATGGGACCGCAGTGGAGAAGGTGGAAAGCTTCAAGTTCCTCGGCGTACACATCACTGACAAACTGAAATGGTCCACCCACACAGACAGTGTGGTGAAGAAGGCGCAACAGCGCAACAGCACCTCCTCAACCTCAGGAGGCTAAAGAAATTTGGCTTAACACCTAAAACAAACTTTTACAGATGCACAATTGAGAGTATCCTGTCGGGCTGTATCACCGCCTGGTACGGCAACTGCACCGCCCACAAGCTCTCCAGAGGGTGGTGCAATCTGCTCAACGCATTACCGGGGGCAAACTTCCCGCCCTCCTGGACACCTACAGCACCCGATACCATAGGAAGGCCAAAAAGATCATCAAAGATATCAACCACCCGAGCCACTGCCTGTTCACCCTGCTATCATCCAGAAGGCGAGGTCAGTACAGGTGCATCAAAGCTGGGACCGAGAGACTAAAGAACCATCACTAGCACATCAGAGGCGGCTGCCTATAGACATAGATTAGGAATCACTGGCCACTTTTAGAAATGGATCACTAGCCACTTTAATAATGTTTCTATATCTACCATTACTCATCTCATATGTATAAACTGCCCTCAACACTATTCTATGGTATCTTAGGCACTTTTAAATTGTTTACATATTGCATCACCCATTTCATATGTAAACTCAGCAAAAAAAGAAATGTCCCTTTTTCAGGACACTGTCTTTCAAAGATAATTAGTAAAAATCCAAATAACTTCACAGATCTTCATTGTAACGGGTTTCAACACTGTTTCCCATGCTTGTTCAATGAACCATAAACAATTAATGAACATGCACCTGTGGAACGGTCGTTAAGACACTAACAGCTTACAGACAGTAGGCAATTAAGGTCACAGTTATGAAAACTTAGGACACTAAAGAGGCCTTTCTACTGACTCTGAAAAACACCAAAAGAAAGATGCCCAGGGTCCTGCTCATCTGCGTGAACGTGCCTTAGGCATGCTGCAAGGAGGCATGAGGACTGCAGATGTGGCCAGGGCAATAAATTGCAATGTCCGTACTGTGAGACACCTAAGACAGTGCTACAGGGAGACGGGAAGGACAGCTGATCGTCCTCGCAGTGGCAGACCACGTTTAACAACACCTGCACAGGATCGGTACATCCGAACATCACGCCTGCGTGACAGGTACAGGATGGAAACTGCCAAGGTTACACCAGGAACGCACAATCCCTCTATCAGTGCTCAGACTGTCCGCAATAGGCTGAGAGGCTGGACTGAGGGCTTGTAAGCCTGTTGTAAGGCAGGTCCTCACCAGACATCACCGGCAACAACGTCGCCTATGGGCACAAACCCACCGTCGCTGGACCAGACAAGACTGGGAAAAAGTGCTCTTCACTGACGAGTCGCGTTTTTTTCTCACCAAGGGTGATGTTCGGATTCACGTTTATCATCGAAGGAATGAGCGTTACACCGAGGCCTGTACTCTGGAGCGGGATCAATTTGGAGGTGGAGGGTCCGTCATGGTCTGGGGCGGTGTGTCACAGCATCATCGGACTGAGCTTGTTGTCATTGCAGGTAATCTCAACGCTGTGTGTTACAGGGAAGACATCCTCCTTCCTCATGTGGTACCCTTCCTGCAGGCTCATCCTGACAGGGTCATCCTCATCCTCCAGCATGACAAGGCCACCAGCCATACTGCTCGTTCTGTGCGTGATTCCTGCAAGACAGGAATGTCAGTGTTCTGCCATGGCCAGCGAACCCATTGAGCATATCTAGGACCTGTTGGATCGGAGGGTGAGGGCTAGGGCCATTCCCGACAGAAATGTCCAGGAAATTGCAGGTGCCTTGGTGGAAGTGTGGGGTAACATCTCACAGCAAGAACTGGCAAATCTGGTACAGTACATGAGGAGGAGATGCACCAGATACTGACTGTTACTTTTGATTTTGACCCCCCCCCCCCCCCCCCCCCCCTTTGTTCAGGGACACATTATTCCATTTCTGTTCGTCACATGTCTGTGGAACTTGTTCAGTTTATTTCTCAGTTGTTGAATCTTGTTATGTTCATACAAATATTTACACGTTAAGATAAACGCAGTTGACAGTGAGAGGACGTTTCTTTTTTTGCTGAGTTTATGTACTGTATTGTATTCTATACTACACCAATGACTGTTAAACAGCCACCCAGCACATCAGAGGCTGCTGCCTATAGATAGATTAGGAATCACTGGCCACTTTAAGGAAATGAAACTCTAGCCACTTTAATAATGTCTCCGTATCTTTCATTACTCATCTCATATGTGTATATATTATATTCTATTCAACGCCACTGTATCTTAGTCCAATGCCGCTCTGACGTGTGTGTATATATATATATATATATATATATATATATATATATATATTCTTAATCCATTCCTTACTTAGATGTACGTGTATTTTGGGTATATGTTGTGAAACTGTTAGATATTACTGCACTGTCAGAGCTAGAAGCACAAGCATTTCGCTAAACACGTTTATGTGACCAATAAAATTGATTTGATACCGTCAGTATAAATAAGATGTCCACATAGGTCTATCTCAGGATATCTAATTAGTCAATATCCGGCCATACCATGTATGATATATAGAAAAATATGGATTTCATATTTGACAAATTATTGAGCATGTGCTGAAAACTTAGAAATGCATCAGAAATCGTCCTTATTTTCAGCATATCAAGATCCGGATATGGACCTCAGCCAACAGAAAGAAGCATATTTGGAGTCAATGTAGCTTATTATCTTGAATGTGCTGAGAAAACACAGATAGGCGTTGTATACAGTCAGTATTTGTCAACATGAAGAGAGAAAATAGGATGTCACATATCTCAGGATATTGAACGAGTCCATATCCGGCCATAGGATATGTCCATGTGTGATATTCTGAGTTATTCCATTATCATACAGTACGTCTAAATGACACATCTTGATTCAGAATTTGTCGGGATATGGTGCAAATCCACAAAACTCAAAATATGCATTGGGAATGGTCTGTATTCTCTAGAATATTTTAAAAAAAACGTGTAATGTAAAGATATCCACTGATATGGACCCTTTCCGCCCAGTGAAACCTCCCTGGTCTTTGTAGTTGAACCTGTGCTTGAAATTCACTTCTCGAGTGACGGACCTTACACGTAATTGTATGTGTGGGGTTATTCAAAACACCTATTATTGAACACTGAATGAGTCCATGCAACTTATTATGTGATTTGTTGGATATTTCTTAATCTCTTGTTTCTTCTTTTTTGTTATTTTTTTAATTATTTGTGTATTAGTGTTGTACTGTTAGACATTTATTGCACTGCTAGGGCTAGAAACATGCTTTTCGCTGCTGCTGCTTTAACATATGCTAATCGGTGTACGTGACAAATAAACTTTGATTTGAAATGACACCGCACTGGATCTCTAAAATAGGGCTTTAGATTCTGTGAGCTGCTGCACATGAAGCAGACTTTTTCTGTCTCGTGTGTGTGTGTGTGTTTATATATTCTCTCTGTGTCTGTGTGTGTCCTTGTTTCGGTTAGAGGTCAAAGGATCTGGAGAGTGTGCTGTATTCATTTCCAGTTTCCATTATGTGGCTGGATTCCCATGATGATACTAACTTCCCTTTCCCACTCTGCCCTTGCCGGGACAAAACGCCTCTGTTGTAGGACCAACAACAGAAAGACCTCAAAGAGAGAGACTGTACCCAAAATGTTCCTCCAATAAAGTGTCCCAGGCCAAAGTGCCCCCAGAAGAGAGCTGTTTTTCTGACCAGTTTGTCCTGTCTGTTTTGTCAAGCATAAGGGCACTTGTAGTAAACATCATTCCACCTGCACTTACACACTCTCAATTCAAGGGCTTTACTGGCATGGGAAACGTGTATGTTAACATTGCCAAAGCAAGTGAAGTAGATAATAAACAAAAGTAAAATAAACAATACAAAAGAATAAAGACAAAAGAATAAAGACATTTCAAATGTCATGTATATATACAGTATTGTAACGATGTGCAAATAGTGAAAGTACAAAAGGGAAAATTAATAAGCATAAATATGGGTTGTATTTACAATGGTGTTTGTTCTTCACTGGTTGCCCTTTTGTGGCAACCGGTCACAAATCTTGCTGCTGTGATGGCACATTGGTATTTCACCTAGTAGATATGGCAGTTTATCAAAATTGGGTTTGTTTTCGAATTCTTTGTGGATCTGTGTAATCTGAGGGAAATATGTGTCTCTAATATTGTCATACATTTGGCAGGAGGTTAAGAAGTGTAACTCAGTTTCCACCTCATTTTTTGGGCAGTGTGCACATAGCCTGTCTTCTCTTGAGAGCCAGGTCTGCCTACTGTGGCCTTTCTCAATAGCAAGGCTATGCCTACTGAGTCTGTACATTGTCAAAGCTTTCCTTAAGTTTGGGTCAGTCACAGTGGTCAGGTATTCTGCCACCGTGTACTCTGTTTAGGGCCAAGTAGCATTCTAGTTTACTGTTTTTTTGTTAATTCTTTCCAATGTGTTAAGTAATTATTTGTTTGTTTTCTCATGATTTGGTTGGGTCTAATTGTGTTGCTGTCCTGGGGCTCTGTGGGGTGTGTTTGTCTCCTCTCCTCTCCTATCTCTACTGTTCTCTCTCTCGTTCTTTCTGAGACACACCGCTCCTGGATGAGGCTTGTTTTCTTCTGCATCAGAGCATTGTCTTTGTTTCCATCCTCTGGTTCAGTGAAAGGCTGTTGGGTTCAGTTCCATGTTAGAATATGTGTGATTCGGTTTTAAAAATAACTTGTTCTTGTGACAGTGCAGAGAGATGTTAGCACATGTTAAACTGTTCACATGGGAGGGTTGTTCTTCTCATAAAAACATAAATCGCATACCACAGAAATGAAGGCTTTAATATGTTTGGTAGGTAGACTGTTCTGTAAAAGTGTGAGGGAAAACTGGGAGAAACGGAATTGGGCCCATGACACATTGATATGACTCCTTTCAGATGTAGACACTCAGATATGAGCCATTTTGACACACATAGCTGCTGTAGTATTGACGTCATGTTGTGTGTTTCAGGAGCAGAGACATGACCTGGGCCAGAGCCTGGACTTCCCCTCCACTCTGCCCCCTCTGAGACGAGCCAAGTCCCTGGACCGCAGGACCACCGAGTCTGTCATGACCGTTAGTACCATTTTACTCTCCTCTCTTCTGTCGTTCCGTCTTACTACGTTACCTCTCAGGGTGTGCCTACTCAAACACACACCAGGGAGAGTTTGAAACTGAGAACATTGTAATCAGTGAGCGTTGTTTACCTAAGGCGTGTGTGCGTGTTCTTGTATGTGTGGGCTAAGCTGAAGGAGCTTTCTCTCCAGGGCCAGACAACACCACAATAGTTCTGCTGTTCTCCTAAAGCTGCGGGGTTAGAGGTCATCAGCAACACCAGGACTTTAGCCCGGCTGAGTTGTGGGGTTGGTGGAGTATACGGGTTGGGTAACAGGGTTAAGAGTATTTGGGTTGAGAAAGGGCCCAGCAGGCCTTAGCTAGTGTAAATGTTATGATAATGAGCCACTGTGTCCTATTAAAGCACTAAACCTTTTAACCACAGGGGACTGGAGTTTCTGGCTAGAACATCATGTCGTTACAGCAGCTTTGGTTGGGAAATGATACTCCTGGCTTGGCTGTAGTAATGAATGAATGAACCCATATTGGTACACAGAGTGCCTTTGTTGGTTCAATAAAATAGGCCGTCAAGGGATTGTTATAGTTTCATAAAGTTGATTATCTATTAGTCTGCACCTCGTGAACTTTGACAAATTCATTAGGTATTTTGGGGGGTCTTTTGGTTCCTACTCTTTTGGGCTGTATTTGCGACCAGGGTTTTTATGACTGGGATGTTAGATGATGATACTGTAAACTAACGGACAGTCAAGGGCACTGTGATCGGTGATGTGGTTAGGACATACTGTTTCAGAGCTGGTTGGTTGGTGTCCTGGATGTCCTAATGCAGTCCTCCATGCTACAGGGGGCAGCACAGTCTCCTCTCCTGTCCAGGTTATCTTCTTGCTACTCATGTGTTCGGCCATGGCCCTCAGGCCTCTGTGTGTCGCCACCCATTCTGCTGTGTGTGTGTGTGTGTCTCGTGTATGTTTGAGGAGTGTGTGTTTGTGAGAGAAAGAGTGTGTGTGTGTGTGTGTGTGTGCCACAAACCAGCACTGCTTCCCCAGGGCACTTTGTGTGTTTTCTTCCACTGTGTGAAACCACAACAGACATTCAATGTTTTATTGGACTTGTACAGAAGGCTCTGTGATGCTGAATGGAGTACGTACATATTTCCCCTAACCACTGCTCCAGGGTCAGTTACTATTGTATCCTCCTAATGTTTATGGTAGGATTGGTGGTAAGGTAATCTGATCCTAGATATGTGATCAGGGGAAACTTCTACCTCACGCAGAGCCAGCATGTGGATGGTGTTTTCCTGCTCTTTCTCAGACATCAAGTTTTGTTTTGAAGGTTGACCAAAGTTAACTGATGAAGGGTCTTTTTGACCTTATAAATGTTCGATATAGTCGTTACAAATATTCTAAATTGTCTAAATACGTTACCATCTAAGTAACAAAGTGCAGAAAATGTAGCATGTTGGATTTAAAATGCTTCTGTCAGCTATGTACTCTAGTCGCTTAGTCGGGTTAATTCATACTTTTCTTTCAGCTGTGAGTGCCTGTAAGTATGACCTGTTAAAATGATGGAGTCCTAAGTGGAACCAAGATAGGCTATGTGGTTTTTAAAAGGCTGCAAGATTAGTATCTGTGTGTTTCAGCATCTCTTGGTTCATCTTGCATGATCTTACTGTGTGGGTTCACTAGACTGCCACTAGACCACAGGTTGATTTAATTGGCATTTTTAAAGAGTACATTTTGTGTTATGCTTGTAGGGATGTTGTGTAATAATGCTGAGCATATTTGTTTCTCATTCCAGCCCGACTTGCTGAACTTCAAGAAAGGTTGGATGGTGAAGCTGGATGAGCAAGGACATGTAAGCAATAAATAAAACCTAGGAACTTCACCAGAACAACCGATGTTGCTTTTCTAATGTTTCAGGGAAATTGAATCACTTGAAAAAATAACATTTTATTGATGCCATGAGATTTGAAAATGGTACTTTTCTTTTTGGTGAGTTTATCAAAGTAGGCAGTCGGTTGAAGTTCAAACGTTATCTGAACGTTCACCTAAAACATTCTAGAACGTCTGTAGCATTCTATGGCCTTTTAGTGCCACGCGTCAGCCAGTCTTTGATGGCACAGCTTCAATGGGGGACAGTTGAAAGGGTACTGTGGTGCTTCTCTTTTTACAGCAGGTCTATGCTCTTTTACAGCTGTGTTGATTGTGTAGACTGATGGTCCAACGCTATATTACACAGTCTAAATTAACATTAAGCTTTCATAGAAATCATTACTTTTCAGAGGGCTACCAACATCACTTCGGTCTCTGCTGTCATAGGGGTTTGTTCTTGTCTTTCTCTTTGCTGTGTGTATTTCACACAGAATGTCATTACTCCATTGTTTCTTAGTTTCTCATAACTCTCACGGGCACTAAATGGATGTTTTATTCTCCGGCTACAGCAGTAACAGAACAGTTTCTGTATTCCCAGTGAACTCTGTGACCTGTGTTCCCTCTCTCCTTTTCTGAACAGTGGAAGAAGTATTGGTTCGTACTGACAGACCACAGCCTCGGATACTACAAGGACTCCATTGCTGAAGAGGTGACTTATTTTTCAATCCATCTAGACTGGTCATTCGTCCTAGTTTAACTGTGACCAACAGTAGCAATGGCAGTAGTTATCTTTAAAGAAATGGAATACATGTTTGCCAATACAGTTTTGTTTTTCCTATTGATATCTTCGTAAGTGCCCAGTTAAAACATTTAAAATCTCCAACTCCTGCAGTGCTGATAATAGTCTATTCTGTCTTCCTGATTTTGTTTTCATCATCTGTAATGTTGCTGTATTACAGGCTTCAGATCTGGATGGGGAAATAGACCTGTCTACGTGTTATAATGTCACTGAATACCAGGCTCAACGCAACTACGGCTTCCAGATACATGTAAGCCCCAATCACTCGCGTACAATCTCAGATTATCTTTATGTAATAACAATGATTTACATTTATGTATTCCCTTTTTACATTTTTTATTAAAAAGCTCTTCAATGTATGGATGTAACGCACCCCTTTACTATCACCCAATAGTGCAGCAGTTAATGTACAGTTTGAATCTAACGCCCTAACTGTCTTCCTCAGACCCAGGAGGGCATGCACACCCTGTCGGCCATGACTGCAGGCATAAGGAGGAACTGGATCCAGGCTGTCATGAAAAACGTGAGACCCTCCACTGCTCCGGATGTGGCAAGCAACCATGGCTCCTTCTCCCCACTGGAGGGACTACTTCGGCCGGACGTGACCCAGGACTCACTTTCCTCCGAAGCCTCGTCCATGGAGCGAGAGCCAGGGCCAGGCCCAGGCCCAGGCCCAGGCCCCAAGAAAAGTCGGGCCCGCGAGCGCCGGCGAGAGGGCCGTTCCAAGACCTTCGACTGGGCCGAGTTCCGACCCATCGCCCAGGCTCTGGCCCAGCAGCGGGCCCAGGAGTCCGAGCCCCTGCAGACTGACCTAGTCGACCCCGATCGGAGCCAGAGGCGGGAAGAACGAAGGAGGAGAATTGAGTCTGTGACTAGTTCCTCCGTGGACCAACCAGCAGGCCCTGAGGTTGGGAGAATGGACTATGAGAGTGGGGGAGGGAGTGAAGGCAGCCCTGGGGGTGAGTGTGGGGGTCCCCCCTCCCTGGAGAGGCAGCAGAAGGTGGAGGAGGAGATCGAGCAGCACTGGCAGCAGGTGGAGCAGACTCCCATCAGGGATGAGAGGAGGGTACCTCTGCCCTCGACACTGCAGACCAGGGAGACGGCCGAGCTGGAGAAACTGCTGGAGAGCTACAAGAAAGGGGTGAGTATGGGTTTTGTGTGCATGTGTACGTGAGTGCGCATGTGGTTCACTTGAACCGAGATCAATGCACTGTAAAAGGTTGGGTTCTTGATAGATCAGTGCTCTCCTGTGTTTCCTCATTTTCACCTTGTCCGTTCTGTGGTGCCTCTCCCAGGTAGAAGAGCTAAAGGTGCAGTTGGAGAGCTGTCACCAGCAACTGGTGGACTCCAACCAGCACAAACACAATCTGGAGGTCCAGCTGAAGACGGCTCTGGAGAGAGAGCAGCACGTCCGCACCGGATACATCTCCCCGGTAAGCACCACAGCTCTAGCTGTTTCTTCTTCTCCTCATCCTCAGAGCTGTTTTATTCTCTAGAGGCAGTCGTGTTGAGTTCATACCTGAGCTAAGATTTCATCAACTCAAAGTACAGATTGAGCTTTGTGTTCTTCTTCCATTTCGTAACCTCCTTTGCATGTTGTATTTTTATTGTGAGAAAACATCAAACTGACTGACATCAAAGCTACAAACCAGCTCCAGAATGTGCCTTTGCATGAGTCCGTTCATTGCATGTGAGGAGACACATGAAGATCTTGTTTTTATGACTCCTTTTTACAGCTTCTTCTGGTTCATCCCCTCTTGCTGTTGTTTTTTAGATGTAGGACAGATGTCATGAACTCATGCTAGTGTATTGAACATGATGCATTCAATTAATGATTAACATTAGATGGATACGTTTCCTTATCAACGTTCCTGTAATGCTGTAGATGGCATGAATGCATTAGGCCACTTGACTTCAACAGTAGAGCCATAGTTGTTGAAATGATGACGTTTGGCTCAGAACTGTATAAAAACATTTTTGGCTTGTTTCATTATGATTTTGTTTGCATGCATTTCATATTTTTTCATATTTTATTAACCACTGTTCTGACCATCCATTTTTCTTTTAACTGATGTGTGAGCCATACCATTATGCAGGTATTAGTTGTCTATTGGATTTTGTGTGTGTGTGTGTGTGAGGGGAAAAAGAGAGAGCGAGAGAGGTGATTATCTGTCCGTATGGTGGGTGAATTGATGCTTTTTGAATTCCTCACCACATATTGTGCAAATCTGTTGAGGTTATCAAAGACATTTGTTTTTTTTGGATAGTTTGTGTAACAATCAAAAAGAGATTCAGTTAAAAGGGGACTCTGGAGAAATGTTTGAGTTGATGGCTAGGATGTTCAGAGAGGGAGAGAGGGAATGTAAGCAGTTTATGCTGACCTTTGCGTTTTTTTCTAAAGCCTTCAAAACAGGGCATTGACATCCTCATAAGAAAGGAAAATAATACATTTCCTGTTCATGTTGTGGTTTTTACTGGAACCATACATTTTTACCTGCATTGTTACATTTGCAATTACGCAATGTGATGCAATGTGATGAGTGCCCTTTGAGAAATGTTTCTGTTTTTGTGAAAGACACGAAGAGTTGAGAAAAAGGAGATTTCAAGAAGGTTGTTTATCCCTAGGACCTGGTATGCCACTCATCTCTAAGTAAACCACCTAGCTAGCATTCATTTTGCATTACTTACCCCATGAAATAACTCTTAACCATTTAATGTGCATGCTCTTTTGTGATTTACTAACCGTGGCCATTAAATCTCTTTCCATTGCTCTAATTCTAATAATTTAGCCTACTGATGGAAGCTGGATTCTACCTCTAATGTTTTAAATCGTTATGTTTAGTTACATAATTTTGTAGTCAAAATTATAATTATTATGATTTCATAATGTTTCATTTCTATGAATCCAGAGGGAAATAATTGATGGATTACCTAAAACAATTTAGCTAGCCTTTTTCACCCCGCTGTGTGTGTTAACCAACTGTCTGGTCCCCTTTTCCAAGCTGGAGCTCCCTTTGGTTCTGGAGGCTGATATCGAGCCCCAGACGAAGAGCCCAGAACTGGTTCATTCTCAAGCTCAGAGCTTAGCAAGGAAGTACCAGGAGACCAAAGAGCTCCTGCAGCTACAAGAACTGAAAAAGCGCAATATGCAGGCACAGCTTGGACTCTCGCTTTCTCACCTCTCCATCAAGGAACCTTACCTTTCCGACCCCCAAACAACAGCCCCTCTGCACAGCCTGCCTCCGTCAGAGCCACCCGTCGAAAAGACCGTCAGCTTTTTGATCAAAGATAGTGCAGACATTATTCAAGAGTTAGAGGACTTGATCTCAG
Organism: Salvelinus namaycush; assembly: GCF_016432855.1. Classification (NCBI taxonomy): domain Eukaryota; kingdom Metazoa; phylum Chordata; class Actinopteri; order Salmoniformes; family Salmonidae; genus Salvelinus; species Salvelinus namaycush. The sequence continues at coordinate 22,070,430 of NC_052341.1, read as the reverse complement.
GAAAGCTCCTGACTCTAAAGGGACTGGATAGATTGCTACGATCTCACAGTGAATTCAGTCTGGAGGGTAGTCTGGATATAGGAGAAAAGGGTAGCTGCGAGAGGCTCTTGCAGAGCTGGAAGTATCAGCAGGAGGTAGAGAATGAGACTATGAGGAAGAGCTTGGCCAGGGCGGGCGAAAGCATCCGCAATTACGAATCACGACTCCTGACCATGGAAGACATGCTGGGAAGGGTTCAGGAGCAGAAGGTGGAGAGCCTGAAGAGCTCTTATGGACCTATGTGTCAAAATGAAGAGCACTCTGAAAGCCACGAGATCACAATCAGGACTTTGTCCCAGAGGGTCGAACTTCTAACGAGCGAAAATGGAGCGCTGCACCAGCGCTATCAGGAGATAGTGAACCAACTGACTGAGGCAGATAGGGAGATAGATAGGCTTAAAGCTGAGCTAATCAACTTGCAAGGTGGGAAACAGCACCTACTGATCCTAGAGGAGCTGAACGGAGTTAGGGCCAGACTTGCGGAGAGCGAAGCCCATGCTATCGACAGGGAGGTCTATGAGCGTGAGCTGAATGAGAAATCTGTGAAGCTTCATGAGGCGCTGGTCACCTTGGAGGTGCTAGGAAACAGCCTGAATGACACAGAGAGAAGACTGCAGCTGAAAGAGGCCACTCTCAAAGGTCTGGGATTCCAAATGGCCAAGGAAGGTGACGATACGCCCCCTAAGGAGAAACTCAAAGAGCAGCTGGAGGGCACAGAGGCCAAGCTCTTAGAAAAGGAAGCGCTCCTTCAGTCCACACAGCATCTCTGTAGAGAACTTCAAGCTCAGACGGTTGAACTTAAAACTAGAAACCAGGAATCTGAGAGACTCCAGAGTCAAAAACTTATAGAGGCAGAGAATGAGATTAGGATGATGCGAGCAAAATTAGAGGCAAAGTCAGCTCGGGGGGAACAAGAAATGAATGTTAATGAAGAGTTGATGCAGACAAGTGAGAAGCAGGTAGTAGACGAAAGTGTTATAAAGCAATTAGTAGGTGGGGTAAAGATGAAGTCTGAGGCCCTTAGTAAGGTGCTAGAGGTGTTAGCGAAGGTAGATATTAGTGTGGACAAAACGCTAATTGATATGAAAAGCACTTTACATATCACAGACTGCCTTGGGTCCTTTGAAGAGGAGTCGGATGAAGTAAGTCAGAGAGTAATGAAAAGGTTGGTATTCGAGGCAGAGTTCTGTAGTCGTCTATTAAGTGCTGTAGAGGTTAACCCAGGCGAGACGGAAGGTGGAAGTTCATGTAGTTTTGAAAGGCGTGTGGCAGAGCGTATGGTAGCTGAGAAGAGCATGTTGCTGTTGATGAACAGGATTTGTCCTCGACCAAAGATGGAAGTTGATAATGAGATGGCTGTGACTGCACAGACCATGGAAGCAGACCTTTTGAATTGGTCCAGCTGGCTTGATAATGACACCAACACTCTCATTTTGAAAGATTTAACAGAGACATTGCAAGATAAAGTGTTTTTATTGAACCTAATTGCCTCCACCATTGAGACATCCACTAATGACAGGCTCCTGTCCTTGGTCATAGCTAGCTTTGATTCCAGCAAACTAAAGAAACAATGGTCTGAGCACCTTGAAGACGCAGCCACAGAAGCCAACATGTCCTATCTCATCAGCAGGCTGAAGTTCCAACACGAGAAAGAGCTGAAAGAAACAATGCTTGAAAAACGTCCGATTGGCAACTCCGACTGTGCAAACTGCTCTCTACTGAGAGAACTGAACCAAGATCTACATTCCAAAATGGCGGATATACAGAATTATCTGTCGAGCCTTGAAAGCCCTATGAGTGAAGATACTAGACCAATAACACACATTCAGATCGAAGGAGAGCCCATTGACTCCCTGGACAAGGCCATTCAGCTACAGGACATGGTGGCCAAGCACAAGCTGGAGCTGCGGGAGATCAAGGACGTCTACGCACAGGAAACAGAAAAGCTGAGACAGGAGGTGGCAAAGGTGGCCGAGATAATGCGTTTAGAACGTGAAGAGAACGTGAAGGAGATCGACTCTCTGACTGTCTGTATGGAGAACCTGAAGAAGAAACACGAGATGGAGAGGAGTGTTCTGCTGGAGAAGTTCCACCACCAGATGGATGTCACCCCAGGAGGAAGCTATCTCACTGGGGCAGAGGATGGGAGGATGTCCCCTGAGACCTCCACAACCTCTGCCCTCAAGGAGCAAATCCAGGATCTGGTGGCCCAGGTCTCAACCATGACGGAAGAGATTAAGCGGAGGGAGCACCAGGGTGACGCAGCTACCCTCCGGCTGAAATACGACAAAGACCTGGAGAACCTGAAGGTGGAAGCCATTCCTTGTACTTGCTGTTCCTCCGTCCGTGATGCCTTCTGTCTCCTTGTGGCACCCCCCACCCTCCCCCGACCCCTTCCTACCTGCCCTTACCCCCCTTTCCCCTCTAACCCTGCTCTGCTCACTCTGCTTTCCTTTTCTTTGTAAAACAGTATCCTCCAATGTTGCATGGTTGACTAATTCACTGTTCAGTGCATGTGGTTGTTGACACTAGTTGTGTGCTGAGGAACCCATTTTGTTTCACAGGAAAAGGTTAGTTAACTAGAACTCCCAGACCTAGGGCAACTGGAACATTGTTAATGTGGGAGGCAACCCATCTGCCTAGAGAGACTTACCAGAACCTGTCCTAATGTCACATGAAAGTCAGGCTGACAGAATTTATTTTTAAGTCATGTTATATAGTGTCTATCAGCATATTTTCACATCCAATGGTAAATTGCCCCTTATCATACCATAAAGTATAGTTGCTGATGAAATGAGTTCCTCAGAAGGCACAGTTTGATGTGCTTGATGACAGATTCCTTTCTTCAATAGGCGTTGTATATTAGAAGTGTCGAAGACAAATGGTTGAACCCCTTTTAAAGCTGTCTAACTATTGAGTTATCCTCAACAGACACATTATTTAGGTAATGAGGTGGATATATTGCTTTTTTTCTTGAGAATGAAATCAGCTGCATTTGAAGATGCATGGGGCTTACCTTTTTGTCTTTGATGTTGTGATGTTGCTTTAACTGGCTAAACGTTCAACTTTTCCCCCCCTGACTTGCTGATTAACAGTTCATGATAATTGACAGGCATTCAAAACATTGCAGAATACTTGAAGCTTAGACGTAATTACTTTTTTGGAAAAGTAATGCTTAAAAGGAAGAAATGTAAAGCAAGATCTAATCGCAACTGAAAAGTTTACTAACCACAAGTCATTCCCTGATGATCGTCTACCCAGAATCTTGGGTACTGTATGTAAACGTAGAGTTACCCAGATGTTTCTATATGTCGTAGATCCTATGTTTGTATATATTTTGACTACAGAGTATTTCCAGGTAAAAATGTTTTCCTCCATTGTCATGGTCTCTCTACATTACATTATGTTGTAGATGTGTATTAGAATTACACACGTAATTTATGATCAGGCTCCAGCTGTACAGTCGTAGCTAAAAGTTTTGAGAATGATACAAATATTAATTTCCACAAAGTCTGCTGCTTCAGTGTCTTTAGATGTTTTTGTCAGATGTTACTATGGAATACTGAAGTATAATTACAAGCATTTCATAAGTGTCAAAGGCTTTTATTGACAATTACATGAAGTTGATGCAAAGAGTCAATATTTGCAGTGTTGACCCTTCTTTTTCAAGACCTCTGCAATCCGCCCTGGCATGCTATTAATTAACTTCTGGGCCACATCCTGACTGATGGCAGCCCATTCTTGCATAATCAATGCTTGGAGTTTATCAGAATTTGTGGGTTTTGTTTGTCCACCCGCCTCTTGAGGATTGACCACAAGTTCTCAATAGTATTAAGGTCTGGGGAGTTTCCTGGCCATGGACCCAAAATATCGATGTTTTGTTCCCCGAGCCACTTAGTTATCACTTTTGCCTTATGGCAAGGTGCTCCATCATGCTGGAAAAGGCATTGTTCGTCACCAAACTGTTCCTGGATGGTTGGTAGAAGTTGCTCTCGGAGGATGTGTTGGTACCATTCTTTATTAATGGCTGTGTTCTTAGGCAAAGTTGTGAGTGAGCCCACTCCCTTGGGTGAGAAGCAACCCCACACATGAATGGTCTCAGGATGCTTTACTGTTGGCATGACACAGGACTGATGGTAGGGCTCACCTTGTCTTCTACGGACAAGCTTTTTTCCAGATGCCCCAAACAATCGGAAAGGGGATTCATCAGAGAAAATGACTTTACCCCAGTCCTCAGCAGTCCAATCCCTGTACCTTTTGCAGAATATCAGTCTGTCCCTGATGTTTTTCATGGAGAGAAGTGGCTTCTTTGCTGCCCTTCTTGACACCAGGCCATCCTCCAAAAAGTCTTCGCCTCACTGTGCATGCAGATGCACTCACACCTGCCTGCTGCCATTCCTGAGCAAGCTCTGTACTGGTGGTGTCCTGATCCCGCAGCTGAATCAACTTTAGGAGACAGTCCTGGCGCTTGCTGGACTTTCTTGGGCGCCCTGAAGCCTTCACAACAATTGAACCGCTCTCCTTGAAGTTCTTGAGGATCCGATAAATGGTTGATTTAGGTGCAATCTTACTGGCAGCAATATCCTTGCCTGTGAAGCCCTTTTTGTGCAAAGCAATGATGACGGCACGGGGTTCCTTGCAGAGAACCATGGTTGACAGAGGAAGAACAATGATTCCAAGCACCACCCTCCATTTCAAGCTTCCAGTCTGTTTTTCGAACTCAATCAGCATGGCAGAGTGATCTCCAGCCTTGTCCTCGTCAACACACACACCTGTGTTAACGAGAGAATCACTGACATGATGTCAGCTGGTCCTTTTGTGGCAGGGCTGAAATGCAGTGGAAATGTTTTTTGGGGATTCAGTTCATTTGCATGGCAAACAGGGACTTTGTAATTAATTGCAATTCATCTGATCACTCTTCATAACATTCTGGAGTATATGCAAATTGCCATCATACAAACTGAGGCAGCAGACTTTGTGAAAATTAATATTTGTGTCATTCTCAAAACTTTAGGCCACGACTGTATATGAATAGTTTTAAGAGCTGTTGTTTTCTGCATGTGTTTATTAGTCTTGAATGGAGACTGTTTCTAAGCAGATGGCATGGGTTATAAACCTCAGGAAAGAAACATGCATGTGACTTCCAAAATAAAGGAAACACTTAAGTAAATTAGAGATACAATGTATTTTGAAAGCAGGTGCTTCCACACAGGTGTGGTTCTTAAGTTAATTAAGCATTTAACATCCGATCATGCTTCGCGGTCATGTTTAAAATGCCCAGTTGCCCATTATTTTGGCTAACATGACTGTAAGAAGAGATCTCTGTGACTTTGAAAGAGGCTTCTCAGTAACCAAATCTCAACCAAATTTAATCTTAAGGGAGAGTCTGGAGTGGCGTCTAAGACAGCTTTTTTCACCACCATCAACAAAACTACAAATGATGGAATTTCTCATGAAAGAATGGTATCGCATTCCTCCAATAGAGTTCCAGATACTTGTAGAATCTATGTCAATGCGCACTGAAGCTGTTCTGTAAGCTTGTGGTGGCCCAACGCCCTATTAAGACACTTGTTGAGACTATGTTGGTGTTTCCTTTATTTTGGCAGTTACCTGTAGATCTTCTAGTCAGGTTTACGACACAGTTGGATGCACAGCTGACATGAAATGCAAGACATATGCTATTCCATGTCTTTTGTTGCTGCTGGTGATATAATCTTTGTATTGTTGTTGTGTATAGGGATGGACAGGTGGTAGCCAGGTATTTGTGCAGTAGCAGTGCTCTTCCTGGTCGTAGATGGCTGCTGTGTGTGCAGGACAGGTTTCATCTCTTGAACAGCACATTCCCTCAGTTAGACCCACACTTTGTTTGCAAATTTCTCAATAGTGTAGTTGTATACTATACACCAGCCACCCCATTAAACAGGAAATGGGCCACACACACACTAAACAAAGGGCACGTGTTGCTTGTGAAGTCACAACAGGAAGTGTCCCCATACAGTTGAAGTTGGAAGTTTACATACACCTTAGCCAAATACATTTAAACTTAGTTTTTCACAATTCCTGACATTTAATCCAAGTAAAAATTCCCTGTCTTAGGTTAGTTAGGATCACCACTTTATTTAAAAAATGTGAAATGGCAGAATAATAGTAGAGTGATTTATTTCAGCCATCACATTCCCAGTGGATCAGAAGTTTACACACACTCAATTAGTATTTGGTAGCATTGCCTTTAAATTGTTTAACGTGGGTCAAACGTTTTGAGTAGCCTTCCACAAGCTTCCCACAATAAGTTGGGTGAATTTTGGCCCATTCCTCCTGACAGAGCTGATGTAACAGAATCAGGTTTGTAGGCCTCCTTGCTCGTACACGCTTTTTCAGTTCTGCCCACAAATTTTCTATAGGATTGAGGTCAGGGCTTTGTGACGGCCACTCCAATACCTTGACTTTGTTGTCCTTAAGCCATTTTGCCACAACTTTGGAAGTATGCTCGAGGTCATTGTCCATTTGTAAGACCCATTTGCGACCAAGCTTCAGCTTCCTGACTGATGTCTTAAGATGTTGCTTCAATATATCCACATCATTTTCCTGCCTAATGATGCCATCAATTTTATGAAGTGCACCAGTCCCTCCTGCAGCAAAGCACCCCCACAACATGATGCTGCCACCCCCGTGCTTCACGGTTGGGATGGTGTTCTTTGGCTTGCAAGCCTCCCCCTTTTCCCTCCAAACATAACGATGGTCATTATGGCCAAACAGTTCTATTTTTGTTTCATCAGACCAGAGGACATTTCTACAAAAAGTACGATCTTTGTCCCCGTGTGCAGTTGCAAACCGTAGTCTGGCGTTTTAATGGCGGTTTTAGAGCAGTAGTTTCTTCCTTGCTGAGCGGGCCTTTCAGGTTATGTCGATATAGGACCCGTTTTACTGTGGATATAGATACTTTTGTACCTGTTTCCTCCAGCATCTTCACAAGGTCCTTTGCTGTTCTGGGATTGATTTGCACTTTTCGCACCAAAGTACGTTCATCTCATCTCGAGGAGACAGAATGCGTCTCCTTCCTGAGCGGTATGACGGCTGCGTGGTCCCATGGTGTTTATACTTGCGTACTATTGTTTGTACAGATGAACGTGGTACCTTCAGGCGTTTGGAAATTGCTCCCAAGGATGCACCAGACTTGTTTTTTTTCTGAGGTCTGGCTGATTTTATTTAGATTTTCCCATGATGTCAAGCAAAGAGGCACTGAGTTTGAAGGTAGGCCTTGAAATACATCCACAGGTACACCTCCAATTGACTCAAATGATGTCAATTAGCCTATCAGAAGCTTCTAAAGCCATGACATAATTTTCGGGAATTTTCCAAGCTGTTTAAAGGCACAGTCAACTTAGTGTATGTAAACTTTTGACCCACTTGAATTGTGAAACAGTGAATTATAAGTGAAATAATCTGACTGTAAACGATTGTTGGAAAAATTACTTATGTCATGCACAAAGTAGATGTTCTAGCCGACTTGCCAAAACTGTGGTTTGTTAACAAGACATTTTTGGAGTGGTTGAAAAATGAGTTTTATTGACTCCAACCTAAGTGTATGTAAACTTCTGACTTCAACTGTATATCCAGCCAGGAAGTTGGCTCACTCTCAGTCTCTCAGTTCGTTCCCATCTGGGCCAGTTTCCCGAGCACTGGGGACTTATCCCTGTGAAAACAGACTTTGGCTAGAGAGGGAGCATAGGACAGCACCGTTGACTGAGTACTCGGATTAGCAGCGCTGAATAGAGGACGGAAGTAGGTTTTGGGTCGAGCTGGTCGGAAGGCTATTGAAATCCCCTCTTGTGGAAACATGCACTGTAATTATAATAGAATTGTGAATGGCTCTTTCTAAAGCCGTGTTGATCAGGATTACCCCCCTCCTTCTCTCCCCAGCCTCCTTTCTCTATATCAAGGTTTCCCAAACTCAGTCCTGGGACCTCCCCTGGGTGCACGTTTTGGCTTTTACCCTAGCACTACACAACTGATTCCAATACTCAACTCATCATCAAGCTTTGATTATTTGAATCCGCTGTGTAGTGCTAGGGGGGGGAAAATTATATATATGCACCCAGGTAGGGCTGAGCGATATGGTCTAAAACTCATCTCAATTTTCTCAAATTTATGGCCGATTCACGATATACAGTACCAGTCAAAAGTTTGGACACCTACTCATTTCAGAGTTTTTTATTAATTTTTTACTATTTTCTACTTTGTAGAATAGAAGTGAACACATCGAAACTATGAAATAACACATGGAATCATGTCGTAACCAAAAAAGTGTTTAACAAATCTAAATATATTTTATATTTGAGATTCTTCAAAATAGCCACCCTTTGCCTTGATGACAGCTTTGCACACTATTGTCATTTCAATTAACAGGTGTGCCTTGTTAAAAGTTAATTTGTGGAATTTCTTTCCTTCTTAATGCGTTTGAGCCAGTCGGTTGTGTTTTGACAAGGTACTGTAGGGGTGGTGTACAGAAGATAGCCCTATTTGGAAAAAGACCCGCTCCATATTATCCAGAACCTAGGCTGAATAAATGCCTTCCACAACCATAAGATACACTTATAATTAAATTATTTTATAAAAAATAGGTGTACCTGTTTTTTGTAACTTTAAATTTAACCAGAACCATGCATAATGCACATTCACTAATAATGTAGCAGGCATTATAGAAAATGAACACCTCAAAAACAAGCTCTCAAGCACAAGCCCAAGCACTTGGATCGAACTATAATTTCACAAGCTCTGAATTCAAGGCCAAAAAGTTGAATTGTTATTAACACAACCTTCCAACTGTTTGAACAGCATGCTAGCCTGTCCATATTGTCAGATGCTGAAATCAAGTGGCCTACCTTATTTCTCAGAATGAGAACGAGTTGCCAGTTCCTTTATATATTTGTTTTATGCTTATTGCACATTTATAAAACACAGACTAAACAGCTAGTATAACAATCTTTATTTGATTTCAAGGCTGCTAGCGATATGTGGCACTGAGCATTACATTTCCAGAATTAATGTTCATTGGTCTTCTCGAAATTTGAGGAGTTGAAACAAACAATGTATGGTTTGAAAGGTTATCTTCTCCTCTATTACAGTAAAATAATGTCTCCGTGTAACAAGTTGAAACCGTTTGTCAGAGAGGAAGAAGTGATCTCTCATCTTTGTTGTTGTGAGTGGTAAGGGGAGGGGCTTGGGACAAAGAAGCAAACCGGGATGTTTCACTCTCGACAAAATCTGTCAAAAAAAAACCTATGCGCTTATTTGAACCTAAGCTTGTCGCCTGCCTTCCCGCCTTTGTGACAACGACTCCCATTGTTTTGGGCGGAGACATGAGTATTTTATAGTTATGTACAGATCTCTGGTGTAAATGGGAAGGTGCACAGCACAGAAGGAGCGAACGAGACCAAAACGACAACATGAGAACAAGCGGACGTAAACGCAAAAAACCCCGAGAAATACAAAAAAACTTGATTCTGCGATACAGGCATTTGGAATATCGCGCAAAAGCATACATTAGAATTAATCAAATTACTTCGATATATCGTCCAGCCGTACACCCGGTGGGGCCCCGGGACCAAGTTTGGGGAAACTCTGGTCTATACTACTGAAAGGCAGTCCACAGACAGGCTGGCCCTGCCACCTCACGATGATGACACATCAGATTCCACTGTCTGTCCCCACAGAATCAGCCTATTATCCAGTGTTTTGTTTGGTCTCATCTTAACCTCCTACATTATACCAAAGATTAGTTCAATGGTAACAGATTCTAGGTTTTTCAAATTATAGACTTTTACATTTTAGTAATTTAGCAGAGTGACATACAGGAGCAATTCGGGTTAAGTGCCTTGTTAAGGGCACAGCAGCAGATTTTTCACTTTGTCAGCTCGGGGTTTCAAAACCGCAACCTTTCGGTTACTGGCCCAACGGTCTTAACCGCAAGGTTACCTGCCGCCCTAGACAGCAAACAATATCACACTAGACATGAACTAAAGTTGTAATAGGTGTTTTATTTGCAAGCGGCCCAGAGTTTACTTAGCTAAAAACCTGGCAGTGGTTGAATACCTTTACTGTTGCAGGGATAATTAGGCTATAGAACACAGCCTTCTCAATCACATTACGTTCTCGCTGCCTACGCATTCCTTTAACATATTGTGTATTCTGTTGTTTTCTTAATACTTTGTACCATATGCTTATGTTGCTCATGGCTAAATGTGCAGTAGCTAGCTCGGTGTTTGTCATCAGTGATCAGTGTCAATGAATGGATGGTCAGCAGTGGTTGATGCTAGGGCCAGGAGTTTTTCCTGAACTGGACAAGATCTGGATCAGAGTTGATTGGCTTTAATTAGATCCAGAGTTTGACTTGTCCAGGAAAACATTTTATGGCCCTCTTGACCCTTGTTATAGTGTATAGAGTTTTTCGTAGTCATGGCACATGGTCTGACAGGAAAAACTCTTGGCCCTAGCTTATGGTTGCATGTGGACTCACTTTTCCCACATTACCTTCCATTAATAGGCCACCTGTGAGAGGGGCTTTACTGCCATGGAGGATTCCCACCAGAAGGTGATCGACGAGCTGCAGAGGAAACACCAGAGAGAGCTGGAAAACCTACACGAGGAAAAGGAGAGGCTGCTAGCCGAGGAGACTGCCGCTACCATAGCCGGTCAGTAGTAATTATGATAGCTATCAGCATTAGCACCTTAGTAATCATATAGGCCGAGTGTCCCTTGCTAGCAGTAGCATCAGGCTAACATTAAGTATTTTGTTCAATTGTGTTCGCAAACCCATAATTGTGAGTTACCATGGTCTTTGGGCTCTGCTTTAAAATAGCGGATTTTTCTTTCAACCACAGTTACCACTTTTTTGGGGGCATAGACTGTTCTCTCTGCTACCGCACGGCAAGCAGTACCGGAGCGCCAAGTCTAGGTCCAAAATGCTCCAGCTGGCCACCCGGACTATTTACATTGACCCCCCCCCCCCCTTTTTGTTTTTACACTATTGCTACTCGCTGTTTATTATCTATGCATAGTCATTTTACCCCTACCTACATGTACAAATTAGCTCGACTAACCTGTACCCCCACACATTGACTCGGTACCGGTACCCCCTGTATATACAGTGGCTTGCGAAAGCATTCACCCCCCCTTGGCATTTTTCCTATTTTATTGCCTTACAACCTAGAATTAAAATAGATTTTTTTTGGGGGGGGGGGTTGGATCATTTGATTTACACAACATGCCTACCACTTTGAAGATGCAAAATATTTTTTATATTTTCCTACTTACAAAGCATGTAGAGGTCTGTAATTTTTATCATAGGTACACTTCAACTGTGAGAGACGGAATTAAAAAAATTATGAATTACTTAAAAATCATGCAATGTGATTTTCTGGATTTTTGTTTTAGATTCCGTCTCACAGTTGAAGTGTACCTATGATAAAAAATTACAGACCTCTACATGCTTTGTAAGTAGGAAAACCTGCAAAATCGGCAGTATCAAATACTTGTTCTCCCCAGTGTACATATGCACGCACCACTTTTCTGTTTTTTTATTTTTTCGAAAAATGATTTTTTTTAATTTTTTCACCAATTTGGACTCTTGTGTATGTCCATTACATGAAATCCAAATAAATATCCATTTAAATTACAGGTTGTAATGTAACAAAATAGGAAAAACGCCATGGGGGATGAATACTATTGCAAGGCGCTGTAGCCTTGTTATTGTTATTTATTGTTACTTTTAATTTAAAAAATGTACTTTAGTTTATTTAGTAAATATTTTCTTAACTCTATTTCTTGAGGTAAGGTCTACACCTGTTGTGTTGGGTGCATGTGACAAATACAATTTGATTTCATTTCATTTTTTTAGTTAGCAGATGGGCCGGCTATGCCAGAGCTCTGCCCCAATAACAACGTTCTTTGTTTTGGTTGCCCCAGCGATCGAGGCGATGAAGAACGCACACCGGTCGGAGCTGGAGAAGGAGCTGGACAAGGCCCGCAAGTCCAACTGCAACACGGAGAACGCAGACATAGAGGAGATATGCAGGCAGCACGAGTAAGTAAAGATATCATGTAGGGCTGGAAATTGACAGGGACCTCACAATACTATGTTATCACGATACTTTGGTGCCGATACGATATGTATTGCGACTCTCACAATTCTTTATGTATTGTGATTCGATTATGTGATTTAATTGCGATTCGATGTAAAAGTGCTGAAAACGTATTTTTCGCCCTATTTTAAAAGAAGATGGAGAACAAGCTATGAAGAAAAAATACTGGAGTTTTGGTGCAGGTACAGCCAACTAGCGCTAAAATAATATTGCAATATTGTCAAAATGATACAATATATTGTCAAAAATAATATCCTGATATGTAACTATCGATTTTTTTCTTCTTCCCCTCATTGGTACTATCATATCCCCTAAGTACCACAAGCACATTACCATCGCCAAGACCATATTATCTTCAAGTTATCATATCCCCTAAGTACCACAAGCATATTATATACAGTACACGATGCAAATACACTCTGTACAGGTTTCCTTCTTTTTACTCTGTCATACAATCTTGAACTCGCAATAAGCAGGTCAGGTCTCAGGTCTTCATTTAGAGTCAAGACTCAAATTTCCAGTCCAGACTTGAGTCAATGTTTACAATGTTTACTGTTTTTCTAAGGTCAAAACTACTGTCTCAAGTCCCCATCGCTCCCGAATAACTGCATTTTCCTTTAGCATACAGCCAGGTCCAAAATGATTGCCACCCTTGGTAAAAATGACTGTATAAAATAAATAATACAAGTACTGAGCTATTATTGTATGCAACAACAAAAAATTGGCAAATGATATTATTTTAAACTAATACAATTTCTCAGATTTTTTTATTATTAACCAGTAATAATTTATTTTCTCAAAGATATTGGTCAAAGTTATTGGCACCCGTTTCAATACCTCTCTTTGTGAGGATAACGGCATGAGCCTTTTTCTAAAGTGTTTTATGAGTTTCGAGAACACATCGGGAGGGATTTTAGACCATATCCTTCCTCTGCACTTATGGACTGCCCTTTTCAATTCAATCCATGTGTCCGGATGTGATGCAGCCTGGATTCGAACCAGGGACTGTAGCGACGCCTCTTGCACTGAGATGCAGTGCCTTAGACTGCTGCGCCACTCGGGAGCCCTAGTCCAACAATATCAAAGCTCTGCCTCCCAAGTGGCGCAGCGGTCTAAGGCACTGCATCACAGTGCTTGAGGCGTCACTACAGACCCGGGATCGATCCCGTGACGGGGAGACCCATGAGGTGGCACACAATTGGCCCAGCGTCGTCCAGGTTAGGGCAGGGTTTGGCTGGCCGGGATTTCCTTGTCCCATCGCGCTTTAGCGACTCCTTGCGGCAGGCCGTGCGCCTGCAAACTGACTTCGGTCACCAGCTGGACGGTGTTTCCGCTGACACATTGGTGCGGCTTCCTTCCGGGTTAAGGGAGCAGTGTGTCAAGAAGCAGTGCGGCTTGGCAGGGTCGTGTTTCGGAGGACGCATGGCTCTCAACCTTTGCCTCTCCCGAGTCCATAGAGGAGTTGCAGCGACGGGACAAGACTGTAACTACCAATTTAGATATCACGAAAATGTGTAAAAGTAATTTTAAAAAATCCATCAAATATCCACCGCCATATTTTACAGTAGGTATGGGTTCTTTTCTGCTTATGCATCCTTATTTCGGCATCAAACCCACCACTGGTGTGCATGACCAAAGAGCTCTATTTTCATGTCATTTGACCATAGCACCAGTTCTAATCCAAGTGCCAATGCTGTTTAGCAAACTCCTGGCGTTTACATTTATTGGATGACATGAGAATGACGCTCTTTGGCCACGCACACCAGTGGTGGATTTGGTGTAGAAATAAGGATGCATAAGCATACAATTAACACATTACAAGGTAATTATTTACAAATGATTTACAAGTATGGCAAGCTAAAAATAGTTAACATACGGTTGTTGATGTGAAGAAATAAAACGGGTGCGTTCTGTCAGAGGAATTAGAACTTTGATCAATGACGTCACTCAGGTTACCATGACAAGGACGGGGTCGAAATATCATTTTCTTTTTATGTCTCTTGTTCCGACCCCTCCCCAGTGCCGGCTACGCAAGAGATGTAGACTGAACAAAAATATACTAAACATGTTAAGTGTTGGTCCCATGTTTCATGAGCTTTAATTAAAGATCCCATAAATGTTCCATACGCACAAAAATCTTCTTTCTCTCAAATTTTGTGCACAAATGTATTTACATCTCTGTTAGTGAGCATTTCTCCTTTGCCAAGATTATCCATCCACCTGACAGGTGTGGCATATCAAGAAGCTGATTAAACAACATGATCATTACACAGGTGCACTTTGTGCTGGGGACAATAAAAGGCCACTCTAAAATGTGCAGTTTTGTCACAACACAATGCCACAGATGTCTTTTGAGGGAGTGTGCAATTGGCTGACTAGGAATGTCCACCAGAGCTGTTTCCAGATAATTCAATGTTAATTTCTCTACCATAAGCCACCTCCAACGTCGTTTTAGATAATTTGGCAGTACGTCCAACCGGCCTCACTACCGCAGACCATGTGTATGGCGTTGTGTGGGGTCGAGCAGTTTGCTGATGTCAATATTGTGAACAGAGTGCCCCGTGGTGGGGTTATGGTATGGGAAGGCATAAGCTACTGACAATGAACACAATTGCATTTTATCGATGGCAACTCTATGCGAAGGAGATGTCGGGCTGCATGATGCAAATGGTGGTCACACCAGATACTGACTGGTTTTCTGATCCATGCTCCTACCTTTTTTAAGGTGTCTGTGACCAACAGATGCATATCTTTATTCCCAGTCATGTGAAATCCATAGATTAGGGCCTAATTAATTGATTTCAATTGGCTGATTTACCTATATGAACTGTAACTCAGGAAAATCTTTGAAATTGTTGCATGAAGCATTTATATTTTTGTTCAGTGAGTGTGTGTGTGTGTGTATATATATATATATATATATATATATATATATTTATATATATATATTATATTTTATATATATTATATTTTATATATATATATGGGGTATACTGGCAAGAAAGTGGTATAAATGGGACTGCAAAAATTACTGCTGATCTCCTCAAGTTAAATCAGCTGATCAATAATTTCAGTTGGCCTGAGTCTCTGAGCGTATACAGATTGACGAGAGTTGTAGCATAGGCAACGCAACAAGATTACAATTTACATATAATGTACATTAACTTTCAATTTACATTAGCAAAGGAATGTCATGTGCCGAGAGAGGGTTCGGGGGCTGCAGTTAAAATGTACTGTAAATATCCCACTATAGCCTCTAGCCAGTACGCATGCTTTTAACAAACTATTCAACTATGCAAGCAAGTTTCCATCTTAATCATATTACACCCTTGAATAATGCAATCACACCACATTATACTCTTGAATAATGCATCAATTCACAAGCATGTGCAGACAATTAAAGGGTTTATTTTCTAGTCCATACCCTCATAACATTTTAGTTTCAAGACAAAAGCACAGTTACTGCTAGCTAGCTAGCTAGGTAAAGCTAACAACATGCTTCATCAAGTAACGTTAGCCCATCAAAAATGAGTGGTTACCCCTCTAACATGGATGTAAAAGTACAGTAGAACAAATCTTACACCCATTAGAACAAACCAGGCTTAATTTTTATTAATATCATGCAAATCCTTACGTGTGGTTAAAAGCAAATTCTGACTGAAAACGTGGGTAATTCACTGTGGAGTTTAGATCAGAAGTTTTACATGGCTCAGTGCAGCCAGCCAAGCACCATTGACCGTTTTGTTTTTTGCTACTGCAATTTCAGATAACTCAATAAAACATGTCTCAAATATAAGGAAACAGTCTATACATTTCAGCTGTTTCATAAACATTGATCTGCTGTTATGATTGTTACTGTAGGAGTGTTGGGCTCAACAAGACAATTCTGTTTATACTGCCCTGCTTGGAGGGAGGGAAACTGTCTGGCGCTACTTCCAGACGTAGCGGTCGAGACATGAGAAATTGGCAGCTTTACATTACAGTAATAAGTATATTCTTTGGATTTCTTTCGATACCTTTCGACAATTTCCAATTTTCGTCAATGAAAATAGGCTCTGTTCATTATGAAGAGGTCTCTGAGTTTATACGGGGTGGGCTGATAATTAGTTGCGATGACGTGTGAAGGTATTTCTCCTCACCTGCCCAATCTGCAAAGTGCATGATATCATATGACACATAGTTCACCTCAGTCACAGGTGTAACTGCAGATGTCCTGTCATTGCATATTATGAACATTTTTTATTACCTGTCAGTTTGAGCAGCAAAACAGCGTTGGGGGAAAGTTGTCCATCTGTCAAAATGGGGATATTCAAGATAAATAACTTAATTTTGCAATGCTGTCTTTTTCATTCAAGTTCAAACCCAACCCAGAGCCATGGGAATGAAAGGTTGGGCAAAGCCAGTATGTGAATGTGAATGGCTGTGCCTTGCCAGCTGTAACTAGGGCAACCTGGAACTGCGGTGGCAGCTAGTGATCTTGCCAAGGCTGGAATTACAGACAGACACAGTTCCAGTTCTGTCAGGCCAAGGGCGTTTCATCAGTCTGTCTGGTGTTTATTAAGGAACTGATTAGCAGCAGTCTGGCTCGGTCTGTCTAGACTCTAGATACATTGAAGCACCACTCCAGTGTCTGGCCAGAACTAAAATATGAAGGAAGGAGTTTTTGTAATTTCCTCCTTCCGTATCGGAGTCTGGCTCCTTACAAGGCGTTTTCCTACTCACCCTACAAAATGAAGGAGTTTTCTATGCTCTGTGCTACTATTTCCTTTGGTCAGCTATTATGAGGGAAAAGAGAGCTTAGCATGGTCTTTGGTTGAGTTTCCTGAGTGTTAAAAATATAAAGGTATGGTATTGATTGGGTGAGTGTTTTGCCTTGTATGGTCTGACTTACCGAGTGTTTTCCTGTGTTCCCACTCACTCGCTTTCCCTCTCACTTTCTATTTCTCTCTCTCTCTCTCCGCCCCCCTCTCTGTGTTACAGAGAGGAACTGTGTTCATTCCAAAGGGAGATCGAGGTGCTGTCGGAACAGTATTCTCAGAAGTGCCTGGAGAACGCCCACCTGGCCCAAGCCTTGGAGGCTGAGAGACAGGCCCTCAGACAGTGTCAGAGGGAGAACCAGGAGCTCAACGCACACAACCAGGTGCACACACACACACACACCCAGGCACACACACACACTGATAATAGTCCTCACACTTACCATGACACCTAATGTGCCTTGTGTCTGTAGGAGCTGAACAACCGTCTAGCTGCAGAGATCACTAAGATGCGCTCTATGGCGACTGAAGACGGGGGTGGAGACACCTGCAACGTCACACATGGGAAGGAACTGTATGAGCTAGAGGTAAGCTCTTCTCGAGGTGAACCCAAGATTGGATTTGATTTGAAATTAGCTGAACTCTTCCTGTTTGTCAAAAGGGTACATTTCTTTATGCACAGCTGAAATTTGCCACTGAATCTTAGTTTTCCTCTTCCTTGCCAGGTGATGTTGAGGGTGAAGGAGTCGGAGGTCCAGTATCTGAAACAGGAGATCAACTCTCTGAAGGATGAACTCCAGGTCGCCCAAAGAGTAAGTCCCAAGACGCAAGTTACCTGCAACTGCTTTTTATAGTTTTTCAATGTATTTTATACTATTTTCAAAAATGTTCAATGCTGAGGTTGTATTCCTCACCCAACCATCCTAAACTATGTATCCTTCGTCCCGCCAGGATAAGAAGTATGCAACGGACAAGTACAAGGACATCTACACAGAGCTGAGCATCGTGAAGGCCAAAGCAGAGAGAGACCTGGGGAGGCTCAGAGAACAGCTGCAGCTGGCCCACGAGGCACTGGGGGAACCCTCACTGGAGGAGGTGGAGAGGGCAGGAGGATACGGTAGGAATATAGAAGACTTTCTATCCTTCTACTCCATATGTGTGCTATAAATGACACCCTATTCCCTACATACTGTGCTACAAATGGCACCCTATTCCCTACATTGTGTGCTACAAATGGCACCCTATTCCCTACATAGTATGCTACAAATGGCACCCTATTCCCTACATTGTGTGCTACAAATGACACCCTATTCCCTACATAGTGTGCTACAAATGGCACCCTATTCCCTACATAGTGTGCTACAAATGGCACCCTATTCCCTACATAGTGTGCTACTTTTGACCTGAGCCCTATGGGTCCTGGTTAAAAGTAGTGCACTATATAGGGAATAGGGTACAAGTTCAGAAGCTGCAACTAGCCCCTTTTTCCAAATGACTTGTTGTTGAAGAAGCTGTCTGTTATCTCATCAGATATCATGAAGTCCAAAAGCAACCCTGACATTCTCAAGATGGCGGCTGCTGCCGCAAAACGCTCAGAGCGCACCATGAGGTCAAAGGTACGTCTTCTAAACACCTGAGTAAGACATCTGAAAGTGATTTACACAGTAGAGGAGAAGTTTCCCCGCAGCTGAAGGTTGTGTATGGAAACTGTTCAATAGGAACCAAGTGCCATTGACCTGTGACACACTGCCACCTTCTGGTTAACTACTGAATTGCACTGCAACTTTTTACTTCCCCAGCATGTGAATGTACTTTATTGGGTGGGTTATTGGGCCTATAAGGATGCATCAGTTTTGTTATACACTGCTCAAAAAAATAAAGGGAACACTTAAACAACACAATGTAACTCCAAGTCAATCACACTTCTGTGAAATCAAACTGTCCACTTAGGAAGCAACACTGATTGACAATAAATTTCACATGCTGTTGTGCAAATGGAATAGACAAAAGGTGGAAATTATAGGCAATTAGCAAGACACCCCTAATAAAGGAATGGTTCTGCAGGTGGTGACCACAGACCACTTCTCAGTTCCTATGCTTCCTGGCTGATGTTTTGTTCACTTTTGAATGCTGGCGGTGCTTTCACTCTAGTGGTAGCATGAGACGGAGTCTACAACCCACACAAGTGGCTCAGGTAGTGCAGTTCATCCAGGATGGCACATCAATGCGAGCTGTGGCAAAAAGGTTTGCTGTGTCTGTCAGCGTAGTGTCCAGAGCATGGAGGCGCTACCAGGAGACAGACCAGTACATCAGGAGACGTGGAGGAGGCCGTAGGAGGGCAACAACCCAGCAGCAGGACCGCTACCTCCGCCTTTGTGCAAGGAGGTGCACTGCCAGAGCCCTGCAAAATGACCTCCAGCAGGCCACAAATGTGCATGTGTCTGCTCAAACGGTCAGAAACAGACTCCATGAGGGTGGTATGAGGGCCCGACTTCCACAGGTGGGGGTTGTGCTTACAGCCCAACACCGTGCAGGACGTTTGGCTTTTGCCAGAGAACACCAAGATTGGCAAATTCGCCACTGGCGCCCTGTGCTCTTCACAGATGAAAGCAGGTTCACACTGAGCACATGAGCACATGTGACAGACGTGACAGAGTCTGGAGACGCCGTGGAGAACGTTCTGCTGCCTGCAACATCCTCCAGCATGACCGGTTTGGCGGTGGGTCAGTCATGGTGTGGGGTGGCATTTCTTTGTGGGGCAGCACAGCCCTCCATGTGCTCGCCAGAGGTAGCCTGACTGCCATTAGGTACCGAGATGAGATCCTCAGACCCCTTGTGAGACCATATGCTGACACATGCACATTTGTGGCCCGCTGGAGGTCATTTTGCAGGGCTCTGGCAGTGCACCTCCTTGCACAAAGGCGGAGGTAGCGGTCCTGCTGCTGGGTTGTTGCCCTCCTACGGCCTCCTCCACGTCTCCTGATGTACTGGCCTGTCTCCTGGTAGCGCCTCCATGCTCTGGACACTACGCTGACAGACACAGCAAACCTTTTTGCCACAGCTCACATTGATGTGCCATCCTGGATGAACTGCACTACCTGAGCCACTTGTGTGTGTTGTAGACTCCGTCTCATGCTACCACTAGAGTGAAAGCACCGCCAGCATTCAAAAGTGAACAAAACATCAGCCAGGAAGCATAGGAACTGAGAAGTGGTCTGTGGTCACCACCTGCAGAACCATTCCTTTATTGGGGGTGTCTTACTAATTGCCTATAATTTCCACCTTTTGGCTATTCCATTTGCACAACAGCATGTGAAATTTATTGTCAATCAGTGTTGCTTCCTAAGTGGACAGTTTGATTTCACAGAAGTGTGATTGACTTGGAGTTACATTGTGTTGTTTAAGTGTTCCCTTTATTTTTTTGAGCAGTGTATTACTCTTAAAACCTTGAAACAATCCCTTTGTGCATCTATTTCAGTGTGGGTTAGAATGGTTCTATCAGATGTAGAAAAAAAGTGTAGCAAGTCAGGAAACCTGGTAAGTGTGGTGAGGTGTGTTTCACCTCTTACTCTCACATGCCGGTGTGTTTCCCCCTTCTGTCCTCAGTCTGTGGCTCGTGACATGCCCTGGGACAGCTAGGGCTGCCTGAGGACCTATAGGCCTACCCTTCTCCTTTAGGTAATTTACCCAACCAGACTACAACGAACAGGATGCCAAAATCACACATCGTTAGTGGGTTTGAATGGGAGCACCTTTTTTAAAATTTGCTGCCATTGGGACCTTACAGAGAAATATCACTTTAACCAGAGAGAGAAATGAGTGCACGTCTCTGTGTGGATCATTGATGATATTCCTCTCTGTTTGCATCAATCTGCTTCCTCAATGATTCAGTCCTGTCCACATTAGTCACAATTAAACCTGGCCATGGTCATTAACAGTTGTTTTTTTGTCTCTGTTTCTCTCTCTGTCTCCAGAGTCTTAAGGAAGGGCTGACTGCCGAGCAGCGACTCCATCTGTTTGATAAAGACACTAAGGAGTTCTGACATCGTCGCCTGCGTCGAACCGCTCCACCCACATTGCTGCATGTTTAGAAAGCCCACTATATTTTAGCTAGGGAGTTACTTATTTAGAAACACACTGATCACCACACACATCGTATATTAAAAAAACATGGTATGAAGATTGAATTTTATGTCTAGACTCAACATTCCATGCACTTCAGTTACTGTGACATTGTTTGTTTTTTGTTTTCAGCGCCATGTCTTACTGTAAATACTCTGTACTGTTTTTAATGAAGCATCTATCATGCAAACACTAAAAAAAGATGGCTGTGTAAGCTACTGTTTTAACTCCTTAGTCTGTGTAAATAGCCGAAGGAATAAGTGTAATGTTGTAATGGCTAAACACAACTACATAATGAGAGAATAATTACTTACATATTGATGGAATAACTACTTACATAAGCAAACCGTAGGAACAATCTTGCCTTCAGGCCTGCGTATTATGCTAGGTGAGGTCAGTATGCACATGTTAATTCTTCTTTCCACCCCCTTATCATTTCAGCATAGATTACTGTCTGGCTCAGTAAACAAGCTATGGAAAGAAAATGTTTGCCTGCATCATTGTACAAGTAAACTATCTGCTACATTGGATGTTGCTCCTCCATTGTCTGAGTTGTTGGCTTGTATATGATTAATATTAACATCATAGAATGTTTTCTGAAACATAGGACCATTTTTAAATTACCCCTGGAAGGTGACTGCTGAATAAATACATTATGGATGGGATTTGCTGATTATACTATAAATATATACATTTATATAATTGTTTTCCTTCTCTGTAATCTTATTGGTCCAGCTGTATGGGAGGATGAGTTGTTGGAGTCGGTTTGTATGTAGTCTTGTTCAGTGGCAATCTCTTTGTATTTATTTAAGTGTTTTTGGATTATTGTCTCACATGCCATTCCCTCTGTACTCTACTATTGTAAATATACAGCCAATGTACACCAACTGACAACAGGTTTATTAGCAATAAATATTTTTGCACCCTGTCTTTCGTTGTTTTCATCTACTATACTGTATTAATCATTTTCCAAACTGATTAAACTAACCAGCATTATTATGTAGTTAAATTACATTGATCATCTAGACTTCTTTGCAAAGTTCAGATGTGAGAGGACTGCAGTCATATACTGTAGGTTTCCTATCAATAACTTACGCTATACAGTGCATTCGGAAAGTATTCAGACATTGACTTTTTCCACATTTTGTTATGTTACAGCCTTATTCTAAAATGGATTACATGTATTTTTTACCTTAACATTCTATGCACAATACCTCATAATGACAAAGCGAAAACAGGTTTTTTGAAATATTCGCAAAATTATAAAAAGATGTAAAACAAATACCTTAGTTACATAAGAATTCAGACCCTTTGCTAGGAGACTCGATATTGAGCTGAGGTGCATCCTGTTTCCATTGATCATCCTTGATGTTTCTACAACTTGATTGGAGTCCACCTGGGGTAAATTCAATTGATTGGACATGATTTGGAAAGGCACACACCTGTCTATATAAGGTCCCATAGGTGACAGTGTATGTCAGAGCAAAAACCAAGCCATGAGGTCGAAGGAAATGTCAGTAGAGCTCTGGGACAGGATTGTGTCGAGGCACAGATCTGGGGAAGTGTACCAAAAATGTTCTGCAGCATTGAAGGTCCCCAAGAACACAGTGGCCTCCATCATTCTTAAATGGAAGACGTTTGGAATCACCAAGACTCTTCCTAGGGCTGGCTGCCCAACCAAACTGAGCAATTTGAGGAGAAAGGCCTTGGTCAGGGAGGTGACTAAGAACCCAATGGTCACTCTGACAGAGCTCCAGAGTTCCTCTGTGAAGATGGGAGAACCTTCCAGAGGGACAACCATCTCTGCAGCACTCCACAAATCAGGCCTTTATGGTAGAGTGGCCAGACGGAAGCCATTCCTCAGTAAAAGGCACATGACAGCCCGCTTGGAGTTTGCCAAAAGGCACCTAAAGACTCTGACCCAAGAAACAAGATTCTCTGGTCTGATGAAACCAAGATTGAACTCTGGGCTAAATGCCAAACGTCACGTCTGGAGGAAACTTGGCACCATCCCTATGGTGAAGCATGGTGGTAGTGGCAGCATCATGCTGTGGGGATGTTTTTCAGAGGCAGAGACTGGGAGACTAGTTAGGATCGAGGGAAAGATGAACGGAGCAAAGTACAGAGATCCTTGATTAAAAACCTGCTCCAGAGCGCTCAGGACCCCTGACTTGGGCGAAGGTTCACCTTCTAACAGGACAACGACCCTAAGTGTAACCGATGTGAAATGGCTAGCTAGTTAGTGAGGTGCGCACTAATAGCGTTTCAATCGGTGACGTCACTCGCTCTGAGACCTTGAGTAGTTGTTCCCCTTGCTCTGCAAGGGCCGCAGCTTTTGTGGAGCGATGGGTAACGATGCTTCGAGGGTGGCTGTTGTCGATGTGTTCCTGGTTCGAGCCCAGGTAGGGGCGAGGAGAGGGACGGAAGCTATACTGTTACATAAGCACAAAGCGAAGACAACACAGGAGTGGCTTCGGGACAAGTCTTGAATGTCCTTGAATGGCCCAGCCAGAGCCCGGACTTGAACACGATCGAACATCTCTGGAGAGACCTGAAAATAGCTGTTCAGCGACGGTCACGATCGAACCTGACAGAGCCTGAAGAGAAGAATGGGAGAAACTCACCAAATACAGGTGTGCCGAGCTTCTAGCGTCATACCCAAGCAGACTCAAGGCTGTAATCGCTGCCAAAGGTGCTTCAACAAAGTACTGAGTAAAGGGTCTGAATACATGTAATATGATATTTCAGTTTTTATTTGTAATACATTTCTAAACATGTTTTAGCTTTGTCTTTATGGAGTATTGTGTGTATATTGATGGGGGGGGGGAAACATGTTAATCCATTTTAGAATAAGGCTGTAACAAAATGTGGAAAAAGTCAAGGGGTCTGAATATTTTCCGAAAGCACTGTATATATGTGGACACCCCTTCAAATTAGTGTATTCGGCTATTTCAGCCACACCCGTCGCCGACAGGTGTATACAATCGAGCACACAGGCATGCAATCTCCATAGTCACACATTGGTAGTAGACTGGCCTTACTGAAGTGCTCAGTAATCACTCCAGTCAAACTCCACACAACATTCATGTCTTGAACGCTGCCCGCTTTCCTACCTTCCCACAATGCTTCACTGTGTTCGCCAGCTGACAAATGCTGTTCTTGAAGTGCAGCTCACGCGCGGAGAGTAGCAAAGTAGCTTCAGCCAGGGATTTTTTTTATTTTTATTTTTTATCCCGTTTACAAATGTGACATTTTTTAAAGATATAGTTTGGCGTTTTATGGTACTAGCAGATGGGGTCTTGAACGAGATGTTGGGTGGGACTCACTGTTGAATTGGACGTTTCTAAAGCCCCCCCACTCCTTCCCGTTTGGGTAAGTTTCAGTCTCCGGCAGCGCTGTATGCTCGCTCTTTTGTTTCATATGAAGGGCCTAGCAAGTTAGCTTAGCAAGTTAGCTAACCACGAATAAGTCAACGAGGGTAGTTAGCTAGCTATATTCGCTAGATGCATCACTCCGCCGTTATGTGCGGGGAGATCGATCCCCAAAGCTGAGTGGCACTATATCCAGCAAATTGTCAAGTATTGTATTGTATTATGATAGACACCAGCCATCCACCCATTGTTTCACAATAAGCTAACGTTGCCATATCAGCTACAAATGAACTTGTCATGTCAGATCCAGCGCAGAGCATTAGCTAGCTGGATAAGTGCAGTTTGTGGTACGCGGCTAACTACCTAACTTTGGCGTAGCACATCGCGAACTGGCTACATTTGATAACCAGAACAGCACTTATCCTGTTTACTATGTGAAGGTATCATGTATGGTTAATGTAATAACTAGCGAAGTAGCTAGCTAGCTGTTCTTGTAGTGGCACGGATCATCCTTCACATTTGACTGAGTGAAGACACACAAATGTAGGTAATACAGGACTAATGGGTCGCGCCTGTCAGCTGTCATTCCAGCTCCGGTGAGTTTAGCTCATTTACGTTAACTAGCTAAACATAAATGTACGTTCTATTCGTTTGTAAGAAGGCAGAGGGTTTCGAAGCCATCTGTCAACTTGTTATTTTCTCTTAACACTATTTTGGTGTATTTCCAGCAAACACTTTTCTGATTTGACCACTTTTCCCAACTCAGCTTGGTCACTACACGCTAGTGCAATTTGGTTGTTCAGTATTGACTCATTTGCATAACTCGCGCGACACTAATTTACACTAATCTTCAACAGTACGGAAAACTGAGTGAACTTTGACAGCCAACGGAAACGTTAGCGAACCTTTTAGGTTTTAGGTCTGACTTGTAATTTTGAACACTGAAAGTTTGCACTTCGGAGATTTTACTGAAGATGGGCACATTTAACTTTCTAGTTAGCAAATTATCTAATCTTTTTGATATAGCTAGTTGATAAATTACTATGTATC
Source organism: Salvelinus namaycush (assembly GCF_016432855.1). Classification (NCBI taxonomy): domain Eukaryota; kingdom Metazoa; phylum Chordata; class Actinopteri; order Salmoniformes; family Salmonidae; genus Salvelinus; species Salvelinus namaycush. The sequence goes on along the minus strand of NC_052341.1, from coordinate 22,044,951 downwards.
TAACGTAACGTTAGCTAGCTAGAAAGATAAAGCCATAGAAAGTTAAAATCCACTGCTGGCGAATGTGTTTCTGGATGATGGAACCTATCCTGGAGACCTGACGTTGAATTGCATAGTATTCAACGTCGGGCATAAATGAGGGTTTGGATCAGGAAAGTTTCCTCTCATTAACGTTACCTCTACAAGCCAGAACCTTGATTAACATGATATGTTAACTTACTTTACCGGTTGTCTGTGCGATTGGTCCTTTTGGGGGTAGGAATGTGAATCAATATATCCACAAGAAAGTGTAATTACATCAACTTTTCAAGTGCTGGTAGTTCATTCAGATTTATCACCTGAACCATATAAACATGTGCATGAGCTCAGCAAGTATGCATGTGCTTTGAAAAGTTGACACTTTACTGTGGATATTTTGTCTCCTATTCCTACCTGCAAAAGGACCAACCGCATGCACAACCAGTAAAGTAAGTTAAAATATAATTGTATTTAACATTCTGGCTTGTCTTCCACCCGTAAGAGGAAACTTTTGATCCAAACGCTCATTTATGCCTGACGTAGAATTCAAAGAAATTCATTGTCAGGTTTCCAGGCTAGATGGAACCCAATCTTGACCTATATCCAGTCATGTTCCCACTGATGTCAGCAAAAATGATTTCATTGTCAACTTTTCTGTATTTCTGCTCAATTTCAGTTGCTATGGAGCAACCACATGGGGACTCAGATTTACAGCCCCAAGACCTCTCTTCCACCCGTAGCCTCCCTGCTGCTATAGACCTGACCAGAAAAGGTGAGGATTGCCTCGTGAAAGTCAACTCCATGAAGGGCCTACAGGTGGTCAAGCCTCCAAGCTGGTACCCAGGCTCTGGGAGCAGCAAGGGACTCTCCTTCCCAGAAACTGACCCCAACCACAGGCTTCAACCAGGAGACCAGATCCAGCCGAATGATGCCTTCTCCAACACTACAGTCACGCTCTCCTATGTAAGCAGGTCTCATATCTTTTCCACTCATGACTCTCTCTCTCACCATTCCTCTCTCTACGGCGTACCATCAATCAGCAAGTTCTCAACAATGGATGGCTACCTGCAGCAGATGGACAGGCCTCTAAGCTTAGCGCCTCAGTCTGAAATGTTTGACTCTATGCCTCCAGCCCAGGTGATGGCTGAGAATGTGGCAGGGGTGTGTCTGATGCAGCAGTGTCATGAAATCAACAGCAGTCGAGTTGCCAGTAATGGAAGAGTGGAGAAATACAATCCTCATCAGAGAGCGAGTTCAATGGAACACAGTCTTTCTCAGGACGCAGACAACAATGCAGGACTGCAGAATGGGAGGAGTAGTAGCAGCAGCAGCTGGTCTCATTCTGCAATATGTATTGATTCCTCTCCAGAGCCTCTCATTACAGACATGGAGGAGGAAGGACAGAGGGCTGACTCAGAGGTTCTCTTTCTCATCTCATCTAGAACGGAGGAGCCTGTCCTCATCCAGGACAGCATGAGTCCCAGGGACCTGTGTTCTCATAGTAGGGAGTATATCAGTCCTCTGGAGGACACGGTCTCTCCCTCTGCTACCTCACTGGATGACGTAGAGAATGTGTTCATTCTGCCGCAGGCCTCCTGCTCACCCAGCTTTGAAAATGATGGTGATAATGCATCAATGTTAGATACCAGCAAGGACTACCAGCAGCCAGGACATAAACCCAAGGCAGATTCAGAGCCTATTGTTGACTTGACAGAAGACAAGAGCACTCTGCCAGAGGTTTTAGAAAATAAACCAAAGGAGACGACTGCTTCTCACTTGAATGGTAATGCAAAGGCAGAGCAGAGGACTTTTGAGAGGAAACAACTCCCCCCTCGCTCTGGCAGGGGAACTAGGTTAGAGGCCATAGTGATGAACATAAACCCTAACTGGTATAAAGTATCCACTAAGAAGCCCAAGGCCTCAAAGACCCAAACCCAGCCTCCGACAAATCCCCAGACTCAGAGCAGTCCATCTAAAGCCGATGTTAGTCCTAACAAACAGACCTCATCTGTAGGGAAGAAGAAAGTCCAGAATAAAGCAGCATCTAGCTCAGAGGGAGAGACTAAAGTAAAGGCAGCCGCAACGAAAGGCCGGATGGATAGCATTAACAGGAACACAGACAGTTGTAAAGAGTCTACATCAGATTCTGAACACACCTGTTTTTCCAAATATCCACACAACCACAGCACATCTCCAAAAACCTCCAGCCCACCCTTTGCTCCAGTCAAAGATTCGGAGAAGGAGTCGGCACACAGAGAGTCAGATCCCGAGCGCTCTGAGGTGGATGTAGTGACTGTATCACCGCCACTTAAAACATCTCCAAAAAGCCCTGGGAAGCATAAAGCGAAGACTGCATGCAGGGAAGCATCTTCTCCCACAGCCAAAACAGCGAAGGCGACCCCCGCTCCCAAGAAGAAACGGAAGAAACCCAGACTGGGCAAGTTTTCCTCTATTTTCTCCCCTCAGGAGCCTGAGATAAAACTGAAATATGTCAACTACAAGGAGGAGAAGAGGGATATGAGGAGGGACACATTCTCTCCTTTCATCCACATGGGCCTTAAACCCTCCTCCACCTCCCCTGCCAACTGTACTGTCATTAACTACCCTGAGGAGGAGAAGCCCAGGCAGAAAAAGGGTCAGGGGCAGCAGCAGGCTGGAGGCTCAGGGTCTGGGGGTTTCATCCCTGGGGCTGTACCCTCCACCTCCTGCCTCCAGCTGGGCCGCATCTCCACCCATAGCCAATACCACAGCTCCCTGGTCTGCTGCCTCTGTAGAGGCTCGGCTAACGCCATGGACCTGGGGGACCTCCACGGACCCTACTACCCTGAGGGATACAGACCCAGCGCTAAACCCCCTGCTAGGACCCCAGGCCTCAAAGAAGAGGAGGATTTCAGTGACTCTGACTCGTCCTGCAGCATAAGAGGCCGGGGCAGAAAGTGTGCTCGGCCCCCGGGGGTACCCTGGCCCCACAAACCAGGTCCACGGCTGAACCAGGATGGCCTGCTGGGGAGGTGGACTAGCGACAGCGACCCTTCAGGCAGCCCTGCAGCAAAGAGGGCCAGGATTGAGAACGGGGCTGGGGTTACATCTGAGGCTGCAGTAGAGGACTGGTACAGCCCCCCTGTGGTGCCTCTAGACCAGTTTGAGTACTGGCTCCACGAGGACTGTAGCATCTGGTCTGCAGGTGTGTTCCTGGTGAAGGGGAGGGTCTACGGTCTGGAAGAGGCGGTCAAGGTGGGTCAGGAGACGGTAAGTTTAAATCCTGCAGCCCAGGAATAGATGTGTCTGTTTAATTGAGTCTCTATTGATTTATGATTGGGGTGTTTACGTTGTGTTCGGAAAGTATTCAGACCCCTAGACTTTTTCCACATTTTGTTACATTACAGCCTTATTCTAAAATGGATTACATAGTTTTTTCCCTCAATCTACACGCAATACCAAATAATGACAAAGCAAAAACAGTTTTTTAGACATTTATTAAAAATGGAAATATCACTATACATACGTATTCAGACCTTTTACTCAGTACTTTGTTGAAGCACCTTTGGCAGCGATTACAGCCTCGAGTCATCTTGGGTATGACGCTACAAGCTTGGCACACCTGTATTTGTGGCTTTTCACACATTCTACTCTGCAGATCATTTCAAGCTCTGTCAGGTTGGATGGGGCGTGTCGCTGCACAGCTATTTTCAGGTCTCTAGAGATGTTTGATCAGGTTCATGTCCAGGCTTTGGCTGGGCCACTCAAGGACATTGAGACTTGTTCCGAAGCCACTCCTGCGTTGTCTTGGCAGGTTTTCATCAAGGATCTCTCTGTACTTTGCTCCATTAATCTTTCCCTGACTAGTCTCCCTGTCCCTGCTGCTGAAAATCATCCCCACTGCATGATGCTGCCACCACCATGCTTAACTGTAGGGATGGTGCCAGGTTTCTTCCAGATATGACGCTTGGTATTCAGGCCAAAGAGTTCAATCTTGGTTTCATCAGACCAGAGAGTCTGGTTTCTCATGGTCAGAGTCCTTTAGGTGCCTTATGGCAATTTCCAAGCAGGCTGTCGTGCATTTTACTGAAGAGTGGCTTCCGTCTGACTACTCTACCATTTAAAAAGAAGAAAATGTTCTTAACCTTTTATTTAACTAAGCAAGTCAGTTAAAAACAAATTCTTATTTACAATGACGGCCTACCGGGGAACAGTGGTTTAACTGCCTTGTTCGGGGGCAGAACGACAGATTTTTACCTTGTCAGCTTGGGGATTTGATCCAGCAACTTTTCGGTTACTGGCCCAACGCTCTAACCGCTAGGCTACCTGCTGCCCCAGATTGGTGGCGTGCTGCAGAGATGGTTGTCTTTCTGGAAGGTTCTCCCATCTCCACAGATGAACTCTGGAGCTCTGTCACAGTGACCATCGGGTTCTTGGTTACCTCCCTGACCAAGGCCCTTCTCTGATTGCTTAGTTTGGCCGGGCGGCCACCTCTAGGAAGAGTCTTGGTGGATCCAAACTTCTTCCGTTTAAGAATGATGAAGGCCATTGTGTTCTTGGGACCTTCAATGCTGCAGACATGTTTTTGTTACCCTTCCCCAGATCTGTGCCTCAACACAATTCTGTCTCTTAGATCTATGGACAATTCCTTCGACCTCATGGCTTGGTTTTTGCTCTGACATGCACTGTAAACTGTGGGACCTTTTATATAGACAGGTGTGCCTTTCCCAAATCATGTCCAATCAATTGAATTCACCACAGGTGGACAATCAGGTTGTAGAAACATCTCAAGGATGATCAATTGAAATAGGATGCCCCTGATCTCAATTTTTGTCATTATGGTGTATTGTGTGTAGATTGATGGGGGAAATATATTTCATCCATTTTAGAATAAGGCTGTAACGTAACAAAATGTAGAAAAAGTCGAAGGGTCTGAATACTTTGACTGCACTGTATGTAGTGTTCTTTATCTCCCATAGGGAATATGTCTGTTTTAGCCATATTTTTACAATTTGACTTTTATCATGTTTTTGTAGAAGTATCAGACTTCTGTTTAGCAATGTAAAATATTATAGCAGCTTGTATTTTGGTCTTGGCCTGTAACACAACACAACCAACTAATTATATTTTGTGTTTTCAGACATGTTCTCGCTGCCATAGCCCGGGTGCCACGTTGGGCTGCTTCTTCAAAGGATGCCTCAACAAGTATCACTACAGGTGTTCTCTACAGTCAGGTGAGTCTCCCCCTCTGCCTTGTCCCCATTCCTAGCTTGGGACCCTACTACGTCTGCTTAGTAATGGGCCCAGTTCCAATACTTGTGCCAAAGAAGGGAGGAGGGAAGGATGGCATTTGGAAGCATCTCAACCAGGCATCCAGGACTAGGGAGTATACTGGGTCTTCACATAAGTCTGCCATGATTCTAATGCAGGATTGTGTGTATAGTCACTTCCTGCTGTGTTGACACCTATTAGTTCTCCAGCCAGACACTAGCTGCTACAACATCTGACTGATGGCGCAGAGTACTTCTAGTAAACATTACCCAGCCTAGTCTAGCAGCCGAGACAAGGGTATATTCATCGGGAAGCAAACGGGCTGAAATGAGGAGGAACCTGAATTTCTCCAATAAGAAACACTTGTTTTCGTCTTTCCGTTGCAAAACGTTTTGCTACGGATTGCACCGTAGCAAATAAACCCCAAAGGGCGTTAGACTACAGAGGACCCGCAGTCTGTTGCGTGCCAAGGCTTTCAAATGGGACGTGGTTGCAGTCAGCCCAAAAGTTTGAGCCACCTCAAGACTACGAATATTATCAGTCACTTTCTGAGACGTGATTCATCATAATGTTGCTTTATATCTGTATCTTATTCAGACATCCAGCCTTGTTCCCTGATTGTCTATTTTATGTGCCGAATGCCATGTTGTGCCACAGTCTGGTAGAGTAGTGTTTCAGTTGAAGGTTAGGCCTAATACTGTGGTTCAATAACAGCAAGGGCACCCCAGCTCCACGGACATGCCCTGTATGTTCTGTAAATGGCTGTTTTAAGCGGAGGTGTTTGTTGCAAGCTCTCTCTGTTACAACCTATCCCTATCTGTAGCCTGTTGGTGTGTGGTTCGGCTACTGTTTGCTATTGAGCCATCTGATGAATCGCTGTCTTTATTGATCCAAGCATTCTTCTCCCCACAGACTGTGTCCTCAATGAAGAGAACTTCTCCATGAAATGCACCAAGCACAAGGTATGAATGGTTGATTAATTGAAGCGACTGCTAGGTTTGATCCTTACTAAACCGATCTCTCGCTCGTGTGTGTGTGTGTGGTTGTCAGTGATTTCAGTCTCACTGTATTGTACAAATATTGTCTTTGTGGAAGAGTTGAAGCTGGCAAGAAGCCAACAATTTCGCAATCCTCCATTTTACGATTTACTCGCTAGAATGAAGTATGGCTTCAGTTCAGCATTGACTTCTTCCACATTTTGTTGTTACAGCCTGAATTGTAAATGGATTAAATAGATTTGTTTTCTCACCCTTATATACACAGTAACCCATAGTGAAAACATGTTTTTAGAAGATTGTGCACATTTATTGAAAATGAAATGCAGAAATATGTTTATTTATTCACACCCATGAGTAAATACTTTGTAGAAGCACCTCTGGCAGTGATTACAGCTGTGAGTCTTTCTGGGTAAATCTGCAAGAGCTTTCCCCACCTGGATTGTGCATCATTTGACCATTTATTATTTTCAAAATTCTTCAAGCTCTTTCAAATTGCTTGTTGATAATTACTAGACAATCATTGTCAGTTCTTGCCATAGATTTATGTCGATTTTTAAGTCAAAACTGTAAGTCGGCCACTCAGGAAAGTTAACTGTCTTCTTGGTAAGCAACTTCTTGTTTTAGGTTATTCCCAGTCTGGCCCTCATACCATCATGGCCACCTAATCATCTCCAGCTTCCAATTGGCTCATTCATCCCCCCTCCTCTCCCCTGTAACTATTCCCTAGGCCGTTGCTGTAAATGTTCATCTTACCTGGTTAAATAAAGTATTGTCCTGCTGAATGGTGAATTAATCTCCGTGTTTCGTGGAAAGCAGACTGAACCAGCTTTTCCTCTACTATTTTTTTCTTCTTCTGAGCTTAGCTCCATTTTACGTTTCTTTTTATGAAAAACCTTCCAGTGTTTAACGAATACAAGCATACCCATAACATGACGCAGCCACCACTATGCTTGATCAATATGCAGAGTGGCACTCAGTAATGTGTTCATGTATTTGGCCAAAACATAACACTTCTGTATTCAGGCCTATTTGTTGTGCAGCGTAACTTTTTAATGCCTTGTTGCATACAGGATGTATGTTTTGGAATATAAATGTGTATACTGTACAGGCTTCCTCCTTTTCAGTCTGTCATTTAGGTTAGTATTGTGGAGTAACTACAATGTTGTTGATCCATCCTCAGTTTTCTCCTATCACAGCCATTAAACTATGTAACTGTTATAAAGTCACCATTGGCCTCATGGTGAAATCCCTGAGCAGTTTCCTTCCTCTCCGGCGACTGAGTAAGAAGGACGCTTGTATCTTTTGTGGTGTAGTGAAACACCATTAATAGTGTAATTAAAAACTTCACCATGCTCAAAAATATATTCAATGTCAGGTAATTTTTTTACCCATCTATCAATAGGTAACCTTTTCAAGCCATTGGAAAACCTACCTGTTCTTTGTGGTTGAGTCTACGTTTGATATTCACAGCTTGATAGAATTATCTATAAGGTCACCCAATGTGTGGGGTACAGAGATGAGGTAGTCATTGTAACTTATGTGACTTGTTTAGCAGATTTGTACTCCTGAACTTATTTAGGCTTGCTGTAACAAAGGGGTTGAATACTTTGATTAAAGACATTTCAGCTATTTGTTTTTAATTAATTGGTAAAAAAAAATACACATTGACATTATGGGACCTGTGAAATAAAATCTCAATCCATTTCAAATTCAGTCTAACACAAGATGTGAAAAAGTAGAGGGGTGAATACTTTCTGGGGGCACTGTACACAGTTCTAGAAAAACCAGAAGGAATGAACACTACACAGTTCTAGAAAAACCAGAAGGGATGAACACTGTACACAGTCCTAGAAAAACCAGAAGGAATGAACACTGTACACAGTCCTAGAAAAACCAGAAGGAATGAACACTACACAGTCCTAGAAAAACCAGAAGGAATGAACACTGTACACAGTCCTAGAAAAACCAGAAGGGATGAACACTGTACACAGTCCTAGAAAAACCAGAAGAGAATGAACACTGTACACAGTCCTAGAAAAACCAGAAGAGAATGAACACTGTACACAGTCCTAGAAAAACCAGAAGAGAATGAACACTACACAGTCCTAGAAAAACCAGAAGGGATGAACACTGTACACAGTCCTAGAAAAACCAGAAGAGAATGAACACTGTACACAGTCCTAGAAAAACCAGAAGGGATGAACACTGTACACAGTCCTAGAAAAACCAGAAGGAATGAACACTGTACACAGTCCTAGAAAAACCAGAAGGAATGAACACTGTACACAGTCCTAGAAAAACTAGAAGGAATGAACACTGTACACAGTCCTAGAAAAACCAGAAGGAATGAACACTGTACACAGTCCTAGAAAAACCAGAAGGAATGAACACTGTACACAGTCCTAGAAAAACCAGAAGGAATGAACACTGTACACAGTCCTAGAAAAACCAGAAGGAATGAACACTGTACACAGTCCTAGAAAAACTAGAAGGGATGAACACTGTACACAGTCCTAGAAAAACCAGAAGGGATGAACACTGTACACAGTCCTAGAAAAACCAGAAGGAATGAACACTGTACACAGTCCTAGAAAAACCAGAAGAGAATGAACACTGTACACAGTCCTAGAAAAACCAGAAGGGATGAACACTGTACACAGTCCTAGAAAAACCAGAAGAGAATGAACACTGTACACAGTCCTAGAAAAACCAGAAGGGATGAACACTGTACACAGTCCTAGAAAAACCAGAAGAGAATGAACACTGTACACAGTCCTAGAAAAACCAGAAGGGATGAACACTGTACACAGTCCTAGAAAAACCAGAAGGGATGAACACTGTACACAGTCCTAGAAAAACCAGAAGGAATGAACACTGTACACAGTCCTAGAAAAACCAGAAGTAATGAACAATGTACACAGTCCTAGAAAAACCAGAAGAGAATGAACACTGTACACAGTCCTAGAAAAACCAGAAGGAATGAACACTGTACACAGTCCTAGAAAAACCAGAAGGAATGAACACTGTACACAGTCCTAGAAAAACCAGAAGGAATGAACACTGTACACAGTCCTAGAAAAACCAGAAGGAATGAACACTGTACACAGTCCTAGAAAAACCAGAAGGAATGAACACTGTACACAGTCCTAGAAAAACTAGAAGGGATGAACACTGTACACAGTCCTAGAAAAACCAGAAGGGATGAACACTGTACACAGTCCTAGAAAAACCAGAAGGGATGAACACTGTACACAGTCCTAGAAAAACCAGAAGAGAATGAACACTGTACACAGTCCTAGAAAAACCAGAAGGGATGAACACTGTACACAGTCCTAGAAAAACCAGAAGAGAATGAACACTGTACACAGTCCTAGAAAAACCAGAAGGGATGAACACTGTACACAGTCCTAGAAAAACCAGAAGAGAATGAACACTGTACACAGTCCTAGAAAAACCAGAAGGGATGAACACTGTACACAGTCCTAGAAAAACCAGAAGGGATGAACACTGTACACAGTCCTAGAAAAACCAGAAGGAATGAACACTGTACACAGTCCTAGAAAAACCAGAAGGAATGAACACTGTACACAGTCCTAGAAAAACCAGAAGAGAATGAACACTGTACACAGTCCTAGAAAAACCAGAAGGAATGAACACTGTACACAGTCCTAGAAAAACCAGAAGGAATGAACACTGTACACAGTCCTAGAAAAACTAGAAGGGAATGAACACTGTACACAGTCCTAGAAAAACTAGAAGGGATGAACACTGTACACAGTCCTAGAAAAACTAGAAGGGATGAACACTGTACACAGTCCTAGAAAAACTAGAAGGGAATGAACACTGTACACAGTCCTAGAAAAACCAGAAGGGAATGAACACTGTACACAGTCCTAGAAAAACCAGAAGGGATGAACACTGTACACAGTCCTAGAAAAACCAGAAGGGATGAACACTGTACACAGTCCTAGAAAAACCAGAAGGAATGAACACTGTACACAGTCCTAGAAAAACCAGAAGGAATGAACACTGTACACAGTCCTAGAAAAACCAGAAGGAATGAACACTGTACACAGTCCTAGAAAAACCAGAAGAGAATGAACACTGTACACAGTCCTAGAAAAACCAGAAGGGATGAACACTGTACACAGTCCTAGAAAAACTAGAAGGGAATGAACACTGTACACAGTCCTAGAAAAACCAGAAGGGAATGAACACTGTACACAGTCCTAGAAAAACCAGAAGGGATGAACACTGTACACAGTCCTAGAAAAACCAGAAGGGATGAACACTGTACACAGTCCTAGAAAAACCAGAAGGAATGAACACTGTACACAGTCCTAGAAAAACCAGAAGGAATGAACACTGTACACAGTCCTAGAAAAACCAGAAGAGAATGAACACTGTACACAGTCCTAGAAAAACCAGAAGGAATGAACACTGTACACAGTCCTAGAAAAACCAGAAGGAATGAACACTGTACACAGTCCTAGAAAAACCAGAAGGAATGAACACTGTACACAGTCCTAGAAAAACTAGAAGGGAATGAACACTGTACACAGTCCTAGAAAAACCAGAAGGAATGAACACTGTACACAGTCCTAGAAAAACTAGAAGGGAATGAACACTGTACACAGTCCTAGAAAAACTAGAAGGGATGAACACTGTACACAGTCCTAGAAAAACTAGAAGGGAATGAACACTGTACACAGTCCTAGAAAAACCAGAAGGGAATGAACACTGTACACAGTCCTAGAAAAACCAGAAGGGAATGAACATTGGGATTGGATTTCTCCAGCCCTTAGCCACTGCGAGTATTGTACAGTACACTGATCTACTTTCAATGTTACATTTTTACTTTCACTGGGATTTTGTGTGTCCCCAGAACAAGTCATTCAAAGGCCCTCCTGGGAACAGAAGAGATGACAGGTGACACAACCAGGACACAGACTACACATGGTCAGTGGTTCTGTTACGTTATACACAACAGCACCACCTCTCTTCTGGTCTTTGTCCCCACAAAATACAGCATTACTGACCTGTGTGTGCGAGTCACACATCATACATTATTGTAACATTCTTTAATAACAATGATGGTAGTGGGGCATTTCTGTGTATATCCAAATCATGAAGGGCTAAATGTTTAAATATCTTTGTTTGGAAACATGAATGTGTTTCTTTCATTTATTTATTTATTTATTCCGTTCCAGGGTGTTCCGCAGGGTTTCTCCTAGGAGCCCGGTAACCATGGCGACACTGGAACACTGTCCTCTGATTTGAAAGCTGGCTTTCTACTCCTCCTGCTACTTGTCCTGTTGCCTTCAACAAGTGATACACTGCGCTGCACAAACTATGCAGAAGACCACGGCTGTCCTAATGTCCTGTTACCTCTGTCCTTCTCATGGGACTGGACAGGTTACGGAGGCTGCTAGATGGGCCAATGACTGAACAGAACAGAGGAGTTGGGTGCGGGGCCCAAAGCCAAGGTCACCATTAGAAAAGAGATGTGTTCACGTCGCTTACAGTGGCATGCTAAGCATGTGCTATTGTTTTGTAATTATTTATTATTAGGAAAAAGGATTCTCCCTTTTTTTTTCTTTTTTTTTGAAATGTTGACAATACAATTGGAGATATTTAATTTTATAAAGATTTGTAAATATGTGATTTATATATTGCTTATTTATTTTTGGGGAATTTTGTTGCTTTTGTTTTTGCTTTGCAATTGACCTGGAGGTGTGTTTGTTATTGAAGGCCGGTTGGGTCGTGTTATTTGACGGGTCAAATAGGGTTATTTAACCTGTATGTTTTTGACACGCAACGACCCGAGCAGACTTCCATAGTTTGTGTGTGTCTTAAGTTATTAGTAAGAACCAATGCTAAATATTCGACTTGGTAGAGGAAGTGATGGTCGGATAGGGGTGGTGTGGAGACAGTACTGAATGGTCTAGTTTTTAGATCAACCCCAAGTTTCTCTACAGAACCATTTCTGATTACAATACAGGTACTTGATAATATCTATTCATAAAGACCATACTTTGCTACAAGACTCAGTTGACAGGTTTATTCTTGTGATGAAAATAATACCGGATTCATCTGATTTTAGTTCTGATTTACAGTAGGCAAGGTGTGCATTTCAACTGATTTTACTTGCACTATGTTTTGTAAGCACATTTGTATAGTGGATATGAAGAATTGAGGGAACTGTAGCTTGTGTGTATTGTTCATTCATCCTGTGACTACTTCCTCTAAAGAGGATGGAAGTTGCTGAAAGCACTTTGGAGAGGCACTTGCCGTGGCTGCAGTATTATCTCCAAAGCGGACTCACCTTGGCCTGTAGCATCTAATTCAGGCACTGCCCCACATAGTTGTTGGTATCTTCAGTAGAGAGAACTTGTTCATCTGTTTTCATTCCATTGACACCATTCCTGTATTTATCTCACTGACACAGCTGTCTGAGACTGAAGTGATTGGTCCACACCTTCATTACCGGTCATCTGCTCTTGGCTTTCCTCTTCTGTTTTTTTACTGAAGAAATTATTTTTCTTCTAGAATTACATTTACAACGATAATGCAAGCCAATACTGCCAATAGCTTACACATGCATTATTTGTTTGAACAGGGGCACATGCTAGGACCATTCAACCATCACATGATGTAAACTGACTTGATTTTAGATGACCTCTGTTGTCTGTAGAATTCCAACAAGTATAGGCCGAAGCGCTACAGTCAGTCTAGTTTCTAACCATCGACCACATTTTGGGCTTTACATCAACCTTTACCAGGTAGCTGTTGATTTGGTCAGCATGGTCATCTTCAACCTTCTCCATTAACCTGTCTGAAGTCGAACCCTCGGCTGAACTCTCCTAAAGCCTTAGCACTGCTACTAGACCTCTAGATTGTCCTACTCATCTTCACCAGCTTTGTTGCAAAGACAAATCAGTGGGTGTCCAGTACATTGCCTTCTGTTGGACATCCACACAGCTAACCAGGGCAGCTCGAATGCTCCTGCTGCTGCAGATGTAAACCAAGCAGGTCTGATAGACTGTACATTTAGAGATGTCACTGTGGTTGGTTAATGTAGGTTGCGCTGCCTGGCGGTTAGTTTCTATGTGTACTTTTCCATAGTGAAAGCAGGGGCAGTGCTGTTCTATCTGAGACCAGTGAAGTCTACAGGGAGACCGAACAGCAGTGACGGTGAATGTTACAGTAGGCCGCTCCCCGGGAGAGGATTCCTCACACAGCAGGAGATACACGTGTGTGTCTACCAATATCCACATTAGTATAGCACCTAGAATGAAGCAATGTATTGGGCATGAATTCTAAGTGGTATGACTATTGGAATGTAGCTAGCTACACATAAAAACCTCTTCTTACCTCCATATCTGGTTATATTGTGCCATCTGTCGTTTATGTATGTACTGCAGTGAAACAGATTTAGTCAAATACTTAGCAAAATGAGCGCCAAACGCTCTGCTGTTCCTTATTGTCATAGCTGCTTTATTTAATCAAACTGATGCATTGTACCAGATGGGGCATTTGGATTGTTATTTTCATGGTTGTAAAATGGGTTTGGTTTGTAATATTGTTTTCATGTCTAAATCTCAGGGCTGGGTCTCAATTATTCAAATGATTTGTGTTTTTGTTCTGACCTATGAAATGTTATCACACATTGACTGGAGCAATGCTAACAGTAGCAGGATATTGATCATCACAGCAGAGGCTATGTGTTGGCTACTATAACCTTTTCTTTACAGTCTACTGGTTAAACCTGTTCTTGATACAGTTGTCAGTCAGTTGTGTTATGGGTAACGTTTGACAAGGCTGCCAATGTCACTTCTTTCCATCTTTATTTTAAGGTGACTTTACAGGTGTTATTTTGTACCGTGTGGGTTTACCCCTGGCTAACAGAGCTAGATGTAACTGTAAAATAAATATTTTGTTGCACCCTTTTTTTTGTGTGTGTGATGGCCTCATGATTTTAAGAGTTATAGAGTATAGACAACCAACTGTTCAAACTTTACATTTTCTTATACTTACCATAGAACATGAATCTTCATATTATTGCAAACACACTGCTGGTGCAACACGGTACTGTGTGCTGTTGCAGTTGCTAAATGGCCTGTGTTGTGATGAAATAGCTAGAAATGTAAGAAGAGCATGTCCGTATCTCCTGCAGAATACTGGGACATCTGAGTCCAGGGAACAAACTCACACCGGCATTCATTCCAACCACAGTTTTAATTTTATTGTCGACTAAATCAGAGCTTACAGGGAAGACGGTTGTATTGCAAAGACATACTCAGACACGAGTTCTTGCGCTGTGTTGCCCTACTCACTAAAACACCACAAGTCATGATGCCGCATCAATATGTCACTGTACAGACAGACAGGAACTCCAATACACAAGTTGCAACACATTACATCATGATAGCTTTGCAGAAACCTATTTGTCCAACTCATCTATTGGCTACAACGATGGTCTGCAACCCAGGATTTAGCCTTAATGATTAGTTGAATCAGGTGTGTTGGGATAGAATAAAAGCCTGCACACCTAGCGAGTCCCCAGCCCTGTGCATCGGGACTGGAAGTTGTTTTGTCAGAACACAATAAGGTCATAGGTTGTCACAAGGTGTAGTAATCTCACTACCCAAGACACTGACGAAAGGTCAGTGGAGTTTTTCACCCTTATGGATAAGGTGAGGATTTGGGGAGGGTAAGCTGATCCTAAATCTCTGCCTGAAGCCAACTTCTACCAGGAGGGTGATTGAACAATACTTCAACTAGCTACAACCTTTATTGAACAGTTCATTGTTGGAAGATCTCAAACCTCAGAGGGAAAATAACTTTACTGACTGTTACACGACATTCATACACCCAATTATGAAGAACAGAATACTACAGCTTGTGACAGCAAAACATTTTTTTTTTATACAATTGTTTTCCAGCACATACAGATTTATGCAAATATGTCTGGAAATCACAACACACATTTAATTTTTTATCTTATTTCTGACTTTAAAATGACTAATTCATCACTCTTGTGATGTTTTGCTTGGCAAGGAAGTGAGAAATCCTCTCCAGATGTCCCTTGCAACTTCTCAAGACTTGGCCATTTAGAAGCTACACACTTCATCAAAAATGCATTATTTTGAGAACTACAGTATCTAAACTATTCTAGAAAATCTAGGATTCCCAGGCTCAGTAACTTAGCTCTAGATCCTAGTTCTTATTGGTGAGATGGAAACACAACATCAACAGCATACAAACACAACACATTGAATAAAAATGAACTATTATTGTTTTGTCTGGTATTGAGCCCTAAGATGTCTCAAGAGGTCATAAAACCAATATTTGCTTCAGGGCATAATGCAAGAAATTGTGCTACAGCTAAATTCCACATTACAACAATCTTGACATAACTTTTTGTAAAGCCAGTTAAAATGATTCATAAAGATATGTTTTAGTTACTCATCATGCAATTGTTTTAAGATGTGATTGTGTACTTCACTATATTTTCAGCTTGAATTTAAAATGCTAAATAATGATCAAAATCCAAACAATACTCTATTCATCAGCATTAAGACATAAAAAAAGAATCAAATAAATTGATTAAAATGTGTAAAAATGAAGTAGATATGTGTGTGTTAAGGTGCAGGGATAAAGTGTTGGAAATCATTTAGAGTTATCTGTCATCTTGGCTTGCTGCGGCAGAATAAAGTTATCTGTAAAATACATTAATCTAAATGGTCACACTATTTGGATAGTCCCATATAGATTATCTACAGATGGTCATACTATCAACAAACTCTATGTTGATAATCAACTGCTTGCTAAGTTTGCGCTTAGGGTTAGGTTTAGAATAAGGGTTAGGATAAGGGTTAAGGTTAAGGCTAGGGTTAGTGGATAGCAAGGTTGGGGTCAATCTATTTGAATTCCAGGCAATTCAGAAAGTAAACCAAATTACAATTCCAAATGAAAAGCAGTGAAGAGAATTGGAATTGGAATTTCAGTGTACTTCCTGAATTGATTGGAATTGAAATGGAATTGACCCCAACCCTGATGGATAGTTAGTTGAAATGTATTGTCTACATCTACAAACCACCTACTTGGGACTATCCATATAAAGTGTTACTAACTTAATGCCTTACACTTCTCCATCTGGTGGCTTTGAATGATCCAATATTAATGTGTAGGACATCATCGGACTAAATCTAAATCATAAACTGGAGAGAGAATACGCCATGCAACAAGTACTATTAAACACAGTAATTTTCAAGATCCAGTTGTCGCAACAGTATTCATTTTCCTGTTCAAAATGTGTTGCAGAAGACCATGTAGAGATTTGGCACTAGAGCGTCCAAAAACCTTTACTAAAATGAGTCAAACACAAAACACCTAAAGCTAATCTGGTTATTTAGAATTTAAATAAATAAAGTAAATCTTAAGGCAAAATAAAAATCCACCTAATCATATTTCCAATCCATACACATGGAACATACAGTGATACATACATTCATACATACATACTGTACACACACACATACATACTTTGTACCAGAGTTCACATTGCATTACAGTAAACATCAAAACTGCTGTTCATTTTGATGATATTCTTTCATTGAGGAACATTTTACAAAGTATTTCTATCAGCTAAAAACTCTAATCAAAAGAACATCTCTTCATCTTTTGGCTTTTTCATAAATGGTTCCGCCATGCCAGTTCTGAAGCTCTTTTTTCTCAATTCACCTTCGACTTCAGTCTTTTTGGGGGAAATATATTGCTTTAAGAAATACATTTTGGTTTTCTAATGATACTGTCTGAATACCAGCATTTCAGATCACAATGTGTTTTTCAACCTCTCCGTGTCTTGTCTGTCAGTCTTGGTTGGTTGGTTGATCGTTCAGTATGTTGTTCATTGAGTCTTTGCAGTCTCTATAAAGATTTGCCATCTCTGTAAAATGACTTATCACTGGATCTCTGACTGGATCATTTTACCCTAAGACCCCAACCGGAATCATCAGGAATGTCTTGAGTTGATCCCTTTTTATTTGGCAAAATGTTCATTCATTCATTCATTAAATGTCCTTGCATTTGACCCTGTTCTCAATTTTTTTGTGTGTGACGATAATAACGTATAGTTATAGTATAGTATGTGTCTGTGTATGAGTATACATAGTATGTATGAAAGTGTGTGAATATTTGTATGTAGTGCATTCAGAAAAGATTCAGACCCCTTGACTTTTTCAACATTTTGTTACGTTACAACCTTATTCTAAAATGGATTTTTTTTTAAATTCCCCTCACCAATCTACACACGGTACCCGTTAACGACAAAGCGAAAACAGGTTTTTACCTGTTTACATAAGTATTCAGACCTTTGCTATGAGACTCGAAATTGAGCTCAGATGCATCCTGTTTCCATTGATCATCCTTGAGATGTTTCTACAACCTGATTGGAGTCCACCTATGGTAAATTCAATTGATTGGACATGATTTGGAATGACACACACCTGTCTATATAAGGTCCCACAGATGACAGTGCATGTCAGAGCAAAAACAAAGCCATGAGGTCGAAGGAATTGTCCGTAGAGCTCCGCGACAGGATTGTGTCGAGGCACAGATCTGGGAAAGTTTCCCAAGAACACAGTGGCCTCCATCATTCTTAAATGGAAGAAGTTTGGAATCACCAAGACTCTTCCTAGAGCTGGCCGCCCGGCCAAACTGAGCAATCGGGGGAGAAGGGCCTTGATCAGGGAGGTGACCAAAAACCCGATGGTCACTCTGACAGAGCTCCAGAGTTCCTCTGTGGAGATGGGAGAATCTTCCAGAAGGACAACCATCTCTGCAGCACAGTCAGGCCTTTATGGTAGAGTGGCCAGACGGAAACCACTCCTCAGTAAAAGGCACATGACAGCCAGTTTGCCAAGAGGCACCTAAAGGACTCTGACCATGAAAAACAAGATTCTCTGATCTGATGAAAGCAAGATTGAACTCTTTGGCCTGAATGCCAAGCGTCACGTCTGGAGGAAACCTGACACCATCCCTACTGTGAAGCATCATGGTGGCAGCATCATGCTGTGGGGATGTTTTTCAGCGGCAGGGACTGAGAGACTAGTCAGGATCAAGGGAAAGATGAACGAAGCAAAGTACAAAGATCCTTGATGAAAACCTGCTCCAGTGCCCTTAGAACCTCAGACTGGGGTGACGGTTCACCTTCCAAAAGGACAACGACCCTATGCACACAGCTAAGACAATGCAGGACTTGAACCCGATCGAACATCTCTGGAGAGACCTGAAAATAGCTGTGCAGCGATGCTCCCCATCCAACCTGACAGAGCTTGAGAGGATCTGCAGAGAAGAATGGGAGAAACTCTCCAAATACAGGTGTGCCAAGCTTGTAGCATCATACCCAAGAAGACTCGAGGCTGGAACAAAGTACTGAGTAAAGGGTCTAACTAATTATGTAAATGTGATATTTCAGCTTTTCATTTTTAATACATTTCCCCAAAATTTCCAAAACCATTTTTTTGCTTTGTCATTATGGGGTATTGTGATGTCATTATGGGGTATTGTGATGTCATTATGGGGTATTGTGATGTCATTATGGGGTATTGTGATGTCATTATGGGGTATTGTGCGTAGATTGATGAGGGGGAAAACAATTGAATCAATTTTAGAATTAGGCTGTAACGTAACAAAATGTGGAAAAAGTAAAGGGGTCTGAATACTTTCCGAATGTATGTATGTATGGATATGTGTGTGTATATGAGTGTAGGTGTCTGTACGTGTGTGTGTACTGTACGCAGTATTTCAGTCCTTCTCAGGCCCGTCTCGCACATACATCTCTCAGACACAGATCTCTATAGGTGTAGCCACCAGCATGCGTCCTGGGGGCTGGTTGTTGTTGCTGATGCTGTCTCTGGGCATGCGTTCATAGCTGTTAGTAGAGGATACGGAGCTGGTGGTGGAAACAGACACAAAATGGTGTCCTCCACCTGATTCCATCATCCCTGCCTTCGTCCCCCCAATCCCCCTCTCCACAGACACAGGAGACAGAGGAGAGAGAGGAGACAGAGTCTGCTGTTTCATCCTCTCCACCAGCATGTCTTCATCGTCCTCCCCAGACGAGGACGACGTACTGCTCCCTTCCCCCTCCACCCTCACCCCTCCTCCTCTCTCCCTCTCTCTCTCTCCACCCCTTCCTCCATTCCCGTTGCTGTCTCCATCCAGCATCCAGCTGTGGCTAAAGTAGCCAAACACCTCTTTAACAGAGCAGCGTCGGTCCTGCTCCACAGAGAGGAGCCTGCGGAACATGCGGAGGGCCTGCTCTGTGAAGCGGCGCCACTGCGAGGGTACGGCGCCCGTGCGGCGCCTCTGCCAGCGTGTGAACTCCTGGTAGAAGGAGTCGGAGGGCAGGGCCTTCTCCCAGGGGAAGTTACCGGTCAGCATGCAGAAGAGGAGGACGCCAAAGGCCCACACATCAGTGCTGTAGTCCACGCAGAAACCCTCGTGGCGAGACGCGTCGCACAGCTCCGGAGCCGTGTACGGGATGGTACCGCTCACCTAGGAGGAGAGGAAGAAATAGTATTTGTTTATTGATGAGGAAGATTTCATTCTTCATTTAATTTGGCTCCCATGAGGTCTGGTCTCTTTTATGATATACTTGGTGGTTTCTGCATCTCAAACGACACCCTATTACCTATACAGTTTGCTACTTTTGTCTTTTTAAATAAAGTTCATGTGATTTGACCCACTCACACGTTTGACCGGCGACCCAGCGCGGCGTGTCATGCCGAAGTCGGACAATTTGACCTTGCGGCACTCGCGGTCGAAGATGAGGATGTTCTCAGGCTTGATGTCTCGGTGCACCAACTTCTTACAGTGAAGATAGTCCAGGGCGATGGCAACCTGGTGCACACAGCGCTTAGCAACTGTCTCCGGGAGACCAACCTGGATGGAGAGGGGAGGAGGTTAGAAAACAATATAAACCGCAAAGATGTTTGTAATGACAACCGCTATAAACATGTTATGAAGCACTGGAACCTGGAACCTTACGGGCAATGTGACAAAAGCTATTATAAACTGTCATTGAACATTATTAAGAGCCAATTCATGTTTACAACAAACCCTACATAGCCATTATAACAGAACATCCCAAATATGCATCCCTGTATTTCTGTCTCTGTGTACCTGTGGAGGGATGATGTCGAAGAGATCCCCGGACAGGGCATACTCCTGGGCAAACACGTAGTAGTCGTCAGTCTCGAAGGCGATCCCAAACATGTTAATGATGAAGGGACAGGGGGAGAGGTAGAGAGAGATGCTGTACTCCCTCAGGAACGACTTCAGCTTGGTCGTCTTCTTCCTCAGGAACTTCAGGGCCATCTTGGTGCCTGAGGGGATAACAACATGTGAGAGATGAATGATTGTAATAGTTGATCATGCTACATGTAATCCTGGATATTTATGAACTGTAGATTAATGGACAAGTGAATGATCCTGTTAAATGTGTGTATCCTCAAGATCAAATCTAGTGTGTGTGTGTGTGTGTGTGTGTGTGTGTGTGTGTGGTGTATGTGTGTGTGTGTGTGTGTGTGTGTGTGTGTGTGTGTGTGTGTGTGTGTGTGTGTGTGTGTGTGTGTGTGTGTGTGTGTGTGTGTGTGTGGTGTGTGTGTGGTGTGTGGTGTGTGTGTGTCCTCCTCACCTCTGATCTTGTGTATGACCAGGTCTACCTTGCCGTAGGTGCCCTTGCCCAGCTCCCTGATGACATCATAGTACTTGTTGGTCTCTAGCATCTCCAGGTTCTGGGCTGCGATCAGCTGCAGTTCCTCCAGAATGTCCATGTTGCCACGGGAACCCAGCGGAGAAGAACTCATACTGGGGACCAGGTCAGGGGGATATTAAGGGACGGACAGGAACAGGTGACAGGTTTAGGGGACTGACACACGGGCAGGACTGGAGAGGTGGCTAACGGCTTGTATCACTGAAGAGGAGAGAGATATAGAAACAGGAAAACATTTTGTTAGTGGAAAATACATCAAACATGCAAAGACATTAACAGCTTATACAAAAAAAAATGACATTTTGTTTTTGTTTCTTTTGTATGTCCAATAAGCAAATATCGAACAAGATATAGAAAACGTGCTGATGCACACAAGCACACAGCAGCCTAACTCCATCCTACTGCAGTGTGATTATTCTCTCAGAATAACCTATTTTCTGAACAGTGTTCACCATCCAGACGCAGAACACGCACGCACACACACACACACACACACACACACACACTCTGAATGACATGAAACAAGTTGGCTCTGTTTATGGAAACTTCAGGCTTTATGTTTAATTCCTCTGGTTAACATAAAACACTATGGAACATACCCTCCCTTTATTTGGACAGTGAAGCTAAAATGTTTCATTCGGCGCTATACTCCAATATGAAGGTGCCATAAGTATTTGGACTATCACAATACTGTCATCTCTCGGACATAAGCTCAATTACTGTCAGTGTTGAATCAGAATCACTACGTCGCTCTCACACAGGTGTCTGGCTAGACTGTAAACTCTCCTTCCAGACTCATATTAAACATCTCCAATCCAAAATCAAATCTAGAATCGGCTTTTTATTTCGCAACAAAGCCTCCTTCACTCACGCCGCCAAACTTACCAAAAAACTGACTATCCTACCGATCGTCGACTTCGGCGATGTCATCTACAAAATAGCTTCCAACACTCTACTCAGCAAACTGGATGCAGTCTATCACAGTGCCATCCGTTTTGTTACCAAATCACCTTATACCACCCACCACTGCGACCGGTTTGCACTAGTCGGCTGGCCCTCGCTACATATTCGTCGCCAGACCCACTGGCTCCAGGTCATCTATAAGTCCATGCTAGGTAAAGCTCCGCCTTATCTCAGCTCACTGGTCACGATAACAACACCCACCCGTAGCACGCGCTCCAGCAGGTATATCTCACTGATCATCCCCAAAGCCAACACCTCATTTGGCCGCCTTTCCTTCCAGTTCTCTGCTGCCAGTGACTGGAACGAATTGCAAAAATCGCTTAAGTTGGAGACTTTTATTTCCCTCACCAACTTTAAACATCAACTATCTGAGCAGCTAACCGATCGCTGCAGCTGTACATAGTCCATCTGTAAATAGCCCACCCAATCTACCTACCTCATCCCCATACTGTTTTTATTTTATTTACCTTTCTGCTCTTTTGCACACCAGTATCTCTACTTGCACATCATCATCTGCTCATTTATCACTCCAGTGTTAATCTGCTAAATTGTAATTATTCGCTCCTATGGCCTATTTATTGCCTACCTCCTCATGCCTTTTGCACACACTGTATATAGACTTTCGTTTTCTACTGTGTCATTGATTTGTTTATTGTGTTATTGGCTTGTTTATTGTTTACTCCATGTGTAACTCTGTGTTGTTGTCTGTGTCACACTGCTTTGCTTTATCTTGGCCAGGTCGCAGTTGCGAATGAGAACCTGTTCTCAACTAGCCTACCTGGTTAAATAAAGGTGAAATTAAAAAACAAATAAAATAAAAACACACACCATCTCTTTAAGCCTGGAGGAGGGTTTATGGAACAGTACTCTCCACTCAACTTGTCCTAGCACTGCATTGGCGGCTAGGACAAATGTTTACAGGTACACGTGTGCATGTATGTGTGTGTCTATCTCTGCCCTGATGTATTTTTATAGAAGCAGCAGCACAAGTGTCAGCCTCATAGCTGGATGAGTCATCAGCTTAGAGACAATGTCAGCTATTTGATGCCCACACTAAAAGCACGACAAGGATGCCAGGATCCACCAATTTAAATATTCTGGGACAATTACACTACTAAAACCACCTAGTGGGCAGATGTGATGCCACCTGTACTGGATTGGACAAAGAGGAAAGGATGCTCCAAAAAGTTTTTGGACACTGTAAAGTCCATGGAGAATAAGAGCACCTCCTCCCAGCTGCCCACTGCACTGAGGCTAGGAAACACTGTCACCACCGATAAATCTACGATAATCGAGAATTTCAATAAGCATTTTTCTACGGCTGGCCATGCTTTCCACCTGGCTACCCCAGTCAACAGCTCTGCACCCCCCACAGCAACTTGCCCAAGCCTTCCCCATTTCTCCTTCAAATCCAGATAGCTGATGTTCTGAAAGAGCTGCAAAATCTGGACCCCTAAAATCAGCTGGGCTAGACAATCTGGACCCTCTCTTTCTAAAACTATCCGCCGGAATTGTTGCAACCCCAGCAAATTGGATGTAGTCTATCACAGTGCCATCTGTTTTGTCACCAAAGCCCCATACACTACCCACCACTGCGACCTGTATGCTCTCGTTGGCTGGCCCTCGCTTCATATTCGTTGCCAAACCCAATCAAGTCTTTGCTAGGTAAAGCCCCGCCTTATCTCATCTCACTGGTCACCATAGCAGCACCTACCCGTAGCACGCGCTCCAGCAGGTATATTTCACTGGTCATCCCCAAAGCCAATTCCTCTTTGGCCGCATTTCCTTCTAATTCTCTGCTGCCAATGACTGGAACAAATTGCAAAAATCACTGAAGCTGGAGACTCATGTCTCCCTCACTAACTTTAAGCATCAGCTATCAGAGCAGCTTACAGATCATTGAACCTGTACATAGCCCATCTGTAAATAGCCCACCCAACTACCTCATCCCCATATTGTTATTTATATATATTTTTTGCTCCTTTGCACCCCAGTATCTCTACTTTCATCTTGTGAACATCTATCACTCCAGTGTTTATTTGCTCAATTTTAATTATTTTGCCACTACGGCCTATTGATTGCCTTACCTCCCTAATCTTACTTCATTTGCACACACTGTATATAGACTTTTCTATTGTGTTATTGACTGTACGTTTGTTTATTCAATGTGTAACTCTGTGTTGTTGTTTGTGTCGCACTGCTTTGCTTTATCTTGGCCAAGTCGCAGTTGTAAATGACAACTTGTTCTTAACTGTCCTACCTGGTTAAATAAAGGTGATTTAAAAATATATATATTTCTAAATGTCTCGGTGCACCAACAGTGTTACATTAGCACAGAGACCAGCAAGCTCAACATTCAGTTGGACAGCAACTCTGGCACTGGATTGGGTGGCACTTGGCAGCTCTGGCTGTGAATGGCTGAGCACCCAGGAAGTTTTGGATGAGAGGAAGTCTGCAATAGCCATCTGTCTGTCTGTGCCATCAGTAAAATGATTACTGGCGGTTTTTGTTTCTATGGCAATGGCATGTTATTCATTTTTTGTATATCCACTGCACCAAGGTGGCGGAAATTGACTTTACCCTCCCCTCCCCCCTTCTGTCACTCTCCCTCTTTTTTTCTAACCATCTCTCTTTCAGAGGTTAGTTAGAAGCCGACAGCACTCTGCCAATTTCCAGATTGCTGTTATGCAACAGTCAAGCCAAAGCTGACAGGCCTAAGTTAGCTGAGGCAAACACACCAGAATCACAATGTTATTCCTCCAACGTTATGACAACCTCAACAAAAGTACTGCTCTGCTCTGCTGCTGTTAAGCCAATAGCTCTCTTCTTAAGCCTTTCAATAGATTGTAATTTGCCTAATGCTGGACCATTATGGAAGCAGCTGTTACAAAATACATTAAAGATGTTTTTTTACTGTATTGTTAAGAGGCAACCTTTTTGCCGGTCCACTCGAATAAAGGAAATCAATCAGAATTGAAGATGAAAGATGACCTTCCTGTATTCAAAAGAGAGCACTGGAGATAAACACACATAGTCTGTAGTGTACAACCCTTCTGGATTGTTTGGTGGAACCACACTGATTATTTTCTACAGCATGTAATCTAACAACAAAATATATTAGCATTATTTGCATCTCTCTCGCTCTCTAATCACCTGATCCTTTCCTTGCCTTACGAGGCTGGCAGCTTTTCAGCAACACACAGCTGGAACCGAGAGAAAGAGCGAGAGAGAGAACGCAGATAATGGTTTCCACCCCCTGCTTTGACCACAGGGGTGTGAAGAGCTTCAGGTACAACAGGTACTGTACCACGCTAGCTCATTTCTCTCTCACTCACACACACACACACACACACACACGCACACGCACACGCACACGCACACGCACACACACACACACACACACACACACACACACACACACACACACACATAGCTCTATGTCAAACCCTAGTCTAGTCTGACAGGGCAAATTCACCCCAGTCCTAAAGCAGGGTCTCATTCAGGAGGACATAATGCTACCCAACATTTAGGTAGAAATGCCTTCTATAGAACACACATACTTCCCTGTCCAACAAGTCCAATAACTCCTTAGCAACAGCAGCCAAGCAGTGATTGTTTCAACTAGCTCTAGTTAGATACAGACAGAGGAACACTTTCACTGGACTATGTTGAGCTACTGCTGGTGTTGAATTGTAAAGTAAAGGTGAGCTGTGCTCATGTCAACGGGGCTTCTGTCTGACTGATACTGTGACTCATCATGGATCTGTGTGTGTGTGTGTCATCATAAACCCCTTTTGATCAGCTGGGCTAGGCCTAGCTCTGCATGCGGGCCACACACAACGGACACACGTGCACAGACAATCGCATGCACACACAGGCAGATGCCTAGTTAAATAAAGGTTACACAGAGATCAGGGTTTCCGTGCCGCCCCCCCCCCCCAAAAAAAAAACAAAGTTGATAAATAAAACTGTTGCTGGCCAAAATGACCGGGAGAAAAAAAATCCCATTGCAAAATAATACTTTTTATTCATTGATGGAAATACCAGTCAATGGAAATACATTCGACCGTCATGCTTACCGTCTATAAATTAATTTGCATAATTTAGTGGAATTCAATTGTGTTACCTTGCTTCAAAGTAGCGTACAGTCAAAATCCGACCATGGAAACACGGAGGCAATTATTTGATAGACTTTATAGGCGGCAGGTGAGGTTCAAGTTTGGGGAAGCTGACAATGTATCCTCCCTACCATTTCTACCGATCTGCGTGCCAGTTAGCATTTTCAGATGCACATTTTCGTGGAAGAGTTTAATTTCAATAATAACATTTCAGTTTCTCAAAATCATAGTCACTTGTAAAATGATCAAATCTAAAAGTTTAAATTAAATTAACGCTAGAGGACCAACCACTGCCATACCAACACATAATCACATTGATCCACTGTGATCCATTGGTGACTTAATATATGAAGTCAATGCAGCAGTAGGCCATTGTCAACTAAGTAAAAATTGCCTACGTAAAGCCGATCAAATTAAAACAGGAAATATGATTAAAATGCAGTTTAATTCAATCGCATTCATTTCTCTATTCAGCCTGTCTGCTGTAATGGGGAATTGATCTAAATAAACTATCATAAGGCAAACAATTCACACAATTGAACATTGAATGCGCAAGAATTGGCGGGAGACAGCTGAGCCATTCCGGAGGGAGACTCGCCTATATCTTCACAACTCACCCCTCCCCTTCTTCTTGTCTCAACATTTTAAATTACACTAAAAAAACATTATCTTTACACATATTTTAGATGCTTTTCACGGGCACCTACCTGCAACTTAATAGTCAGCTAGGCCTATTGCCACTCCCACTGACCAAATTGCGGGCTTCCTATGTACTGTAAGTAGGCACTGGCCTGTGGACTTATGATTTGAAACAATCCACAGCTATTTTGTAAAAGAAGCAAATGATCCTCGATTCCTCTGCGGCTAAGTCATGCTTTCTGGTGAGGTATTTTGAATGATTTAATAATGGTTTAATTATATAATTTTGGAACATTTATTTCAATTTACTTCCCTATAGGACCCACCACTACGCAATTTCTCTCCTGTTCTATCGGTTTTCATATCAACTTTCTTCAGTTGCCCAGAAGCCAAAGGCACAATCCTAGTCATATTAGCAACCCATCCTAGTTGTTGCATCATTAGATTCCCCCCCTTTCTAAATTCCTAATGGATATTTTAATCTGTCACAGGTGTGATGTTTAGAATGTTTTTTTTCCTACTAATTGCATTTTGCCAAATGTTTGAAAATGACGATTTATTGTCTGCTTCATTACAGTTGCTTGTTCTGTTAAAATGAATTACCATAATCTAAATGTGATTTTTTAATATATATTGCGGATAGATTATAGCTTCCATCAATGTAATTGTCTCCATAATTTCCAATCCCCCATACATTTTTGGGGTAAATGTATACTACCGTTTAAAAGTTTGGGGTCACTTACAAATGTCCTTGTATTTGAAAGAAAAGCAAATTTTTTGTCCATTAAAATAAGTCTACACCCACAAAACACCAGTCTCACATCAACAGTGAAGAGGCGACTCCGGGATGCTGGCCTTCTAGGCAGAGTTCCTCTGTCCAATGTCTGTGTTCTTTTCCCATCTTAATCTTTTCTTTTCATTGGTCAGTCTGAGATATGGCTTTTTCTTTGCAACTCTGCCTAGAAGGCCAGCATCCTGGAGTACCCTCTTCATTGTTGGCGTTGAGACTGGTGTTTTGCGGGTACTATTGAATGAAGCTACCAGTTGAGAACTTGTGAGGCGTCTGTTTCTCAAACTAGACACTAATGTACTTGTCCTCTTGCTCAGTTGTGCACCGGGGCCTCCCACTCCTCTTTCTATTCTGGTTAGATCCAGTTTGCGCTGTTCTGTGAAGGGTGTAGTACACAGCGTTGTACGAGATCTTTAGTTTCTTGGCAATTTCTTGCATGGAATAGCCTTCTTTTCTCAGAACAAGAATAGACTGACGAGTTTCAGAAGAAAGTTATTTGTTTCTGGCCATTTTGAGCCTGTAATCAGAACAACAGTTTTCAGCTGTGCTAACATAATTGCAAAGGGGTTTTCTAATGATCAATTAGCCTTTTAAAATGACAAACTTGGATTAGCTAACAACGTGCCATTGGAACACAGGAGTGATGGTTGCTGATAATGGGCCTCTACGCCTATGTAGACATTCCATTAAAAATCAGCAGTTTCCAGCTACAATAGTCATTTACAACATTAACAATGTCTGTACTGTATTTCTGATCAATTTGATGTTAATGGACAAAAAATGTGCTTTTCTTTCAAAAACAAGGCCATTTCTAAGTGACCCCAAACTTTTGAACGGTAGTATATATATATATACACACATATATACATATGCACATATATATATATATACACTGCTCAAAAAAATAAAGAGAACACTTAAACAACACAATGTAACTCCAAGTCAATCACACTTCTGTGAAATCAAACTGTCCACTTAGGAAGCAACACTGATTGACAATAAATTTCACATGCTGTTGTGCAAATGGAATAGACAAAAGGAAGAAATTATAGGCAATTAGCAAGACACCCCCAATAAAGGAATGGTTCTGCAGGTGGTGACCACAGACCACTTCTCAGTTCCTATGCTTCCTGGCTGATGTTTTGGTCACTTTTGAATGCTGGCGGTGCTTTCACTCTAGTGGTAGCATGAGACGGATGATTCTGTGATACAGTCTGGAATCGAACCAGGGTCTGTAGTGACGCCGTATACACACTATATACATTTTACGGACACAATCTATTTTACAATAGTTATATTTTGTTTGTTTTTAGTCCTGGCCTTCCTATATTTCTGATATCTATCCAGTTTGATTTAAATGTGATTATTCTGAGCACCGTGGGTTGACGCTCTAATTGGTTTATGCACCCAATGCATATGGGTCCAGTACATTTTTCCAATGGCCGGTAAATTAAAATCTTTATCAAATAGCTCAGCTCAGTATTTGTATGATTTATTTTATACAGTCTTTTTAGCTCAATAACCCAATCATTTTGGACTCCACTGTAGGTCTGCGTAAAGGACACCCATTCTATGTCAGGCATAATCATTTCTATTGGGACAGCATTCTCAGGAGCTGCATCATGTTGAGCTCTGCATGGTGCAGCTGTAGCCTAGGCCTACGACTCTGTCCTCACACTGTCCTCACACTGCCCTTCCCTTCTGGCCCTGACTTGGAGGTCAGATCTGATCAGTTCTCTTTCAATTATTCTTTTTGATATCTCATGTGGGGTTTCGCTAGGATCACCTACTCTCGGATCGCTTCTGCACAAAGAGTATTACTCTCTCGCGCTCCTTCTTACAGCAGGCGTTGCTCTGTCCCCCCATCAAGCCTTGTTCCTCACAATGGCCAATGCTATCCCATCCCAGGATGAGCCTAGCCAAGCACTCAGACCCCCATGTTCTTGTACTTGCGGTTTCATCATTGCAGGGAAAGATTCCCACCCTCAATGCATCAATTGCTTGGGTAAGGAACATGTCCAAGAGGCACTTGAGGACCGTGAATCCTGTAAGAACTGCTAAATGTTGACAAGGGCAGGTCTGAAAAGGAGGCTTAAACGTGCTTCTATCTGGGTAGTACCCTCGCCACTGAGCCAACAGCGACAGCTGAGGCTCAGCTCCCTACAACCGTGCCTAGTTGAGGGTGAGGCCATGGAGCCTCGACTCCCTCCCCTCACTGTCTGACGACATACTGTCAGGCGAAGGTGAGTTAGGGGATGACGAGAATGACGATGGGATTAATCTCACGGAAATCCTCAAGAAAACTCAAGAGGTGGGGGCTGACGACCCCGTTCTCCCGACCTTTTAGTTCCGCAGGCCTGGTGGCCCAGAGAGCAGTGGAGCTGCTTCTGGTCAGCCATTACAACCCTGCTTACAACCAGTCCTGGCAGCTATCGTCATGCAGGCTTTATACCCATGTGAACGAAACAATTCTCCATCCTCACCCGGATGCTTTAGACCTCGGGGCATAGCTGGTGAGAAAAAATATATTAAAATGTAAAGAGTGCCAGCCCCTTAGGCAAAGTCTCTGTTTTAGAGTTATTGCAGTTTTTTCTTGGAGAAATGGTATGACTAAACAGACTGTTCCATCCTACATACACATATTTAGCAGAAGTTATTGCGATTGTAGCAAAATGAACTGAAAAAGCGTGTTTGAACAAACCTGACTCAGTTACACCAGCTCTGTCAGGAGGAATGGGCCAAAATTCACCCAACTTATTGTGGGAAACTTGAGGAAGGCTACCCGAAACGTTTGACCCAAGTTAAACAATTTAAAGGCAATGCTACCAAATACTAATTGAGTGTATGTACACTTCTGACCCACTGAGAATGTGATGAAAGAAATAAAAGCTGAAATAAATCATTCTCTCTACTATTATTCTGGCATTTCACATTCTGAAAATAAAGTGGTGACGCTAACTGACCTAAGACA
Source organism: Salvelinus namaycush (assembly GCF_016432855.1). Lineage (NCBI taxonomy): Eukaryota > Metazoa > Chordata > Actinopteri > Salmoniformes > Salmonidae > Salvelinus > Salvelinus namaycush. The sequence goes on along the minus strand of NC_052341.1, from coordinate 22,014,422 downwards.
GGGAATTTCTATTAGGATTAAATGTCAGGAATTGTGTATAAATAAATGTATTTGGCTAAGGTGTATGTAAACTTCTGACTTCAACTGTACATATGAAATGAGTAAAGCATTATGTAAACATTATTAAAGTGCCTACTGTTCCATTATTAAAGTGACCAGTGATTCCATGTCTATGTATATAGGGCAGCAGCCTCTAAGGTGCAGGGTTGAGTAACCGGGTGGTAGCCGGCTAGTGATGGCTATTTAACAGTCTGATGGCCTTGAGATAGAAGCTCTCTCGGTCCCAGTTTTGATGCATCTGTACTGACCTCGCCTTCTGGATGATAGCGAGGTGAACAGGCAGTGGCTCGGGTGGTTGTTGTCGTTAATGATCTTTTTGGCCTTCCTGTGACATCGGGTGGTGTAGGTGTCCTGGAGGGCAGGTAGTTTGCCCCGGGGATGCGTTGGGCAGACTGCACCACCCTCTGGAGAACCCTGCGGTTGCGGGCGGAGCAGTTGCCGTACCAGGCGATGATACAGCCCGACAGGATGCTCTCAATTGTGCATCTGTAACATTTGTGAGGGTCTTAGGGGCCAAGACGAATTTCTTCAACCTCCTGAGGTTGAAGAGGCGCTGTTGTGCCTTCTTTACCACACTGTCTGTGTGGGTGGACCATTTCAGATTGTGAGTGATGTGTACGCAGAGGAACTTGAAGCTTTTCACTTTCTCCACTGCGGTCTCGTTGATGTAGATATGGTCGTGCTCCTTTTGTGTCCAGTATGAAGGAAGTTAGATAGTTTCAGGTGCCAATCCTAACTGGCATTAGCAATTGCACTAGCTAGCAACTTCTTTCAAACTGCAAGCAGAGACATAAAAATGTTATCGACGAGTTCATCTGAATCTGTGTAAGTAGATAAAGGGCCTCATTGCCACAATCCATAAGTATCCCTTGAAGCACAATAGACATTTCCCAGGACCAGATAAAGGCTTAGAGACTGTGCTTAAGCTAAGCACCCGCTTTATCTTCTTCCTTTTTTACTACAAAACATAGAAATGCGCTATTTTCACATATGTTGATGTTGGGGTGGTGTTGTAGATGATGAATATGAAGTTAAAAACATTTTTTTTTAAAGAAGGCCTTTCCCTTAACCTTAAGTTAGCTTGACGGACCCTGAGCACCCTGGCCGCCTGCTGCACCAACCCGGCCAGAAGCGGCTATGCTGGTGTCCCCTGTAGGCCCAGCCATAGGCCTATGCTATATCTATGACTATGTCTGTCCTGTCCTCGACAACTGCAAGTGATGAGAACAAGTGACCGTCAGAGAGAGAGAGAGAGAAATAGGGAGAGAGCTGACGACGAGATAGAAACTGGAAAACAGTCAATATGATGTAAAGTGACTGTCATTGCGCGCGAGAGAGAGCACTTGAGAGAAGGAATTAATTTACATACGTGTTTGCCTAGCCTAGAACAAATGAAGATAACCACATTGCGAAGAGGCAACACATATCAATTGTCGGATATAATGGACTATGTTATGCACTACACATATCTGGCATGATCCAGGTACACTTTTACGCAAACCCATAAAACATCAGAAGACATCGCATCCAGTACGGAGGACGGCAATAAATAATCAGCACAGAAATACAAATGCAACCGCATTGTTTCAACTGACACCTTGCAGCAGTAGCCTTGCAAGCAGAAGTCTCCTTTGGTGCCAGGCAAATGCGCACCACCCATTCCGCAGCTACAGTGGAGGATTCTACAATGTTTAGATAATTCAATATCAGTTACTTCTCATTCTGCAATAGGCTACTCACCATTCAATCCATCCAACATACGAGGGCTCTGAAGTCTGCCCAGTCACGCCAGATAAATAACAAATCGTGAGGATGATAGCACATAGCCGAGCAGTTTAATATAACAATTTATCTTCCCCGTCTGCATTCAAATGTACCTTATCGTGCTATTGACACCTGGTCTAGCGGTAAATTCGCATTTCTCAGCGGACCGCTAGCACTTTCGCAAGCTTCTCTAGCTCCAGTCCTATTGTCTCCGCATCGCTCCTGGATGAGAGGATCAGAGACGAGGTTCCAGCCCCTTTTCCGCCTCAACCAATAGCAGCGGAGAATCGGTAGACGCGCACCCTGCTTGCAAGCCTGGACCGGAGCGACCGTCCTCACTGTCTCCGTACAGATTAGCGAGTTAAACTCGGAAAGGAAAGGTAGGAGTGAGACGTGAATTTATCGGTTGACGGTTGTTGAAGGGTTTGGGAGGGCTATGGCATTATAGGGATTCAAGTCATGGAAAGTGATGGGCTACATCTCAAAATTAGTAATAGGTATTTTTATTGTAGGACTATGATGGACATTGTTTCATATTACTACTATGATCAGCACAATTGGAACTGTTTAAAGCAATGCCAGCTTTGCCACTACATCCATTGATCAAGGAAGGGGTCACATTGGATGCATGACAGTCTTGTAACAAACAGTGGCTTCCTCTCCATCATCTTAGTTTAGGCTAATAACTGATCTGAAAACAGGAGAATGTTCACTACAGTAGGACTTTGCTATCACCTGTCCAGTTCTTTCAGATCACTGAAGATGAAGGAAGAGAGAGGAATACATCTTAGAATAGTGCACCTGGGGCACTAAACTGTCACTGGGAGGCGTGAAAAGGACTAGTTATTAGACCTAGTAACATATCATTACCATCTCTGTTGTGGTGTTACCAACAGGTTGCATCACAAGAACAGATAGAGATGGGAGAAGGCCGGCAGTGCTATCTAGATACCATAACATTCCACACTCCCTCATACCACAGCGTTACATTCCACAAAGAAATACACAAGACAGGGAAGATACAAGCCTATAAAAATACTGCAATGACTAAGTGTGTGTATGTGCATGTATGCATGTATGTATTTGTCCTGTCAATGGTCTGTTCATTATTATACAGTAATTGCAGAGGAACGGTGTGTGGAGCCTGTCTGGTCTGTTTCTGCGTGGTTTATCTTCACACACACTCATCATAATCACTTAATCCTCTGGTACAGAGGCCTATAAACTATTCTGTTCCTACAGGGTCTGGATGTCACAAACAAAGTCTGCTGAAAAGAGCAATGAGGAGTGTGTGTGTGCATTTGCGTCACAACGCAGTGCTAGCATTTTGTGAGGCGCAGCACCCAGACTCAGAGCCTATGATTACTTTCCAAAGATCAGAGAAACAAAATGGTACAAAATAAATTACATTTAGACTATTTTTGCCTCCATATTACCTGGAAAGATGTTTTATTTTTCAACGGAATGATAAAACAAATCTAACACCAACAGTTGTTCAGTATTTTCTTTTTTGTTGTTGTTGAGAACTGAGACAAAAATAAAAGATTGTTTTATTCAAACACCTCATCTCAGTTTCAAAACTGTATAACTTAACTCACAGTCCAGTATGACATTACAATATAACTGACTGAATACCAGGGAATGTCCTGACTGTCAACTTGCTTGGGACGGAGAACAGGGCATAAACCTAATATTTCGTAAGTGTATGTTCACTTACATCAGACCAGTCAAGATTCAACACATCTTCAAACTATAAAAGGTTCTTAAACGAAAATCTGTGCATTTAAAAGGTTGTTTAAAAAGGCAGCACAAATCCATGTAAAACATTAGTTACCAGTAAAAGTCTTCTCTGCAGTCCTTCTGACTATAGTGCAATAGCTATAACATAGAAACCCGACCCCTCTCTTACACAAGAGGTAGATAAAAACAGCTTGCATGATAAAATAAGCAGTTAATAAACTATGGGAAGCAACTTTTTTCAACAAACATCAACACAAATGTTACCATAGATAAGACGCACTCAGGAAATAAATGACAGTTGTTTCAGCTGGTATTCGTCTTGTCATTCACTAGGGAACTGTGTTAATAAAGTAAGTATTTTTTATGCTATTAAATTGAACAAATTCAACAAAAGTGGCATCTACATTATGGTATCAAATGGTATGTTCCACAGACCTGAATCCAAATGTTACTGGAGGGACAGTAAAAGACACATTCAGGAAGAAAGACATACTTGGTTGCGTCCAAATGGCACCCTATTCCTTATATAGTGCACTTCTTTTGGCTAGACAAAGAGGAAGAGCTCCAGGTCTTTAGCATGGAGGTGTTGGGCCAGGTTCTGTATACGACACAGACGGACCTTTTCGGAGTCGCCTGCGTTGTACACCCTGAACACGTGATACCTCTCCTTCTCCCTCAGAGCAAAGTCCAGCTCGTTGGCTGAGAGGTGGATGAACGCTCTGTCCTTCTTCACCGTTGACTTCACCTCCACAAACACCTCTCTTACTACCATCCCTCGCTTCTTCTTCTCTTGGTTCTCCTCTTTTTCCTCCCCCTCTCCTGACTCCCCCTCCTGGGTGAGGTTGAAAATGAGTTTGAAGTCATAGGGCTGGCCGCTCTCTCCGCACTGGTTGTACCAGGTGACCAGGCTGGGCCCCCCGGGGGCCTGGCTGTCTCGCCAGTGACAGAGGAAGGAGAAGACCAGCTTCTCGCCCCACTCCCCGATGGCCACTGTGTCCCTCTGATCGTCAGAAAACAGTACCTATAGAACACACATAGAAATACACCTTTTAAAAAGGTGCACTCAGCAATAGGACTTCCTGCTTATAGAAATCAATAAAAACATCTGCAAAAAGGAGCACTTTTTGTTGATGATTTCGAAAAAGCAGGATGAGCCTCTTACTGTGCTTATAAATCATCATATGTGTCTGATCAGTCACTCACCGTGGAAGGTCTCTGGCATTCAAGCTGCAGGTCCTCGAGGAGGGCCTGAGGATGCTGAGGTTTAGCCCAAACAGGTGAGTCCAGGGCCAGGGGAGGACGCTGGCTAGCCCCCTGGAACACACTGGAGACCACCCCCTCTGGAATGGTGGTACTGAAGCTGGGAGAGGGGGAAGGAGGTCAGTACAGGTGCATAGTCACTTCACCCCCACCTACATGTACAAATGACCTCAACTAACCTGTACTCTCACACACTGACTCGGTACCGGTGCCCCCAGTACAAAGCCTCGTTATTGTTATTCTTATGGTGTTACTTTTTATTATTACTTATTTTAGTCTACTTGGTAAATATTTTTCTTTACTCTTCTTGAACTGCACAGTTGGTTAAGGGCTTGTAAAGTAAGCATTTCACGGTAAAGTCTACACTTGTTGTATTCGGCGCAAGTGACAAATAAAGTTGATTTGATTAAAGCCGGGACGAGAGACTGAAAAACAGCTTCTATCTGAAGGCCATCAGACTGTTATAGTCACCACTAGCCGGCCTCCGCCCAGTACCCTGCCCTGAACTTAAATTACTGTTCATAGGCCGGCTACAACCCGGTTACTCAACCCTGCACCTTAGAGGCTGCTGCCTATGCACATAAACATGGAACACTGGTCACTTTAATAATGTTAACATATCATTTACCCACTTCATATGTACACTATATATACAAAAGTATGTGGACACCCCTTCAAATTAGTGGATTCGGCTATTTCAGCCACATCCGTTGCTGACAGGTGTATAAAATCGAGCGCACAGCCATGCAATCTCCGTAGACAAACATTGGCAGTAGAATGTCCTTACTGAAGAGCTTAGTAACTTTCATCGTGGCACTGTCATAGGATGCCAACTTTCTAACAAGTCAGTTCGTCAAATCTCTTCCCTGCTAGAGCTGCACCAGTCAACTGTAAGTGGAAACGTCTAGGAGCAACAACGGCTCAGCCGTGAAGTGGTAGGCCACACAAGCTCACAGAATGGGAATGCTGAGTGCAGAAGCACGTAAAAATCATCTGTCCTCGGTTGCAACACTCACTACCGAGTTCCAAACTGCCTCTGGAAGCAACGTCAGTACAAGAACTGTTCGTCGGGAGCTTCATGAAATGGGTTTCCATGGCCGAGCAGCCGCACACAAGCCTAAGATCACCATGCACAATGCCAACATCGTCTGGAGTGGTGTAAAGCTCGCCGCCATTGCACTCTGGAGCATTGGAAACGCGTTCTCTGGAGTGATGAATCACGCTTGACCATCTGGCAGTCCGACGGATGAATCTGGGTTTGGCGGATGCCAGGAGAACGCTACCTACCCCAAAGTATAGGGCCAACTGTAAAGTTTGGTGGATGAGGAATAATGGTCTGGGGCTGTTTTTCATGGTTCAGGCCCCTTAGTTCCAGTGAAGAGAAATCTTAACACTACAGCATCCAATGACATTCTAGACGATTCTGTGCTTCCAACTTTGTATCAACAGTTTGGGGAAGGCCCTTTCCTGTTTCAGCATGACAATGCCCTCGTGCACAAAGCGAGGTCCATACAGAAATGGTCTGTCAAGATCGGTGTGGAAGAACTTGACTGGCCTGCACAGAGCCCTGACCTCAAACCCATCGAACACCTTTGGGATGAATTGGAACACCGACTGCGAGCCAGGCCTAATGTCCCAACATCAGTGCCCGACCTCACTGGAAGCAAGTCCCTTCAGAAATGTTCCAACATCTAGTGGAATGCCTTCCCAAAGGAGTGGAGGCTGTTATAGTAGCAAAAGGGGGCACCAACTACATATGAAAGCCCATGATTTTGCAATGACATGTTTGACGAACAGGTCTCCACATACGTTTGGTCATGTAGTGTTGCAAGTAACATTTAAAAGACGCCATATAATGGACTACCGCAAAAAACTAAATGTTCAGAGTGTACAAGCTGCAGTCCGGGGATGGGTCTTACGGTTGCTGCGTGTGTCCACTGGTCTTGTCTGGTCTGTGCTGGTCTGGGCCTCCTGCAGTGTGCTGGCTGGCTCTGTGAGTGTTGGGCCTATCTCCTCCAGACTCTCTACCTGCCACAGCTCTGTCTGCGTTCTGCTCTGCTTCCACTGCTGCATCCTGACTGGGCTCTGTGTGTAGCAAAACAACCAGGAGAGGAGAGAATTACAATACTGTTCCATACTGCTTACAAGCATATGATCAAAAACATGTATCAATCGACAAATCAACCAATCACCTAATCATATACCATCATAAACACCTAAATAAACGCCATAATAAGGACAAAGAGGGTCTGACCTATGGTACCCAGATGGTTGGGATGGTGCTCCGCTGTGCCATCGCGGGCGCTCTGACTCTGGACACCCTCTCTCCCTGCATCCATCTCCCTCTCTGGGTCTCTCTCTCTGGGGCTGTAGTTGGAGATGGAGCTGGGGCCATGGCTGGGGCTGTCTTTGGGTTCAGCCGGAGGGGGCCACATCTTCAACACCGCCTCCACTGGTCCTGCTGTCTGCTGGCGCTCTGAGAGGGTACGATCATACAGGATTATGGGTACACACTATATTCACACACACACACACACACACACACACACACACACACACACACACACACACACACACACACACACACACACACACACACACACACACACACACACACACACACACACACACACACACACACACACACGAGACAACTCTCAGTACCTGTGCGACTGGCTGCTGTGTTGGAGAGGGAGGCGCGGGGAGGCCAACACATTAGGGTCTGCTCTCCATCCTCCTGCCCAGGACGGAACTCATCTTCTGGGGTTGAGACAACCGGTGATGCAACTGGAATTGGAGGAGAGGAGTTTTAACAAGAAATATCTGCAGTTTACTTCCATAACTTCAGTCATTATATTCTGATGAGTGTAGTCAGATTGGTCAGTGCAAGACACACTACCTGGTATTGGCTGTACAGGTAGTACAGGTTGAGGGACCTCCCATGCCTCCTCTTCACTGGGCAGTTCTCCTGGGCACTCCTTCTGAAGGAACCTCTTTAGAGCTGCATTGTCCGTCAGTGATGTCATCAGACCACTCAGGAAGTGCACCAGCTCCTTCCTGTGACTGCTCTCGAAGCTGAAGAGCTTCACCAGCTCTCTGAAGAAACACACAGTCAGGAGTTATTTACCAACACACACACATACCTACCTGCGCACACACACAAACATACACATGCGCGCGCACACCTGCAGATGTCGAGCCTGGCTGAGAGGTGGTCTTTCTGGATGTAGAGTTCCTTGTTGTCCTTCAGTAGACATATGACATCCTCCATCTCTACCACGGGATCCTCCTCATCACTCACAGACAGCAGGTACCGCGTGTACAGCATACCTACCTGCACACAAACACAGGTTCTGAGGTGAGGTTCCTACCTGTTTAAAAGGTGTGGTTCTCAGCTAAAGTTCTGAAGTGAGGTTCTAATGTAAGGTTCTAAGGCTCTAATATGAGTTTCTCAGATTAGGTTCCACGGTAAGGTACGGTGAGTTCTAAGGTGAGGTTGTACTATACCTGTCCGTAGGTGAGCTGTCTAATGGTCTGTTGGATGTTGTTCTTCTTTAGTTCCCAGTAGAGTTCTTGCAGGTCCTCGTGGTGGTAGAGGAACCTCTGGATATAGGGAACCACAGACCGCACCAGGCGCTGCATGGAGGGGCAGGGTCTGTAGTTCTCTGTCTGTGCCTCAGTACTGACACATTGGGACAGGAAGCGTAAGCCACAGATCTCCAGGAACAGATTCCTATCCTCCTCACTGAACCACCCCGCACTGACAGACCAACCTGGGGAGAGAGAGTCAGATATACAGATCCACAGCTTCTCCATGTACTTTCCCTATTAAGTCACATTGTTGACTTTTGCAGCGTTATGTCCAGTACCTTGGGATGGTCCAGTCTTGGTCCTGGGTGCTGGCCTCTTCTCTGGGAGGGGCAGGTTGAGCAGACACACCTGTTTGTGGGCCTTAAAGATCTTCTCCAGGTCTTTGCTGTCTGGTATCATGGGTCTGTGGGCTAGAGTCACCCAGCTGTTGTCCTTAGTGGGAAACACCCTCTTATCCAGCAACATCCCTGAATATCGGAGGACAATAAGAATGTACATGTTACTAAAACCAGTCCAATAAGGAACTGGCGTGTGTGTGTGTGTTGTTCCTCACCCTTCAGTGTAGAACAGTATCTGGGGTTGATGCTTAGGTTGTGCTCCTGCTCTCCCTGTCCAGGGGTTTTACACTTGTCAGCTGAAGAGAGACAGACCCAGAGAGATCGTTATTTCGACAGGAAATAACAGACACAACAGAGAGTTATTCAGACTGGGTTCAGGTAGAAGGGCATTATATAACTTCCATGAAAGGACCGTGACTCAGGAGAGGGAGAGAGACTCACCCAGCCTGGCGTAGAGTTTGGACACATCTCGGAGTACATCTACAGTAGGTAGAGGACAGGAGTTACACACCAGCTCCAGTAGAACCACATACTGCAGCATGGATGGGGAGCGCTCCACGTTTAACAACTACAGTAAGAAAACACAACACAGTGTTGCTTAAGAAAATATACTCAAAGGAGAAAGAACAGCATCTAATTGGTGTGTCATCTAAACCCTCCAACCGACGAACGATATATCTCTGTTTATTGTTTTTATGGTATACATTGAGAATACCAAACATTAGGAACTCCTAATATTGATTTGACCCCCCCTGCTTTCCCCCCTCAGAACAGCCTCAATTCGTCAGGGCATGGACTCTACAAGGTGTCGAAAGATACCACAGGAATGTTGGCTCATTTGACTCCAATGCTGCCCACTGTTGTGTCAGGTTGGCTGGATGTCCTTTCAGTGGTGGACCATTCTCGATACACACGGGAACCTGTTGAGCGTGAAAAACCCAGCAGCGTTGCAGTTCTAGACACAAACCGGTGCGCCTGGCACCTATTACCATACCCCGTTCAAAGGCATTTAAATCTTTTGTCTTGCCCATTCACACTCTGAATGGCACACATACACAATCCATGTCTCATTTGTCTCCAGGCTTAAAAATCCTGAAGTGGATTCACCTGGTCAGTCTGTCATGGAAAAAGCAGGTGTTCTTAATGTTTTGTATACTCAGCGTATTTCTAGTTGTCTAGTCGTTATGAATCATCCAGAGTCTTGATATTAGATACAGTCTATAAATAGACAACATGTACAATACATTTCCATGTCAGCTGAGAACTCTGGACAGTGAATTTATCAGATGATACAAAATCTGTAATCTGAAAATGAAAAAGGCACATATACGGTTCTTTGGTTGAAGTGCCATATATATCAAAAGGTATGACATACCAATAATCCCTGGGTTAAACCAGGAGTTTGAGTGGTTCCATACCCGTTTGAAGAGGTCCGTCATGTCGTCCAGTTTGCTGTAGAAGGGGGCCAGGACTCTGGGTTCCTGTACCGTACTGTCAGCCCCGCGGGTCAGCTCCCGGTAGCGGACAAACATCTCGGTGGGGTCGCTCCAACACACCTCCTTCAGGTGGTAGAACCTACCGGAACACCAGTCTCCGTTCCTGGAGGGACACGGCCAACACACACATGGGTTAGAGGTCACGGCTGTGGTATACCTGTTGTATTCGCTGAACATGGCTGGTGTGTTACATGGGAGTGGTTAGAGGTGAGAGGTCACGGGTTGGGGTTAGGGAGGTGACCGACCTGTTGTACTCTATGAAGACGGCCGGTGTATGTTGGAACAGCTCCTTGAGGCTGGTCTGAGAACAGTTCTTGTGCAGGAAGGAGTACACACTGTGGACGTGCTGCACAGTTGAGCTAAAGTCTGACCCCTCCTCTTCCTGCTTCTCCTGCCCCTCTGGACCATTAGCTGAGCATGTTTTTACACACCACTTCTTCAGGTAGCCAATCAGCTCCTCCACAGTGACGCTGTTCTTCATTCCTACAGGAAAAAAGAGGAGCCGGATTAAGGATGCCTCTGTGATTTGTAGTTTTTGTTATTGTAGTCCTTACACTCAGACACTTTCTTACCTAGAGTCCTGGTGAACTCGCTGGGGGTCATGTCAATATAGCTGACGTGAGTCCCCAGTAGATTGTGTACCTCAGGTGAGTACAGGTAGACTGAGTTAGGACACAGATACTCCACCTTTCTCCCTCCCTCTGCACCTGCCTGCAGACAATAGGCCGGCACCCAGGGAAGGCAGGACAGGAAATGGAAAAAGGAGGACTTGGTGCTCTTGATTAGCCGGCCCTCGCTGTCAATCACCTGGGCTGTGAGATACTGAGAGTACCGGTCACTGATAAAAGTAGGAGATAGGGAGAGAGAAAGAACTAAATGAGTATGTTATAATCAGAATCGGAATGAATGTCCAGTAGCTGTTTAGAGGAAAACTGGATAATATGAATTAACAAATGTTTGAAAGAGATGAGTGCAATGTGATAATGCTCAGTATCACATCCCTATATGACTCAGTAGACATGGATGGTATGAGAAGACCATCACTACTAGCTAAAGTAGCTTCTACTCCACAGGCCAATGGCCTACATTGTTATATTACAGTATTAAACCATGACAACCATGAGAATTCAGTTCTGTCCAGTCCTTTAAATGTGCATGCAATTCTCTTCATTAAATAGAGCACTTCCACTTCCTACCCTGCAAACTTGGATTTTCAATTATTATAAGGAAGCACACAGACACAAGAATGCGGGGATAGGAGTGAGGATACAAGTGAGTAATCTTCAGATTGAGAACAAGACCAGATAGATCTCCCAAAAGTTAACTCCCCCACACACAGCAGGGATTGGGCTGGATTAGGCCGTCTCGGTGGCAGACTGCAGGGATTATAATCTGGGAGTGTGGAGGCCTGTAAACCCAGCTCCTCAAAAGAGGGCCAATAATCCAGTGAGTTGTCGGGGGAGTGTGGGTTATCATATTGTATAAGAGTGTGTGAACAGGTTTGTCATACTTTGAGTGAGTGCAGAGGTTTGTGTGTGTGTGTATGTATTAGAGGTTGACCGATTATGATTTTTCAACGCCGATAACGATTATTGGAGGACCAAAAAAAGCAGATACCGATTAAAATCGGCCGATTTTCATAAATATATTATATATATATATATAATAATGACAATTACAACAATACTGAATGAACAATGAACACTTATTTTAACTTAATATAATACATAAATAAAATCAATTTAGTCTCAAATAAATAATGAAACATGTTCAATTTGGTTTAAATAATGCAAGAACACAGTGTTGAAGAAGAAAGTAAAAGTGCAATATGTGCCATGTAAGAAAGCTAACGTTTAAGTTCCTTGCTCAGAACATGAGAACATATGAAAGCTGGTGGTTCCTTATAACATGAGTCTTCAATATTCCCAGGTAAGAAGTTTTAGGTTGTAGTTATTATAGGAACCACATATTACAGGAACCACATTGATTATATGCAACGCAGGACAAGCTAGTTAACCTAGTAAAATCATCAACCATGTGTAGTTAACTATTGATTATGTTTAGATTGATAGTTTTTTCATAAGATAAGTTTAATGCAAGCTAGCAACTTACCTTGGCTCCTTGCAGCCACCAGGTCCTTTTGATACTGCACTAGCGTAACAGGTGGTCAGCCTGCCACGCAGTCTCCTCGTTTATCGCAATGTAATCGGCCATAATCGGCGTCCAAAAAGGCCGATTACCGATTGTTATGAAAACTTGAAATCGGCCCTAATTAATCGTCCATTAAATCGGTCAACCTCTAATATGTATATATGGTGTGTAGACAGTGGAGGAGAGGAGTTGGTTACCCAGTGTCCCAGTTGGTCTCCAGTAGCTCCAGCAGGGCTCGTCTCTGCTCCATGAGGACAGGGGCAGGCAGCTGTGCCGTGACCAGAGAGAGGAGCTCCTCGCTGGGGTAGTCATCCAGCACACACCCCTCCTCTGGTCCTCCGGCCCTGCCTGCTCTACCCGGCCACAACTCACTCTCCACCGCCCAGGGACTGGAGGCCTGGGAGAGAGGGGAGGATGAAGGGGAGGGGGGGTAGAGTGAGGAGGAATGGCAAGGAGAGAGAAGAACAATGACAGGGGATAGAGGGAAAGAAGAAAGAGTCAATCTCAGATGTGTGGACCTGTGAGTGACTCGGCCAAAACATCGCATTAGTAGAAATCAAGACTCTTCTCAGGGCAGAACTTACACAGCAGGTTAAGAAAATTAACGTTGCCGGTTAGGAGAATTAGATTAAGGTTAGCTAAAATGCTAAAACTGTCCCCAACGCGAACATATCTAGCTACAACCAGGTCTGCCATGAGAACAGTCTGGGTTTTCACTAACGCGATGCTGCCCAAAACCGAGGAGGTGAAATCAAATAGTATTGGTCACGTACACATATTTTGCAGACGTGATTGCAGGTGCAGTGAAATGCTTTAGTTTCTAGCTCCAACAGAGCAGAAATGCCTAACAATACACATAAATCCCCCACAAAAAAAGAAGAAATTAAGAATACTGTAAAAATTAACCCCCCCCCCCCCAAAAAAAATAAAAAGAATACTGCAAAGTTCTCTAGGAGCTAGAGTCAGGTAGGCCATGTTTGTCGGTGCCATCTTGGTAGATAGTTGTGTTTGGGAGGCCGGGTTGTACTTAAGACAACATAATTAAATTGATTTCAGACATCACATAAGAGTGTTGAAGCCTTCAAATAACTCAGTCGAATACATCGACAATCCCTTTCCTCACCATGGTCTAAAACAGACCTTATTAATCCATCGCCTATGTGATATACCCCGGTCTTAAAGAGTTGTTCACATCAGTCACCTCTGAGATATGTCCACCCATTAAGTATGGGAAGATTAATCATGCCTGGGAAACAGTCCTATGTTATGTTAATCTCTAAGGCAGGGACGGGCTGGGACAAACGTGTGACACCAAATCAGCCCCGAGGACTGGAGTTGCCCATCCCTGCTCTAGGACATTCATAAGATGACTTTAGCCTTAGTCAATAGTCATTGCTGCTGATCATGACGGCATCCTATCCATACTATACTTTTGGCCAGAGCACTACGTGTGGAATCTGTTTATCATCCATAGACTAATCTAGCCTTAGTCCTTAGCCAGTCAGTGTGTGCGTTTGTGAATGTGTTTCTCATACTTTGGGTGTGTGCAGACAGCGGAGGAGAGGAGTTGGTTACCCAGTGGATAGAGCATAAACAGTGTAATGTTTATGGTCTATCCTGTTGCCTAGTCATTTTATCCCTACCTATATGCACACATCTCTCTCTCTCCTAAGTAAGCATTTCACTGTTAGTCTACACCTGTTGCTTATGTGACAAATACAATTTGATTTGAAACAGGAACTCTGATGCACAAGTAAATACCACAGAGTTTATGGTGGATTCTAACCACTCAAAGTCACCAGTCAATACGGTGTCTGATAAAACAGATCAAAGCATTTGAACTTTTACATCCTCTGTTTATATGGGTCAAACATACATATGCCTATTTCCGTCCTCCCTCCTCACCAGCTCTTTAGAAGTTAGAGTGATTCTCTCTTTCCTCAGTATGAGTCTCTCTCTGACTCCCAGCCTGATGAACAGATCTCTCCATCCCTCCACGTCTCCATCTGTCTCCACATAACAACCACTCAGCAACACCCAGTCCACACCTGGAGAAAGGGAGGGAGAGGGAGAGAGAGAGAGAGCAAGAGATAATGAGTGATGTGTAGCTTTAGCTTATGGACTAATGTGATTGTAAATTCAGCCAAGCGAGGGAGCAGAAACAGAGGAAGAGTACAGAGAAAGAGGCTCGTGGTTAGGAACAGGATGAACAGAGGAAAGTGAGGGATGAGAAAGAAGTGGTTAGTCTCTCTCCCTTTAGAGGGAGGTCAAGCATGCAGATCCACTCTGTTACATAACTAATGACACACACAGCTCCCCTCTTCACAGCATTTCATGCCTTCTTTCACCCTCACAATTGAGGCTGCTATACACACACGCACAAACTCTCTCACAAAGGGGGTTGCTAAACACACACACACACACACACACACACACACACACACACACACACACACACACACACACACACACACACACACACACACACACACACACACACACACACACACACACACTCCAGTGCACTGTCCAAAATTTCACCAGACGACGTGGACCAAGCCATGTTTGTTCTGGGGACAGTCACAAAGGGCAAGGTTTACTTCTGGGAACAATATCCCATTGTATTTAGTCATGCAGTAGTATTTGGGCCAGTTCAACAGTTCTCTACAAACACTTTCCTTAACTGCTAGCTGACTGGTATTTACTTATAAATGGTAACATTTTGAGAATTCTATTGTGATGACCTAATAATTACAGTGTGTGTGTACCTGGTAGTTTGTTGGGCAGGTCCATATTGCCGTAGTGTGTAGAGAAGTGTACTTTGTGGTCAGCAGGGCAGAGCAGTCCCCTTGTGGTCAGTACCGGTACTACAGTGTCTGGGTGAGTGTACTCCTGAGGGGAGGAGTGCTGCTTGATGAACACTAGGTAGCTCACCACTGCTTCCACCGGCTTGGACTGGAGAAGAGAGAGAGCGAGAGAGAGACAGAGACGGAGAGGGGGAGGGAGAGATGGAGAGAGAGAGAGGTCATGAGCAGATAAGCTCCTGCATTTTTCAGCATGTTTTAAATAAAATATAGATTTAGAGTCAGATAAACTGAGATTTTTTGGCAGGGACACATTCAGGATGCTACCCTCTACAACATAACCTTCACTCCATATCAAAACTCCAAACCTACAACCTGATTTTGGATGGAATTACCTTCATACCACCAAGGATTTTTATTCCCAAGCTAAACAGCAAATGCTCTGGCAAACAAACAGAAACCTGAAAACACCATCCAACCTGGAACTGAGTGAGAAATGTCTAGTCTGAAGCTATCTTTTATTTTCAAAAGGCAAGAAAATACATGACAATGATATATTTGACTTTATAAGGACTGAATGATAAGTGAAGGCACACAGCTGCATGTGAGCTCTCACATGTTTTTTTACAATAAGATCGTTTTGGAGGTTGATAAACTTGGATTTTTCAGCAGGGATATATACAGGGTGTTACCCTTCACAGCATAAACTTCGCTCCAGATCAACATTTCTTGTTTACTCTACCGTGGGACTGACTCTGACTCTCTATTGTTCACAAAGACCTTTGGCCCCCCATCCTATTCTAACCACCTCTGGCCGGCTTTGCCAGGTGTGATTACGACCTCTGAGGGTTTAGAGCCTGAGGTAGTCACCTCATACAAGTACTTGGGAGTATGGCTAGACGGTACACTGTCCTTCTCTCAGCACATATGAAAGCTGCAGGCTAAAGTTAAATCTAGACTTGGTTTCCTCTATCGTAATCGCTCCTCTTTCACCCCAGCTACCACACTAACCCTGATTCAGATGACCATCCTACCCATGCTAGATTACGGAGACATCATTTATAGATCAGCAGGTAAGGGTGTTCTCGAGCGGCTAGATGTTCTTTACCATTCGGCCATCAGATTTCCCACCAATGCTCCTTATAGGACACATCACTGCACTCTATACTCCTCTGTAAACTGGTCATCTCTGTATACCCGTCACAAGACCCACTGGTTGATGCTTATTTATAAAACCCTCTTAGGCCTCACTCCCCCCATCTGAGATATCTACTGAAGCCCTCATCCTCCACATACAACACCTGTTCTGCCAGTCACATTCTGTTAAAGGTCCCCAAAGCACAGGGTCGCTCCTCTTTTCAATTCGCTGCAGCTAGGGACTGGAACGAGCTGCAACTAACATTCAAACTGGACAGTTTTCATTCAAAGACTCAATCATGGACACTCTTACTGACAGTTGTGGCTGCTTTGCATGATGTATTGTTGTCTCTACCTTCTTGCCCTTTGTGCTGTTGTCTGTGCCCAACAATGTTTGTATCCTGTTTTGTGCTGCTACCATGTTGTGTTTCTACCATGTTGTTGTCATGTTGTGTTGCTACCATGCTGTGTTGTCATGTGTTGCTGCCATGCTATGTTGTCGTCTTAGGTCTCTCTATATGTAGTGTTGTGTTGTCTCTCTTGTCGTGATGTGTGTGTTGTCCTATATTTTAATTTATTAAAATGTTTAATCCCAGTCCCCGCAGGAGGCCTTTTGCCTTTTGGTAGGCCGTCATTGTAAATAATAATTTGTTCTTAACTGACTTGCCTAGTCAAATAAAGGTTAAACTAAAAAACAATTAAAGAGGAAGGGATAGTGGATGATAAGATGCTCTTTGTGCACTTAAGAACAAATATAGAAATCAATTATCAATTTATATAGAACAATGGATGTCTCTGTGTGTGTGTGTTACCTTCCATGTGTTGTTCTTCAGGGCAGGGTATATGTGTTTCTCAAGCAGTTGCTGTGGCTCTAGCTCGTGGACTCCCAGCCTCCTGAGCAGCTCTCGGATCTGCTGGCTCTCCAGTGGTTCCACACAGGAAAGCAGAGACGGGTGGACCACACACACATCCCTGTACAGTGCTCCATATACACCTAGAGGAGAGGAGGGAGAGAGTGGAACTATATCAAACATAGGTTAAAATTGGCGATGCAGAAGAAATGGCTTAATTAAGAAGCAGTAGCACTCTTACGGAGTAGAGGCACCAAACAAGTTTAGAGGAAGGAGACTTACATCACAGCATGGAAATCTATTAATTATAGACACGCTTAAAGTAGGGCCGGGACGATACCAGTATCGCAATCTTTTTTCCTTGGCAAAAATGAAAACACGAAGCAGCCCAAACTCTTTGGTCCTTGAGTTGTATGTATGTAAAATATTGTGTGCTATAGCTTGGAAAATAAATAAATGTGACTCTGAATGACGACATAATGATGTTTGTTTCCAACATTAGGGCTGTTTTCCTAAAGAAGTTAAACCCGTTTCAAGTTTTGTTTCCTTGCCGCGATACTAACGAGTATCGCGATACTGGTATCGTCCTGGCCCTGCTCTAAAGCTGCTTTTGGGTTATTTTTGTCAATGTGCTGACGCACACCAATGCTGTTGTAATACCACCTCTGTGCCTCTCTGTGTGTGCGTAAGGACATGTGGGGAAGAGAACACACCACTCTTGACGTCAAGCTCTCGTGCCCTTACAGGGGGGGGGGGTGAGTAGTCTTTGATGGAACAATCTGATTCAGCTTCTATTTTCAAACCTACTACCACAAATATCTCTTACACTTACAACCCTGAATATACCACCAGCTGGTTATGTTTCTGGGTAGACTTTGAAAAAATTATAAAGAATGGTCTATTTTCCCAAGTGAACTACACTGAACAAAAATATAAAACACGTAAAGTGTTGGTCCCATGTTTAATTAGGTGAAATAAAAGATCCCAGAAATGTTTCCATACGCATAAAAAGCTTATTTTTCTAAAATGTTGCCATGTTACCTGTGTTGCTGTGGTTCTTGGTCTCAGTCATGGGGAAGAAGACTCCCTCTCCGCTGAGTGCCACCATGCGCCCGTCAGCCAGTGGGATTATGGGTAGATCTCTGAGGGTGGTCAGGATAGAGTCTGTCTCTCCGTAGCCCTGCTCCAACGCACGGAAGTTACACACCAACAACCTGGCCAGATGACGCAGGCCTGAGTCTGATACACAGAGACAGAGATAGAGAGTGGGTTTGCGTCCATCACAAAGAAATATAAACAACGTGCGCGCACACACACACACACAGACAGACACACACACCACCCTCCCCTCACCTGAGTTGACACCATCTCCCTGCAACAGCTCCTTGGCCATGGCAGTTGTTACTGTGGTGACATCACTCCCCCTCAGGTGTCGTACTCCCAGGTGAGTGAGCAGGGATAGGGGCGGGGTTGGCAGCAGGCCTGGATGCAGATAGGACAGAGACAGGTGTCTGTTTAGCTCCTCTCCACCAATCACGTCGCGAATGACCGGATCCCGACACACAGCGACCTGGGAGGGTAGCTTGAAGACCACAGAACCATCTGGAGAGGAGAAGATGGGAGACAGGAGTCAGTTGATTTTATTTATTCTTATTTTACCAGGTGAGTTGACTGAAAATACGTTCTCATTTACAGCAACAACCTGGGGAAAGTTACAAAAACATAGTAAAAATACATATGATGGTTACATGAGCAGGAAGATGAAGATTTACTCAAATCTAATTTTATTTGTCACATGTGCCGAATACAACAGGTGTAGACCTTAACCAACAACGCCGTTTTAAGAAAAATAAGAGTTAAGAAAATATTTACTAAATAAACAAAATATAAAGCTGACTTACGGATAGAAGTATGGAGAAGGAGAGAGAGAGAGAAAGAGGGGTACAGAGGTAGGGTACCTGTGTTGAGTGTGGGTAGGAAGGCCTTTCCCTTGAGCAGCTGTATAATCTGCCCGGCGACAGGCTTGAAGAAGTCGAGCACCTCGTCAGGCAGAGGGACAAACTGCAGGAAATTACATAGGCCCTTCAGCCCACTGAACTCTGGGTGATCCTGGAGAGGAGAGGTGAGAAGATGAGACGGGTCAGAAACACAACTTGCAGAGCAGGAGTAAATTATTTTGATCATCCTCTCCCTCCCTCCTTTCTCTTACACTGAAGACGTCCATGGCGCGTAAGAAGAGTTGGGGGATCTCAGAACGGAGCCACTGGTTCCATGAGCTATCTCTGTCCACATCCTCACGAGAAGAAGGAATGTCAAAGTCACCTGGAGTGAAAGAGGAAAAAATAAAGCTTGAAAAGTATTTGGAAGGCTTGGTATGAGTTTGTGAGGTATTACTGCAAGGGTGCATTTTAAATGGGCAATTTGGGTGAACCTTGAGGAGAGCACCAGCGTGTGTGTGTGAGTGTGTGTGTGTGTGTGTGTGTGTGTGTGTGTGTGTGTGTGTGTGTGTGTGTGTGACCTTGGATGATGAAGCGGAAGCCGAAGCTTCGGAGAGGCAGGAAGGCGAAGACTGGCTGCTTCTGGGGCGGGGCTCGGATGTCACTTCCTGTGAGGTCATCATCCAGCTGGAAGGCCAGGGCGAGCTCAGTGGACTCCACTTCATCTTTGATCTAACGGGGAAACATATCACCGTAACACCATGATCATCATTAAATTTCGGCACTTTCTAATAGTTCCTTTTCGCCTCCCTTCTTCGAAATAATCACTGATCTGTCTTCAATTGATCTGTGAAAGCTGTGAAGCCTTGCTTTTACCCTTCCCATTAAGTTAGATTAGTAAGCCCTCATGGACGAGAGGAAAGGAAAGTACTCAAACACAGACAATCACCAGGCAGTCACTGAGACAAGTGCTCTGTTTTGCCACTGATCAGAGGACAACTCCCACAGAGAGACGAGAGAAAACCTGAAAAGATTTGAGTTTGAACATTGACTATAAACAGCATTTCAATATGCACTGTCACAATGGGAACCCCATTAAAATTAGCCTCACTGTTTTCGATAAACCATGTAACATCTGTGAGTCTGTTCATTCTCTGATCTGTCTCTACTGTTGCATAACCTCACTGCAGGTAACTGGCAGCTGGCTCTCTGGGGGGAGAGAGGGTGGAGGGATAAAGGAGAGAGAAATAAAGAGGGAGAGAGAGGAAGAGGGGAAGAGAGCGAGAGAGAGACAGAGATAAAGAGAGGGATGGGGGATAAGGGAAGCCAGACTCAAAAAAGGCAATTATATCAGAAACATCAACAAAACGTGTCTGTGTCTGGTCTTTCATGTCAAATATTCCTCCCAGCAGTGGAAATTAATTCACTACACCTTCCTAATGAGAGAGCCTGCATGTCTGACAGAGAGCAGAAGAAGCTTTCTGTCTCAGCGGTGTAGACAGAGGAACACTTACATAACACACACAGACGAGGAGATGAGAGGATCATTGTGTGTGTGTGTGTGTGTGTGTGTGTGTGTGGTACCTTGGTGGGGTGCAGTGTGTGTTTGACCACCAGCCAGCGTTCTGTTCCCTCAGTGTGTTCCACCTCCAGGACGCTGTGACTCAGGTCTCTACGCGTCATGGTCACCATCCGCTTCTCAGCCTGGCCAGGGAAACACACAGAGAGAGATAAGTCAGATGTCAGCAAACAACAGTCCAGTCTGAAGCCAACTCCTTGCCTCTACCGCTCGGTGTTTGTACACTGGAAGCAATATGGTGGAAGCTCCTGGAAGCCTATTGAAAGGCGTGGTGGAGCCATGACCTTTGTGTGTGTGTTACCTGGTTGTAGATGGTGATAGATCGTAGGCGATGTAGGAAGAGCAGCAGAGAGGGGTGGACATCGTGGAACAGGTTTCTGGTCTGGTAGCACTCCGAGCGCAGCGGCAGACAGATCTTAGTGGTCCAGCTGACACAACACAAACATTCAACATTGATGTGACTGCCTCTAAATTACTGAGTATAGACGGTTCTGCTTGCCTGAGTTATAGAGTTTATCTATATTTTTCGTAGCCGTCTATTTACCACCACAAACCAATGTTGGCACTCAACGAGCTGTATAGGGCCATAAGTAAACAAGAAAATTCTCATCCAGAGTTGCCGCTCCTAGTGGCCGGTGATTTTAATGCAGGAAAACTGAAATCCATGTCATCGGTGCAACAGGGACAGAAAAAAAACTCTAAATCACCTCTACTCCACACACAGAAACTCATACAAAGCTCTCCCTCGCCCTCCATGTGTCAAATCTGACCATAATTATATCCTCCTGATTCCTGCTTACAGACAAAAACTCAAACAGGAAGTACCAGTGATGCGCGCAATACGGAAGTGGTCCGATGAAGTGGATGCTAAGCTACAGAACTGTTTCGCTAGCACAGACTGGAATATGTTCTGGGATTCATCAAATGGCACTGAGGAGTACACCACCTTAGTAACTGGCTTTATTAATAGGTGCATCAACGACATCGTCCCCACAGTGACCGTACGAACATATCCCAACCAGAAGCCACGGGTTAAAGGCAAAATACGCACTGAGCTAAAGGCTAGAGCTGCAGCTTTCAAGGAGCGAGACACTAATCTAGACGCTTATAAGAAATACCGCTACACCCTCTGACAAACCATCAAACAGGCAAAGCTTCAATAAAGGAGCAAGATCGAATCCTACTACACTGGCTCTGACGCTCGTTGGGTGTCACCCATCTACACACAATTCCCCACAATGACAAAGTTTTAAGAAATTCTATTTTATTTATGAAAAGAAAAATCACATTTACATGAGTATTCAGACCCTTTATTCAGTACTATGTTGAAGCACCTTTGGCAGCGATCACCGCATTGATTCTTCTCGGGTATGACGCTACAAGCTTGGCACACCTGTATTTGGGGAGTTTCTCCTATTCTTCTCTGCAGATCCTCTCAAGCTCTGTCAGGTTGGATGGGGAGCGTTGCTGCACAGCTATTTTCAGGTCTCTCCAGATGTTCGATCGGGTTCAAGTCAAATTGTATTAGTCACATACACGTGTTTAGCAGATGTTATTGTTGGTGTAGCAAAATGCTTGTGAGTCCGGGCTCTGGCTGGGCCACTCAAGAACATTCAGAGATTAATCCCGAAGTCACTCCTGCGTTGTCTTGGCTGTGTGGTTAGGGTCGTTGTCCTGTTGGAAGGTGAACCTTCGCCCCAGTCTGAAGTCCTGAGCACTCTGGAGGAGGTTTTCATCAAGGATCTCTCTGTACTTTGCTCTGTTCAACTTTGCCTTGATCCTGACCAGTCTCCCAGTCCCTGCAGCTGAAAAACATCCCCACAGCATGATGCTGCCCCCACCATGCTTCACCGTAGGGATGGTGTCAGGTTTCCTCCAGACATGACACTTGGCATTCAGGCTAAAGAGTTCAATCTTGGTTTCATCAGACCAGAGAATCTTGTTTCTCATGGTCTGACAGCTCAAGCGAGCTGTCATGTGCCTTTTACTGAGGAGTGGCTTCCGTCTGGCCACTCTACCATAAAGGCCTCATCGGTGTAGTGCGTCCGAGATGGTTGTCATTCTGGAAGGTTTTCCCATCTCCACAGAGTAACTCTAGAGCTCTGTCAGAGTGACCATCGGGTTCTTGGCCACCTCTCTGACCAAGGCCCTTCTCCCCCAATTTCTCAGTTTGGCCAGGCGGCCAGCTCTAGGAAGAGTCTTGGTGATTCCAAACTTCTTCCATTTAAGAATGATGGAGGCCACAGTGTTCTTGGGGATCTTCTATGCAGCAGAACTTTTTTGGTACACTTGCCCAGATCTGTGCATCGACACAATTCTGTCTCAGAGGTCTACGGACAATTGCTTCGACCTCATGGCATGGTTTTTGCTCTGACATGCACTGTAAACTGTGGGACCTTATATAGACAGGTGTGTGCCTTTCCAAATAATGTCTAATCAATTGAATTTACCACAGGTGGACTCCAATCAAGTTGTAGAAACATCTCAAGGATCAATGGAAACAGGATGCACCTGAGCTCAAATTCAAGTCTCATTGCAAAGGGTCTGAATACTTATGTAAATAATGTGTTTTTTTATTTATTATTTTTTTAAATTTGCAAACATTTCTAAAAACCTGTTTTTGCTTTGTCATTATGAGGTATTGTGTGTAGATGTTTTATTTAATACATTTTAGAATAAGGCTGTAACGTAACAAAACGTGGAAACAGTCAACGGGTCTGAATAGTTTCCGCAGGCACTGTAGATTTCAGTCATAACTGCAACTCGGCCACTCAGGAACTTTCTCTTTTTGGTAAGCAACTCCACTGTACATTTGGCCTTGTGTTTTAGGTTATTGTCCTGCTGAAAGGTGAATGTAACATAAAAATTGGAAAAAGGTGATGTGTGTGAATACTTTCTGAAGGCACTGTATACTATTTAGTATATGTAAAGACAAGATTAAATTGAGAATAGTATGATGGGTGAGAATATTATCACTTGTGATTGATGCCCATCGTGTGCAGTCTAAGGCAAGAAACAACACGTCCTTTTTCCTTGACTTTTTCAAATCAAAGTCACAAGCAACATGTTGTCTAGCCCAAAGGCCTATATGTTTTGATAAGGTTTGTTTCGCAACTAAAGTGGCCAAATAACTCCAAAACATGGCCTATAGACCTAGGATCCATAGGATCCATAGCCTACAGAGCCTAGCGAGCCACGCAATTGCGCAATGACTGGCCACTATTTCAAAAAGGATCCCAGCTTTCTCGTGGTGCTATATTTATTGGTCAATTCTTAAAATTAAGCACATTAATCCGCTTTACAACTGGTGCTATTCAAGTGCAGGCTGCAGATGACTTTTTGTGAGCCATTCTAAATAAAACATTATTTCACACATATATTAGTATGTTATATGTAAAGACCAGATTAAATTGAGAATAGTCTGATGGGGTGAGAATATTATCAAGCGCTTGTCAAAATGTGAATGAAGTGTGCAGCCTGCGCAAGAAACAGAGCAGAACTCATGCCTTTCATGCGACTTTTATCAAATCATCAATTGAGTCGCATCAAGCAGCTTTAGAATGTATTAAAAAAATCAGAACATACAGCCTAACGTTTGAGTCGCAAATAAAGTTGCATAAATAACTCTAAATTAAGCACAAAATAGCCACATGTGCACTGACTTTCTTGCACTGGCTGTATGCACACTCTCTGGAGTCCGCCCACACACTCGCTGGAGTCCGCCCACACACTCGCTGGAGTCCGCCCACACACTCGCTGGAGTCCGCCCACACACTCGCTGGAGTCCGCCCACACACTCCCTGGAATCCGCCCACACACTCGCTGGCGTCTACCCACACACTCTCTGGAGTCCACCCACACACTCTCTGGCGTCCACCCACACACTCGCTGGAGTCTACCCACACACTCGCTGGAGTCCTACCTGGAGTCTACCCACACACTCTCTGGCGTCTACCCACACACTCTCTGGCGTCTACCCACACACTCTCTGGCGTCTACCCACACACTCTCTGGCGTCTACCCACACACTCTCTGGCGTCCACCCACACACTCACTGGAGTCCTACCTGGAGTCTACCCACACACTCACTGGAGTCTACCCACACACTCACTGGAGTCCTACCTGGAGTCTACCCACACACTCGCTGGAGTCTACCCACACTCACTGGAGTCTACCCACACACTCACTGGAGTCCTACCTGGAGTCTACCCACACACTCGCTGGAGTCTACCCACACACTCACTGGAGTCTACCCACACACTCACTGGAGTCTACCCACACACTCGCTGGAGTCCACCCACACACTCGCTGGAGTCTACCCACACACTCACTGGAGTCTACCCACACACTCACTGGAGTCCTACCTGGAGTCCACCCACACACTCGCTGGAGTCCTACCTGGAGTCCACCCACACACTCACTGGAGTCTACCCACACACTCACTGGAGTCCTACCTGGAGTCTACCCACACACTCACTGGAGTCTACCCACACACTCACTGGAGTCTACCCACACACTCACTGGAGTCTACCCACACACTCACTGGAGTCCTACCTGGAGTCTACCCACACACTCACTGGAGCCTACCCACACACTCACTGGAGCCTACCCACACACTCACTGGAGTCTACCCACACACTCACTGGAGTCCTACCCACACACTCACTGGAGTCCTACCTGGAGTCCTACCCACACACTCACTGGAGTCCTACCTGGAGTCCTACCCACACACTCACTGGAGTCTTACCTGGAGTCCTACCCACACACTCACTGGAGTCCTACCTGGAGTCCTACCCACACACTCGCACATACTGCACTGACAAGCCGACACACAAACAACATACGCGGAGCACACACGCATGTTGTTGATGCCGCACACACACACACACACACACACACACACACACACACACACACACACACACACACACACACACACACACACACACACACACACACGCTTTCACATACTCTGCTGCTAGTTTATTTTGTATCCTGATTGCCTAGTCACTTTTACCCCTACCTACATGTACATATTACCTCAACTACCTCGTACCCCAGCACACTGACTCGGTGCCGGTGCTCCATGTAGAAAGCCCCGTTACTCCTGTTTTATTGTGTGCAGGGAACAAAAAAAGGCCACTCTAAAAAGGTGCACATTTTCCTAACTTTGACTCTGCATTGTTGGGAAAGAGCTCGTAAATAACAATTTCACAGTAATGTCTACACCTGTTGTATTAAGCGCACGTGACAAATCAAATTAGACGTTACTACTAGACACACCTGGTGTGGGTATGTGTTGTCACTCAGGTGTGTGTGTAGTCAGTTTGTTGTATGTGAGTGATGCCACCACTAACCTGGTGTGTGTGTCGTCAGCCAGGTGTGTGAGAGATACCACCACTAACCTGGTATGTGTGTGGTTGGCCAGGTGTGTGTTGAGAGGTCTCTCGTCGTCAACCCAGTGTGGCAGGATGTATCCCATGGGGCCACTGGTCTTGTTGAAGCACAGATGGAATCCGTTAGAGTGGATCTCAGGACAGTCAGTCACCTTGAACACGGATTTAAAACCTATTCCCTTCTGACCTAAGGAAGGAGGAAGACGTGGAGAAACAGTTGAGAAAATACTTTTGGTGCACCTCAGATCTAGTCTTAGATTGGTTACCAATAGGGTTTCAAACTCTTTTAGCTGTTACCTATGTATCCGTATTTGTGTTTGCCCTTGGTGCTTCGGCCCACGTCACAGATGGCCCGGATGTTTTTCTCCTGGAAGCCTGTCTCATTGTTCAGGACAGTCACACAGCCTTTCTCCACAACAAAGGCCAGCGCAGGGACCGTGCCCCCCTCTGTCGGGTAACTGTTATCATCAGCGTTCTGTGAATAGCACAATGAAGAAAGCACATTCTAAGTGCATTGCATACAGTAGATCTCAAAACACCTGGATGAGCTCAGGCAGAGAGAGGGTTAAAGGGATAAACAAGACAGAGGAGAGGGGGAGAGAGACAGAGGAGAGGGGGAGAGAGACAGAGGAGAGGGGGAGAGAGACAGAGAGAGAGAGACAGAGGAGAGGGGGAGAGAGAGATAGAGAAACGAAAGCGAGAGAGGGAGACAGAGGAGAGAGGGAGACAGAGGAGAGGGGGAGACAGAGGAGAGGGGGAGACAGAGGAGAGGGGGAGTCACCTGTATGAGTTCCAGTACAAAGTGTGTGTCTTTGCTGTAGAGTTCAGTGGACAGCCGGTCCAGACTGCGCCCCAGCCTCTCCTGGTGAACAGTCATCAACCTCTGACCCTCCTCATTCAGCTCTACTCCAATACCAAACTCACTCTTCCTGTAACAGACAGCATTGTGAGACCAGGTTAGAGTTTATATTCATGTATTGTATCATGTATTGTATTGTATTTTATACATTAGGCAGTATAAAGGAGGTTGAAGACAAACCTGATGTCATCAATTATGTCCTTGTGGCAATCCACTCTGCTCTCTGATTGGCTATCAGCATTGTCCGCTTTCTCAGGCTCAGCCAATGACTTCCCTTCCTCCCAGTCTTCCTCTCCGTCTTTCTCGGTGTGTGTGTCTCCGAGCGTCTCCAAGATCTCAGAGGTCAGCTCATACAACTCATCATCGTCGTCTTCATCCCAGCCATCTGAAGGACGAAGATCTGTTAGAAATCGGACTGTATTTTCACTACTAGGGATGTGACAAATTTAACATGCATCTTAACGTTTAAACCAGGGGCTGGAACAAAATCTATTTTTTTTGTTTTGTTCTGAATAGAACCACTATTAATTTTTGTTTCGTTCAACTGTTCCGACCAGCAAAATAAAGTTCTGAACCGGTTTGAACCCCCAAAAAAGTACCGGTTTGTATCATTTCTTTTTGTTCCCTTTTCAACCTGTGAAATCAACCGTTTAAAAAAAAAACATTTAGCTTATTAATACCCCCCTAGAGTGGATGTCAACGCCCCAGTGGAAATCTAATTAGCAATCCACTGCATCCAACAATGTCGCACTTCCGCATCTGCGATGAAAGGTGACACCACCAGCTTTCATATGTTCTCATGTTCTGAGCAAGGAACTTAAACGTTAGCTTTCTTACATGGCACATATTGCACTTTTACTTTCTTCTCCAACACTGTGTTTTTGCATTATTTAAACCAAATTGAACATGTTTCATTATTTATTTGAGACTAAATTGATTTGCATTTATGTATTCATTTAAAATAAGTGTTCATTCAGTATTGTTGTAATTGTCATTATTACAAATATATACATATAAAAAAAAAATTTAATTGGCCGATCTCGTCACGGTATCTCTGTGCATTTAAATTGCCATCGATAAAATGCAATTGTGTTCGTTGTCCATAGCTTATGCCTGCCCATGCCCCCACTGCCACCATGGGGCATTCTGTTCACAACGTTGACATCAGCAACAATGACATGAATTCACAATTCAGATGCGGTTCTGCGTATGACTGCTAAGGGGCAATGCAGTTGAATCTACATACATACTGGTCGTCACTAGGTACCACAGCCATAACCCCCTAGAGACGAATGAATCTAAGTAACATAATAACAAAAATCCCCCAAAATCCCCAGATAGAGATGTGTTTTTGCATTGGATGCGTCTCAATCCACTACATCCGCCGATGTCGCACTTCCGCATCGGCGGTGAAAGGCGGCATAGCTAGAATGGGGGGGTGTTTGTCAGACAATGAGACATCCCAAAAATAGGTCTTCTTATGAAAACGTCTGTACCGGGAGACTCTCACGATTTTGCTCTACGACCCCCACAAGTGTCAGGGGACTCTTCTGAAGTAGGTAACATCGATGTGCCAACTTGTGTTTTGTAGCATCCGAATCGTTTTGGCTACAAACTAATGTGACCCCACTGTGGAAAGGGGAGATTCTCCCGAACACGAAGGTGTTCTCCATTTTGCTCTAAGTGTCACGGGAACTCGTCTGAAGGTAACCGGTATCATTTTTTATTTTAATTAATGGAAGTATGGAGGAAGTTTCGTGCCTAGTAAAAAAGAAAAAGGGGTTCAATATGTGTAAATAAAAACATATCTCCTAGATATGACAGACACTTCAAAACCTTATTCCGTCTATTGCCATTTATGAATGTGTTATTCAATGCGTTTTTATAGGTTATAGTAGTTAAGGCCAAATATTGTTTTATTTTATTTAACTAGGCACGTCAGTTAAGAACAAATTCTTATTTACAATGATGGCCTACCGGAGAACCCAACGGCTTAGACTCTTAAGAAATACAGTCACAAAGCCTGCCTATTTCCATAATTGATTTCCTTAAAATGTGATATTAAACCTAACCCTAATTCCAACCTTAACCAAACTGCTAACCTTATACCTAACTCTAACCTGAAATTAAGACCAAAAAGATCACTTTTGTTCTCATACATTTTTAGGATATTGCTAATTTTGACTTTCTGGCTGTGGTAACTAGTGGAAACCCTACCAGACGGCGCTCACTTTACTGCTGTCCCCACTCACTCAGCAACGATGGTATTAATGACGTTTTAGGTTCTCTGTTGTGTGCCTCTCCTTCATGTTCTCAGTACGTACTTCATGTCCCGCTTCTCATTAATATGATGGCTCGTTGCAATGATGTTCGACAGCATGTTCATAGATGTCCAGAAATCTGTTAACGCCACGTATAGTGTTCGAGAGCTTTTGCTTTGTACTTGCAGAGCAATCATTGCACAATTTCTCCATCAGGGTCGTCACGGTTTTTCGACAAGGCATCTTGTAGTCTGGTTCTAGATATGCCATTAGGGTAATGAAACCGACATCCTCTACCATTGACAATAGCTGCATATCAACTGCAATCATTTCTGTAATCAGCTCTGTTACTAAGGTCTTTGCTGCTGTCGCTTCCGTCTCACTCTGTGCCATTTTTCCAACTTAACGACAATGACGTGCGGAGCACTTTATATCCATGGCAAAAGAAACGGGAAAGATGCATATCTCCTCCTACTAACGTTACAGCATTGTTGCATTAGGTATTTGTAAATTAAAAAATCCCTTTATGATGACGATCGGAGCCTGTTTGGAGTAGTTTTGTCATAACTGCACTGCGATTGATTTATTATTTGTTAAAAAAAAATAAAAACATTCGGTTAGGGATTTTCTAAAACGTTAACGATCCCAATGTTGTTTAAACATTCACTACATAACCCATAATGCTCTAGTGCTCTCCTCACCTGCGTGCTGTGGCTGAGTGGGGTGGGAGGAGTCAGAGCTGTAGTTCTCTGGGAACTCCTCATCCTCACTGAGAGTCTGAGAGAGACTTCTGCTCACAGAATCCACAGGAGCAGCCTGGAGATAGGATAAGAAAGAGCGAAGGGGGAAGATTTTTTACAAAGCAAAAAAGTGGAGCTTTAGACTTGTTTTTATACAAACAGCTACGGATAAAAAACAATGGACAATATTCAATTCATGAAATACATTTCAATTTAAAATATAAACTGAATTGACCCCATCACTGATGGTAATTTCCCCTGTTCTGACCTTGGTCTGGTCGACTGGTGGTGTTTGGGCCTGGTTCTGGCTCTGGTTTAGGTCCTGGTTCTGTGGTGGGCTGAGCTTGGTGTGGTAGTCCTTGACCCAGTCTGTGATGCCAAGCACGATGCCCAGCTGGTGCAGACAGTTGAGGTGGCGCAGGTTGGACCGGGCTGTAGACAGCAGCACCGCTTTAGACTTGGCCTGGCCACCCAGCACCCGAGAGAAGGGCTCCAGAAACACCTAAAAGGAGGGGGATGGAGAGAGATTATACAGGTCCAAATTGATTACAGAATTTCTTTCCAATCATGGCTGGTTTTGAATATGAACTGTAGGGCTCCCTGTGGGCCCTGGTCAAAAGTAATGCACTATGTAAGGAATAGGGTGCCATTTCAGACACAACCTGTGACTTGAATGCTGACCTGTTGCAGCAGGGCCCGGCAGGTTCTGGTGGGGATGCGGATCAGACAGTCCAGGAGGAAGAGAGCCACAGAGCTGAAACACGACCCATCCTCCTCAGCCCGTGACAGATCTGAAGAAACATCTTATAAATTATATATATATATATATGAAATATTCTTATTGGACTTCTGTTCACAACCACCCCACCACCCTCACACAGACTTTAGAGAGTTCCTAGGGCCCAATAAAACTTTTGCCGATTGCGATTTATCCCCAAATTCTGTTTTCTCCGTTTTCCTTTTCAAGGTTTCCGTTTTTCAAAATGTTTTCAGGTTTTTGCTCTCAATTTTAGGGCTAGACATTCGGGGCTGCCGCTGGCCCGGCAACATATGCTGAGCACACCGGGCCAGTTAATCAAGCTTTCATATGGCCGTATATTTGTATTTAATCCTTCACATTTGACACTCAAACTTGTTATCAAGCTGCATTCGGTTTCCAAGCGGAGTCAAGAATGTCAAAGCCTTCCCTCTCTGTCTCGAGTGAGCCCCGCCTCAGTACGTTCTAGATACTCATGCCAGAGTCGTCATCAATTCAGAGTTGAACACAGGCACGCGCATTCCAAAATCACAGGATAAAAGTGCCCACCTGCTTTTCAGTCTTTTTTAAAATATCAGACATCCTACACAACAATGTCATTATTAGCAAAAAAAAAAAGGTTTACGTAGGCCTACCTACATGTAGCTGCCTGATCATCGACAACGATGAGACAGCCTATAGGGAGGAGGTGAGAGACCTGCTGCCAGGACAACACCCTCTCCCTCAATGTGATCAAGACAAAAGGAGATGATTGTGGACTACAGGAAAAAGGAGGGCTGAGCACTTCCCCATTCTCATCGACGTGGCTGTAGTGGAGCAGGTTGAGAGCTTCAAGTTCCTTGGTGTCCACATCATCAACAAACTATCATGGTCCAAACACACCAAGTCGTGAAGAGGGCACAACAACACCTATTCCCCCTCAGGAGACTGAATAGATTTGGCATGGGTGCCCAGATCCTCAAGAAGTTCTACAGCTGCACCATCGAGAGCATACTGACTGGTTGCACCACCGCCTGGTATGGCAACTGCTCAGCCTTCGGTCGCAAGGCGCTACTGATGGTAGTGTGTACGGCCCAGTACATCACTGGGGCCAAGCTTCCTGCCAACCAGGACCTCAGTACCATAGAGTCACTTTACCCCTACCTACATGTACATATTACCTCAACTAATCTGTACCCCCGCACATTGACTCGGTACCGGTACCCCCTGTATATATTATCATCTATATTTATGATAAGTATTTCGTTTAAACGATGTGGCTATGCAAAGTCACTTGATGTTTTTGCAACTAGTGAATCTAGTCGCCTCAATGTAAACTCAGATTTTTTGATATAAATATGAATTTAATCAAACAAAACATGCATGTATTGTGTAACATGAAGTCCTATGAGTGTCATCTGATGAAAATAATTGAAGGTTAGTGATTCATTTTATCTCTATTCTGGTTTTTGTGAAGCTATCTTTAGCTGGAAAAAATGGCTGTGATTATTGTGGTTTTGTGGTGACCTAACATAATCGTTTGTAGTGCTTTCGCTGAAAAGCCTATTTGAAATCGGACACTTTGGTGGGATTAACAACAAGATTACCTTTAAAATGATATAAGACACATGAATGTCTGAGGAATTTTAATTATGAGATTTCTGTTTTTTGAATTTGGAGCCCTGCACTTCGACTGGCTGTTGTCATATCGATCCCGTTAACGGGACTGCAGCCATAAGAAGTTTTAAGGTCTTGTAAGTAAGCATTTCATGGTAAGGTCTACACCTGTTGTAATCAGCACGTGACAAATAAAATTCTTGGCTGAAGCCAGTAATTTCCTCATTCGGGCCAGTAGTTTCACCTGGTACTGGTCCAGTGTGCCACTGGCAAATTTACTTGAATGTCAAGCCCTGGAAATCACAATTTTTTCTTAGAAAAACAACATAAGTGGTGGATGTTCTAAGTCCACAACAATGCTTAAACCACATCAGGAGACCACTTGAGGTATGGGAAAAATCTAAGAAACATTTATTTTTGGGTGTAGTTACCCTTTAATTTAATGCAAGCGCACACCAGGAAGACCTTTTTGGTGAGAAATGTTTCTGCAGCACTCATGAAGCAGAGTTTTCAAAACAAATTGACACTGGATTGATACAAATAATCATGATATCAAGTTCCCTATCGCCTTCTTA
Source organism: Salvelinus namaycush (assembly GCF_016432855.1). Taxonomy (NCBI): domain Eukaryota; kingdom Metazoa; phylum Chordata; class Actinopteri; order Salmoniformes; family Salmonidae; genus Salvelinus; species Salvelinus namaycush. Next base: position 21,981,530 of record NC_052341.1, on the reverse strand, counting down.
CCTTCCTTCGCTACCGCCGCCGCCAGAGAGCTCTCCATGTGATTGGCCAGGAGGGCAGTGGGGGCGTTGGCTGTCCCATCAGCCACCACCATGGAGACCAGGTGTCCTGCCGTGCCCACGGGGTCAAGGGTCATGGCTGCCTGGGAGAAGAGCTTGTCCCCTGTACAGGTGGTGACCCGCAGGAGAACACCTGGGGATACCTCCAACGCTGACAGGTCTGTGCTCGCTGCCCCACAACAGATGGACATGTCATGTATATTTATTATGATCAACTTTGTAACTTTGTAAAAAACACAAGAAACGAAATGTCTGTATATAAGCCCACCAACGTGATCAAACATTATTGGCCTTCAACAGATACATTACTATCGGTAACACTACAACCCCAGTCTAAGACTGTAGGGGCTAGGGGGTCAATTTGTAATTGCTGTGTATGGTTCCTACCAGCGTTCCTGTCGATGAAGTCCTTAAGGGGTCCGTGGCGGGGCCTGAAGACCAGCTCCCACTGGCTCCACTGACCCAGCTCATCCAGTAGAGGGCAGGAGAGGAGACAGGACAAGGCCTGGGTCTGAGATACCTCCCCTAGGATACCCACCGTCTGCTGGGCCTCACCTATACTACTGCTACTGCTGGGGGGGGAAGGGGTAGAGTAATAGAGCATGGAAGGAGTGAGAGAAAAAGAAAGAGTGAACAGGGGTTTAAGATAAGTGAAAAGGAGATTGACATTTGATTTGATCAGTCCAATTAAAGGCCGACTTTACACCCAATCTGCCCCCAACGTTCCACTGTACTGTACTGTAGGAGAGGTGTGAGTCCCAAATGGTACCCTATTCCCTCATAGTGGAGGGATAGTGCACTATATAGGGAATAGAGTGCAATTTGGGACATCCTCTTACCTGGCGTCTCTGGGGAGCAGGGCCGCCTCGTAGAGCACATGGCTGAGCCCTCCTCCCAGACTGAGCTCGCTCTGGCGCTGCACCAGTCCCACCAAGGTCCTAAGAGGTCCCAGCCCCAGGTCTCGACTGTCCCTCACCCCGTAGTGGGCTCTCAGACACCACTCGATGTGGGACAGCTGGGAGAAAGACACCCACAGAGATAGAGAGATCAATAAACATGATCAGTACAGACATTTATAAGTCTTTTTATTTATGTACTTTTTTTTATCATAGCAATCAATAGGAGTGTGTGTGTGTGTGTTTGCGCGAGCGTGACCACGCGTCTCACTCACCCCGTCTGGTTCGTTGGCTGATGTAGTGCCACACTGTCTGATAAACTCAAACACGTCTTGTCTGTTGGGTGTGAAGCCACACCCCTGGCCCTGCCAGTCCTGACCACCACCACCACTACTGCTGCCCACGACCACAGCGCCGCCTACTGTCTCCTGCAGGACCTTCACACAGACAAGAGGAGAGGATGGATTCATCAATACAGCATGAGAGGTATCAGGCTGTGTCTGAAATCACACCCTATTCCCTATTTAGTGCACTACTATTTAGTGCACTAGTTTTGACCAGAGTACAGGCAAAAGTAGTGCACTATATAGGGAATAGGGTGCTATTTGGGAGACACACTGCACTCTAGAATGGTTCCTCTCCTCGCATCTTTTTCCTCATGACCACTGAAGGAAGAGGGGTGACGGGAGAGGAGAACAGGAGAGTGATTGAACAGACAAAGATTAGAAGAAAAGTGGTTTATGTTACCTGAGCCTGTTTGACCAGGAACTCCAGGAAGGAGCCCTGATCCAAAGAGGTGAACTCTGTGACCTGGAAGTGCTTGGCTAACTTCCTCTCCAGAGACGCCACATGGGACAGGGTGAATGGAAAGCTGTGATTGGACAGACTCTCCTTCAGGACCTGCTTGACTGCGGCTGAGACACACGCACGCACATGTAAACACAAAGGTCATTGTTGTACATTCACGGTAATATGATATGATTCTTTAACAATTTCAAGATCCAGATTCCCAACCTACACTTAACCTTCTCATTGATACAAAGTGAGACGCTGATAATGAGTGATGTTAGCAGCTACCTTCGCTGGGTGGTGTGGCCTGTGTTTTCTCCTCAGCTCTCCTCTCCTGAGTGTGTCTGGCTGGCTTCTCTTTGGGCACGAGGTCCTGAGGGGCAGCCAGCGACCCCCCACAGATAGCCAGCTGGAACAAGGCCCTGGCGAGACGGTCAGCTGACACACGCAGCATGAAGTCCTGCACCGACTGTACAGGAAATGACAGCACACTCCGTCAGTCACATTGCAGCATTAGAGAAAACCATAACCTCTGAGACACAAGACATCATCCTAAATAGAACAGTGTGGGCAGATTTGTTTGTCAAATAAAATGTGGGCCAGAAAAAAAGGGCAGTTATTTCATAATATATAGGTCCACCATAATTCATACCTACTTTCAGAATTTAGACGTTCAAGTGTAGTCCAGAGTTGTTTTTTAAAATCCAAATTAATCATTTCCACAAGACAACAAACATAAAACAGTACTGTTGCCCATCCCTGGCCTAGATAGTGCCAGAGGAACTCAGCCTACAAGTGTCTGGCTCCACTGTCACAACAACTCCAGACAGTGACAGTGGAACATATTCCACCCAGCATCAGGCTGAAACAGCTACACCTGAAGCAGGCTAGCCAGCCAGCGTTTTGTTCACTAACAACTTTTTCCTATGGCTTTGTTTAGGATTAGCCAATTAGCAAGTATTACTTACGATGACATTTCCTTAATAAGCAGAGAAGAGACAGTTATTCACACACTCATTTGACTGTGATCCACCTCTCTCTTACTCTCCCCTCTTGCTCATGGACCGAAGCAGGGGCTTAGTGGAATTATCACCCAGTCTCAAATAAAAACCAGGGCATGGTGTGACATGTCATGGGGGATAACCAGCTAAATCCCAAAGTTTTACACACGGTCCCCTAGCAGAGAAAGAGGGATCAGAGAGGCCTTCTGAGGTGTAACAGAGAGACGGTTAATGAGGTTTCTGCTAGATTAGGTCAGAGGGAGGAGGGATTCTAGGGTCAGAGTTTGACCTTTAGAAATCTAAACATTTGTAACTGTTGGAGCCAGTTCCTATATTTCTTTGGTTATGCAAATATTAGTTTATTAGGTCATATTGCGCCATTTAGAATAACTTAAAACCAGATGCAAGATTTGAGACGCACATGTCTTACCTTGATCTTTTCAGTTTAAATGGAATATTGGATCCTTTGTTTACCTTGTACTTATCATTTTGGATTCTATAAATACATTTTTTTAAGTTTTATTCATCAAGCCATTGGATTCTTGACTTTCTATGGGATTTTGGATGTGCGTCTCAAATTGTGCAACTGGTTTTGCCACGGCTAATCGAAAGACGCTACATTTAAGTTTTAAAAAAGCAAGAGGAGTTTTTAAGAAACACTGCATTTTCTGTGCATTGGAATTTTGCCAGAAGTTGAAACACAGGCAATTTTTCTGTGCTTTGGATGTCTCACAGGGGGGCGCAAACAGTGCATTTGAAAAGTATTCAGACCCCTTGACTTTTTCCACATTTTCTTACGTTACAGCCTTACTCTAAAATTGCTACCGCCTTACTCTAAATTCTCAATCTACACACACAATTCCCCATAATGACAAGGCAAAAACTGGTTTTAAGAAATGTTTGCAAATATTACATTTACATACAGTGGGGAGAACAAGTATTTGATACACTGCCGATTTTGCAGGTTTTCCTACTTACAAAGCATGTAGAGGTCTGTAATTTTTATCATAGGTACACTTCAACTGTGAGAGACGGAATCTAAAACAAAAATCCAGAAAATCACATTGTATGATTTTTAAGTAAATAATTAGCATTATCCCATAATAAACCCATTCCCATTCCTCTCTGCAGATCCTCTCAACCTCTGTCAGGTTGGATGGGGAACGTTGTTGCACAGCTATTTTCAGGTGTCTCCAGAGAAACTAGTCCCGAAGCCACTCCTGTGTTGTCTTGTCTGTGTGCTTAGGGTCGTGGTCCTGTTGGAAGGTGAACCGTCACCCCGGTCTGAGGTCCTGAGCTCTCTGGAGCAGGTTTTCATCAAGGATCTCGCTGTACTTTGCTCTGTTCATCTTTCCCTCGATCCTGACTAGTCTCCCAGTCCTTGCCCCTGAAACACATCCCGACTGCATGATGCTGCCACTACCATGCTTCACTGTAGGGATGGTGCCAGGTTTCCTCCACACATGATGCTTGGCATTCAGCCCAAAGAGTTCAATCTTGGTTTCATCAGACCAGAGAATCTTGTTTCTCATGGTCTGAAAGTCCTTTAGGTGCCTTTCGGCAAACTCCAAGGGGGCTGTCATGTGCCTTTTACTGAGAAGTGGCTTTGGTCTGGCTACTCTACCATAAAGGCCTGATTGGTGGAGTGCTGCAGAGATAGTTGTCCTTCTGGAAGGTTCTCCCATCTCCACAGAGAAACTCTGAAGCGCTGTCAGAGTGACCATCGGGTTCTTGGTCACCTCCCTGACCAAGGTCCTTCTCCCCCGATTGCTCAGTTTGGCCGGGGGGCCAACTCTAGGAAGAGTCTTGGTGGTTTCAAACGTCTTCCATTTAAGGATGATGGAGGCCACTGTGTTCTTGGGGACCTTCAATACTGCAGAAATGTTTTGGTACACTTCCCCAGATCTGTGCCTCGACACAATCTTGTCTTGGAGCTCTATGAACAATTCCTTCGACCTCATGGCATGGTTTTTGCTCTGACATGCACTGTCAACTGAGGGACCTTATATAGACAGGTGTGTGACTTTCCAAATCATGTCCAATCATTTGAATTTACCACAGGTGGACTCCAATCAAGTTGTAGAAACATTTCAAGGATGATCAATGGAAACAGGATGCACTTGAGCTCAATTTCGAGTCTCATAGCAAAGGGTCTGAATACTTATGTAACTAAGGTATCTGTTTTTTTATTTTGAATTAATTTACCTGTTTTCACTTTGTCATTATGGGGTATTGTAAGTAGATTGATTAAATAAAACATTTTGCTCATCAATTTTAGAATAAGGCTGTAACGTAACAAAATGTGGAAAAGGCTCCTACAGAAGTCAGTGAATAGGCATTAGTGACATACGCAATTGCCATTTAATGGAGTTCCACACTTTATATAGATTTATCAAGCCACTTGGATTGAAGCAGCGCTGCCGACGAAAAAGACCATGAGTTGCCTTCCAAGTGGCACAGCGGCCTAAGGCACTGCATCGCAGTGCTGCGGCGTCACTACAGCCTGGGGTTCGATCCAATGATGTCATTACCGGCCGTGACTGGGAGTCCCATAGGGTGGTGCACAATTTTGCCCAGTGTAATCCGTGTTAGGGGAGGGTTTGGCCGGGGGGGGGGGGTTTACTTGGCTCATTGCGCTCTAGCGACTCCATGTGGCGGACCGGGTGCCTGCAGGCTGACTTCGGTCGTCAGTTGAACGGTGTTTCCTCCGACACATTGGTGCGGCTGGCTTCTGGGTTAAGCGGGCGGGTGTTAAGAAGCGCGGTTTGGCGGGGCATGTTTCAGAGGAAGCATGACTCGACCTTCGCCTCTCCCGAGCCTGTTAGGGGAGTTGCAGCGATGAGACAATACATTTTTTAAAGACAGTGAGTACAATACCGGTATAATGTGTAAGCTAAGCCGGTCTTTTGTGATCGGTGGTTTGAAAATGTTTGACAGGTCTGTTTTGGAAACAAATGTCGCAAGCTCTTCAACTTTGAATAGGTTCATTAGGCATTATTGGAAATGCACTGTTGATATTTAAGTTGTCCAAGTTGATTGGCGCCCAACGATGGAAGCTCAGAACGTTAATTAAGAAAAATAATGCTATTCAAGCATTGATGGATGGTGGCGAAAATGATGAAGTTGTCAGCAGTAATGTTGAGGTGTTCAATGGTTTATTGGCTGACTTTATGGAATTGCATGTGGCTGTGCATAAAATGTTGCCTGAAGAGGAGAGTCTGATCATGCCGATTGGAATGAACCAAAACTATTGCTTTTCAAGGAATTTCTAGATGAAGTGAAAGGTGATTCCCATCTGCAAAGTGTCATTGGCCCTGATGACATTTTCTCTGTTGGATCAGAAAGTGCATCCAAGTCTAAAAATTACTGCAACGGGCCATTGAGCCACACGACAGTGTATCTGCTGTATCAAAAGAAGTCCCGTGCCTCCAGAACAAGGTCAAGTGCATCCAGTGCTAGAATGAAAGCGCAGGCTGAGCGCGCTGCTTTGAAAGCTAAAGCTGCAGTTTTGGAAAATAAACATGGAAGAAACCCAAATAAAGGCAAAAAGGGAATTCTTTGAAAAGGAAGTTGAGCTGGCTGCATCAGCTGACAAAATGCAAGTTTTAGAGGAATGTGAAAAATCCTCTGTTGCTCAAGCAATGAAAAGACAAGTGGATGACAGTAAACGAGACTGGACCAAAACTGAACACAAAGCCTATGAGGCATTTCGGAGACTGTATGCACAAAACTCCTCCAACATCACAAGAAATGAGTGGCCAAAGAAACTGGACGAATTTGACCACAACGCCTCTGAGGCATTCATGCAAATGATGGCACAAAACCCTGCACCAACATCACAGGGTTGACCTACTCCTACTGTGTACAGGATCGCAACAGGGAGACCAAGCCATGGGGCACCAAGGCTGTATTCTGCAAGAAACATCATACAAGCACAGCAGCCACAGCAAATGTTAGTTAAAAGTGAGTGTTTAAAATAGTGAACCCCAGAGCCATGGGGTTCAGGGTTTGCAGGCTTTGCTTCCCGCCCAGCTCTAACCCACCTGATTAAACCAATGGCCCAACCAAAGACCATCCAACCAACCATCCATAAGTTTTGTATTGCTGTCTTATGTTAATCAATTAATTAAGCAATCAATCAATCAACCAACCAATCACCTTGGTCATCTTGGGGTTGAAGACCCCGGACGCGTTGGTGAAGACCTCGAGCACGGCATCGGCTGCAGTCATGGTAACGTATTTCTTCCTCAGCTCGGCACTCCCGACAGAGGAGAAGAGGACGGGGCCCTGTGCTCCCTCCATCACGACCCTCTTCATCTTCCTCATCCTCTCCCCCACCTCCTCCTCCAACTCCCTCTGGATGGCCTCCCGGGCACGCTCCATACACACATGCTCTGAGCTCACCGCCTTCTGTAAGGTCTGAGGGGGAGACATGAATTAAATATAATACTAACAATATTTATGTTATTTACGTTATTTCAAATAAGAGATTCATACATATTCATAAGCTCTGACCATATTCCAACACTTGGAACTGATACCTCCGCGAAGCTCAAAACTTACGGCTATGGGCAGGCCCACGCTGTGTATACGAATGCCCAGTTCGTAGGGAGAGTCACAGCTATACTGGTCAGACAGGTGCTTCATAAACTCAGCCAGGTCCACCTTGGGCTTATTCTGTTTCCTCCTGAACACACGCAGACTCTGGAAGGAGGAGACAGGAAAACGATTGTTCAATCAATATATATATATATTTTTATAAACTTTATTTAAACAGGGAGTCACCTCAGGGTCTCTTTCACAAGGGAGCCCTGCAATTACAATTCATAGACAAAATCAGATAGTACTAAAATACAGCACAACAAACAATCAAGAAAAACAGCCACATATATACTACCAAAGCCCTTACCCTGCCTGTCACTTTGCCTGAATCTTGCTTAAAGGACCATGAAAAATGACCGCCACCCGCACTGGTTGTCCCGAGTAAAGGACAATTATACCAGGTCCCCAGTTAGAGAAACAATGACAAAGTAAAATAGTCATGCGCCTCTATCTGGTGAATGTCTCTCTCACCCTCAGTATGTCCACAGTCTCTATGTGTTCAATGTGTCTCTCACCCTCAGTATGTCCACAGTCTCTATGTGTTCAATGTGTCTCTCACCCTCAGTATGTCCACAGTCTCTATGTGTTCAATGTGTCTCTCACCCTCAGTATATCCACAGTCTCTATGTGTTCAATGTCTCTCTCACCCTCAGTATGTCCACAGTCTCTATGTGTTCAATGTGTCTCTCACCCTCAGTATGTCCACAGTCTCTATGTGTTCAATGTGTCTCTCACCCTCAGTATGTCCACAGTCTCTATGTGTTCAATGTGTCTCTCACCCTCAGTATATCCACAGTCTCTATGTGTTCAATGTCTCTCTCACCCTCAGTATGTCCACAGTCTCTATGTGTTCAATGTCTCTCTCACCCTCAGTATATCCACAGTCTCTATGTGTTCAATGTCTCTCTCACCCTCAGTATGTCCACAGTCTCTATGTCTCTCTCACCCTCAGTATGTCCACAGTCTCTATGTGTTCAATGTCTCTCTCACCCTCAGTATGTCCACAGTCTCTATGTGTTCAATGTGTCTCTCACCCTCAGTATGTCCACAGTCTCTATGTGTTCAATGTGTCTCTCACCCTCAGTATGTCCACAGTCTCTATGTGTTCAATGTCTCTCTCACCCTCAGTATGTCCACAGTCTCTATGTGTTCAATGTCTCTCTCACCCTCAGTATGTCCACAGTCTCTATGTCTCTCTCACCCTCAGTATGTCCACAGTCTCTATGTGTTCAATGTCTCTCTCACCCTCAGTATGTCCACAGTCTCTATCTGGTGAATGTCCTCGTCCTTGGTGTTGCTGTCTATCTTGAACATGCGATGGATGAGAGGCAGTTTACACAGCGGCCCCAGGTTCAGCTCCTCAAAACGCTTCTTGTTCTTCAGACCAGCCAGGTTCTGACCCAACTCATACAGGGTACACATCGCAGTCACAGCCTCTGCAGACTGAGAGAGATATGGATACACACCAGTTAATGATCAGATTATTCAGTTTAAAAACTGTATTAATGTACGTGCGTATGTGTGCAAACTGAACATGTTGATTTGACAGTGCGTTGCAGGTGCCTCTGGTATATATGTGTGTGTGTGTGTGTGTGTGTGTGTGTGTGTGTGTGTATACAGTCGTGGCCAAAAGTTGAGAATGACACAAATATAAATTTTCACAAAGTCTGCTGCCTCAGTTTGTATGATGGCAATTTGCATATACTCCAGAATGTTATGAAGAGTGATCAGATGAATTGCAATTAATTGCAAAGTCCCTCTTTGTCATGCAATGCACCACCAGTACAGAGCTTGCTCAGGAATGGCAGCAGGCAGGTGTGAATGCATCTGCACGCACAGTGAGGCGAAGACTTTTGGAGGATGGCCTGGTGTCAAGAAGGGCAGCAAAGAAGCAACTTCTATCCAGGAAAAACATCAAGGACAGGCTAATATTCTGCAAAAGGTACAGGGATTGGACTGCTGAGGACTGGGGTAAAGTCATTTTCTCTGATGAATCCCCTTTCCGATTGTTTGGGGCATCCGGAAAAAAGCTTGTCCGGAGAAGACCAGGTGAGCGCTACCATCAGTCCTGTGTCATGCCAACAGTAAAGCATCCTGAGACCATTCATGTGTGGGGTTGCTTCTCAGCCAAGGGAGTGGGCTCACTCACAATTTTGCCTAAGAACACAGCCATGAATAAAGAATGGTACCAACACATCCTCCGAGAGCAACTTCTCCCAACCATCCAGGAACAGTTTGGTGACAAACAATGCCTTTTCCAGCATGATGGAGCACCTTGCCATAAGGCAAAAGTGATAACTAAGTGGCTCAGGGAACAAAACATCGATATTTTGGGTCCATGGCCAGGAAACTCCCCAGACCTTAATCCCATTGAGAACTTGTGGTCAATCCTCAAGAGGCGGGTGGACAAACAAAAACCCACAAATTCTGTAAAACTCCCAGGATTGATTATGCAAGAATGGGCTGCCATCAGTCAGGATGTGGCCCAGAAGTTAATTGACAGCATGCCAGGGCGGATTGCAGAGGTCTTGAAAAAGAAGGGTCAACACTGCAAATATTGACTCTTTGCATAAACTTAATATAATTGTCAATAAAAACCTTTGAGACTTATGAAATGCTTGTAATTATACTTCAGTATTCCATAGTAACATCTGACAAAAATATCTAAAGACACTGAAGCAGCAAACTTTGTGGAAATTAATATTTGTGTCATTCTCAAAACTTTTTGCCACAACTGTATGTGCGTGTATGAGTATCCTGACCTCTATGAACATGTTGATCTCTCGAAGGTTGCGTTGCAGGTCCTTCAGAGCTGGTATCTGCCAGCGGAGGTCTATCCTGCCTGCCTCCAGAGTGCGGACCTGCATCAGCCTGCACACCCTGGAGATCACCTGGGCACAGGACAGAACAGGACAGGGAGGAAGAGGTTAAAACCATCCCATCACCACAACAAAAGTCAAGCTGGAAAATGGCCCTCTGGGACCTAGGTTGAGAAGCAGAGAAAGAGGCTGGAGTGACAGCAGAAGATCCCAAAGTGTCCACCAGATGGTGCCACTTGAAAATAAGTTGTACTGTTTTGTGTGTGTTGTAATTACAGGTAAATAAGGGGAGCGGGGAAAGATTGTCACCTTCTCTCTGGTGACAAGTTCTCCCTCGGCTGCGATGTCTCGTATGACGTCCTCCACCAGACTATTCACCGCCTCAGGATCCAGAGCCTTCTTCCTCTTCCTCCTCATCCCATCCTCCTCCTCCTCCTCCTCCTCTTCAGCATGCGCCTCCACAGCTCGCACGTTAGCCCCATGCACTTCCCTGAGCTGGGCATGGTAGGCCTCTCTGAAGACAGGGGAGTTTCCTTCCCTCTGTCCCACAGCTAGCTGCCTCCGCTCTTGGGCTTTGGTCAGCCTCAGCTCCGCTTTCAGTGCAGGGAAGTCGGAGTCCGATGCGGAGGTACCAGGCTGGGGGATTTGTGGAGTGACGGGGGGCTGGGAGAGTAACGGGGACGAGGATGGAACTGGTGATGTTGTTTGTAGCAGGGGGGACCTTGTTTTAGAGTGCATCCGGTCCTGCACGTATCCGTTGTTCAGGGGTGTGGAAGGAGCAGATTGTCCCTCAAGCTCTGTCTTCTTTGGAGTGGCTGTGTGTGTGTGTGTGTGTGTGTGTGTGTGTGTGTGTGTGTGTGTGTGTGTGTGTGTGTGTGTGTGTGTGTGTGTGTGTGTGTGTGTGTGAGAGAGTGAGAGAGCGGAGGAGTGTGTGAGTGTGTGAGTGAGTGAGAGTAAGACAGAGAGAGAGTTCATGGGTCAAATCAGAGGTAACAGGTAATTTCAACACATACAGTTAATGTTAAACCAGCCAGCATGGCAACTGTTCAGTTACAACTTCTTAACATTATGAGTTATGATGGTCTCTCTACCTGCTGGTTTCTCTGCTCCTGTCTTTCCCTGGACTGCAAGTGCGCAGGATGCTGCAGGTTGTTTCTCATGGTTGTCGTACAGAGACCTGTACTGCTGGAGAGGAAGTGGCTTCCCAAAGCGCAGCAAGTAGCCGTTCTGTAGTTGGGCGATAGTTGTGGCGGCAGGGGGGTACACCTTTATCACCTACAGCACATCCAATCAAGCTTTATTTAAACGTGCACTCAAAACAATACACCAACCACTTTACAATACAAAAAGCAACATTAATAGGAACTAAAAGACAGATTTAAGAACAGTATATTTGTAACCTTTATTTATACCAGGCAATTCTAACAAGAATATTCCCTTTCCAGCAACGGCCTAGAAAGATTATATAATAAAACAGATACAACTTTAAAAAATAACATACTTCTTTAACTCTGTCTAGTAGCTCTTCCCGAGTCACCTCTTCATTCTCTTTCACTGTTCTGGAGAAAGAAAGGAGAGGGGAGGAGCGAGGGACAGCAGAGGGGGGAATAGAAGGACAGGTAGCCCCAAGGGAAGACCCAGAGCTTGGGGGAGGCCCATAGCGAGAGCCTGGGGCCGGTTGTAGGGGATCAGACCCAGAACCACAGCTGAAACCAAAGCTGATCGGGGCAGTAGACAGAGGTGGGGTTTTCAGTGGTACAGCTCTGGGGGAGAGGGTCCTCGACGGTGGGTCATTCCCAGACCGAGGCTTGCGGGATATGTTAACCTGGTCTCCCCCTGCCTGTGCTGGAGCTCCGGCGGCTCCTCTATGGCTCCTGTGGAAGACCAGGTCCCTGTCCACATAGAGCTCCCCATCCAGAGAGGCCACCAGGCTAGATGTGGAGCTGAAGCCCAGGGAGGACAGGGTGAGGTTGCAGTGGTACTTCTGGCTGTAGGCCACCGTCAGCTTGTTCAGGGGGATCCCCTCTGGGTGCTGCTCCACCAGGGACAGGATCTTCCTCTGGGCCTTCTCAGTCTCCGACATCGCTAACGCACGCACACACACACACACACACACACACACACACACACACACACACACACACACACACACACACACACACACACACACACACACACACACACACACACACACACACACACACACACACACACACACACACACACAGGATAAAGGAAGTTAGGTCATTTTCAATGCAAACACAAGGAACATTTTAGATAATGCTTGTATGAGTCAGTCTGGGTGGAGTTTGCAGTGTAATAGCAGGTAATAACATAAGACCATGGGTAAAAGAGTGAAGCAATCTCATGACTCAAAGACATTTTCAAACTGTTATCTAACACACAGTACCTGAGTTTAAAGGTCCAAACAAGAACCCAGAATATCCCATTCAAATCGGTACGTCAACTAGCTAGACAAAAAGCAGTACAGCTTTAAACTTACTCATAGTTATTAATAATCAGCCAAAATATTTCACTTGTAAAACATTTACAAACGTGATAAGCATATCATTTACAAACGTGATAAGCATACATTTTATACTGATAACAAGTTCAAACAGGTGCCATTAATACAGGTAACGAGTGGAGGACAGAGGAGCCTCTTAAAGAAGAAGTTACAGGTCTGTGAGAGCCAGAAATCTTGCTTGTTTGTAGGTGACCAAATACTTATTTTCCACCATAATTTGCAAATAAATTCATAAAAAATCCTACACTGTGATTTTCTGGATTTTTTTCCCTCATTTTGTCTGTCATAGTTGAAGTGTACCTATGATGAAAATTACAGGCCTCTCTCATCTTTTTAAGTGGGAGAACTTGCACAATTGGTGGCTGACTAAATACTTTTTTGCACCACTGTATATACAGGGCCTAAAATTAACACCCGCCACCTGCCAAACGTGGGTCGATTTGGCATTGGCGGGTAAGAATGTCTAATTCACCTGTCAGGTTGGCGTGTGGTAACACTCCGGGCTCTATAGTGTAAGCATTTAATTAAAATAGTTAAGTATGGGCACAAGTGCGAGTTGTGATCAATAACTAAATAAATGCTGGAGTATCTATTTTCAAAGTATTTCTGCCATTTTGTTTCATATTTTCAAATGCACAAAGAAATCTGAATCCTAACATTATAGCTATCCCACCTCGCACAGCAACACTGCCTGTCTAGGGGGGGGATGTCAGCACTGCTAGTACTGAAAGATTTGTTTTTAGAAACAATGGGCACAGGCATAAAAGTTGGTCTAATTTACTCGAAAGTCTACTAAAGTGAGACTTTGTTCTCGTGTTTCTTGGCTATTAAAATTGTTTTGTTCAAATGCTAGGTTGCTTTTCAATGTTTGAGTTTGCTCCCACTGCTAGCAAAAAGAGTGACATTCTCACAGGCATATGTGATGACTGAGTGGCCCGGTTACCAAGGTAACCTTAAAGAGGCAGCTAAACATTTATGTCTCTGATATTTTTGTTACAATACTCAGATCACAGAATATTAAATTAAACCGTACAAGTTAGCATTGGATCACAAAACTACCTCTAACTCCCTTCATACTGGACACACAGACTCTGGGGAAGTATCCCTTTAACAACAGCTATCCTCATTGACAAGTCAAACCTATAAGGAAAATGTCACCTTACCAAATGGTTGTTTTGATTGTCGATAGGTAGATATAATACACTTCAGTCTGAACTTTGTTGTGCTTGATTCAAAATGGTTCCCTGCACCTTTCTCTCATCCTTTAAACCTCCCCCTCCCCATTTGACAATCCACCAATCATAGCAGCTCACAGGAGAAAGGAAACAGAAAGTAAAGCAGTGATCAGCTGAGAACAGAGGCATTAGTGTCTGACTCTCCTATTCCAGGAAGGAGAGACAGAAACTAGCCACCAGACTGTAGTGTAGCAACCCTCTGTGGGTGGTAAAATCATCTGGACTAGTTTCAAATGTTATTTTCAATACCTTGTTTTGCCTCTTTTTCAGTGTCTTTTTAAATTGTCAGGGACCATGCTGGCATACATAACTTGCGTGTTGCACCAGATTTGCTATCAAGCTGATTAATATTCAGTCCCTAGGCAGATGTTAAACTGTAGCAACAGGAGACAACACAGTAAAACACGTTGCTCCAGTATCTTATCTGTGTAGTAATAACATGAATGATGTATATTGGCTAGATGTTGGAATGGGATTAGAGATGATGGTGACTAAGCAATAAGAGGAAAACAGAACAGAAAAACAGGAGAGTGAGGGATGATGTGAGTGAAGAGAGAGAGTGGGAGGAGGGAGGGAGGGATTGGTCCAAGGGCTTGAGTTTCGGTTTCCTGGTCTGCTACAGCTGGCCACATCTAAGCTGTTACCAGGGAAGTCATGTGACCGTGCTGGCAGAAACCAGAGGCTTGTTTTTATGTGTGTGTGTGTGTGTGTGTGCATGTGCTGCCATGTACACTTGTTTTTCAGGCCTCTTCCTATTCTATTCCATTTAACACAGAGAACCCTGACTATAGAATGGCCTTGTCCTATTTTAGCCCCTATCCCCATCCCCTAGGCCTAGCAGCTCCCACTATAAATGTGTAGGGTTCATACAGTTAAAAAGATTCAACAGCACTGAGCAAATTGCAGGTCTGCTGAGAGCAAACTTGAACATTGTGAAAATTCTGTGCAACTTCCAGCATGTGTTTCTGTGCACACTGAGGCTGTACCCGCTTTAAGTTACAGTTTCAGACAGTGGTCAAGTAGGCTACTGTGGATGATGATAATGTAGACCTACCAGAGGGGCCTACCATCAGAAACAATGGAGAAAATGCATCCCATAACATGGAAATAGCTGTTCTATCATTCAGCCTCCAGTAGCAGCTGGTGCACCCAAAAAAAAGTGTCAAGGGAAGCCAGTTTGGATTTGGCGTCACTCCTATCAAATCCCATTAGGAGCATACGTCATTGACAGAAAAACTTAAATTGTTGCATCACGTTGTGTTGTTGTCCTCCGGCGGCTAGCTAGCCAGCTAGCTAAAATTGGCCCCTTCTTAAATTAGCCATGGATGGAGATAGGAATTTGAACTTGTGGTTTCACTTAATTCTCCGTACTGACCAATGATTATAACGGCAATTATATCTGCTGTATGGTTGGGATGTCTCCCTAAGGACTGGCCCCCTAACTCCCTGACCCTGTAACTTTGCAGTGAGATCACCAAGATGATAGGGGGGTATTAGCCAATTTGGGAGTTTTTTTTTTTTTAACTGTGTATTCTTATTCTCTTTGAAAACTGTTTTAGAAATCTGTATTAAGAATATTGGTAGTAAAAAAAAAAAGTTATAATTTGACAGAGTAAATCATTTGTCTGGATTTCCTGAATCAGAAATGCCCTAAACTGTTGTTCTGGTCTATCCTCTCTCGAAGTTTATGGCAAAGGTGACCACAGATGGTGTCTAGATCCATGGAAGGGATAATTTGACCAACAGTGTGAACGTTAATCCCCCCTAATCGGCTGAAGCATGGCGACAACGGCGTTCAGTACGGTCCTGCACCCCTTCTACCGTGAGACCTGAGTCCGAGCCAGCAAATTATGCCGCAGGCCGGTCCCGACAACAGGCTCAAACACCACTAACCTCTTTTACCACCTACGCAAGAATCGTGTGAAACAGTACGGAGAAAGTCTACGGATGACGGATGACACCCAAAAAAGTACAGTCGAGTGCTCAAAGGTCAAATTATGAGCAGCTTGGGTGCGACCGCAGAGCGTGACCTCCTGTGACCTCCTGTGTTGACGATCGGCAGGAACTTAGCTATGTGGGAAGTGTAGGGAGGAACAGAGAATGGTGGCAATATCAGCTATCTTGATCTACACAGACAAGCTAAATTACTTTTTGCAAAACTGTTCCCTGTTTCTGTACATCTGCTAACAGTCACAAAGATAAAATGATGTACTTTCTATAAAAGGAATGAGACAACTCTGTTCGTTGGTCTTTCAACAATGCACTGTTGGGTGGATCGTTGATTTCTTCATTTTTGCAAATCTAATAATAAAGTTGTTGTTTGAAATAATCTGCAGTCTCTCTTCCTATAGCATTTCTACGACAGGGGACTGAAAATGTTGTTGTTCGATGCAAAAAAACACTTTACAAAATAAAATGTATTATTATTCCCATACTATTATTACAGAGAATCAGACAAATGATGCTACCCTCAGCCTACTGGCTACTTAGCTTATTCAAGCCTGCCCAAAAATACAACACTGCCCCATTAAGACAAAAAAAATAGCTTTTTACCGACTCGCTTTTCAAAGATAGAAACGTAAACGTTTTGTGCTCTTGTAAGAAGCAATCCCTCACCCATTGCTGATTACAAAGTATCTATAACTGGGCTAATAACTCACTATGTAGCAAAGGATAAGAACAAATGTGCACACATGGCTACATGCAGCTCTCGCTTTGATCTCAACACAAACACATCTACTCACGACCGCTCATGCTGAAAACATAGTCCAGTTGAAAGTGAATGGCACAGATCCATTATGGCAATGGTCTATTTGCATATAGGACTAATGCAGCTCTGATTGGATATGGCGCACCCGTCTGTGTAGAGTACGGGCCTGAGTCGTGCCGGTCAATGCAACAGGATCCTACTCCGATGCATTCTGCCTACAATAAAATCTCTTGCACAGTTAGTATGCAAAACTAAGTCTTACATAGTTTGTTTTGTTTCAGTATCTTGCATTGAAAGTGGCTAATATTGCGTTGATTCGATCACAATTCCTACAGTAGAGGGAAACGTTGATAGTGTTAACCAAGTTCAACCTCATACTTCTCTGCGCGGGCTGATATTTTTTCTGTGAGGCAGTCCAGGGGGAGCAGGGTGCACAGCTTAGAGGGAACATTGCTGAAGAGCATTATGGCCATCTATGGGCGATTCACGAGATATATATATATATGTTTTAAATGTTCTCTAAATAAGCTTTGATGTACAATTAAATGTCAAATACACTGCATTTCAAACAGTCATCAATAATCTAATGAATTCAGGGCTTGTGAAATTATACTTAGGCTAAATACAATATAAGCCCAAAATAGTTTAGCCTGCTTTTTTGCCATAATCACTGATCTGGCTTTCAAGTTTGCCTATGGAATGCCCTTTTTGTTACACATTTAACCAGAACCATGCATAATGCACATTCACTAATAATGACTAACTTATTGTAGCAGGCATTATAGAAAATTAAACACAAGTCTCATAAATCTCTCAACATCTCTCAACATGCTAGTGAGTAGCCAGCTTATCTTTAGGCTATATTTCAAGTCTAGCCAACTTTGATCTCTTTGTTAGCTAACAAGGTAGATCAGTTGAATTGTTATTGTTATGTTAACTCAAAATGACACAACGACAAGGTTCCAGTTTAACAACGCTTACTCAACCGCATTAGCGCAATACACGGTTGCCATTCCACCCAGGCCAGGTTCATCAACAACGAGACTCCTACGCAGGAGCACTAATAACAGAGCGATAGCACCTTAATAACAAATATAGGGATATTTCCATCTCCAACTGTTTGTACAGCATGCTAGCCTGTCTACTTTGTTCAGATGTTGAAATCAGGTTGCCTACCTTATTTCTAGGAATGAGAGAGAACGAAGTTGCCAATTCCTTAAATAATTGTGTTTTATGCTTATTGCACATTTACAAAACAGACTACACAGAAGGAATAACAGTATTTGGCTAAAATGCTGCTACTGGGACCTAGTACCGCAATGACAAACTGTGCATTCATTTTCTAGAATCAATGTTCATTGATACTCCCTTTTTAGTAGTGTCTGCTCTGTGCGCAATGAGAAGCTGACACATTTTTATTTTAACTATTTTCTACATGGTAGAATAATAGTGAAGACATCAAAACTATTAAATAACACATATGGAATCACGTAGTAACCAAAAATGTGTTAAACAAATCAAAATATATTTTATATTATTTAAAGTAGCCACCCTTTGCCTTGATGACAGCTTTGCATTCTCTCAACCAGCTTCATGAGGTAGTCACCTGGAATGCTTTTCCAACAGTCTTGAAGGAGTTCCCACATATGCTGAGCACTTGTTGGCTGATTTTCCTTCACTCTGCAGTCCAACTCATCCAGGCAGCATACCTGCCAGCAGCATACCACCCTGCATACCACTGCTGGCTTGCTTCTGAAGCTAAGCAGGGTTGGTCCTGGTCAGTCCCTGGATGGGAGACCAGATGCTGCTGGAAGTGGTGTTGGAGGGCCAGTATGAGGCACTCTTTCCTCTGGTCTAAAAAAAAATATCCCAATGCACTGTCCTGTAGGGTGCCGTCTTTCGGATGGGATGTTAAACGGGTGTCCTGACTCTCTGAGGTCATTAAAGATCCCATGGCACTTATCGTAAGAGTAGGGGTGTTAACCCCGGTGTCCTGGCTAAATTCCCAATCTGGCCCTCAAACCATCATGGTCACCTAATAATCCCCAGTTTACAATTGGCTCATCTCTCACCTGTAACTATTCCCCAGGTCGTTGCTGTAAATGAGAAGGTGTTCTCAGTCAACTTACCTGGTAAAATAACGGATAAATTAAAAAATCCCAAACCATCTCAATCGGGTTGAGGTCGGGTGATTGTGGAGGCCAGGTCATCTGATGCAGCACTCCATCACTCTCCTTCTTGGTTAAATTGCCCTTACACAGCTGGGGGTGTGTTTTGGGTCATTGTCCTGTTGAAAAACAAATGATAGTACCACGAAACCCAAACCAGGTAGCCATGCTGGTTAAGTGTGCCTTGAATTCTAAATAAATCACTGACAGTGTCACCATCCCACCACCATGCTTCACGATGGGAACCACACATGCGTAGATCATCCGTTCACTTACTCCGCGTCTCACAAAGACACGGCGGTTGGAACCAGAAATTTAAATTTGGACTCATCATACCAAAGGACAGATTTCCACCAGTTTAATGTCCATTGCTCGTGTTTCTTGACCCAAGCAAGTGTCTTTTTCTTATTGATGTCCTTTAGCAGTGGTTTCTTTGAAGCAATTCGACCATGAATGTCTGATTCACGCACTCTCCTCTGAACAGTTGATGTTGAGATGTGTCTGTTACTTGAACTCTGTGAAGCATTTATTTGGGCTGCAATTTCTGAGGCTGGTAACTAACGAACTTATCCTCTGCAGCAGAGGTAACTCAGGGGTCTTCCTTTCCTGTGGCGGTCCTCATGAGAGCCAGTTCCATCATAGCGCTTGATGGTTTTTACGACTGCACTTGAAGAAACTTTCGGAGTTCTTGGCATTTTCTGGATTGACTGACATTCATGTCTTAAAGTAATGATGGACTGTCGTTTCTCTTTGCTTATTTGAGCTGTTTTTGCCATAATATGGACTTGGTTTCTTACTAAATATGGCTATCTTCTGTATACCACCCCATACCTTGTCACAACACAAATGAATGGCTCAAACGCACTAAGAATGAAAGAAATTCCACAAATGAACTTTTAACAAGGTACACCTGTTAACTGAAATGCATTCCAGGTGACTACCTCATTAAGCTGGTTGAGAGAATGCCAAGTGTGCAAAGCTGTCATCAAGGCAAAGGGTGGCTACTTAGAAGAATCTGAAATATTAAATAAATAAAAATATTTATTTTAACACATTTACTACATGATTCCATATGTGTTATTTCATAGTTTGATGTCTTCACTATTATTCTACAATGTAGAAAACAGTAAAAATAAAGAAAAACCCTGAAATGAGTAGGTGTCCCCAAACTTTTGACTGGTACTGTATGCATTTGTAAATGGAAATGTGCACACAGGACAGAAGGAGCGAAGAAGACGAGACCAAAACAACAACATGAGAAAAAGCAGAAATAAACATTCATAATTGTAAAAAAAAAAATTAAGGACTTTTGCAAAACAGGCATTTGGAATATTGCGCTCAAACATACATTCGCCCAGCCCTATAGTCTATTCAACACTAAATATAATAACAGAAAGCCTCACCTGTCTTCCTGAGCAGAGCTCCTGACGGGCTTTCATTTACATCCCTCTCTTCTTCCTCTCTCCTCCTGCTCCTCCTCCTCCTCTCTCGTACAGGCTCTTGCTGTGGCTGTGAGTATTCCATCTGGTCGCCAGGACTGCTCAGCCTAACCAAGTTCATCTTGTCCTGTCTCTCCACACACACCTGGTCCCCCAGGGCAGCAAACAGCTCTTGGAGGCCTGCCAGCCCATATTCTCTGAGGGTCAGCTGCCTGCCGTACATCTGCTTGTAGCAGGCACAAAGCTTTGGCACCTCCACACCACCAGGGATGGCGCCGAGCATGAGCAGCACCTCTCTTCTGAGCCTGTTCAGGCACACAGCTGGAGAGGAAGACAAATCAACACGTTAGGCAAAATCAAAGGTCTCCTTGTTTCGAAAATACAACGTCTGCCTACAGATCTGAGGGTTGGATTGGTGTAAGTAAGACGGCGGAATCCATGTTTTCACTTATCCACTCATATACAGATCAGTGGGTTCCTCAACTTCTTACCTTTGCTGATATCCTGTGCTGAGCATCCAGGTGCAGTGGGACGTTCTATAGCTGCTGCTGACGATGATGCTAATGGTGAGGAAGATGATGAGGTGGTTGTCTGTAGACGAGACATGATAGGCCATACAGTCAGTCCTCCAGTAGAGGAGAAGCGGAGCTGGTCAGGCATGGTCTTCAGCAGTGTCTCTAGTGCCAACAACCTAGAGTGAAATAAGATAGGATTAGAAAGTTTGTACTTCACCGATACCTACTGTATGAGAAAACATTTACCATAGTAACAATGTAGAGTAGGGAAAAGATAAGATAATGATTTAAAATTTTGGTTGCAGCTCTATATACAAAAAAGCAATCAAAACATAGACAAGGACATATACGAAGAGAAAACAAATACAGGTAGAAAAAAAATGTTAATGAGCCATCAATAATCATCTGTACACTATACATCAGTACACTGTCATCTGCAATGTCAACTGCTAGGATAGCTGGGCACTAGGCCAGCGTTTCCCAAACTCGGGCCTCTGGAGCCCAAGGGGTGCACATTGTGTTTTCTGCCCTAACACTACACAGCTGATTCAAATGATCAAAGCTTGATGATTAGTTGATTATTTTAATCAGTTGTGTAGTGCTAGGGCAAAAAACAAAATGTGCATCCCTTTGGGATGGCGTGTTTGGTAAACCCTGTACTAGGTTCCCCAACTTGCGGCCTGCAGGTCAAATTTGGCCCGCGGATGATTTTTCTGAAGGGGAGGACGTAAAAGTCAGTAAAAACACTAGCAAATCAGCTCCAAGTTATTTTAATTTTGGAAACATGTTAAAGTATTCCCAAACATAAGAGATATACAGTTGAAGTTAGAAGTTTACATACACCTTAGCCAAATACATTTAAACTCAGTTTTTCACAATTCCTGACATTTAATACAAGTACAAATTCCCTGTCTTAGGTCAGTTAGGATCACCACATTATTTTAAGAATTTGAAATGTCAGAATAATAGTAGAGAGAATGATTTATTTCAGCTTTTATTTCTTTCATCACATTCCCAGTGGGTCAGAAGATTACATACACTCAATTCATATTTAGTAGCATTGCCTTTAAATTGTTTAACTTGGGTCAAACGTTTCGGGTAGCCTTCCACAAGCTTCCCACAATAAGTTGGGTGAATTTTGGCCCATTCCTCCTGACAGAGCTGGTGTAACTGAGTCAGGTTTGTAGGCCTCCTTGCTCTCACACGCTTTTTCAGTTCTGCCCACACATTTTCTATAGGATTGAGGGCAGGGCTTGGGATGGCCACTCCAATACCTTGACTTTGTTGTCCTTTAGCCATTTTGCCACAACTTTGGAAGTATGCTTGGGGTCATTGTCCATTTGGAAGACCCATTTGCGACCAAGCTTTAACTTCCTGACTGATGTCATGAAACGTTGCTTCAATATATCCACATAATTTTCCTTCCTCATGAAGCAATCTGTTTTGTGAAGTGCACCAGTCCCTCCTGCAGCAAAGCACCCCCAGAACATGATGCTGCCACCCCCGTGCTTCATGGTTGGGATGGTGTTCTTCGGCTTGCAAGCCTCCCCCTTTTTCCTCCAAACATAACAATGTTCATTATGGCCAAGCAGTTCTATTTTTGGTTCATCAGACCAGAGGACATTTCTCCAAAAAGTACGATCTTTTTCCCCATGTGCAGTTGCAAACCGTAGTCTGGCTTTTTTAGGGCAGTTTTGGAGCAGTGGCTTCTTCCTTGCTGAGCGGCCTTTCAGGTTATGTCGACATAGGACTCGTTTTACTGTGGATATAGATACTTTTGTACCTGTTTACTCCAGCATTTTCAAATGGTCCTTTGCTGTTCTGGGATTGATTTGCACTTTTCGCACCAAAGCATGTTCATCTCTAGGAGACAGATTGCGTCTCCTTCCTGAGCGGTATGACGGCTGAGTGGTTCCATGGTGTTTATATTTGCGTACTATTGTTTGTACAGATGAACGTGGTACCTTCAGGCGTTTGGAAATTGCTCCCAGGGATGAACCAGACTTGTGGAGGTCTACAATTGTTTTTCTGAGGTCTTGGCTGATTTCTTTTGACTTTCCCATGATGTCAAGCAAAGAGGCACTGAGTTTGAAGGTAGGCCTTGAAATACATCCACAGGTACACCTCAATTAACTAAAATTATGTCAATTAGCCTATCAGAAGCTTCTAAAGCCATGGCATCATTTTCAGGAATTTTCCAAGCTGTTTAAAGGCAGTCAAGTTATTGTATGTAAACTTCTGACCCACTGGAATTGTGATACAGTGAATAAGTTTACAAATCTGTCTGTAAACAAATGTTGAAAAAATTACTTGTGTCATACAAAGTAGATATCCTAACCGACTTGCCAAAACTATAGTTTGTTAACAACAAATTTGTGAAGTGGTTGAAAAACTAATTTTAATGACTCCAACCTAAGTGTATGTAAATTCCGACTTCAACTGTATGTGATAGCATACAAACGTAAGCAAGGTTTGAAATGATTATGTTTTAGGAAAATATTATCTGTTGGGCTTCTTGCAGTCAACTTAGTCTACAAATTATTTGTAATTACGTTCTGGCCCCCTGACCATCCACTCAATAAAAAAATTGTCCTGCTGCTGAATCTAGTTGATGATCCCTGGTGTACAGGCTTTCATACCAGCTCAACTGGTAAGACTGATTTAACCCATGAGAAGTTGACTATTGGTGTGTACAGTACATCCCTCAGACCAGTTGCCCTTCACTGGTCTATATTAGAAGTTATCCTTGCCTGTTTGAGCATCCCAGATCCAGAGGCTTGTTGTAGGCCTTCAGGTAAAGGTTGTGAATCTTGAATATGGAGAGACCCTCAGGATAGTCCATACACAGATGCACCAGCTCTCCCTTTGTTTCCTCCATGATATCAGTCTGCTTTCAAGAGGAAACGTTTAGTCTATTTGACTGGCATCAAGTAAACACATGTAGCTAGCTTCATGTAATACAAATAGGCACACTGTGGGGTTAGTAGTGTGATTTTCAAAGCAGTAGCTGTGCACTTTTGGGCTCCCTCTGTTTCATGCAGTACCTGGGTCTGATGTTCCTGTCAAGGCCTGTCAGGTAAATAAGTTCTTGGAGCACAGTGACTCATCATTGGTCCTGGGGAATGGCACATGATGATATAAAACATATAACTAAAGATATTTTATTGCAACAGTGGAATTTTGTTTAGCTAGCTTGATGTTGCTGCAGAACACGACAAAGCAAAACTTGATGTTGCTGCAAACATGTCAAAACGGGCTTGAAGTATGATAAAAAAGTAGGTAGCTAGCTACAAGTGCCCACGTGCCGGTGTGACGTTGATACCTGGCTCTAACTAGTACACTGTCTTTGAACAAGATTAGCTAGCTAGCCAGTTATCCACTCTACCTTTTCAAGTGATTTAGCTACATTCGCCTCCAAAGCCACATTATCTAGCTTATTAATTGTACATAGTGGCGTTTATCACTAACTACCTAGCTAACTAATGTTCGTTAGCTAACGTCCCGCACCCAGTGAGTACCAGGGGTGTATTCATTCCGTCAGTTGCCAAACGTTTCGCAATAAAGCGACAGTTTCCATTGGACAAATTCAGGTAAGTCCCTCCCCGTTTCGTTCCATTTGCTTCCGTTTAAGAAACGTTTTGCTACAGAACTGGTGAAATGAATACACCCCTGCTAACGATAGCCACCTACCTGGCTCCCTAGTTAAGACACTTCTGGCGCATCTTGCATTTATAAACAAATAATTTAACACCGTAAATAATCTGCAATTATCCGTAGATGTTACTGACAAAACTCAGAAAGGCGAGCTGCTGCACTTGGTTTTAAATTGCCTCTGGTTCCTTGGCTACAATGTTTACGTGGCTAGATTACATTATTTATCGATGGTAATACACGGGGACTGTATTGAAATGTTATGTCGCCACCTATTGGGAAGGAGATATCAAATAAAATGTAATCTATTCTAGTATCAATGAACGTTTTGACCAATGATTTATCATTGGTTTTTGACTCTTGTATGACAATATATGAATATTACAACAGAATACCTGATTGATAACATAATATTGACAATATAGACAGACATTCAGTGACTGAGACATAGGCCTAATATGTTTAATGATACAACATGTCAAACCAACAGCAGTTCTATCATCTGCATTTTATGTCTTGAATCATTTGTTTTTATAGCAACGGTTATATTGGGATTATGTGATTTATGATATTGAATGGAGGAAAAAAATATGGTCAGTTTAATCCCACACAAATTTGTATTTGATGTCCTTCATTTGTTTTTTGTAAATTGCATCAAAGTATTCTGCCTGGGCCACAGTGAACTGGTTTTTCCAATCTCCAGCGATTCCTGCAGAAACATAGTCACATTAACACTTAGGACTGTTACAGAAGGCCTATCATTTCCAAATACGTACTCTGTTAAAAGATATTGTAATTTATAAAGATATGTGGGTACCTTTCCTAAGGAACTCTGATTTATTATGGTCCATAAACTCATTGGGGACCAGGGAGTAGTTGGACATCTTGTTCTGTTTCATGTTCTTGAACACACAATGGTCTGCTATCTTCTCTATTACCTCAGAGTCCAGAGACTTCCCCATGAATTGGGAGATCTTTGACACAGAATCCCTCAGATCCTGGAGGGTTACATGATTTTATATCAATCACTTTGAAGTACTACAATTAAATATATCCATGTGTGTTCTTGACTGAATATGACTAAGTTGTGTTGGGAGTAACCACAGTAGATGAAACATTTTTTAAACAAATTGTAGGGGTAAAAACATGGTGGTCTATACAATACATCCCTAACATCAAACGCACTCATCTCAAACGCTGTATAAAGGAAGAGATGTTATCATATGCAATCATCACGTTCAAATGTAAGTCCTTTTGTTAGGGTATTGACTGAGCATACGATACTCACTAATATCATCTCTTCGTAGGAGATGTACATGGTGCGGTCCTGGTCCTTAGCATTCAACCAGCCTATCACGTGGTCAAACCACGAACCAAACATCACTGGGGGGGGGAGACCACAAATGCATCATCAAAGCTATTACAAAAAAGGACAACTACAAATGCTCTATCAATACTTGATAGGCCAGTGAATGAATTGTGAATAACAGAGGTAGCATCAATTATTCAAAGGAAGGAGACTAAACAGTACATCATCAATTGTTAATGATAATTCCAGGGTAATAAATATGCTGGCCTTGAACATTGCTCTTTTGCTAAATTGCTCCTGTTCTTTCATATTGGATATTTGAGCCCATAGATTCTATAGCCAAGTCTGCTTTATACAGTAGAGCAGGTCACCGGGACCCAAATAAATCTGCCAATCAAAAAAACATAGATCACTTAGCCTTTTCTGATTCTAAAAGCATGAAACTGATATTATCAAAATGTCTGTAATAGTTGGAAAATAAGAAAGAATACTAAACCTTTTCCATTGATGAACTTCTGCAGGAATTGGTCCTGAGTGCCAGGTTTGACCAGGTAGGAGGCCATGCCGTAGTAGTGATAGGAGGATGTGAACACATCTTTAGGGTTTCTCATCACATAGATGACCTGGAGATGAGGAATCTCTCTGATCAACCATTCATTACCCAAGGCCATTGTGTATTATTCTAATAGTGCACAATGTGCGCAATCAGCCTTAGAATTGTAACATTCGATGTAGTGTAGTGACAGACTACATTCTCTTGACATGATGAGAAATGTGATCAACTGGGTATTAAACCCAGGTCATCAATGTGACCCATGATCGTGTTAGCCCATTGTGTTAAAGCCTAAAGCTAAAGCAGCATAGTTCACCAAACCAGCTCCACTACAGGAGCTGATCTACACGTATCTACAGTGCACTACCTTAGGCTTGACAGTGAAGAAGGAGGCGGGCATCATGTTGTAGTGGTAGTGGGTAGCAAACAGGCGTGGTGATGCCCTCTGCTCCAGATTGAGGACACAGGCCCTAAGCTCTTCTAGCCAAGGAACCCTGTCCCAGTTTGGGATAGTCAGCACCGGGGTCAGGTCCCCTCCACTCTGTACCAGGGGAACAATCTCCTGCATCCATGTTGTACCTGGGGGGAGAGGGAGATGGACAAAGACAGCGGTAAAGACAGGTGGAGTGGAAAAGTTTGAGCTTCATTTACATACCCAAAATAAAGCTCTGGCAGGGAATGAACCAGCAAGTCTGTACTCCCAAATGAAGGCATGCTAACTGCAGTCCTGGAAATGGTCATACAGTGCAATCGGAAAGTATTCAGACTTTTTCCACATTTTGTTACTAATTTATAAAATATGACATTTACATAAGTATTCCGGCCCTTTACTCAGTACTTTTTGACGCACCTTTGGCATCGATTAAAGCCTCGAGTCTTCTTCGGTATGACGCTACAAGCTTGGCACAACTGTATTTGGGGAGTTTCTCCCATTCTTCTCTGGAGATCCTCTCAAGCTCTGTCAGGTTGGATGGGGAGCGTCGCTCAAGAGATGTTCGATCAGGTTCAAGTCCGGGCTCTGCCTGGGCCACTCAAGGACATTCAGAGACTTGTCCCGAAGCCACTCCTGCATTGTCTTGGGTGTGTACTTAGGGTTGTTGTCCTGTTGGAAGGTGAACCTTGGCCCCAGTTTGAGGTCCTGAGCGCTCTGGTGCAGGTTTTCATCAAGGATCTCTATACTTTGCTCTGTTCATATTTCCCTCGATCCTGACTAGTCTCCCAGTCCCTGCCGCTGAAAAACATCCCCACAGCGTGATACTGCCACTACCACCATGCTTCACCGTAGGGATGGTGCCAGATTTCTTCCAGACGTGACACTTGGCATTCAGGCCAAAGAGTTCAATCTTGATTTCATCAGACCAAAGAATCGTGTTTCTCATGGTCTGAGTGTCTTTAGGTGCATTTTGGCAAACTCCAAGTGGGCTGTCATGTGTCTTTTACTGAGGAGTGGCTTCCTTCTGGCTACTCTACCATAAAGGCCTGATTGGTAGAGTGCTGCAGAGATGGTTGTCCTTCTGGAAGGTTTTCCCATTTCCACAGAGAAACTCTGGAGCTCTGTCAGAGTGACCATCGGGTTCTTGGTCTACTCCCTGACCAAGGCCCTTCTCCCCCGGTTGCTCAGTTTGGCCGGGCGGTCAGCTCTAGGAAGAGTCTTCGTGGTTCCAAACTTCTTCCATTTAAGAATGATGGAGGCCACTGTGTTCTTGGGGACCTTCAATGCTGCAGACATTAATTGATACACTTCCCCAGATCTGTGCCTTGACACAATCCTTTATCAGAGCTCTAGGGACAATTCCTTAGTTTTTGCTCTGACATACACTGTCAACTGTGGGACCTTATATTGACAGGTGTGTGCTTTTCCAAATCATGTCCAATCAATTGACTCCAATCAAGTTGTAGAAACATCTCAAGGATGATCAATGGAAACAGGATGCACCTGAGCTCAATTTCGAGTCTCATAGCAAAGGGTCTGAATACTTATGTAAATTAGGTATATGTTTTTTATTTTTAATACATTTGAAAAAAATCTAAAAACGTGTTTTCGCTTTGTCATTATGGGGTATTGTGTGTAGATTGATGAGGAAAAATATTAATTCAATCAATTTTAGAATAAGGCCGTAACGTAAAAATATGCAAAAAGTAAAGGGGTCTGGATACTTTCCGAATGCAATGTATATACCGAGGGTAGGATTGCTACAGTATCATAGCTTTAGCCCACAAGTACAGACAGACCTCTTTGTGATTTGCAGTCACTCAGGCATGTGCCTTATAAAGGCAACAGTAGGCTTGACAACTATTTAGTGTTCACTATCACAGTGTGTGTTGCAGCAGTTCATGTATTATCAACTCAGTCTGTGCAATTGTCGACCAATAGTCTATAGTTGTTTATTAATAAAGCTACTTACCTGACTTAGGATATGTGACAATAAGAATGTCGTCGTGACGAAAAGTAAACTCCTCATAGTATTTCAGGCTCCCCTGAGGGTGTAGGTGTGTGGGGAGGTAGACCCCCTTGTATTCTGTGTACAGCTCTGCTTCTGTCATGATTCCAAACTGCTCAGTCTGAGAGAGAACAACTGGTAAAACTGTCAGAGACAGTCTGTCCTAGCGATTGACCTTTAGTACTTTATTAACTTCGCTACGTGCTTAAAATATAAGCAGCACTCATCTGTCGTTCACCCTCTTTCTCCCCCTCTCTGTCTGTGTTATTTTATTGTACAAGTAAACAGAGTGCTGGACTAGTTGCCAGAATATATTAACGTCATGAAAGGACTTGCAGTTTGGAATGTGATATGGTGATATGCTGTTTAGGCGGATTCTGCAAGTAAGCATTTCATTGGACGGTGCATACTATGGGTTTCTCATTAAGCATGGGGTCAATTTCACGCCATATGTATTGTATATGTAAAATATATATATATATATATACAGTGAGGGAAAAAAGTATTTGATCCCCTGCTGATTTTGTACGTTTGCCCACTAACAAAGAAATGATCAGTCTATAATTTTAATGGTAGGTGTATTTGAACAGTGAGAGACAGAATAACAACCAAAAAATCCAGAAAAACACATGTCAAAAATTTTATTTAAATGAATAATATATACCTGTTGATTCTTCAAGATTATAACTTACAAATTACTCATGAGCCTACCCCATACCCAAAATATACACTTGTTTTATTTACTCCAATGTTTGTAAACAATGTAAATGTAAACAAACACTTTATAGCCTCAACATGGTTAAAAGTATAATTTTGATATAAGTGATGGTCAGTCCTTGCATCCATAGCTGTCTATGAATTTGAAAGTGGTTACGTTTCTCCAGGCCCATCCCTCAGCTTTTTACCAAAACAGAGGCGGGGTTCCTGCTTTGTTATTGTTTCAACTACAGATTCTAGCTTTAACACAGTCTACAACCAATCACTGTCTTTTGACTTAATGTGTGGGAGGAGTTGCTGACCAGGAGGTTGAAGATCATAACTACAGTACATCATGTAGGGCTAAAATTGTGTCAGCCTATTTACAAGGGACCTGTTCAGGAGGACGTAAAACTTCAGAACGTTCTGAAAGAAATGTATTGTATAGAACAGAAATGATTGAGTGCATTGTTTTTGACCATCTGGAGGGTCAAAGGATGGTCACGTCTGGGAGCCACTGGTCTGTCTCATCCATCAGAACAGGAGTTAGGACAGCTTATTTTCACTGGTCAGATGACAAAGTCCAGCAGGTCTTTCAAGACAACTTCCATTCTGAAATCAGCGCCCCTACCATGAAATCATCCACTTGTTTTGTGTTCCTTCATGCGTCCGTAAGTTGCTATGCAGTAATATGACAGTAGTGATGCTGATGTTATGGTTCTGCCTGAAGTTCAGTTGAGTGGTGATAAATGATGTTGAAAAGCGATTATGCTGCAATATGACACTGGAATGACTCAGTGAATTATATTACCATGACTTTAGACTCAGTGGGAAAGCTTTTAGATGTATTGCTAATGATTGAATGAATATACAAATAATCAATATTAGAGAGGAAATTAAGATTGACTTGGCATTTGCACTGTAAATATTGAACTGTGGAGAAAGTGGATAGTTGGAACGGTATATGTGGTGAGATTAATATGGAAATAAAGGGTGCTCTTTGTAAACAAGTTAGGGCCAAAACATTGCACCCACTGGGAAAAAATGGTTCAATCAACGTTGATTCCATGTCATTTTAACAAAAAGAATCAATGTGATGACGTTGAATCAATGTGGAAAACTGGTTGGATTTGAAAAAAGTCATCAACGTAAGGGAATTTTGTATTTTTTTCACCCAACTTTTAAACTAAATCCAGTGACATTTTTAGTTGATTTCACGATAGTTGACAACTCAACCAAATGGAAATCAAAACTAGACGTTGAACTGATGTCTGTGCCCAGTGGGGAAACTAAATAATCTGCATTTCCTGCCCTTTTATCTCCAGGTTTTCATTCAAACATTAGAAGAGGAAAGAGGAGAGATGGAAAGGAGAGGAGAGGAGAGATGGAAAGGAGAGGAGAGGAGAGATGGAAAGGAGAGGAGAGGAGAGATGGAAAGGAGAGGAGAGGAGAGATGGAAAGGAGAGGAGAGGAGAGATGGAAAGGAGAGGAGAGGAGAGATGGAAAGGAGAGGAGAGGAGAGATGGAAAGGAGAGGAGAGGAGAGATGGAAAGGAGAGGAGAGGAGAGATGGAAAGGAGAGGAGAGGAGAGATGGAAAGGAGAGGAGAGATGGAAAGGAGAGGAGAGATGGAAAGGAGAGGAGAGATGGAAAGGAGAGGAGAGATGGAAAGGAGAGGAGAGATGGAAAGGAGAGGAGAGATGGAAAGGAGAGGAGAGATGGAAAGGAGAGGAGAGATGGAAAGGAGAGGAGAGATGGAAAGGAGAGGAGAGATGGAAAGGAGAGGAGAGATGGAAAGGAGAGGAGAGATGGAAAGGAGAGGAGAGATGGAAAGGAGAGGAGAGATGGAAAGGAGAGGAGAGATGGAAAGGAGAGGAGAGATGGAAAGGAGAGGAGAGATGGAAAGGAGAGGAGAGATGGAAAGGAGAGGAGAGATGGAAAGGAGAGGAGAGATGGAAAGGAGAGGAGAGATGGAAAGGAGAGGAGAGATGGAAAGGAGAGGAGAGATGCAGAGATAGAGAGATTACTAAGAGGCAGGGAGACACAAAATTAAACCAGCTATCATCAGAGTGCTCATTCAGTTATTACAAGCCATCACACTATATAGGACAGTGTTGGAGAAGCTACTCTGAAAAGATAGTTTACCAAGCTACCAATTACTTCACACTGAAAGACGTTAAACACTAAAAAGTTACCCATAAGAAAAATATAGTTTTCCTAACTAAAGTTACTTTGAAAAAGGAGTTCACTACATCCAAACTACTCTGTAAAAAATTATCATATGTAAATCTGAAATGTCCCTAACAGAAAAACCACATGAATTTCACACGATCATGTGTTTCACATGTGATCTCATGTAATCAAATTTGATCTCACGTGATCACTTGATTCTATGTGAAGTTAATGTGATAACATGTGCAACATGTGATAACATGAAACCACCTGTGACAACTTGTGGAAACATGATCTCATGTGAAATTAATGTGACATGGGGATGTAACATTTTTACATGTGATACCATGAAACTACACGTGACCACATTTTTGCACATGTGAAAACTCAGGTGTCAAATCTCATTGAGAATAGGTTTTGTTTTGTTCTCGGTTTGTTCCAGGGACGTCCCCAATAAAGTTTTTATGACATCTTAGAACCTTGTGTCATGGTCCCTTGGAGGTTTTTGTCTAGTTGCGGAAAATACAGTAAATCTACAAGTCACTCTATTTTTACAGGTAAATTAAGGTATTAATGTCAGTATTCATTTTTTATACAGCCAATCAGCGTTTCGGTAAACTGAATGAGTTTAGCTGTGAATGGTCCTGGCGCACCAAAAAAAGTGTCAAGGGAAGCCAGTTTGGATTTGGCTTTAGCCCAATCACATCAGAAGCCAAATGTCATCCTTGTCCGGGATGCTGGCTTTCTAGGCAGAGTTCCTCTGTCCAGTGTCTGTGTTCTTATGCCCATCTTAATCTTTTTATTTGCCAGTCTGAGAAATTGATTTTTCTTTGCAACTCTGCCTAGAAGGCCAGCATCCCAGAGTCCCTGCTTCACTGTTGATGTTGGGACTGGTGTTTTGCGAGTACTATTTAATGAAGCTGCCAGTTGAGGACTTGTGAGGCGTCTGTTTCTCAAACTAGACATTCTAATGTACTTGTCCTCTTGCTCAGTTGTGCAGCGGGGCCTCCCACTCCTCTTTCTATTCTGGTTGGAGCCTGTTTGAGCTGTTCTGTGAGGGGAGTAGTACACAGTGTTGTACGAGATCTTCAGTTTCTTGGCAATTTCTTGCATGGAATAGCCTTCATTTCTCAGAACAAGAATAGTCTGACGACTTTCAGAAGAAAGTTATTTGTTTCTGGCCATTTTGAGCCTGTAATCAAACCCACAAATGCTGATCCAGATACTCAACTAGTCTAAAGGACAGTTTTATTGCTTCTTTAATCAGTACAACAGTTTTCAGCTGTGATGACATAATTGCAAAATGGTTTTTATTGATCAATTAGCCTTTTAAAATGATCAACTTGGATTAGCTAACACAACGTGCCATTGGAACACAGGAGTGATGGTTGCTGATAATGGGCCGCCATACGCCTATGTAGATATTCCATAAAAAATCTGCCGTTTCCAGCTACAATAGTCATTTACAACATTAACAATGTCAACACTGTATTTCTGATCAATTTGATGTTATTTTAAATGGACAAAAAAAAAAATCTGCTTACTTTAAAAAACAAGGACATTTCTAAGTGACCCCAAACTTTTGAACGGTAGTATATATATACTACCGTTCAAAAGTTGTATATATAACATATATACACAGTACTAGTAAAAAGTTTGGACACATCTACTTTACTCATTGGAGGGTTTTTCTTTATTTTGATTGTAGAATAATAGAAGACATTGAAACTCTGAAATAACACATAAAATCATGTAGTAACTAAAGAAGTGTTAAACAAATCCAAATATATTTTTATTTGAGATTCTTCAAAGTAGCCACACTTTGCCTTGATGGAAGCTTTGCACACTCTTGGCATTCTCTCAACCAGCTTCATGAGGAATGCTTTTCCAACTGTCTTGAAGGAGTTCTCACATATGCTGAGAACTTGTTGGCTGCTTTTCATAGTTTTGATGTCTTTATTTTTACTATTTTCTACATTGTAGAATAATAATTAAGAAACTCTTGAATGAGTAGGTGTCCAAACTTGACTGGTACTGTATATATAATTTATAAGTCCAAAAATGGATGTAGCAACTACAGATTGCCTCTAAGTATATCAAAAGTTTGCAAGTTTTAGCATGTGCCATTAGGTCTATGGATTTTTAGAAAATTCAGCATGAATTACATTGAACAATAAAAGCCCGACTTTTACTCTATAGGCTGGGATCCGCACTATGCAGCTGTTGCAAGAGCGCATGTTTCACTGGCTGTCCACTGGTTTCAAAAACAATTATTGATAGTGTTACGAATCCCTTTTGGCCCGACAGTCAAGGGGGGATGGTAACGAGACCCGTAACATAACTCATGCAAATTATAATAGTGAAAAAGATAGTGAGAACGAAATAACCACAGACAACTAAATGACCGTCAAACACACATGGTTTATTTGAAAACACACGGTAATGGGGGGGGGGGGGGGGGGGGGGGAGCAGGAAAAGGGGCTGAGCTGGACCCAAGGAAAGAAATAATAATTATCCAAAAACACCCCTAAGCTAGACTAGCCTACGTCACCAACAGCTAACTAACTAACCAAAAATACAGGGGGCAGTCCGCCCAGTTCTAACTAGTGTTTATATACAAAGTATTCCTACGGGTAATGTATGCCCATGGGCGACCTGTCTGGTTACCCCCTTTTCCCACCGTCAAACAAACAACATAACAAAACCAATACTCACAGGTGGGGACAAAGTGACATGTAGCTGCAAACCAAACAAGAGCTCTACAGACAGATGGCATTGACAGAGAGATTGAGCTCTAGAGAAAACAACTGACAGTGTTTTTAAACCAAGGGAAAGTGACTGTGATTGGGTAAGGGAAAAGGAGCAGGTGTCTTCCGATTAGTGACTGATTGATGACTGATTGGGGAATGATGATTGTCACCTGTGAGTAGGGGAGAAGGAGAGAACAGAAATACACACAGGATACACACAGAATACTTGTATCTGTAACAATAGGCAGTTTAAACTTCTTGAGTTCAATCATTATTGGTTTCAAATACACATATAGATTTATGAACATCCATCCACAACAACCACAATCCCTAAGGCACAAATAGCTAAATGAGAGAGCAGCAGTGTGATTCACATCCTTGCGCTATGTAGATATCAATAATACGTGATGTCCGTATCGCTGTAGACTACACCCCTGCAGTCATCCTTACCTCCAAGCGTTAATTCAAATTGGATCATTTTTGGATACAGCAGTCGCACCATTGGAAGACATAGCTTGGACTGTAGCCTACAAAAGCCCATTCCTGCTCTTTTCCCGCGATCCATCAAACACATTTGGTGTGTCATCATAGTGGTCTCTGACTTGTGGTCAGATTTGCTCAGGTGGAACAAATTTAAACTTTCGCCTTTTTCAATGGTGATTTAAATGTCATTGCTAAAACAAAGAAGTGTCCAAAAAAAATCGCTAACATCCTTTCTCAATTGAAAGTAATCCTCGAAGTAATCATCTAGTTTTTCAAAAGTATCTAATCTGATTACAATACTTTTGCTGGTAACGTAACGGATTACAGTTACAGTTTTTTGTGATTATTTACATGTAACAGATTACATGAAATCCGTTACTTCCCAACCCTGGTTAAAATGATGATGTCCACAGTGCTCAAACATTGTCATCTAGTATACCTTACACTAC
The DNA here is from genome assembly GCF_016432855.1 of Salvelinus namaycush. Lineage (NCBI taxonomy): Eukaryota > Metazoa > Chordata > Actinopteri > Salmoniformes > Salmonidae > Salvelinus > Salvelinus namaycush. Next base: position 21,946,269 of record NC_052341.1, on the reverse strand, counting down.
TTCACAACTGAAGTGTATCTAAATTACTATGCATTATGATCTCACCTAACAAAACGACACTACAGATGAAATACTACATGATAATTGATGAGAGAGAGGCAGGCATTTGGATCTGAGGTTATCTATGATGTGAAGCGTGTTCGCCACCAGGTGGAGTTCTCAGCGCAAAAAAATGAAAACAAATTGGAGTATCTTAAATTCCACTGCACCCAAAGTGCCGTGACGAACAGGGGAATACCTATTCAATTTCACTGTCAAGTTCAACCCATTTTCTGAGGATGGTTAGCCTATAGGGCTGTAGGGGATCGTGTAAAGAGAACAAAAGAGAAGAACTGAACTACTACGTTACTTCACTTTGGTTGGCAGTGGTGGGCTGACGACCACTTAGCACGTGCGCTCCCACGCAGTTGCACTCTGAAATTCCTTCTGTCAGCGCGCACCATCCAAAGTCGCCTTCCCGCCTGTCGCGTTCTTGGTACTGAGACCTCAAATTGAATGGCTACGGAGATGTAGCGATCTCGTACTTTAGGAGCAGCTTCGCGGTAAAATGCGTAAATGACTTAACTGTAAAATACAGATGTTCCGTTTTTTTGGACGGTGATGATTCTGACTTTCCACTCTCTGATTAGTGTTACAAGTCATTCGGTGTTCTCCTGAAACGGGTGTTGGCAATTGCTCCGCACAACTGGGACTGGAACAGCTGCATCAGAACTTGGAGTGGCGCGTTCGAAGTTGCATGCGCTGTTGAATGAAAGAAAACTAAACTACCAAGAGCAATTCCTCAACTCTGCACATTTGTTTGATTTCAAAAGTGTTTGTTACATATTTATTATATTATTTATTTATTTTTTAAAGAATACGAATATTAATTTTAGACCAACGCGCTTAACGCTCTTGGAGCCTTGATCAGGGGCTTGGAATGGACTCCACAAAGATGACTTTGGACCGGAGCCCTCTGCCTCCCAAGACAAACTCTCTCCATTCCGTGGGTTTACCTGCCTGTTCACCCAAACGGCGCTTCATAAAGCTGGGGAGAAAACCAAGTGATGGCTCTTCACAGTAAGCAATGCATGTTGGCCTACTGTACTACAATGCTTTTCAAAAAATTAAAGCATTGTATTTGGGACAAATCATTCACTAAACCCTAAACCCCAACTAAATCTTGTAATGAATAATGTGGAAATTGAGCATGTTGAGGTGACTAAACTGCTTAGAGTAACTCTGGATTGTAAACTGTCATGGTCAAAACATATTGATACAACAGTAGCTTAGATGGGGAGAAGTCTGTCCATAATAAAGCGTTGCTCTTCCTTCTTAACAGCACTATCGACAAGGCAGTCATACAGGCCCTAATTTTGTCGCACCCGGACTACTGTTCAGTCATGTAGTCAAGTGCCACAAAGAGGGACTTAGGAAAATTGCAGTTGACTCAGAACAGGACAGCACGGCTGGCCATTAGATGTTCACAGAGAGCTAACATTAATAATATGTACAGTTTCAAGGTTGTAGATGCATGTTGTAGGTGCATGTCGCTCATGGTACCCCGGAATTTGCTATATCATCCACGGGGTTAAAGGTTATGGAATTTTTAGAACCTTTCCAATAGAGTACCACAGTATGAGTTATAATACCAGGGCTGTCAACTTTTGAAAAAAACTTGGGAGTTAGATTTGCTATTTGAATTTCCATTACCCCCTGGCCCAACCCCTAGATGGGGGGTGGTTTGACAGTTTATTCAGACTATAATGAAATGAAATGGGGAGACAGGCAAATGGGAGAAACTGTAGGAAGGTTGGAAGCAGGGATTGATCCCTGTTCTCAGGTGGAAAGTTGTATGCGACACGTGCCAAGGAGTGTCACCACTACACCAAGGCTCTGCACAGGAAATAGTAATATTAATGGTTGATGGCAGTGGGGAACCAAATCATAGATTGCAGTCTCCTTGTCAATAGACAGCTTTCAAGGTAAGAACACAAACATTTTGTAATTTGGGTGAATGATCTCTTTAAAATAGGACTGGAATAAAATCCTGCTTGCTCTCCAGAAGGGCTGGCCACCCCTGATCTGTGTTCCCAAGTGCTGGGTGTTGTTATAACAATTCATTTCTCAAAATCACCCAACCTTTAAGAAAAATCGAATGAATATCAATATTCAGGTGATTTACACATACTAGTTTAAGATCCTTGCCATTATCTTACTCTACACAGACAGAAGTTGTGAGTCCCCTTAACATCTCTGCCTAGCATGTGCACAATACTAAAATGTCAAAAATGACATTTGATTCCTGGAGCATTTAATATCCAATGCGTATTTGTATGACTTATTCAAAACTGCCCATGAATGGCTGCAAAAATACATAGCCTCATATCATTAATTTTCAGACACAAGTAGGCATATCAAATTTCAAATATGTGAATAGACTGGCAAAACTGTGAAGAAGTGGAATAATAAAATAAGTGTGCGGAGTAATAGTAGTGTTCTTGCTGACAAGCACACTAATTACCCTATATTTTAGCCCATTGTTAAAAATGAGAATTGTTCCACTGATCAGACTAAATTAGGTAAATATATAATTACATCTTCTGAAGACAAGATTACATAAATCTGACCGTGCATGTCCCTAACCAAATTATTTTTCGATGTATTGTTCCCGCTCTAGAATCAAACTTGAACTTTTGGGTTCACAATCTATTTGACAAAATTATATTCATAGTTACAAAATCATGTCACCCACTGGCAATTAAAAAAATAAATAAATGGGGGATGCATGCCAGCAAAGCCACTACACAACACAACACTAAACAATACATTAATTGCACTATAATGGTGGCAAACGGTGCCCACAATCTGTTAGGGCCTACATTAAGCTGTTCCAACAGCAGAGTCCTAACAGAAGTCCCAACACCTTAACATTGCTACACCTGGCTATCAGCGGAGCCTTGTCTGGCAGCGAAACAGTTCATTCAGCCTCATATACTGCCTTTAAAAAAAACATATCTGATATGGCTGACTTGCTTAAACAACTGTGGTTTCTACTGACAATTGAGATGTACAAACTATGGCATTAGGGAACGACAAGCGGATAAGAGGCAATCCTTAATTTCAATTAAGACATTCATGAACGAGCAATGATGGACGTAGTCAATATAACTATTTGTTCAGCACTTTTGAAATGTACAGCAACAGAATTCAGAACATGTGCCGTTCTTACAGTGTTCTCCCTGTACACCAAGTCAGAACCGTAGGATAAATTAATGCGGCATATATGCAGACAATGAAAGCTCTTACAATATTCGATGATTACATTTCTCAAAAACAGGTTATAGGCTAGATGTGCACCACCAAGTCAGAACAGTAAGTGAAATAAATAGGTGAAAATATACCAAATAAAGTAGAATCATGATGACGTCTGTGCTCTTCAGGTCGTAGCTCTAGAAAGAGGACCGAGTTCCGAATTTACAATTCCAAGTTGGATGAAAGTTCAAAACACATTTTCCCAGTCGTAGCTCGTTTTTCCCGAGTTCCCAGTTGCTTGAACTCACTAAAGTCAGATTTTGCATTTCCAAGTTAACAGTTGTTTTGAGCGAGGCACCAATCATGCTTCATTGACAGCATGGCCAATGTTGAATGTTTATAATTTTAAACTAGGAAAAGAGACCCTTAATTTTTATTGACTTGGCCAAAGCTTTTGATACGGTAGACCATTCCATTCTTGTGGGCCGGCTAAGGAGTATTGGTGTCTCTGAGGGGTCTTTGGCCTGGTTTGCTAACTACCTCTCTCAAAGAGTGCAGTGTATAAAGTCAGAACATCTGCTTCTTCCTACAGCTCAGGCAGTAGGAAGCTCTCTCATCCATTTATATGCAGATGATACAGTCTTATACTCAGCTGGCCCCTCCCCGGATTTTGTGTTAAATGCTCTACAACAAAGCTTTCTTAGTGTCCAACAAGCTTTCTCTACCCTTATCCTTGTTCTGAACACCTCCAAAACAAAGGTCATGTGGTTTGGTAAGAAGAATGCCGCTCTCCCCACAGGTGTTATTACTACCTCTGAGGGTTCAGAGCTTGAGGCCTCATACAAGTAATTGGGAGTATGGCTAGACTGTGCACTGTCCTTCTCTCAGCACATATCAAAGCTGCAGGCTAAAGTTAAATCTAGACTTGGTTTCCTCTATCGTAATCGCTCCTCTTTCACCCCAGCTGTCAAACTAACCCTGATTCAGATGACCATCCTACCCATGCTAGATTACGGAGACATCATTTATAGATCAGCAGGTAAGGGTGCTCTTGAGCGGCTAGATGTTATTTACCATTCGACCATCAGATTTGCCACCAATGCTCCTTATAGGACACATCACTGCACTCTATACTCCTCTGTAAACTGGTCATCTCTGTATACCCGTCGCAAGACCCACTGGTTGATGCTTATTTAAAAAACCCTCTTTGGCCTCACTCCCCCCTATCTGAGATATTTACTGCAGCCCTCATCCTCCACATACAACACCCGTTCTGCCAGTCACATTCTGTTTGAGTTTATTTATTTTATTTTTACAGGGACAGTGCACATTAATCAACGTTTCAGTAAAAGTGCCGGTTTTAGCCAGCTGGCTAATTTTCAACCGCAGTCCATTAAAGGTCCCCAAAGCACACACATCCCTGGGTCGCTCCTCTTTTCAGTTCACTGCAACTAGCGACTGGAATGAGCTGCAGCAAACACTCAAACGGGACAGTTTTATCTCAATCTCTTCATTCAAAGACTCAATCATGGACACTTACTGACAGTTGCTTTGTGTGATGTATTGTTGTCTCTACCTTCTTGCCCTTTGTGCTGTTGTCTGTGCCCAACAATGTTTGTATCCTGTTTTGTGCTGCTACCATGTTGTGTTTCTACCATGTTGTTGTCATGTTGTGTTGCTACCATGCTGTGTTGTCATGTGTTGCTGCCTTGCTGTGTTGTTGTCTTAGGTCTCTCTTTATGTAGTGTTGTGTTGTCTCTCTTGTTGTGATGTGTGTTTTGTCCTATGTTTATATTGTATTTATTTATTTTAATCCCAGGCCCCCGTCCCCACAGGAGGCCTTTTGCCTTTTGGTAGGCCGTCATTGTAAATAAGAATTTGTTCTTAACTGACTTGTCTAGTTAAATGAAGGTTAAATTGAAGAAGAAAAAAAAATACACATTAAAAAAAAATCTTAGACTTGGGACCACACTGCCACTACACTGAATAGCAGGCTAATGATTGCTTTGAGATGCTTGCAGTTAGCCACTGATTCCTTCCTACCCACTCATTGTTGAATTAGCGATTTCCAACTTGTTGTGTAATGTTTGTCCAATGGCCGATGAGCACCGATAAGTTTTATCTATAATTTATTTTTATATGGCAAGGATTAAAAAGGATTTGCCAGTAGATTGTCGACTTTATTTATGATGATGACTGCTAGCTAAGATTTTGAAGGTATGATGTTGACATGATCAGTCCAATCAAAGCCACTGTAGATATATGATTTGACGTCATTTTATCTGTGGCCAATGACCTTGAGCCTTCTTGTATGGGCACTTTTTAATATTACTCTATGGCAGCACCCAAGGGGCCTGCATTTTCTAGCTCTACCCAGTGACCGAACACTGAGCCAATCACGGCACAACGCTCCGTATTTTCTGCTGGCTTGCCCCACCACCACAGAAAGCACTGACCTAGGCTGAAACACCTGCATTTTGGAACTGCCTTACTCCAGAAAAAGAGACCATGTTTGTATATGGCTTTATTAACTCAATGATATATATATATTTTTTACATTGTTTACAAACTGATATGTGACACGTATTAATACCAAAATAACATGCAAAACAGGAAAGCCCCACCTGCCCTGAATGAGGGGCCGCCTCTGATGTCACCCTACCAAACTTCCCTGATAAAACATACTTTAGGTCTCTGCTGCCTTTTCGTTGTGACAGCTTCAATTCCGATCACCAAACGAGCCTGTCATGGACTAATGCAGGTGTGGATTCATTTGACTTTAGTACATGCTGTCAAAAGGCTGCATTCTGCAATAGGGACAGGAGTAACAGAAACCTCATTTTGTTGGCAACATTGTACATACAATGTAGTGCTACTGTGCTGCTCATTTTACAGTTTTACAATCACAGCGGAGTGTGCTCTAATCTTGAGGGGTGTTTCTAAAAAAAAATTTTGGCATCCAATCCCCTTGATCCCTTTCATAACTAGACCAATCAAATGTTTCAATGTGCTGCGGTTCACTGTGCTGTGGTAAGACAGTACAATGATAGAGGTTCCACTCGTGATGTTGAATTGCAGGTGCAGATGCTCCGGATTCAAAATGATTTGGAGCACAGTTGAAAAGTTAACGCATTGACTATACAATTGACTAATTAGAAAAAGAAAAGCAGTACTGTGTGAGATATAAGAGGTGTGCCGTGTGAGAAGAAGGTCAAATGTGGTCAAACATGGAAATGATTCCAATGGTTTTTCCACCTTTCATTTTTCACATAGGGGATTTTTTTTAAACACTTCAAATAAGGGCTGTGTTTCATGTAGACTTGACATTTTGACCATAACCATGTAAATCTCTCTCAGACAAGGTGAGTTTTATCAATATATTCGCCAGTATTTAACCCCCTAAAAAAAAAAATGCTAATTTGCTGCTAATGTGGCTATCATACATAACTACAAATGCCTGTCTCTATCAAGTTTAGGTAAGACCCAGATGCAGACAGTGTAGAAGTAACAAGAGTTTATTACAACCACAGGGCAGGCAAACGACAGGTCAAGGCACTCAGGGGTCGGTAATCCAGAAAGGGTGTAAAAGGTCCAGAACAGCAGGCAGTCTCAGGGTCAGGGCAGGTAGTGGTCAATAATCCAGAACGGTGAGGGTAAGGTACAAAACGGCAGGCAGTCTCAGGGTCAGGGAAGGCAGAACGGGTCAAAACCGGGAAGGACTAGAAAACAGGAGCAGGAAAACAGGCAGGAGCAGGGAAACAAACGCTGGTAGGTTTTACGAACAAAACGAACGGGCAACAGACAAACAGAGAACACAGGGGATAATGGGGAAGATGGGCGACACCTGGAGGAGGGGTGGAGACAATCACAAAGACAGGTGAAACAGATCAGGGTGGGACAGTCTCAAGCTTCACATCACTCACCAGAGCCATGATGATCTGGATCAAATCAAATGTATTTATATAGCCCTTCTTACATCAGCTGATATCTCAAAGTGCTGTACAGAAACACAGCCTAAAACCCCAAACAGCAAGCAATGCAGGTGTAGAAGCACAGTGGCTAGGAAAAACTCCCTAGAAAGGCCTAGGAAGAAACCTCGAGAGGAACCAGGCTATGAGGGGTGGCCAGTCCTCTTCTGGCTGTGCCGGGTGAAGATTATAACAGAACATGGCCAAGATGTTCAAATGTTCATAAATGACCAGCATGGTCAAATAATAATAATCACAGTAGTTGTCGAGGGTGCAGCAAGTCAGCACCTCAGGAGTAAATGTCAGTTGGCTTTTCATAGCCGATCATTAAGAGTATCTCTACCGCTCCTGCTGTCTCTAGAGAGTTGAAAACAGCAGGTCTGGGACAGGTAGCACGTCCGGTGAACAGGTCAGGGTTCCATAGCCGCAGGCAGAACAGTTGAAACTGGAGCAGCAGCACGGCCAGGTGGACTGGGGACAGCAAGGAGTCATCATGCCAGGTAGTCCTGAGGCATGTACCTAGGGCTCAGGTCCTCCGAGAGAGAGAAAGAAAGAGAGAATTAGAGAGAGCATACTTAAATTCACACAGGACACCGGATAAGACAGGAGAAGTACTCCAGATATAACAAACTGACCCTAGCCCCCCGACACATAAACTACTGCAGCATAAATACTGGAGGCTGAGACAGGAGGGGTCAGGAGACACTGTGGCCCCATCCGATGATACCCCCGGACAGGGCCAAACAGGAAGGATATAACCCCACCCACTTTGCCAAAGCACAGCCCCCACACCACTAGAGGGATATCTTCAACCACCAATGTACCATCCTGAGACAAGGTCGAGTATAGCCCACAAAGATCTCCGCCACGGCACAACCCAAGGGGGGGCGCCAACCCAGACAGGAAGATCACGTCAGTGACTCAACTCACTCAAGTGACGCACCCCTCCTAGGGACGGCATGAAAGAACACCAGTAAGCCAGTGACTCAGCCCCTGTAATAGGGTTAGAGGCAGAGAATCCCAGTGGAGAGAGGGGAACCGGCCAGGCAGAGGCAGCAAGGGCGGTTCGTTGCTCCAGAGCCTTTCCGTTCACCTTCACACTCCTGGGCCAGACTACACTCAATCATATGACCCACTGAAGAGATGAGTCTTCAGTAAAGACTTAAAAGTTGAGACCGAGTCTGCATCTCTCACATGGGTAGGCAGACCATTCCAATAAAATGGAGCTCTATAGGAGAAAGCCCTGCCTCCAGCTGTTTGCTTAGAAATTCTAGGGACAATTAGGAGGCCTGCGTCTTGTGACTGTAGCGTACGTGTAGGTATGTACGGCAGGACCAAATCGGAAAGATAGGTAGGAGCAAACCCATGTAATGCTTTGTAGGTTAGCAGTAAAACCTTCAAATCAGCCCTTGCCTTAACAGGAAGCCAGTGTAGGGAGGCTAGCACTGGAGTAATATGATACATTTTTTGGGTTCTAGTCAGGATTCTAGCAGCCGTATTTAGCACTAACTGAAGTTTATTTAGTGCTTTATCCGGGTAGCCGGAAAGTAGAGCATTACAGTAGTCTAACCTAGAAGTAACAAAAGCATGGATACATTTTTCTGCATAATTTTTGGACAGAAAGTTTCTGATTTTTGCAATGTTACGTAGATGGAAAAAAGCTGTCCTTGAAACATTCTTGATATGTTCGTCAAAAGAGAGATCAGAGTCCAGAGTAAAGCCGAGGTCCTTCACAGTTTTATTTGAGACAACTTTACAACCATCAAGATTAATTGTCAGATTCAACAGAAGATCTCTTTGTTTCTTGGGACCTAGAACAAGCATCTCTGTTTTGTCCGATGAGATTGCCGAATCAAGGCAAAGCTAAGAATCTCTGGATTAACTATCTAATGTTTGCTCAATTTAATAATGAATACATTGGCTACATTTTATAAATTGACAAATATGTAAACTGTCTTGAGCAAGTTTTAAATTTACACAATACATGTTATCTAGCATGGTTAGCTAGTTAGTGAGACTAGCCTGGCTAGATGGCTACATTAGCCATCAATTTGTCTAGCTATTTACATGCATGAGAAATGTATAGTTTTCTTTGGCCTTTATAAACCAACAGTCTCGCTTGCTAGTTAACTAGCTAGCTAGCGTAGATGGTGAAGCCAGGCGTTCTTGATAATGTTTGTTTGTGTCTGTGGGTGAGGGGTTGGTATAATACTTCAAGTACTACTTGATTTGAAGCTACCCTAGCAAGCTGTAACTATCTTTGGAAATCTTTATCTTATTTTCTCTCCATTTTACCTATGCTCCTTCCTTCACTTGTTCTTCTCCTGATTTGATAACATTTAGACTCATTAACACATTTAAAGGCCCTTACACACTGGCCGCAATAAATGCCAATTGAACCTCAATAAAAATCTGGGTACCGTGGGTAGAGACCAGTGGTCCCAGTTGTTGTCAGCTTGGATGTTGTCATTAAAACATTGTTTGATTGGTTGGCAAGATGAACTCTGCTCCTTGGTCAATATGCTGTTTTACATTTTGTGTTATTTGTGCTGGTCTAATTCCTAAAATGGAAAAGCAGAAGGGATGTCCCCAATTAGTCGACTGGTTGATTGTTTGGGCGGTAGGCTATTGGTCGACCAAGTAATTTCTTGTCGAGTCATAGCAAATATATATATTTTTCATAGCACACGAGACACCTGTCTTATTCGTGCCCATCTCAGTGTATTAATCCATTGATGAGGCCGAGACTAAAAGCCAATTTGTGCTTTATCCATTAATGTGGTCGGAGGCTTCGTATGGCGGGTGTGACGCAATTGCAGAGCCTCCGGAGGCAAGCAGAGGCCAAATCTAGCTCCGTACCGCATCGCCGTCCGCCTCTCAAATTTTGGAACAATGCAGAGGGCTCTGTATAGCTCCGCATTGACATGATTGGTGGGCGGTACGTCCTGTATAAATACAAATTCACTTCCTTGACATCTTCCTTGCGATGTTTGCTCTATAACCTGTTAGTTCATATGCCTTGCGACCGTGATATATAGGCCTAAAGGCCGAGACAATAAGAAGACACAGTGGCAGAATATATTCAACCACACCTTTGTTTCATCACAAAACCGGAGAGCAACCTCTGTCCGGTGAAGTCCACAAAGCATATTGCATGTAACAGACAGTTACATGACCTACAGCATTGTCAAGCAAGTTAATGTTTCCGCCATTTTCGGACCACTAAACAACTATTGATTTAGAACCATGGAGAGTTACCGCAAGTCACAAAGGAAACAGGAACTGCCTCAACTGGGCTCCCGAGGGGCGCAGCGGTCTAAGGCATTGCATCTCAGTGCTAGAGGCATCACTGCAGACCCATGTTCGATTTCAGGCCGTGATTGGGAGTCCCATAGGGCAGCGAACAATTGGCCCAGTGTCGTCTGGGTTAGGGTTTGGCCGGGATAGGCCGTCATTGTAGATAAGAATTTGTTCTTAACTGACTTGCCTAGTTAAAAAATGTAAAATAAATAAATAAAAACTATTCCAGCACCATTTCAACTTCAACATTTCAACATCATAAAATCACATGTGCTTAGTCTAATACAGTGACAACTAAAAGATTCCAAAAACAATTTAGTCCAATCAACGTCAGCTAAATATGATGTGGCTGTCCATGGTTCTGATTTCTCTCTGTGTGTGTGTGTGTGTGTGTGTGTGTGTGTGTGTGTGTGTGTGTGTGTGTGTGTGTGTGTGTGTGTGTGTGTGTGTGTGTGTGTGTGTGTGTGTGTGTGTGCGCGCGTCATGTTGATGAAACGGTCTATCACTCTGTCATACTGTACACGCTTTTAGTTTTTGTTGTCCTAGGCTACCTGGCTAAAATTTTTATTTATTTATTTTTTATTTTTTTATTTCACCTTTATTTAACCAGGTAGGCTAGTTGAGAACAAGTTCTCATTTGCAACTGCGACCTGGCCAAGATAAAGCATAGCAGTGTGAACAGACAACAACACAGAGTTACACATGGAGTAAACAATAAACAAGTCAAAACATGGTAGAAAAAAAGAGAATCTATATACACTCTATATACAATGTGTGCAAAAGGCATGAGGTAGGCAATAAATCGAGTAATTACAATTTAGCAGAGATACTGGTGTGCAAAAGAGCAGAAAAGTAAATAAATAAAAACAGTATGGGGGGTGAGGTAGGTAAATTGGGTGGGTAGTTTACAGATGGACTATGTACAGCTGCAGCGATCGGTTAGCTGCTCTGATAGCAGATTTTTAAAGTTGTTGAGGGAGATAAAAGTCTCCAACTTCAGAGATTTTTGCAATTCGTTCCAGTCGCAGGCAGCAGAGAACTGGAAGGAAAGGCGTCCAAATGAGGTTTTGGCTTTAGGGATGATCAGTGAGATACACCTGCTGGAGCGCGTGCTACGGGTGGGTGTAGCCATCGTGACCAGTGAACTGAGATAAGGCGGCACTTTACCTAGCATAGCCTTGTAGATGACCTGGAGCCAGTGGGTCTGACGACGAACATGTAGCGAGGGCCAGCCGACTAGGGCATACAGGTCGCAGTGGTGGGTCGTATAAGGTGCTTTAGTAACAAAACGGATGGCACTGTGATAAACTGCATCCAGTTTGCTGAGTAGAGTATTGGAAGCTATTTTGTAGATGACATCGCCGAAGTCGAGGATCGGTAGGATAGTCAGTTTTACTAGGGTAAGTTTGGCGGCGTGAGTGAAGGAGGCTTTGTTGCGGAATAGAAAGCCGACTCTAGATTTGATTTTGGATTGGAGATGTTTGATATGAGTCTGGAAGGAGAGTTTGCAGTCTAGCCAGACACCTAGGTACTTATAGATGTCCACATATTCTAGGTCGGAACCGTCCAGGGTGGTGATGCTAGTCGGGCGTGCGGGTGCAGGCAGCGAACGGTTGAAAAGCATGCATTTGGTTTTACTAGCGTTTAAGAGCAGTTGGAGGCCACGGAGGGAGTGTTGTATGGCATTGAAGCTCGTTTGGAGGTTAGATAGCACAGTGTCCAAGGAAGGGCCGGAAGTATACAGAATGGTGTCGTCTGCATAGAGGTGGATCAGGGAATCGCCCGCAGCAAGAGCAACATCATTGATATATACAGAGAAAAGAGTCGGCCCGAGAATTGAACCCTGTGGTACCCCCATAGAGACTGCCAGAGGACCGGACAACATGCCCTCCGATTTGACACACTGAACTCTGTCTGCAAAGTAGTTGGTGAACCAGGCAAGGCAGTCATTAGAAAAACCGAGGCTACTGAGTCTGCCGATAAGAATATGGTGATTGACAGAGTCGAAAGCCTTGGCCAGGTCGATGAAGACGGCTGCACAGTAATGTCTTTTATCGATGGCGGTTATGACATCGTTTAGTACCTTGAGCGTGGCTGAGGTGCACCCGTGACCGGCTCGGAAACCGGATTGCACAGCGGAGAAGGTACGGTGGGATTCGAGATGGTCAGTGATCTGTTTGTTGACTTGGCTTTCGAAGACCTTAGATAGGCAGGGCAGGATGGATATAGGTCTGTAACAGTTTGGGTCCAGGGTGTCTCCCCCTTTGAAGAGGGGGATGACCGCGGCAGCTTTCCAATCCTTGGGGATCTCAGATGATACGAAGGAGAGGTTGAACAGGCTGGTAATAGGGGGTGCGACAATGGCGGCGGACAGTTTCAGAAATAGGGGGTCCAGATTGTCAAGCCCAGCTGATTTGTATGGGTCCAGGTTTTCCAGCTCTTTCAGAACATCTGCTATCTGGATATGGGTAAAGGAGAAGCTGGGGAGGCTTGGGCGAGTAGCAGCGGGGGGGGCGGGGCTGTTGGCCAAGGTTGGAGTCGCCAGGAGGAAGGCATGGCCAGCCATTGAGAAATGTTTGTTGAAGTTTTCGATTATCATGGACTTATCAGTGGTGACCGTGTTACCTAGCCTCAGTGAAGTGGGCAGCTGGGAGGAGGTGCTCTTGTTTTCCATGGACTTTACAGTATCCCAGAACTTTTTGGAGTTAGAGCTACAGGATGCAAATTTCTGCTTGAAAAAGCTGGCCTTTGCTTTCCTGACTGACTGCGTGTATTGGTTCCTAACTTCCCTGAACAGTTGCATATCGCGGGGGCTCTTCGATGCTATTGCAGTTCGCCACAGGATGTTTTTGTGCTGGTCGAGGGCAGTCAGGTCTGGAGTGAACCAAGGGCTATATCTGTTCTTGGTTCTGCATTTTTTGAACGGAGCATGCTTGTCTAATATGGTGAGGAAGTAACTTTTAAAGAATGACCAGGCATCCTCAACTGACGGGATGAGGTCAAAATGCTTGCTTGATAGACTAACTTCCACTCATGGGTAATGTTAGGTAGTTAACATTAGCCTTTTACATCTAGCTGCATATTGAACTTCCATCTTCTCAGAACAGGGGCACAACAATGTATGAATGAATGCTTGGATCAGAACCAGAATCATGTTAATGTCAATGATGTATGCTCTCAATGTGATTTGATAGGAGTGACGCCAAATCCAAACAGGCTTCCCTTGACACTTTATTTTAGTGAGCCAGGACCATTCAAAGTTGAGCTCGACGCTGATTGGCTATTATTTTATATATTTTTTAATCAAGGGAGGCCAAATGCATTCAATGCTACGGGCGGCAATAATGTCATACTCGTTTGGTCCAGACAGCATCAGATAGATGGCCTACACGTAGAGAGACAGTGGGGCGCTTTTTGGCTTGCTCGGATGCTTTCTCCAGTGAGATACATTCAGCCTCTTGCGAATTAAAGGAAATGTATGAAACACAGAGAGTCATAACATCAATTATTTTATAGATGTTTTCTTTTTTTCTTGATGATTTTTTTGGGGAAGCCTGGCTTCCCTTGGCATCCATGAATACACGCCACCAGTTGTTTGCAGAGCTCACAACCTATGCTAGACTTGTGAGAAACAAGTTTTGGTTTAAATTGGCATTCCACATGAGAAAGGTTGCCGACTTCTCGTGTAGCCTATTACCGCCAACTTCAGGAGAGTAATGGCAGAATCTGCGAAAGCCAGGTAGAGCGGGAGGAGGATGGTTGATTTCTGTGTCTTATCTCATCAAACAGTGCACTTAAAGCATCAGACCAGCTCAATGCATATATATAGTTGATTTTTATTAAAACACAGTCTATATATGGAAAATATACATTTTAAAATGTTTACCAATCAATTGGTCGAAAGAACAGACGACTTTCGTCTATCTTGCTTTAATACAGCAGTGCATTCTGACACAGTGAATTGAAATAGATTTCACCTCGTTCATATTGTTGGCAGACATAAGGGATTAAATATGGATCTTCACTGGCTAAAGAAGAAGAGGTTCTGGTAAAATAAGGGTATGTTGCTATTGTCATCTAGGTTGCTAGCTAGCTAACATTTTGGCAAGAAACTAGCCTAGTATTCATGGCACATTGTAAATATCTGACTGCTACTAGGATAGTATTCTGTACAAGATACAAGACCAAATGAATAAATAAGCCAACAAATATGAGTTAAATCAAATGTGGAAGAGTAAATGAAAATGTAAAATATATAGTTCGTTTTAGATCAAGGTAGGTAGTAGCTGGCAGCAAAGGTGCCGGAGCTTGCAGGGATTTGTAGTTTTGCATGATGTCTATTTTGATGCTAATTGGCTTTTTCGATTCAGATAGTAAATAGAGAATAGTATATTGAGAAATGTCACCTTGTCCAAGAGAGATTTACACGGTTATTAAAATGTCACGCCAGGGAAAACCTACATGAAACAGAGACCTTGTTTGAAGTGGTTCTAAATTCCCCTATGGGAAAAATTAATGCTTAGAAAATTTCTGGTTTTAATCACTAGGTTTTATGGGTATTATGACCCATATACTGTGGGGCTCTATAAACGTTAATCTGAAAGAAACAACTCAAATTCCCTTAACAATGAAGCATTGAGCAATTAAAATAAGAAGCTTACATGGATTGTTGCAGAAATAGGTCTAACAACACCATATTATCTCATTAACAGACTGAGCATAGCACAGTAAAGTAAGATTGGGGACTGTTGATGGATGGATGGTAATGTCTAGTTGAGACTCAATGTTGATACCTTTCTCAAAGAGGGTAGAGATATCATGAGGAAGTGACACAGTGGATTTAGATTACTATTCTTTAGATTTTCTGGAGGGTTTTTTAATTAGAGTTCTACAGTGTGTCATTCTAGCATTTTGTAACACTCCTATTGGTGGGACAACATTGCTTACTGACAGAGCGATTTCTCTATATAGTTCTCTATCCCTTTATCTCTCTTTCTCATTATCTCGATCTGTGTCCGTCAACCCCCCCCCCCCCCTCAGGTCAGGCTCCTCTGGTTCCAGTACCAGGTCAGCTGACAGTGTGGGCGTGGTAGTCATCAGACAGCCATCCAGGAGTCGCATCCGCCATCATACCAACCGCTTGTCTGCTGTGTTCCAGCGAGGCTCCGCCCATAACGCCACCGCTATGGCCTTACCCGGGTTACCTGGAATACCTAGCCATGCTTGGAAGGAGTCGAATGACAGAAGTATGCCTTTTTCTAATCAAAATGTTATTTTTATAAACATTAACACTAACCTTGACAATGACAAACGAGTTGGCTTAAGCAGAAAGCATCTGACTGGCAAGCAGTCTAAACCTTAACCCCGACCCCAGCCTAAAATAAATGAAGTGCACTTGCTTACCAGTTCTGATGATGTAGTCACTACTGTTATTCCTGACGTGTCCATCTAGTTTCTCCCGGGGATGCATCAATGACAGACGACCCTGCTGAACTGTCCAATCAGATAACGGCCCCAGGCATTCTGAAGATCTTTGGCAGTGAGATCTGCCAGGGGGCCAACTACAAGAGCGTCCTGGCAACAACACACTCCAGTGCTAAGGAGCTGGTCAAAGAGGCACTGGAGAGGTACGGGAGTGTGCGTGTGTTTGTGCGCTTGTGTGTATGCATGTTGTCTTAGATTTCTTAGACTTTGGGTAGATTTAAAGATCTATCACCGTCCCCTTCCATTGTTTGTTATGGTATTCTATGTCCTATATACAGTACCAGTCAAATGTTTGGACACACCTACTTATTCAAAGGTTTTCCTTTATTTTTACTATATTCTACATTTTAGAATAATAATGAAGACATCAAAATTATGAAATAACACATGGAATCATGTAGTAACCAAAAAAGTGTTCAACAAATCAAAATATTTTTTTTATTTTAGATTCTTCAAAGTAGCCACCCTTTGCCTTGATGACAGCTTTGCACACTCTTGGCATTCTCTCAACCAGCTTCACCTGGAATGCTTTTCCAACAGTCTTGAAGGAGTTCCCACATATGCTGAGCACTTGTTGGCTGCTTTTCCTTCATTCTGCGGTCCAACTCATCCCAAACCATCTCAATTGAGTTGAGGTTGGGTGATTGTGGAGGCCAGGTCATCTGATGCAGTACTCCATCACTCTCCATCACTCTCCTTCTTGGTCAAATAGCCCTTACACAGGCTGGAGGTGTGTTGGGTCATTGTCCTGTTGAAAAACAAATGAGCACAAACCAGATGGGATGGTGTATCGCTGCAGTATGCTGTGGTAGGCATGCTGGTTAAGTGAGCCTTGAATTCTAAATTAATCACAGGCAGTGTCACCAGCAAAGCACCACCACACCATCACACCTCCTCCTCCATGCTTCAAGGTGGGAACCACACATGCAGAGATCATACGTTCACCTACTCTGCGTCTCACAAAGACATAGCGGTTAGAACCATAAATCTCAAATTTGGACTCATCAGACCAAAGGACAGATTTCCAACGGTCTAATGTCCATTGCTCATGTTTCTTGGCCCAAGCAAGTCTCTTCTTATTGGTGTCCTTTAGTAGTGGTTTCTTTGCAGCAATTCAACCATGAAGGCCTGATTCACGCAGTCTCCTCTGAACAGTTGATGTTGAGACGTGTCTGTTACTTGAACTCTGTGAAGCATTTATTTGGGCTGCTTTTTTCTGAGGCTGTTAACTCGAATGAACTTATCCTCTGCAGCAGAGGTAACTCTGGGTCTTCCTTTCCTGTTGCAATCCTCATGAGAGCCAGTTTCCTCATAGCTTGAAGTTTTACGCATTGACTGACCTTCATGTCTTAAAGTAATGATGGACTGTCGTTTCTCTTTGCTTATTTGAGTTGTTCTTGGCGTAATATGGACTTGCTCTTTTACCAAATAGGGCTGTCTTCTGTATACCACCCCTACCTTGTCACTACAACACTGATTGGCTCAAACGCATTAAGAAGGAAAGAAATTCCACAAATTAACTTTTAACATGGCACACCTGTTAATTGAAATGCATTCCAAGTGACTACCTCATGAAGTTGGTTGAGAGAATGCCAAGTGTGTGCAAAGCTGTCATCAAGGCAAAGGGTGGCTACTTTGAAGAATCTCAAATGTACAATATATTTTGATTTGTTTAACACTTTTTTGTTTTCTGAATGATTCCATATGTGTTATTTCACCATTTGGATGTCTTCACTATTATTCTACAATGTAGAAAATAGTAAAAATAAAGAAAAACCCTTGAATGAGTAGGTGTGTCCAAACTTTTGACTGGTACTGTACTTACGGAGAATCATAAATATACTGTAATGACATACGGAGTCTTTGATCGTATATGAAACTTGTTTGGCAATTGTTTTAACGACGTGACATGTGCAGCTTGTTATCCAGTGTCAGGGGCCTGTGAACTGTAAGTACTATACCAGAGCGCCCATTGTGAAGTAGATGACTAATGCACATCCTTCACGCTGGTGTTGAGCCTATGCTATGCAAGGAATAGAATTCAGACAAATGTATATATTGTTCTCAAGGGTAGTTGTTTAGTATAACTGCAGTATAGTGCATTGAGTGTACATGTCCGGTGTGTGTGGTGTGTCATGTTTTGTTTTGGCTATATCTTCAGTATAATGCATTGAGTGTGTGTGTGCCAGATCTAGCGTTTACATGGGCGTTATGGAACATTCTAGAGAGAACCACAAACCGTGAAGGCTGACCAATTTAACCATGCTGTTGAGAGCCTCTCTCACTCTCACTCTCACTCTCACTCTCTCACCTTACTTAATATACTGTATTATAACCAGAAACAGAATGGAGATACTCAGGGTGGGTTTCTGAGCTTGGCGTGTTAATGCACATGCAGAGACAGTTTACCAGACATAGACTAAGCCTACTGAAGTCCGTTCCTATTGTCCTCCAAGAGTTGTTCGTTGTAAATACTATCCTTGTTATAAACAGCTTCACTTCCTTTAATTGCCCAGGTACGGTCTGAACAAGGAAGAGGCGGAGTCATATGTTCTCTGCGACTCCATTGGCTACGTGGGTGACCACCAGTGGAAGACGGAATGCTTCCGGGTCGTCAGTGACAACGAGAAGCCCCTCCTCCTGCAGTCACTATGGAAACCCAGGGAGGGTTTGGCGAGGCGGTTTGAGATCCAGAGGAGAGCCAGTGTGGAGGAAAAGAGATCAAGAGACAAGGACACGGTCACTGCTGGTAGGACTGATAGGGAGACTGCAAGGTCTGCAGTACTAGTGGTTTTCTTTGTTTCTTTGGTAGTTAATTGATTGATTAATGTGGGATATGATACCAGGGTAGGGTCTTTGCTAGGGGGAAGGGACTAAGGGACAGCAAAATGACGTAGAGGTACATCCTGTTATGTGTTTGTCTTATGAATGGTTAAACCAACTCTTATGATAGCCCCCTGCCTGTGTTTTACTGTTTTACCATTTTAATGTTGAACGTTTCTCTCTCCCAACCATCATATCCACCACTGCAGTCTGTTTCCTGCACGTTAGCTTCTGCATGTTGACTTTGGCAGCCACACACACACACATATCCAAACTCTCTCCTGTCTCTCAGGCATCAACGCCCAGGCTCGTAAACTCCAGAAGAGCCGCTCTCGAGTCACCTCTGCCCTGATCGAGAGGAGGAGTGTGTATGTGACCTCTACCCAAGAGAGGGGTGTGTGTGGGGCTCGGAACCAAAAGGAAAGGGGTGGGAGGGTATGTGGGGGCCAGAACAAGTCTGAACGGGGGCCGGGTCTGTGGAGGAGCCAGAGTGAAGCAGACCTCTCATCCCAGTCCACAGAAACACAACAGAAACACCAACAGAACCCTACTGAGCCCCTTAGTCAGAACCCAAATGAGTTCCACACTCCCAGTCAAGACGAGAACCACAATCAGTGTCACAGTCAGGACCATGAACAGAATGTGGAACGGAATCACAAATTGAACCCCGATAAGAACCTCAAACAGAGAGATGGAGAGAGCTACGTTGACGCCAATGTTTCCCCTCTGGAGGACCCTGGATCAGAGACTTACACAGAGCCCCTCTGTCCTTCCCCTGAGATGGAGATAGAGAGGGAGAGAGAGAGGGAGGAGACAGAGAGCAGTGACGATAACATAACACTTTACTCCATTCACCCTCCCCAAGACTGCCCCTACCTACTGCTGCTACAGGGCTACAGCAACAGACAGGTAGGACACACAGTACCCCATTCACTCACCCCACGAGTACCCCACACACATTGAGTCTCATCAATCCCTCTCTTGAACACCTCTCTCCCCTGTCTCTCTCCCCTTTCTCTCCTCTCCTCTCTCCCTCACCGTTCTCTCCCTCCTTCTCTTTCTGTGGTTGCTGCTCCATATGGAAAGAGATAACAATGTTCTCATTCTCTCAAGGTGTCTGTGCACAATGGACAGAGAATCTATCACATTATTCTCTCCCTCGTGGCTCCACTTTGTCCTCAAACTCTGCCTGCTCTTACTCACCGCATTGGGCACACACACACACACACACACACACACACACACACACACACACACACACACACACACACACACACACACACACACACACACACACACACATTGGTGATGTTCCATCACATGCTGCAGGGGCGGACCGGCCATCTGGAATTTCAGGCAAATGCCAGATGGGCTGGTCCATTTTTAGCCCAGTTGGCCTTTTTATCATTATTTGGCTAATAATGGGGGCATCAAGGGAAAAAATGGACGGTGTGTTAGAAATGCTAAGGCCGAGTTCTGGTCCCAGTCCGCCCCTGACATGCTATCTCTGGCTCACAGTAAACATTACAGTTGGAACATATGAGATTCCAGGCAAGCAATCCCATTTTCCCACTGGAAAAATTCACAGAGACAGTTAGGGACAAACAGTGGAGAGAATCCTTCTTGGAAATGCCAGCGTGAGCAGAAACGTGTGTAAAAACACAGATCCGGATACAGAGTGGTGCAACAGTGGCACTGCTTCCTGACTGATTACAGTGGGCTATAACGGATTCAGGGCGGGATACATACACACGCATGCACACGCACACGTTCATGCAAGATGTGCACACATACGCAACACAAGTAATCTTAGGTCAGCACCTAGGATTTTGAATGTATTTGTTTATTGTTCCCAGAGTAATCCATTTGTTATCTCACACGAAGGGTGAATCATCCAAATATAATAGTTTCAAACTCACTCATGTGTAACACACATTTAATCTTGGATAGAGGCTAAATACAAAGTTGAATGCTAGGTGTTTTGGTATTGAACTCATCTCATACGGTTTGTTCTGCCAGGTATTCTAAAACTAAATTCTCTCTCTCTCTCTCTCTCTCTCTCTCTCTCTCTCTCTCTCTCTCTCTCTCTGGTAATTTCTATGTAATAGGACCCATGAACACCAAATCAAATCAAATGTATTTATATAGCCCTTCTTACATCAGCTGATATATCAAAGTGCTGTACAGAAACCCAGCCTAAAACCCCAAACAGCAAGCAATGCAGGTGTAGAAGCACGGTGGCTAGGAAAAACTCCCTAGAAAGGCCAAAACCTAGGAAGAAACCTAGAGAGGGACCAGGCTATGAGGGGTGTCCAGTCCTCTTCTGGTTGTGCCGGGTGGAGATTATAACAGAACATGGCCAAGATTTTCAAATGTTCATAAATGACCAGCATGTGAAGTTCATAGGAGCATGTCAAATTGAGAAATTAAGGCATATATACATTTTCAACCATTTTCCATCCTAAAAATGTGCAATAAGCAAAGGCTTTGATTTCTGGTCAAACAGATGGAAAAGGGGTCTTCATTTAAAAAATATATATTCTAGATTTTTTCTAAGTATTAGAAATACATCAAAACACAATGTTGAAGTAAAGACCCCTGCCAACTGATATCAATATTTATATTTCGTTTTGGAGAAATAATTTGCCTTCTCTGAGTTAAAAAACATTGCCTTATGCCTTGTAATTACATTACCAAAAACCCACATATCTTTAAGATATTACTCTGCAATTGAATTGGCTACAATGGGAAACCATAGTAGTCACATACAACAGTTGGGTCACCTGCTACTGTTCTCCCTTAGCATACTGTTATGTTCAGCTCATACAGTGCCTTCAGAAAGTATTCATACCCCTTTACTTATTCCCCATTTTGTTGTTACAGCCTGAATTCGAAATTGATTAAATTATTATTTTTTCTCTCACCAATTTACACACAATAACCTAAAATGATCCAGGGAAAACCTGTTTTTATAAATAATTGAAAATGTATTGAAAATGAAATACAGAAATATGTAATTTACATAGGTAGTCACACCCCTGAGTCAATACTTTGTAGTCATCTTGGGTATGTCTGTATCAGCTCTGCACATCTGGATTTGGGGATTTTCTCCCATTCTTCCTTGTAGATTTTCTAAAGCTCTGTTAAGTTAGATGGGGATTGGCGGTGAACAGAAATCTTCAAGTCTTTCCACAGATTTTCAATTGGATTCAAGTCTGGGCTTTGGCTGGGCCACTCAAAGACTTTCACATTCTTGTTCTGACGCCATTCCAGCATTGCTTTGGCTTGGCTGTATGCTTGGGGTCATTGTCCTGTTGGACTGTAAATCTTCCAACAGGACAATGACGTTTGCAGTCTGGACAAGGGTGGTTTGCACTCTGAAGCAGGTTCTCATCAACAATTTTCCTGTAGTTGGCTCCATTAATTGTTCCCTCTTATCCTTAAAGTTATCCATGTCCTTATCGCTGAAAAGCATCCCCATAGCATGATGCTGCCACCACCATGCTTCACGGTAGGGATGGTGTTAGGCAGGTGATGAGCTGTGCCTGGTATTCTTCATGCATTCAGGCCAAAGAGTTTAATTTGTCTCATCAGACCACAGAATATTTTGCCTTATGCTCTGAGTCTTTCATGTGCCTTTTTGACAACTCCAGGTGTGCTGTCATGTGCCTTTTTCTCAGAAGTGGCTTCCATCGGGCCACTCTCCCTTAAAGCCCAGATTGGTAAAGTGCTGTAGAAACTGTTGTCCTTCTGGCAGGTTCTCCCATCTTAGCCAAGGAACTCTGTACTTCTGTCAGAGTGGTCATTGGGGTTCTTAGTCACCTTCTTGACCAAGGTCCTTCTTGCCCGGTTGCTGAGTTTGGTCGGATGGCCAGCTATAGGCAGAGTCAGGGTAGTTCCATATTTTTTCAATTTCTCAATGATGGACACCAATGTACTCTTGGAAATGTTCAACACTCTAGAAATTGTTTTATACCCTTCCCCAGATATATCCCTTATCACAATTATATCTCAGATCTACGGAAGGTTCCTTGGACTTCATGATATAGTTTCTGCTCTGACATGCACAGTCAACTGTGGGACCTTATATAGACAAGTGTGTTTCCTTCTAAATTATGTCCAAACAATTGATTTAAAAAAATATATATATTTCACCTTTATTTAACCAGGTAGGCTAGTTGAGAACAAGTTCTCATTTGCAATTGCGACCTGGCCAAGATAAAGCAAAGCAGTTCGACACATACAACAACACAGAGTTACACATGGAATAAACAAAAGTACAATCAATAATACAGTAGAAAAATCTATATACAGACTTGTATTGACCTCAGGAGGTCTCCAATCAAGCTGTAGTGACATCTCAATGATGATCAAAGGAAATCAGATGCACCTGAGCTCAATTTGGAGTGTCACAGCAAACGGGTGTGAATACTTATTTCATTTTCAATAAATTTGTAAAAATGTCCAACATGTTTTAACGTTGTCATTATCGGGTATTGTACCAGTCAAAAGATGGACACGTACTAATTCAAGGGTTTTTATTTATTTTTTACTATTTTCTACATTGAAGAATAATAGTGAAGACATCAAAACTATGAAATAACACATATGGAATCATGTAGTAACCAAAAAAGAGTTAAGCAAATCAAAATATATTGTACATTTGAGATTCTTGAAAGTAGCCACCCTTTGCCTTGATGACAGCTTTGCACACTCTTGGCATTCTCTCAACCAGCTTCACCTGGAATGCTTTTCCAACAGTCTTGAAGGAGTTCCCACATATGCTGAGCACTTGATGACTGCATTTTCATCACTCTGCGGTCCAACTCATCCCAAACCATCACAATTGGGTTGAGGTTGGGTGATTGTGGAGGCCAGGTCATCTGATGCAGCACTCCATCACTCTCCTTCTTGGTCAAATAGCCCTTACACAGCCTGGAGGTGTGTTGGGTCATTATCCTGTTGAAAACACATGATAGTCCCACTATGTGCAAACCAGATGGGATGGTGTATCGCTGCAGAATGCTGTGGTAGGCATGCTGGTTAAGAGTGCCTTGAATTCTAAATTAATCACAGGCAGTATCACCAGCAAAGCACCCTCACACCTCCTCTTCCATGCTTCACGGTGGGAACCACACATGCAGAGATCATCCGTTCACCTACTCTGCGTCTCACAAAGACACGGCGGGTTGGAACCAAAAATCTCAAATTTGAACTCATCAGACCAAAGGATGGATTTCCACCGGTCTTGACTGACCATGTCTTAAATTAATGATGGACTGTCGGTTCTCTTATTAGGGGTGGCAGGTAGCCTAGTGGTTAGAGCGTTGGGCCAGTAACCGATAGGTTGCTGTATCGAATCCCCGAGCTGACAAGGTAAAATCTGTCATTCTTCCCCTGAACAAGGCA
This sequence comes from Salvelinus namaycush, assembly GCF_016432855.1. Lineage (NCBI taxonomy): Eukaryota > Metazoa > Chordata > Actinopteri > Salmoniformes > Salmonidae > Salvelinus > Salvelinus namaycush. Next base: position 21,922,051 of record NC_052341.1, on the reverse strand, counting down.
GTTAACCCACTGTTCCCCGGTAAGCTGTCATTGTAAATAAGAATTTGTTCCCAACTGACTTGCCTAGTTAAATAAAGGTAAATTTTTTTGCTGTTCTTGCCATAATATGGACTTGGTCTTTTACCAAATAGGGCTATCTTCTGTATACCACCCCTACCTTGTCACAACAGAACTGATTGTCTCAAACACAGGAGGAAAGAAATTCCACAAATTTACTTTTAACATGGCACACCTGTTAATTGAAATGCATTCCAGGTGACTAACTCATGAAGCTGGTTGAGACAATGCCAAGAGTGTGCAAAGCTGTCATCAACCAGATTACTGTACTTTGAAGAATCTCAAATATAATATATATTTTAGATTTGTTAAAAATGTTCTGGTTACTACATGATTCCATATGTGTTATTTCATAGTTTTGATGTCTTCACTATTATTGTACAATGAAGAAAATGGAAAAACCCTGGATTGAGTAGGTGTGTCCAAACTTTTGACTGGTACTGTAGATGGGTGAGAATGTTTTTAATTTAATCCATTTTGTATCTTTCTGTCGTCTGGTGGTCAAAGCAAGACTGAAAACAGACAACCCATCCTTCTCACTCTCCCTCTCTCTGCCGCTCTCTCTCTCTTCTTTCTCTCTTCAGTTAATGTCGCCTCTCCCGGCTCTTATTGACACCTACCACCTACCCGCTTTGCATTTACTGTAACAAGCATCCTCACTCACTGAGCACCGACCAAACCGTCCACGGACGTTAAAAAGTAGATCAAATTGGGTCAGTCTGCCCTGGCTGGACCAAATCTGAACCAATTATTGATGTCTATGTTTCACAAGTTTGAACAGTACAGTCCAGTAGAGCACAGTAGAGAACAGTACAGTATAGAACAGTACAGTAAAGTAATTGGTATTTGGTATTTTATTAGGATCCTCATTAGCTTTTGCGAAAGCCGCAGTTACTCTTCCTGGGGTCCACACTGAACATGAAACATGACATAATACAGAACATTAATAGACAAGAACAGCTCAAGGACAGAACTACATATATTTAAAAACAGCACACATATCCTACATATCAATACATACAATCACACAAAATATCTAGGTCAAAATAGGGGATAGGCATGAGGTGTTGCTTTATCTGTTTTTTGAAACCAGGTTTTCTGTTCATTTGAGCAATATTAGATGGAAGGGAGTTCCATGCAATAATGGCTCTATATAATACTGTACTTTATTGAATTTGTTCTGGATTTGGGGACTATGAAAAGACTCCTGGTGACATGTCTGGTGGGATAAGTTTGTGTATCAGAGCTGTGTGTAAGTTGACTATGCAAACAATTTGGAATTTTCAGCACATTAATGTTTCTTATAAAAAGAAGTGATGCAGTCAGTCTCTCCTCAACTCTCCTCAGCCAAGAGAGACTGGCATGCATAGTATTTATATTAGCCCTTTGACTACAATAAAGAGCAAGACGCGCCGCTCTGTTCTGGGCCAGCTGCAGCTTAACTAGGTCTTAGCAGCACTTGACCACATGGCTGGACAGTAATCAAGATAAGACAAAACCAGAGCCTGCAGGACTTGCTTTGTTGAGTGTGGTGTCAAAAAAGCAGAACATCTCTTTATTACAGACAGAACCTTTCCCCATCTTTACAACCATTGAATCTATATGTTTTGACATGACCGTTTACAATCTAAGGTAACACCAGGTAATTTACTCTCCCCAACTTATTCAACAGCCACACCATTCATTACCAGATTCAGCTGAGGTCTAGAGCTTAGGGAATGATTTGTACCAAATACAATGTGCTTAGTGTGCATACAATGTGCATTTCCACTGCACCAGAGTCCAATTGTGGCAAGCTTTACACCACTCCAGCCGACGCTTGGCATTGCGCATGGTGATCTTAGGTTTGTGTGCGGCTGCTCGGCCATGGAAACTCATTTCATGAAGCTCCCAACGAACAGTTCTTGTCATCTTGCCGTTTTCCTGTTTAAACTTATTGAGCTGGCATAGTTGCAAAGAAAAATCCATATCTCAGACTGGCCAATAAAAATAAAATATTAATATGGGCAAAAGAACACAGACACTGGACAGAGGAACTCTGCCTAGAAGGCCAGCATACCGAAGTCGCCTCTTCACTGTTGACGTTGAGACTGGTGTTTTGTGGGTATTATTTAATGAAGCTGCCAGTTGAGGACTTGTGAGGTGTCTGTTTCTAAAACTAGACACTCTAATGTACTTGTCCTCTTGCTCAGTTGTGCACCGGGGCCTCCCACTCCTCTCTATTCTGGTTAGATCCAGTTTGTGCTGTTCTGTAAAGGGAGTAGTACACAGCTTTGTACGAGCTCTTCCGTTTCTTGGCAATTTCTTGCATGGAATAACCTTCATTTCTCAGAACAAGAATAGACTAATGAGTTTCAGAAGAAAGGTCTTTGTTTCTGGCCATTTTAAGCCTGTAATCGAACCCACAAATGCTGATGCTCCAGATACTCAACTAGTCTGAAGAAGGCCAGTTGTATTGCTTCTGTCACGTTCCTGACCTGTTTTCCTTTGTTTTGTATTTATTTTAGTTGGTCAGGGCGTGAGTTGGGTGGGTTGTCTATGGTTGATTTTCTATGTTGGGATTTTGTGTTCGGCCTGGTATGATTCTCAATCAGAGACAGCTGTGAATCGTTGTCCCTGATTGAGAGTCATACTAAGGCAGCCAGGGTTTCACTTGTGTTTTGTGGGTGTTTGTTCCTGTGTCAGTGTTTGGGCCACACAGGACTGTTTCAGGTTAGTCACGTTTGTTGGTTGTTGTATTTTGTAGTGTTTGTTGTTTTCCCATTAAAACATGAATACTTACCAATCCGCATCTTGGTCCGATCCATGCTCCTCCTCGTCTGAGGAGGAGAATGACTACGACAGCCGTTACAGAAACACCCACCAAAACAGGACCAAGCGGATTGGCGAAGGAAGGCAAGAACAACAGCAATGGAAAGAAGAGGAATGGACATGGGAGGAAATCATGAACGGAAAAGGACCCTGGGCAAAGGTTGGAGAGAATCGCCGCTCTCGGGAGGAGAAGGAGGCAGCCACAGCCCAGGAGCGGTGGATTGAGGAGGCAGCACGTAAGAGAGGCTGGAAGCCCGAGAGGCTCACCCAAAAATTTCTTGGGGGGGGGGGGGGGGGGGGGAGGGGGGGGGCTAAAGGGGAGTATGGCGAAGCCGGGTTGGATACCTGAGCCAACTCCCCGGGCTTACCGTGGAGTGAGAGGGCGTCGTACTGGTCAGACACCGTGTTATGCGGTGGAGCGCACGGTGTCCCCAGTACGCGTGCTTAGCCCAGTGCGGGCTATTCCACCTTGCCGCACTGGGAGGGCTAGGTTGGGCATCGAGCCGGATGTCATGAAGCCGGCCCAACGTATCTGGCCTCCAGTACGTCTCCTCGGGCCGGCGTACATGGCACCAGCCTTACAGGTGGTGTCCCCGGTTCGCCTGCATAGCCCAGTGCGGGTTATTCCACCTCGCCACACTGGCAGGGCTACGGGGACCATTCAACCTGGTAAGGTTGGGGAGGCTCGGTGCTCAAGAGCGCGTGTCCACCTTCACGGTCCGGTATATCCGGCGCCACCTTCCCACCCCAGCCCAGTACCACCAGTGCCTACTCCACGCACCAGGCTTCCAGTGCGTTTCCAGAGCCCTGTTCCTCCTCCACGCACTCTCCCTATGGTGCGTGTCTCCAGCTCAGTGCCTCCAGTTCCGGTACCACGCACCAGGCCTTTAGTGCGCATCGAGAGTCCAGTGTGCCCTGTTCCTGCTCCCCGCACTAGCTTTGAGGTGCGTGTCTCCAGTCCGGTACCACCAGTTCCGGCACCACGCACCAGGCCTACTGTGCGCCTCAGCAGGTCAGAGTCGGCCGTCTGCCCAACGCCGCCTGCACTGCTCGTCTGTCCAGCGCCGTCTGAGCTGCCTGCCTGCCCAGCGCCGTCTGAACTGCCTGCACTGCTCGTCTGCTCAACGCCGCCTGCACTGCTCGTCTGTCCAGCGCCGTCTGAGCTGCCTGCACTGCCTGCCTGCCCAGCGCCGTCTGAACTGCCTGCCTGCCCAGCGCCGTCTGAGCCATCCGTCTGCCCAGCGCCGTCTGAGCCATCCGTCTGCCCAGCGCCGTCTGAGCCATCCGTCTGCCCAGCGCCATCTGAGCCATCCGTCTGCCCAGCGCCGTCTGAGCCATCCGTCTGCCCAGCGCCATCTGAGCCATCCGTCTGCCCAGCGCCATCTGAGCCATCCGTCTGCCCAGCGCCATCTGAGCCATCCGTCTGCCACGAGCCTTCAGAGCCGCCCGTCTGTCCCGAGCCATTAGAGCCGTCCGCCAGTCAGGAGCCGCTAGAGCCGTCCGTCAGTCAGGAGCTGCCAGAGCCGCCAGCCAGTCAGGAGCTGCCAGAGCCGCCAGCCAGTCAGGAGCTGCCAGAGCCACCAGCCAGTCAGGAGCCGCCAGAGCCGCCAGCCAGTCAGGAGCCGCCAGAGCCGCCAGCCAGTCAGGAGCCGCCAGAGCCGCCAGCCAGTCAGGAGCCGCCAGAGCCGCCAGCCAGTCAGGAGCCGCCAGAGCCGCCAGCCAGTCAGGAGCCGCCAGAGCCGCCAGCCAGTCAGGAGCTGCCAGAGCTGCCTTCCAGTCATGAGCTGCCTTCCAGTCATGAGCTGCCCTACAGTCATGAGCTGCCCTACAGTCTAGAGCTGCCCTACAGTCTAGAGCTGCCCTACAGTCTAGAGCTGCCCTACAGTCTAGAGCTGCCCTACAGTCATGAGCTGCCCTACAGTCATGAGCTGCCCTACAGTCATGAGCTGCCCTTCAGTCATGAGCTGCCCTACAGTCATGAGCTGCCCTACAGTCATGAGCTGCCCTACAGTCATGAGCTGCCCTACCGTCATGAGCTGCCCTACAGTCATGAGCTGCCCTACAGTCCGGAGCTGCCACTCGGTCCGGAGCTGCCACTCGGTCCGGAGCTGCCACTCGGTCCGGAGCTGCCACTCAGTCCGGAGCTGCCCCTTATCCTGGTGCTGCCCCTTATCCTGGTGCTGCCCCTTATCCTGGTGCTGCCCCTTATCCTGGTGCTGCCCCTTAGTCCGGTGCTGCCCCGTAGTCAGGTGCTACCCCTCGGTCAGGTGCTACCCCTCAGTCAGGTGCTACCCCTCAGTCTGTTACTGCCCTTTGGAATAGTGGGATTGACATGGAGGGTGAATATTGGGAGGAGGCCACGGAAACGGGGGTTGACTATGGTGGGGTGGGGACCACGACCAGCGCCAGAGCCGCCACCGTGGACAGACGCCCACCCAGACCCTCCCCTAGACTTTGGGCTGGTGCGCCCGGAGTTCGCACCTTAAGGGGGGGGTTCTGTCACGTTCCTGACCTGTTTTCCTTTGTTTTGTATTTATTTTAGTTGGTCAGGGCGTGAGTTGGGTGGGTTGTCTATGGTTGATTTTCTATGTTGGGATTTTGTGTTCGGCCTGGTATGATTCTCAATCAGAGACAGCTGTGAATCGTTGTCCCTGATTGAGAGTCATACTAAGGCAGCCAGGGTTTCACTTGTGTTTTGTGGGTGTTTGTTCCTGTGTCAGTGTTTGGGCCACACAGGACTGTTTCAGGTTAGTCACGTTTGTTGGTTGTTGTATTTTGTAGTGTTTGTTGTTTTCCCATTAAAACATGAATACTTACCAATCCGCATCTTGGTCCGATCCATGCTCCTCCTCGTCTGAGGCGGAGAATGACTACGACAGCCGTTACAGCTTCTTTAAACAGTACAACAGTTTTCAGCTGTGCTAACATAATTGCAAAAAGGTTTTCTAATGATCAATTAGCCTTTTAAAATTATAAACTTGGATTAGCTAACACAACGTGCCATTGGAACACAGGAATGATGGTTGCTGATAATGGGCCTCCGTACGCCTATGTAGATATTCCATAAAAAATCTTCCGTTTCCAGCTACAATAGTCATTTACAACATTAACAATGTCCACACTGTATTTCTGATCAATTTGATGTTGTTTTAATGGACACCAACTAATTTAGTCTCCCCAACTTATTCAACAGCCACACCATTCAGTACTGTACAGTACTGTACAGTAGTGTCGATTTCAGTACTGTACAGTAGAGCACATTAGAGTAGAGTACCGTATGTGCTGTAGTATACTGTACTTTATTGTACTGTGCTGAACATATCTACTTTCCTGCGCTCTACTGTATGGTACTGAACTCTACTCTGCTGTGCTGTACTGTGATGTCCAAACTTGTGAAACAAAGACGTCTAGGATTGGTTCAGATATGGTCTGTTCCGGACCAACCAAATGTGGTCTTGTTTGGGGATGGAGCTCACTACAATAATAGCCAGTGTGTAGAAAAATACCCAAATATGGAAAATAAGGATATTGCATATTTCTACCTTTGTGAACCTATTCAGGATACATCACCATGATGAGAATAATATCCATAATTACACACTTGTTTATTGTACAGATCAGGGGCCCATGATGTAATCCATTATTATAATTCTGTTACTGGATGTAAATCTATTTCACCTACTGTAGTTCAATAACCAAAATATATTTTTTAAACTTAAGATGTCATGTCATATGGCCTCCTGAGTGGCGCAGTGGTCTAAGGCACTGCATCGCAGTGCTAGCTGTGCCACTAGAGATTCTGGGTTCGAGTCCAGGCTCTGTCGCAGCTGGCCACGACTGGGAGACCCATAGGGCGGCGCATAATTGGCACTAGCGACTCCTGTGGCAGGCCGGGTGCAGTGCACGTTGACAGGTGTATGGTGTTTCCTCTGACACATTGGTGCGGCTGGCTTCTGGGTTGGATGGTGTGTCAAGAAGCAGTGTGGCTCGCATGGCTCTCGACCTTCGCCTCTCCCGAGTCCGTACGGTAGTTGCAGTGATGAGACAAGACTGTAACTACCAATTGGATACTGTGAAAATACAAACAAACAAAACAGAAGTCATGTCATAGCCGGCACCCCATTCATTCTGCAGACATCTTTGAATCTTAATTCGGATTAGATGTTTAAGAGATTAGAAAAATGTGGTCGTGTAAAAAAATGAAGGAGATTTTACCCAAATTCTATTACTATGGTTTTTGTTTAGCATATATTTTAAAGTGAAAATTCTGAGTCAAAGTGTAAGTCCGTTACTGTGGAATTTCCATTCCACAGATTGGTGGGGAACATTAGGCTCTTCATCCATACATGGGGCCTTCAAGGGGTGTTGGGCTCTGTTGATGATCAGGGGGATCTGGAGTTGTTCTTTTAAACCCTTTTTAAACTTCTATTGTTCTTACAGGCTGGAACACATGAGGGCCGTGGTGCATGATGTCTGATGGTTGAATGTTGATGTACTGTAGGGTCTTGACCCAATAAAGTAAATGGGATTTTACAATTCAAATTCTCTCTTTTTCTCCTCAGGACTTCGTCATCTACCTGCTGAACGGTTCAAGCACTTTGATTGGTCGATGTAGTGGCGAAGACAAGGAGAGGTCAAAGGTTGACTTCCCGCTCTCTGCCCCCGACATCCTGCCTCTTCACTGCTGCCTATGTCGTCATGACCACAACGATAAAGGTTGTTCCACCGTCCGCCTCCGTCCCTTCCACAGTGCTATGGTAACACGGAACGGGGAGACGTTGTCCAAAGAGGCAGAGCTTAGTCCAGGTGATGTCATCGGGATGGGACGACACTACCTATTCCTGTTCAAGGACCCCACTGCCTGGGTTGTTATGCAGAAGGTGAATACATTTAGTCACTATAACCACGTTTCCATCCACAGTTGTCATGTGAGTAAAGTCATACCGTATAAAAAATAATCACTACAGTTGTGATGGAAACAGGGAGTTTTGGTACAATTTTATAAATGGCAACAAATAATTTGTTTGTTTGACATCGTGGGATCGAAAATGAATTATGCAAGTAATGGCAGTGGAAAAGTATTTATGCGCATATATTGATATAATAACCATCATATTGAAGTAAACTTGGAGTCACGCGATGATATGTTGTGTGGTCCTCCCTCTACGACTCGGGAAAGCATGCAGTTTATTAGACTACAGATGAAATAAGTTAGGAACTTCACAGGGTGGTGAAAGTGCACGGTGATCTTGATGCTCCTTTCCAATAAATATCGAGGGTCTTAATGTGGTGACATGATGATCAATGCTTCTGTTTAACAAATACAAATATCTGAGCTCTTGTCCATAATAATTTCATCATGTAGACTAGCCTACCTGCACAGTCTACCTGCACTGTATTTGCAAGCTGTTGGCTAGAGCGCACAGGCTAATACCAGAGTTTTGCTATTTAACACAGTTTTTGTGATAAAAAAATTGGTAGAGTTGAAAATGCAATGGAAACATATTGAAATTTAGATTTTTATTCGCTGTATGAAAACTTGAGCGAAAAAGTACATTTGTGTGCATTACATCATCACGCAGTGATTTTGATCCATTTGGTGGAAACACACCACTGGTTGGAAAATTATATTTTCTTTATGCCGATTTGAGAATATTTGCATGAAAATCAGTCTCCAATTGTATGGAAACCTAGCTTATGAAAACATTTAGAACTAACAATTTTGTTCTAGCTCTATGTTTGTTACAAAACAGATATTTTTGGGGCAGGTTTTAAGGTTAAAATGTGACTTCTGACGCATTTTGTTTTTAGGTGAAGGACCCCACTTCTTCTCCCGATCCTACAGTTACTGCTGCTCCCGGGGTTCTGCCCCAGGCCACTACACTCCCTACTAGTGAACCAGCACTCTGCAACACCTGTATCTCAGCTAGGAGGGAATCTAGTGGGACCAGAGAAATAAGGTAACATCTGCTCACTGGTTGCTGCTCCTCCAAGCTTTTAGTGATACAGGTCGTTATTGTAAATTATGAAGATTCAATTTAAAAAACTATTCACAAGTTTAAGGACCAGACATTGAAATGGGTTTAGAATATTTATTGAGGAAATGAGAATGAGGATTCAGGAGGGGAATGAGAATGGACTGGATGAAGCCGAGAGCTACAGATGAAGGATCCAGAGGGGTAGAGTTTGGCTTGGAGTCTCAGGTAGACATCATCATCGGGCAGTGGTAGTAGGCTGCTGTGGTGATGGAAATCTCCCCATGAGATCCTTAGAAGAACATAAGAGATACTAGATAGAAGGCGAGATGCTAAACTTGATAAAGCATCGTAAACACACAGCATCGTGCCACGTGATACGCTGCAGAACAAACAGGAAGAACGTTAGTTTGATCAGTTTTAAGTAGGGTGGCAGTGGTGATTAAGGAGAATGAGGACAGGTCGGGAGGCTGATTAGCAATGAGTTGCAGCTAATGCTTGTTGAGTTGCTAGGGAGCTGCGCTCAATGCAACTAATTAAAGTGTTGCATTCAAGTCTGGTCCTCTCCTGAATTTTTGTTCATTCTTAACACCATTAAAACATTTTTTAAATAGACACGTTTCCACTGACATGGTCTTCGTCAGGTCTAGAAGGGCCACAGCTTGCCTAAAAAAACCTGATGGTCGCGACCTGAACCTACTCTACGCTGTGGAGCACGAGGATGCCGTCGTCAAGGAAATCGTTGCCATGGGGAGTGTCCATAGAAACAAGCCGCCGTTGACTGTAGCATTCCTGCTGAGTGTGTGTGTCGAACATTCCGCCACACACCTCCAAACCTCAGACCTCCGCAGACTACTGCTGCTCATAGCCAGCCAGGTCCAGAATGCCATGTGGGTAAGTGACGTTACTGTATGTTACTTTATATTCAATATGGCTGTATGAATGATCATCTCTTATTTTCTCTTAAAGTGTATGTAATAAATTATATAACTACATTTGGATCAGAAAAGTTTGTAGGCCTAATATTTCATTTTGTCCCCATGCTTTATAACAGGAACACACCAAGGAGCTTGCTGCTAATCAACCAGAAGTGTGAGTGCCTGCACAAAGCCAAATATTTCCATCTCTGTATTACACAGAGTTATACAGTACCAGTCAAAAGTTTGGACACACCTACTCATTCCAGGGTTTTTCTTTATTTTTACTGTTTTCTACGTTGTAGAATAATAGTGAAGACATCAAAACCATGAAATAACACATATGGAATCATGTAGTAACCAAAAAAGTGTTAAGCAAATCAAAATATATTTTATATTTGAGATTCTTATTTGGTAAAAGACCAAGTCAATATTATGTGAAGTACAGCTCAAATAAGTAAAGAGAAATGACAGTCCATGAATTTCATGACATGAATTTCAGCCAATGCGGAAAATGTCAAGAACTTTGAACGTTTCTTCAAGTGCAGTCGCAAAAAACATAAAGCGCTATGATGAAACTGGCTCTCATGAGGACCGCCACAGGAAAGGAAAACCCAGAGTTAACTTTGCTTCAGAGGATGAGTTCATTAGAGTTAACTGCACCTCAGATTGCAGCCCAAATAAATGCTTCACAGAGTTCAAGTAACAGACACATCTCAAAATCAGCTGTTCAGAGGAGACTGTGTGAATCAGGCCTTCATGGTCTAATTGCTGCAAAGAAACCACTACTAAAGGACACCAATAAGAATAAGAGACTTTCTTGGGCCAAGAAACACGAGCAATGGACATTAGACCGGTGGAAATCTGTCCTTTGATCTGATGAGTCCAAATTTGAGATTTATGATTCTAACCGCTGTGTCTTAGGTAAACGGATAATCTCAGCATGCGTGGTTTCCACCATGAAGCATGGAGGAGGAGGTGTGATGGTGTGGGGGTGCTTTGCTTGTGACACTGCCTGTGATTAATTTAGAATTCAAGGCACACTTAACCAGCATGGCTACCACAGCATTCTGCAGCAATACGCCATCCCATCTGGTTTGCAGGTGGGACTATCATTAGTTTTTCAACAGGACAATGACCCAAAACACACCTCCAGGCTTTGTAAGGGCTATTTGACGAATTGAGTGCTGCATGAGATGAACTGGCCTCCACAATCACCTGACCTCAACCCAATTGAGATGGTTAGGGATGAGTTGGACCGCAGAGTGAAGGAAAAGCAGCCAACAAGTGGTCATGTGGGAACTCCTTCAAGACTGTTGGAAAAGCATTCCACATGAAGCTGGTTGAGAGAATACCAAGAGTGCAAAGCTCTCATCAAGGTAAAGGGTGGCTACTTTGAAAAATCTCAAATATAAAATATGTTTTGATTTGCTTAATACTTTTTTGGTTACTACATGATTCCATATGTGTTATTTCATAGTTTTAATGTCTTCACTATTATTCTACAATGTAGAAAATAGTACAAATAAAGAAAACCCCTTGAATGAGTAAGTGTGTCCAGACTTTTGACTGGTACTGTACTTGCCACTGTATGGTTATAGGCATAGGATCTGATTCCAGATCTGTTCCTTGGTATCCCAGTCTCTGTAGTGACCCAGAGGAGCAGCAGCCTCTCAACCTGGCAGAACTGGTCTCAGGCCTGCGTACCCTGGTGGTCTGGATGTCCAACGCCCTGGAGCTGCTGTATTACATCCAACAGCAGATGCCCCAAACACTGGCCTGGAGGTCACATAGAGAACAAGGAGTGGAGGCAGAGGGAGAGGAACACGATGACAAGGAGGATGAAGAGAGGGAGGAGGAGAGTATGGGTTAGTTTTGGGCTTTTCTAGCCTAGCCTCACCTTCTAGCCAGGGGACTAAAAGAGTCTAAAGAAAGCCTACTAAGAACTTTACGTAGGATCCATAACATCTATTAAGACATTTACCTATATTTTCTGTTTGTTGTCAGCCCTGTTGGAGATGAGGCTGTCGTGTGTGAGGTCGGCCAGTGAAGAAACCATGACGGTTCTGGAGGAAGTTATCATGTTGACCTTTCAGCAGTGTGTCTACTACCTCACCAAGGTCAGTATCCCACACACCTGAACTTTTAACTCCATCAGTTGCATTTGAGTGAGTTCAGACCCAGAGACTAGACCAGGGGTACACAACTCTGGCCTACAACTGCAGAACCTTAAAGGACTAAACTCCTCAGCAACACTCTACATATCCCATGATGTAGTAGTTAGCTCACCTTGCTTTAGCTTTTCCCTTCGGGGCCTGATGGGTTTGTTGTGTCTCTTAGTCTGAGAAAGAAAAACAGAGAGGGAGTCGGTACAAAGAGTCCAGTTAGTTAGTCCTCTCCATAGAGTAGAGCCATGAGAGGTTTTCTGATAGAGCAGCCTTATTGGACTACTACACTGGGGGCTTTATTGCTGGCCACAGACAGACAGCAGGGGTATTGTAGGCCTGTGCGTGTGTGTGTGTGTGTGTGTGTGTGTGTGTGTGTGTGTGTGTGTGTGTGTGTGTGTGTGTGTGTGTGTGTGTGTGTGTGTGTGTGTGTGTGTGTGTGTGTGTGTGTGTGTGTGTGTGTGTGCGTGCGCGCGCGCACGTCAGGCCTCTTGTCATTAAGGAGTTTAGAAGTGTTGCCAGGTGTGTGTGTGTGTATACTGTTTGAGAGGACCTATTGGCAGCTGGGGTACAGCTGGTTGCCCTATATCAGTCGGCACACCATCAGTCAGTGTGTAGTCTGACAAAGAATTCCACAATGGAAGTTTACTTTGTCATCTTTTGATCACTCCTTGGAGAGGGTCAGGGATAGTTGTTATCATAAACAGACGTCATAGACACAGTCCTCACCCACCTCGACCACCCTCTGCCTAACCCTGCCTGTGACCTGTGACTGCACACTACAGTACCACCCAAACCAAGAGAACATGACTTAGTCATGTACAGGTTGCCACGTCAAGCGTTAGCCGTGTTAGCATTAGCATTAGCCAAGGTAAATTAACTCAAGCCGAGCGTTAGGTGCAGCCTATGCTAAATGCTACGCTAACTGGAAGTCAGTTGTATGCTTACTGAGGCAGACGAGGCTATGGCACCGTTCCGTATCTGTTTCCTGTCCAGGAAGGAAGTGGGAGGGAAAGAGCATCATCACTATAATTTATCCAAAGAGGAAACAGAATAGATTCCTGGAGAGGGTTCGGGGATAGGCAGGCTAGCAGGTTAGCAGCGGTGACCTATTGAACTGAAGCTCCCAACCACATGACAGCATTGGTGCATTGGCATTTCAACTGACTCAGTCTACAGATAATGACAAGTGATTCATCCAACAGACAGAACCTTCTCTGTTATGTCTCCTGGGTTTCATAACCAGGTCTTTTTAACAATTCAATTATGATGAGACAGGAGACTAGAAACACTTCAACAATATATCTGGAACATGATCATCTTAACACACATAACTCCCATGGTGCTCTGCGGCACAACCCCAATACACAACATCTCCTCCCCACCTAGTTAAATTGTCCCCATTGTGAACAACAATAATTGTTCTACAAGTCCAAGCATCTAGTTTCCAGCCTAACACTTGTAGGGTAACGGCGGTCAACCTGACTCTCAACAACAATGTCTCTAGACTGAGGCGTTGACACAGGTGTAGGTATTTGAGTAGCCTGTGTCACAGTCTCATCACACACTTGTGTTGTTGCGGCTGAGTCAGTGTCGTGAGAACATGACTGTGAGCCCCTAGGTGATGACGGCTGGGTTAGGGTGTCACCCAGTAACAGTTCTGGACCCATCATGACTGGTGGTTCTCTCGGTGTTGCTTTACTCAACCGTAACTGCCCACTGGGCACACTTCGTAATTTTAACTTAATTGGGTAACATTTGGTTGAGATGTTGGTCAACAAGATTACAACTTATGTATATTCACCTACTCAAAGAGACGGCCAACAGTTATTTTTTAATTTTGGTAAGATCGAGTTTGAAAACTATACTCGACTAATAATTACCTCAGTGCATTCATAAAGTATTCAGACCCCTTGAATTTTTGCACATTTTATTACATTACAGCCTTTTTCTAAAATGTATTACGTAATGTTTCCCCCCTCATCAATCTACACACAATACCCCATAATGACAAAGCGAAAACAGGCTTTTAGAAATGTTTGCAAAAAAACAACAACTAATAACTGAAATACCTTATTTACATAAGTATTCAGACCCTTTGCTACGAGACTCGAAATTGAGCTCAGGTGCATACAGTTTCCACTGATCATCCTTGAGATGTTTCTACAGCTTGATTGGAGTCCACCTGTGGTAAATTCAATTGATTGGACATGATTTGAAAAGGCACACACCAGTCTATATAAGGTCCCACAGTTGACAGTGCATGTCAGAGCAAAAACCAATCCATGAGGTCGAAGGAATTGTCCAGAGAGCTCTGAGACAGGATTGTGTTGAGGCACAGATCTGGGGAAGGGTACCAAAACATTTCTGTAGCTTTGAAGGTCCCCAAGAACACATTCTTAAATGGAAGAAGTTTGGAACCACCAAGACTCGTCCTAGAGCTGTCCGCCTGGCCAAACTGAGCAATCGGGGCCGAAGGGCCTTGGTCAGAGAGGTGACCTTTATAACAATTCAATAATGATGAGACGGGAGACAGGAATACAGGTCAACCATTTATCTGAAACGTGGTCATCTCAACACACACAACTTCCATGATGCTCTGCAACACAACCCCAACACACAACACTCTAGATAAGTTTGTGGTTTACATATTTTTGCACAATGCAGAAGGAAATGGTTGTCTAGTCTGTGAACTACCTGGCCTCAGTATCCATTTCTGCTGTGCTGGGATGCATTTGAGTCATACGATCCTGAGGGTTTCCAGATGTTTAGGTCATGTATGTTCATTCATGGATGACAATGTAATACTTATTGCTATATCTAAATTCATGTAAATCTAGTGGTTTATTGGTGGTGATTGTGTTGCTCCTAGAGCTGTGCAGAGCCCCGTAGTTCTGGTGATTGTGTTGCTCCTAGAGCTGTGCAGAGCTCCGTAGTTCTGGTGATTGTGTTGCTCCTAGAGCTGTGCAGAGCTCCGTAGTTCTGGTGATTGTGTTGCTCCTAGAGCTGTGCAGAGCTCCGTAGTTCTGGTGATTGTGTTGCTGTGCAGAGCTCCGTAGTTCTGGTGATTGTGTTGCTCCTAGAGCTGTGCAGAGCTCCGTAGTTCTGGTGATTGTGTTGCTCCTAGAGCTGTGCAGAGCTCCGTAGTTCTGGTGATTGTGTTGCTCCTAGAGCTGTGCAGAGCTTCGTAGTTCTGGTGATTGTGTTGCTCCTAGAGCTGTGCAGAGCTCCGTAGTTCTGGTGATTGTGTGGTTGGTGGGTTTCTCTGGATGTAGATCTCCTCATCGATCATATATGTCAGGACTAGAGCTCCAGTTAGTTCTGACAGCTAGACTGGACCAAACAATGCTAGGAATGTGTTAGCAGCAGGGGCGAGCTGTGTGTGCTTGTGTTTGTGTGTGCCAGGCTAACATTCATGGGGAAAGCTTCTCAAAGCCCCACTTCTTCACAGATATCTATTCATCTTTGTATGGCAGCCAGGGTTATTTTTGATAGGAAAAGGGTGTTTATCGAGGGCTGCCTATATGTGTGACTGTGTGTCAAGGTGTGTGTGTGTGTGTGGGGGGGGGGGGGGGGGGGGTTCAAGAGACAGGAGCTCAGAATTTAAATTCTCCCTCTCAATACTCTCCTTTGTCACACCGCCGCTCTGAGACTACTGGTCTGGTCTGGTCTGGGTGGGTGGGTGGGTGGGTAGGTAGGTGGGTATGTTGCATGTGGGCCTGTACTGTGCATGTGCTACCGTTTTCTGAGCAAATTCAAATGTAAACCAAACAGAGCTATAATAACAGAAATGAAAGTGTGTGTGCTTATGTTGGGATCATGTCGTGCCATTCCATCTGGTGTAGGGGAAACAGATGCTGGTGTGGGCTGGAAAACAAAAGACTCTTCTGGTGATCGGCCGGTCCCAGAGGAGGACCTGGCATGAACACACACACACACACACACACACACACACACACACACACACACACACACACACACACACACACACACACACACACACACACACACACACACACACACACACACACACACACACACTTTCAGCCTACAGAGCATGATAAGTGCCATGGCTACATGTGGCATTACAGTGAAACACTGGAACATGTTGAGGGTGGGTCATTGTTTTGTTGGGCATCTGGTGATGAGCTACATTTTCCAACTGAAAACATGGACACATTGTTTGGGTCTATTTCTCCTAATTTCCAGTGTTTCCTGTTTGGATGTCATGGGAAATGTTACGCTGATATATGCAATGGCTTAGGACTCATGAATGTACAGTATATGGGCTAATAAACCAGAGCAATAAGCATGGAGATATATAGTCACTATACTGCTGTACTATACTGTAAAGGGATGTGAAGGAGAGGAAGTCACTCAGAGATTCTGTACTGTACCACTCAGCAGTTTATCATGCCAAGCCCACACAAGCCAGATTCACAGGCTTTTTTCACAATACATATTCAGCTCGTAGGAATGTCAATCCACGGAGCTCGCTGGCTGGTGTCTCCAGCGCCAAGTGAGATTGGGAAGAGGGGTGGGGTGGGGTAGAGGAGAGTGCTGAGGGACAGGGAGGGGTGAGGGGGGGCTTGATCTGTCTGACTACAATTAGCCAGAACAAAGCTATCATTGTCATAGCTAGCCTGCCCTGTAGAGCAGAAGAAAGGGGGCTTTTGGCTGAGAAGAAATAAGAGAGAGAGTGGCTGCAGACATTAACTGTAGTCTAGTCTCCCACTACTCTCTCTGTCAGACCTCATCTCTGGTCAAACACCCACATTCACAGCGAAATCATTCTGCTGCAGAGGGAGCGGTATAATTTGTTATATTGTATATACAGTATCTTATCTTTGTATCCCCTCTAGACTCTGTACCCAATTCTGCCTAGTTTGCTGGACAGTGACCCATTCAGGGGGAGCAGTGGGCTGCTTCTCCCCAAGCAAAATGAGCCGTTCCTGGATAGTGGTGGTGTGCAGGTCCCTGGAGAGACAGACCAGGTCCTGGAGGTACTGACAGAGACCAGCAGACTGCTACAGGACTGTCAGCTCCACCATGAGATCTCCTCTCAGCTCCTGGCCTATCTCTTCTACTTCATCAATGCTTCACTGTTCAACACACTCATGGAGAGAGGTGAGGACACACACACACACACACACACACATTCTCTTTCTACGTCATTAACACTGATCTTTTTGTGATTGAAGGTTCAGAGGATGAATTCTACCAGTGGTCCAGAGGGGTCCATATCAGCGCTAACCTAGACCTGCTACTGGACTGGGCCCAAGGGTCTGGACTGGGTGACTTGGTTGTGGAACATCTCCACACACTCTCCTCTGCTGTCAACCTACTGGCCACTCCAAGGGAACAACTAATGCAGGTCAGAGACGCTCATACACACCTGCATGTGCGCACACACACACACACACACACACACACACACACACACACACACACACACACACACACACACACACACACACACACACACACACACACACACACACGGGAGAGGGGAGAGGTGACACACACACGCTCACCCCTCCACACACACATTTTCCCTGTAGTCCTCCTGGGAGTCCCTGCGGTGTGTGTTCCCCAGTCTGAGTCCAGCCCAGCTCCACCACCTGCTGAGAGGCTACAGCCCAGCCACACCCTGGCCCCCACACTGGGCCCCTTCTGATGAGGATCAACTAGCTACACAGAACACTGGTCAGTTGGTTGATTGTCTGCTGTTAGTCCACTATAGTAAACATCTGGCTTGTTTTGTGGCTTTGTTTTTTCACAGTTGCCATTTCAAACTGAGACAAGCAAACCAGCAACATAGACACAGTATTAAACCTATGATGACTACATGATATTTGTGCTACACTATTCTTTGATTTACTTTCTCTTAACCCCTCTTGCCCTCCTCTCACTAGCTGATATCCTGGAGAGTTTTGACAGCCACCCTCCCCTGGTGCTGCCCAGCTCTGGTTTCAGCCTGTGGCTCGGGGGAGAGGTGACAGACTCAGGCCTGGCTGGACAGCTCAGGAGGCTGCAGGAGTTTATCAGCAACCTGTCTGTCAAAGAGTCACCAGGGAACTTCAGTCATACGCACACGCAACAGGTAACACATTTGGTTCACAACTTTTGCTTGAATGAATTAGACATGGGTTTATATCTATATGATACTGGTTTACTAGTTTTCCCTGGAACTATTTTGTTCTAGAACTCTTTTAGAACTCATATGGTTTGTTCTGGAACTCCCACAGGATTATGGTGTTCCCACGGAAGCCAAGCTGACAAAAATGGCAACTCTCCCAAAGGCCTCCCTGGAGTCTCTCGAACCCCCCCCCGTAGAGAAGGTCCTACCTCTGGCCTCTTTCCCCAGCCCCTCTCCCCCATCATCCCCCTCTCAATTATCTTCGCCCTCTCCCCTTCACCTTCCTCCCTTTCCCCCACAGCAAAGCCCTTCTCCCCCAAGTGATTTGAACTCTTGTGGGGCCCTACTGACCCAGAAGCTGAAGAGTCTGGAGCTCCAGTTCAGAGAGACAGACCTAAGCACCCTCACCCAGAGGAGGTCTGCCCTGGACCCCTCCTGCCTCCTCACCCCTCCTAACACCCCCCACAGCCTGGAGCTGGTTGAACCAGAGACTGAGCATCAGGAGGATGAAGAGGTGTTTACTCTAGAGCTACAGAGAGGAGACAGAGGACTGGGATTGGCTCTGGTGGATGCAAGGGTGAGTGACAGAGACAATGATATACACTTTTTAAAAAGTACTATTTGGATCAACCCCCCCCAAAAATACTTTAACTGATTACAAGTAAATTAGTTAGGTTTTCTCATTTGAAAAAAACTACATTTGTTGAAACCAAATATATAATTCAATGCCAACAGGTATATTTGATTATTACCAAACCTATATTTCAAGTTGGGACCTATTTCTTTCAACACTGAATCTACTGTACCCCTTTCGTTAAACCTAATAAATAAGAAATACTACCTTAACAGAGACAACTTATCAGGCTGTTTAGTATCATGTGCACATATGGCAGTATCTTTACAGAAGCTGGCAGTATTTAGGTTAAAATTGGAAAAACAAATACAATAGACCAGATTAACTGGAATAACATTCAATATCACGGGTGGACAAAAGGAACAAACTGAAAGCCACGCCCCCAATAAACCACGCCTCCAACTCTTCTGATTGGCTGCCGCCGCTACATTGCCCCCACCGCTTTTCAATCCCCATGCCATGAGGTGTTGAAAGCAACTAAGAAGCTTTCATTCAATTCCAAAAATCTCATTGATCTGACAAATTCTTTATTTGATTTCAGACAAAGTGAATAGAAAAGGTTGAACAAACCAAAGCGTAATTTTAGATCATTCCAAAAGTGTACTCTTCTCTATTCTGACCCATCTGGAACATCCTGCAGCTGTCCAGGACCAGTGGTGTTCGTGCTGTATGAGTGACTGGCCTTAACCTTGGTGAGATTCATCTTTAGGTAATAACTCAGTCTGAAAACATTTAGACCTCCCTGGTAGCCCTGATGGCTATCTGAAATAACTCACTCAGAGAAAAAACAACAAGGTCCAAGTTCAAATCAATGAAGCTCAGATGACAGGAGTAGGCATTTTTATCATTTCCTCTATCTGCCCTAAAAAACAGGTTTTGTCATATATAATTGTATGATGTTCTATACATTCTCCTCCACACCTGGGTCCAATAGTCCAGCATGGTGGTCTGAGAACTGTTTGTTTTCTTAAAAATAACAGATAGGTAAGAGCTTTTCAGGACTGGGTTTTTATCTGGGTTTGCATTTTTTAGGTAATTAGTAGACATGAGAGGATGCAAATGAACTGCTTTTGGTATGCATTGTTTGGCCACTCGGTCTCTGGAAGTGTATTTTGTGTCAGACATTGCCTCCTGGTGGTCTGGGAACTAAGTGCAATTTCGATGTAACCTCATGTCACAGTGAGTAAGGTTTACATGCACCAGGGCCGTAATTATAATATACACTGCTCAAAAAATAAAGGGAACACTAAAATAACACATCCTAGATCTGAATGAATGAAATATTCTTATTAAATACTTTTTTCTTTACATAGTTGAATGTGCTGACAACAAAATCACACAAATTATCAATGGAAATCAAATTTATCAACCCATGGAGGTCTGGATTTGGAGTCACACTCAAAATTAAAGTGGAAAACCACACTACAGGCTGATCCAACTTTGATGTAATGTCCTTAAAACAAGTCAAAATGAGGCTCAGTAGTGTGTGTGGCCTCCACGTGCCTGTATGACCTCCCTACAACGCCTGGGCATGCTCCTGATGAGGTGGCGGATGGTCTCCTGAGGGATCTCCTCCCAGACCTGGACTAAAGCATCCGCCAACTCCTGGACAGTCTGTGGTGCAACGTGGCGTTGGTGGATGGAGCGAGACATGATGTCCCAGATGTGCTCAATTGGATTCAGGTCTGGGGAACGGGCGGTCCATAGCATCAATGCCTTCCTCATGCAGGAACTGCTGACACACTCCAGCCACATGAGGTCTAGCATTGTCTTGCATTAGAAGGAACCCAGGGCCAACCGCACCAGCATATGGTCTCACAAGGGGTCTGAGGATCTCATCTCGGTACCTAATGGCAGTCAGGCTACCTCTGGCGAGTACATGGAGGGCTGTGCGGCCCCCCAAAGAAATGCCACCCCACACCATGACTGACCCACCACCAAACCGGTCATGCTGGAGGATGTTGCAGGCAGCAGAACGTTCTCCACGGCGTCTCCAGACCCTGTCACGTCTGTCACGTGCTCAGTGTGAACCTGCTTTCATCTGTGAAGAGCACAGGGTGCCAGTGGCGAATTTGCCAATCTTGGTGTTCTCTGGCAAATGCCAAACGTCCTGCACGGTGTTGGGCTGTAAGCACAACCCCCACCTGTGGACGTCGGGCCCTCATACCACCCTCATGGAGTCTGTTTCTGACCGTTTGAGCAGACACATGCACATTTGTGGCCTGCTGGAGGTCATTTTGCAGGGCTCTGGCAGTGCTCCTCCTGCTCAAAGGCGGAGGTAGCGGTCCTGCTGCTGGGTTGTTGCCCTCCTACGGCCTCCTCCACGTCTCCTGATGTACTGGCCTGTCTCCTGGTAGCGCCTCCATGCTCTGGACACTACGCTGACAGACACAGCAAACCTTCTTGCCACAGCTCGCATTGATGTGCCATCCTGGATGAGCTGCACTACCTGAGCCACTTGTGTGGGTTGTAGACTCCGTCTCATGCTACCACTAGAGTGAAAGCACCGCCAGCATTCAAAAGTGACCAAAACATCAGCCAGGAAGCATAGGAACTGAGAAGTGGTCTGTGGTCACCACCTGCAGAACCACTCCTTTATTGGGGGTGTCTTGCTAATTGCCTATAATTTCCACCTGTTGTCTATTCCATTTGCACAACAGCATGTGAAATTTATTGTCAATCAGTGTTGCTTCCTAAGTGGACAGTTTGATTTCACAGAAGTGTGATTGACTTGGAGTTACATTGTGTTGTTTAAGTGTTCCCTTTATTTTTTTGAGCAGTGTATATTGGGGGGGACCTCCAATATTCTCAATTTTCCCAATTTTCAAATATGCTCAAAATGTCCCCCCCCCAACATATTGATATAAAAAATAGAAAAACTTTTTTTTTGCTATGCTACAACAGGCAACCACGCACCGCTGTCCGAAATAATCATTAGCAAATGTAATCATAATCATAATTATAACTTAACTTAACAAAATGCCATTATTATGACTACCGGTTCTAGTATTACGGTGTACTGCAGTTCTGCGTGTGGCTTGTCCAAGTGGTGTTGCCGTACCCCAGCACAAGCCGTTGCTCGACTTCTGTGGGTAGATATAATCCATGTCAAACACTGTACTGTCTTTCTATTTCATTACTTTCAAATGTATTAACAAGTGGAAAACTAGAATGTAATATGAGTGTTACGTAGGCTATATCACTGTTGATTGTGATAGTTTTAACGTCAACACGTCATTTTGCGCGGAACTGTAATTGTGGAAATAAATATTTTGCAAAAAAGTGTCAGTAATTGCATGGGAGTGGAAACAAACGTTTTTGGTAAAAACGGGCCGATTTGCGAGTGCGAATCAATCAACCATCACTAACGTTAGCTATCATACTAACTCCTCTGGAATGTTCATTAGCCACACATTCACCCAGCGATCAACAATGGTACTCACGCGGGCGTATTCAACTAACGTTAATGTCTTTATTGAGTCAATGTTTCTGGATATAATAATCATTGCCAAGCAACTTTAATTATGATGTTTTGGGAACAACACCAACACGGCGATATCAGATCGTGCAAATATTGATAGTTAAATAGTCTTAACCACCAATATTTGCACGATCTGATATCGCCATGTTAGTGTTGTTCCTACGACATCATAATTAATGTTGCTCCAGGACCATCATTGCAACTGACCTGTAGTTAGTTGGTTATGAATAATGACATCACAACAGTCTAATCCTAATGTACAGAGACTCCTGTTGGCCTCCATATGTGTATCAACATTCTTTCTCATCATTAGTTTACAGATAATATTTCTTTCATGTTCACTCTGGTGCGTTCAGAGTAGAGGGAGGGAGAGAGAGAGAGAGAGAGAGGGAGAGAGAGCACGAGGATGCCGACAGGGCAGGGAGAGCAGGTGACATGGAGGCGAGTGTCAGCACTTAGTCAGCACTGAGTACACTAACCATCACTAAATGCTGAGTGGGCTTCATCAAGTTCACTTCCAGGACAAGCGATGAAGTGTACTTTGAGGACCAGTGTACTTTGGAGACAAGCAATGAAGTGCACTTTCAGGACAGGCTGTACTTTTGACACAATCGTTTTTTGAAAATAAGCAAGTGCACTATGGTCATATTTTGCACACTGTAATTTCATGCCATACATCAAGCTCTTCAGTCTAATATGGAGATACTTATCCAGCTCTTCAATACAGAGAAAATGAATCATTAAACATTTTATGAATCATTAATTGATGTGGTTATAATATTCCCAGAGGGCACAGGAGTATTCTGCCCTACCAAGCAAAAAGGCAGTAACTGCTCAGAGTGTATAACTGAGAAAAAGGGCTTTTATTTACCTTTGTTTCACAGTAACTTTATGCAGAGGCTGTGGTATGCTCTCAATCTTTTTATCTCTTACTAATTACCTTAATCCTTCATTAAAACTCAAACTGTATTTCATTTCATAGAACTGTAACGGTTATGCAATCATGTGTGTTAGCCTAAACTTTCAACTGTAAGTGCCTGACAATGCACAATGCCACAATGAAGTGTTGGAATATACTGTATATATATATTTTTTAGGAGGTAGATCAGCTTTAATATTGCAGATAGATTGTGGCTTCCATCAATGTAATTGCATAATTTCCAATCCCCCATATATATATATATATATACACTGCTCAAAAAAATAAAGGGAACACTTAAACAACACAATGTAACTCCAAGTCAATCACACTTCTGTGAAATCAAACTGTCCACTTAGGAAGCAACACTGATTGACAATAAATTTCACATGCTGTTGTGCAAATGGAATAGACAAAAGGTGGAAATTATAGGCAATTAGTAAGACACCCCCAAAAAAGGAGTGATTCTGCAGGTGGTGACCACAGACCACTTCTCAGTTCCTATGCTTCCTGGCTGATGTTTTGGTCACTTTTGAATGCTGGCGGTGCTCTCACTCTAGTGGTAGCATGAGACGGAGTCTACAACCCACACAAGTGGCTCAGGTAGTGCAGTTCATCCAGGATGGCACATCAATGCGAGCTGTGGCAAAAAGGTTTGCTGTGTCTGTCAGCGTAGTGTCCAGAGCATGGAGGCGCTACCAGGAGACAGGCCAGTACATCAGGAGACGTGGAGGAGGCCGTAGGAGGGCAACAACCCAGCAGCAGGACCGCTACCTCCGCCTTTGTGCAAGGAGGTGCACTGCCAGCGCCCTGCAAAATGACCTCCAGCAGGCCACAAATGTGCATGTGTCTGCTCAAACGGTCAGAAACAGACTCCATGAGGGTGGTATGAGGGCCCGACGTCCACAGGTGGGGGTTGTGCTTACAGCCCAACACCGTGCAGGACGTTTGGCATTTGCCAGAGAACACCAAGATTGGCAAATTCGCCACTGGCGCCCTGTGCTCTTCACAGATGAAAGCAGGTTCACACTGAGCACATGAGCACATGTGACAGACGTGACAGAGTCTGGAGACGCCGTGGAGAACGTTCTGCTGCCTTCAACAACCTCCAGCATGACCGGTTTGGCGATGGGTCAGTCATGGTGTGGGGTGGCATTTCTTTGTGGGGCCGCACAGCCCTCCATGTGCTCGCCAGAGGTAGCCTGACTGCCATTAGGTACCGAGATGAGATCCTCAGACCCCTTGTGAGACCATATGCTGACACATGCACATTTGTGGCCTGCTGGAGGTCATTTTGCAGGGCGCTGGCAGTGCACCTCCTTGCACAAAGGCGGAGGTAGCGGTCCTGCTGCTGGGTTGTTGCCCTCCTACGGCCTCCTCCACGTCTCCTGATGTACTGGCCTGTCTCCTGGTAGCGCCTCCATGCTCTGGACACTACGCTGACAGACACAGCAAACCTTTTTGCCACAGCTCGCATTGATGTGCCATCCTGGATGAACTGCACTACCTGAGCCACTTGTGTGGGTTGTAGACTCCGTCTCATGCTACCACTAGAGTGAGAGCACCGCCAGCATTCAAAAGTGACCAAAACATCAGCCAGGAAGCATAGGAACTGAGAAGTGGTCTGTGGTCACCACCTGCAGAATCACTCCTTTTTTGGGGGTGTCTTACTAATTGCCTATAATTTCCACCTTTTGTCTATTCCATTTGCACAACAGCATGTGAAATTTATTGTCAATCAGTGTTGCTTCCTAAGTGGACAGTTTGATTTCACAGAAGTGTGATTGACTTGGAGTTACATTGTGTTGTTTAAGTGTTCCCTTTATTTTTTTGAGCAGTGTATATATATACACACCCAGTGCATTCGGAAAGTATTCAGACCTCTTGACTTTTTCCACATTTTGTTACGTTACAACCTTATTCTAAAATAGTTTATTTTTTTAATTCCCCCTTATTAATCTACACACAATACCCCATAATGACAAAGCAAAAACGCACCACAGTAAACACTGCGTATGACCCTGCAATGAATGAATCTTGTCTTTCAGGACCAATGGAAGGCAAACAACAATATGAGCGAGTAACCATCCCATCTGTCATGCAGGGTTGAGTGGCCAAGCCCACGTGCCCTTACGACCAAGAGAAAGAAGTGATTTTATCATCAACGTCCTCTTTGGTCATGACTGTCTTGTTTGGTCATGGCTGTCTTGTTTGGTCATGACTGTCTTGTTTGATCATAACTGTCTTGTTTGGTCATGACTGTCTTGTTTGATCATAACTGTCTTGTTTGATCATGACTGTCTTGTTTGGTCATGACTGTCTTGTTTGATCATGACTGTCTTGTTTGATCATGACTGTCTTGTTTGATCATAACTGTCTTGTTTGGTCATGACTGTCTTGTTTGGTCATGGCTGTCTTGTTTGATCTTAACTGTCTTGTTTGTTCCAGACTGTCTTGTGTGCAACCCTAGTCACAGTTTGTGTTTTCCTACAGTAAGTGTTTGCTCAAAAACTGACATGTTACCAACTGCACACATGAGAACCTATGCGGAATGTAAGCATGTTTTCACACAGGCAATTTGCTATGGTGGCCAAGGGTTTCACAATGTTTCAAATCCAGTAGGTTACTGTGAAATTGTTTGGTGCATTAAAATGTTTCATTTGTTATTTGCTGCCAGCTTATCTGGCCACAGTTTGTCATCCATTGTTCCTATGCTAGGTAACTTTAGCATAGTACGTTTTACTATAAGTAAAATAAGCCCTCATGCAGTTTGTTAGTACAGACTGCAAATCTTACCCTTATTCCGGCTGTTGTTTTTTTTATTTTATTGCAGGTCCACTCTATCTGAAACGTGTACATTGAATGGGCAAGTCAAGGAAAGTTAAGTTGGTGTATGGCTGGATTTAGAATTCAAAGGGAATGCTATACGTAAGCATCAAAAAATGAAACATTTCTAATTAATAGTCTGTATGTGCTATCAGACCCTAGATGCTATGTATTAGTACATTTAATGCTGACTTGAGTTTAACATTTTAAACAGAGTGCATCCTGTGAGAATCCAGTGCTCTGCATATTTAGCCCAGAAATGTGTATGTTAAATACAAGGTGTCATTTCACCTCTAGACTGCTGATGTCTTTAATTGCCAAATAAATCTCCAATAGTAATGAAAATTCTACAAGTCTACATTGGATCGGGGCCAGACTACAGAAAAGGGCCATTATCTTTATGCAATAATATTCAACAAACTGGACAAGTTATGCAAGTTTTGGCTGCTACGTAAAGGGAAAGGGGGATACTAGTCAGTTGTATAACTGAATGCATTCACCTGAAATGTGTCTTCCACATTTAACCCAACCCCTCTGAATCAGAGAGGTGCGGAGGGCTGCCTTAATTGACATCCACATCTTCGAGAACAGTGTACAAGTACATGTAAAGTTTACTCAAGTTTAAAATGTTAAAGCATCATATGTGGGAATTCAGTGCACTGCATATTAAGCCTCAGAAGTACTTATGTTAAATACAAGATATCATTACACTTGTCTACTGATGATCTGAGCCAATGTAGACTTGTAGAATGTGTCGAAATCAATTTGGCAAGGAAAGAAACAAATCCATACTAAAGGGCCACTACTTTGATGCAATAACACTTTCAACAAACTGGGCAGATGTTCCGTAAATATCAGCTGCTATGTATAAGCACATTGACTTGACTCATTTAAAATGTTAAACAACAAAGCATGAGAGAATTCAGTATACTGCATATTCAGCCTCAGAATTTCATATGTTACGTACAAGATATTACACTTGTCTACTGGTGACTTGCATTTTTCATGCCAAATGAATCTTCAATAGTAATGAGTTCTAAAAGTCTACATTGGATTGGGTCTAATAAAACGTCTGAATCTTTAAATGAAGGACTTTTATGCACCAGCACAATATCCCTTCATTCTAAAAACATTTAGTTCATTTAAAACAAAGACACACATTCATGTTAGATTTGTTTCTAAAACTTGCCTAATCAGTTTGTGGTTGGTGCGAATATGTTCGTCGGACAACACAACCCATCTTGGTCATCCAAAGGATAACCCTGGCTGTGACGATTCGATGCATTGATGCCTTTACCCTTGCCCACTGTGCACATTGGCCCTGGGCCCTTCACAACTCTCTAGCCTGCATGGGGAATGTTGGATTTGATAGCCGACACTACAGTACATTGTCTAGCTCCTCGTCGGCCATTGAGAGGATGATCCCTGGACTGATAGATCGTTCTTTCTCATACGTCGCAACAGTGCGTTCTGACACACCAAGGACTTGTGCAAGGCTTTCTACTGGCAAAAACTGGGCAAACAGATCCTGGAGCTGGCTCTAAGGTACAGTGTGTCTGGGCCTACCGGTTCGTCCTTGCTCCAGGTGTAGTGGCTCATCTTAAGGTACATCAACTTCTCAACCTCTGACACGGTTCAGCAGTTCCATCAAAGGTCCTAAAACATATTCAGGGATGTGACTGACGTTAGACACAGCACTGATGAAAGTGAGCTCTTGATTGCAGGTGAATTCCAAAAAGTCTAAATCGATTGGTGGGTAATTGACTACCCGCAAGAGGCTGGTCTGAAGCCTCTCCATTATGTAACTTATTTGTAGAACCCGAAGACAGAGTGACAAGGTTATTATTGATGTCAGTTAAACTTGTGTTAGGCTACTTAGCTAGCTAACTTAGTTACTTTTTTATAACTCATGAGAAAAACTAATAACGCCAATCAATAACTTATTATAATAAATACCTAGGTACTGCATGTGGGTCCTTGACTAGGGTGACCTTTTGGACAGTAAACTTTCTCCTTAGAGATATTTCATCCTCCTTGGTAGCTAATCATTACCATAACTGTAATTGGTACTTCAACAGTGGCTAGCTAGACACACTTACTCCTTGCACAACAATGTGTCATTTTGTCAGTGACGTGAGCTAACTAACTAGGTAATACTAGCTAGCTATCATATGCCACGAGCCGAGATCGACTGTGTGTAAGCTAGTTATTTAGCTAGCTAGCTAGCTACATGTCATTTTCTGATGAAATTTAACATTTACCTTTCACGCATGGCTTTTCTTACGATTCTAACAATTTTCTTTACGTATGGATCCTAATGATACGTACGTTCAACCTTTTGGCACCTATTTGGTTCCATACAACCCTCCATGTGCATGCTCGGAGCAAGGTAATACTGTATGTATTTTTATAAACTGGGTGGTTAGAGCCCTGAATGCTGTTTGGCTGAAAGCCGTGGTATACCACGGGTGTGACCAAACAGTTATTTGTACTGCTCTAATTATGTTGGTAACCAGTTTATAATAGCAATAAGGCACCTTGGGGGTTTGTGGTATATTTCCATAGGTCCCCAGCCGGCCTCTCGGGGGAGGAGAAGATGGAACTGATTGAGTTACAAAATTATAATATATAGAGATTAAATAAACTGGATAATATATATAGATTAAATAAACTGGATAATATATATAGATTAAATAAACTGGATAATATATAGAGATTATATAAACTGGATAATATATAGAGATTAAATAAACAGGATAATATATAGAGATTAAATAAACTGGATAATATATAGAGATTAAATAAACTGGGTAATATATATAGATTAAATAAACTGGATAATATATACATAGATTAAATAAACTGGATAATATATATAGATTAAATAAACTGGATAATATATAGAGATTAAATAAACTGGATAATATATAGAGATTATATAAACTGGATAATATATAGAGATTAAATAAACTGGATAATATATAGATTAAATAAACTGGATAATATATATAGATTAAAAGCAGAAGGAGCCTTTATTAGATCTAGGAAAAAATGGATTGAGGAGGGAGAACAGAATTCATCCTATTTCTTTTGACTTGAGAAATTTCCCTCTACAAATAACACTATCCATAAATTAAAATTTGATGGTGTTATTACAGATGACCAAAAATTAATTGCTGAATTCTGTAGCAATTTTTACAGGAAATTGTATAGCTCTACGTACTGTCAGGAATCCACAGATATGTTTCTTAACTCACTGAATAATGTTCACTCTATCAGTGATATAGAATCTAAACAGTGTGATGAACCCATCAAAGTTGAAGAGATTATAGAGTCTATCAAACATCTAAAGAACAATAAATCACCAGGTGTTGATGGAATTACTTCAGAATTGTACAAATTATTTTCTGAACAAATAGCTCCCTTCCTATTTGAAGTCTTTTTAGAGAGTATTAAAAACAATGTTCCCCCTCCTACAATGAGTCAGGGGTTAATAATACTGATACCTAAGCCTAAAAAAATAAGTGCTGCTCATTGATAACTGGCGTCTAATTTGTCTTCTTTATTATGACTATAAGATATTAGCCTTACTACTTGCAAAAATAATTAAAGAAGTCCTGGATGCATTAATTGATGAAACACACTTTTTGAGGAACGTACAGTTGAAGTCGGAAGTTTACATACACCTTAGCCAAATGCATTTAAACTCAGTTTTTCACAATTCCTGACATTTAATCCTAGTAAAAACTCCCTGTCTTAGGTCAGTTAGGATGAGCACTTCATTTTAAGAATGTGAAATATCAGAATAATAGAAGAGAGAATGGTATATTTCAGCTTTTGTTTCTTTCATCACATTCCCAGTGGGTCAGAAGTTTACATACACTCAATTAGTATTTGGTAGCGTTGCCTTTAAATAGTTTAACTTGGGTTAAATGTTTCGGGTAGCCTTCCACAAGCTTCCCACAATAAGTTGGGTGAATTTTGGCCCATTTGGCCCATATATCTTAACATTAATAAATGTGAACTCATGGCTGTCAAAGATTGTGTGACACCTTCATATTATGGTATTCCAGTGAAAGAATAACATATTTATGCATAACCATTACTAAGGATCAGAAGTCTAGAGGCTTACTACATTTTAACCCTCTTATTAAAAAACCCAGAAGAAGCTAAAGCAATGGCTACAGAGGGACTTATCTTTAAAAAGAAGAGTCCTAATAACCAAGGCCGAAGGTATCTCTAGACTAACATATGGCGCTCTATCTTTATATCTTGACGGTAAAATAAGCAAGGAGATAGACCAGATGCTTTTCAACTTTCTGTGGAGAAACTGTACCCATTACATTAGGAAAACTGTTGTAATGAACACATATGAGTATGGTGGGCTGAATTTTCTGGACTTTACTACCTTTAATAACACTTTTAAGATCAATTGGATAAAACAATTCCTAAATAGACCCACTTCTATGTAGAATTTTATTCCTCATCATGTCTTCTCTACTTTTGGTGGCCTTAACTTCATGTTGGTTTACAATTATAATATTGACAAATTTCCAGTGAAACTTTCTGCTTTTCATCGGCAGGTTCTTGTCATGGTCCTTAATTTATAAGCATCATTTTTCTCCATACAGATATTATATATGGAATAATCGGGATATATTGTATAAAAATACTTCTTTGTTTTTAGAATATTGGTTCCGAAATAATATCCTATTGGTGAGCCAACTTGTAAATGCAGAGGGTTTTTTACTTAGTTATAAGGAATTACTTTACAAGGTCCCTGTAACACCTAAATATTTTGGTGTTTATTTATTATTCAGGAACCTGTCAAGACCTGACCCTCAGAGCCTACCTTCCATTAATCCTGCTAACTCATCAGTAGGAAAGATTTGTTTCTCTTTTGGTCCATTCAACAACAGAGCGATACGAACCTTGTTTCACCAGGATGTTGTATCTATACCTTATGTCATGCATTATTGGAATGGTTTGATTGATAATATCTGTTGGAAAAAGGTTTGGATGTTGCCACTGTCGGGTTCACCTTGGGGTCATGATAGGGGCTTGTCATGATGCTGGCCTGTTGGGGGAGGTTTATGACCCCCATAAATACCTTTCCCCTTTTTCCTCTCTCTACTCTACCGATGTGACTATTGAAAATCCCTTTGTTAACATAGAGAGTCTGGTGACATCAAAAGATGGGAAACGGAACCATATTTCGGTAATCCAACCAGTTGAAAATATGCGTTGGGACTTAATGAATATGATGTCAGTTCAGTTGACGTCTGAGACATGATTACTGATGATAGGACGACATAAACTGTATCTTGGAAAATCTACACATTCTAGTTATCAGATTCACATGGAATTGTTGTGAAATGTAAATGTTTAAATATAAGACTATTTGTGAAAAGAGTAAATGTAATTTTTAGCTTCTTAATGAGAGAACGGTTTGTCAGAAGAACACCACTCTGCTCACTCAGAGGCCCCGCCCAAGTGAACAGACATGGGTTGTAAACTATGAAACACAGCCCTCTCTCCCAATCCTATATAAGCCCCTTGACGAAAATGTAACTTTCTGTTCCAAGGACGTGAGGACTTACCATCCCCACGTTGAAAGGACAAAGACCACCTACAGAACTAAGCCAACATCAGCAAGAACCTAACGCAATTGGCATCGAATTTCAATGTGAAGGTGACGACCTACACGCCGGAAGGATGAATTTCGACTATACCAGCCAGAATATAGCATGAGTTTAAAGTATGGCAACTTGGTATGAACTTTGAACTCTTTTTCACTAAAGAAGTGCTACCCCCTCCACCCGCTAAACGTGGGCTAGGAGAGGACGGACAGAGTATCCATTCTACCACGTTCCAGTTCACCACTAGACAGTCTTCAGAGGACCAGAGATCCATGCTGGACCACCCGGCCTCCCATCTACGAGCAATCTACCGAAGTGCAGCTCAGAGTAAATATTTATAGCATTTTCCTTTTCAAATGGGCGGTAATTTAGAATGCACAAGATACTGTATTTACAATAGCATAGCTTCTCCCTTTGTTACTCAGTCTTCCCGCTCTTTCACTCAAACCCAACCCCCCTCTCTTTGTGTAACCAGCTGTCATATCTGTTCCGTCCACCAGGGACGTTTTCTTTATGACATAATTTGTAATCAATGTATGATCCATTCTGTGTAGATGTAATTAAATAATTAAACCAAATTTTGTATTGTTGATTCAACTTGTTAGCCAGGGTTTGTGAAGATAACCAAGAATTTACAACTTTCAGATGAGACTGAATAAAGTGGCGATTAAATATTGACTGCTATTGATGTAAAAGATTATTAGGTCTTTAAGAGTTTATTCGGAAGATAACAGCTCTATAAACATTATTTCGTGGTGCCCCGACTTTCTAGTTAATTACATTCACCTGATTAGCTTAATCGGGTAATATGAATTACAGAGAAATGATTTTATAGAATAGCATGTCATATCACTTAATCCGGCATAGCCAAAGACACGACAGGCTGTACTAAATGTTTGATGTATTATAATAATTGATTATGCTTATGTTGTATTAATAGAAGGGGAGGGGTTATAAGACCCCTCCCTCCTTACATTTATGGGGTCCTAGACTACAGATTAACAATATATATATTCATTATAAAGGTTTAATATTGTTCCACAGTCCTTTCTAATCTCTGCCTCTTATAAAGAAACTGTCTGAGAAATGTGTGACTGTGAGACAGAACTCTGCAGGGGACTGTAAGAGATAAGAGACTAGTCAGACATTCCACTATAAATCAACTTGGGGAGTGGACATTTACTGCTGAGCTTTTAGATAACACTAAAACTCTTGTTTATATAGCTGTGTAGGCATGGGCTTGGTCTCATGAGTAGAAGGTAATGACGTAGGCAGTGACATCACTAAGATATATGACTGTAGGAATAATAAAACAACTCAGACTCTTTTCCATTTTGCAGAACTTACTCGGAAACATGTGTGCTATGTTCCTGTTGTCAAATTATGTCTGCAATTGCATTAATAAAGGTTTTTGAATGATTTAATTAAAGATATTGTCTGAATGCTAATTTCACCAATGAGCCAATGATTGACAAGGATCAAGGAACGAACCCCAACACCACACACATACCTACTTATTAACAAAATTATGGAAGTTTCCTTTTAAAATTGTTCATAAATATTATCCTGCCAACCACCATATGAAGAAGTTTAAGGAAAACAAACTCACAAATGTAAATTTACAAACAAAACACCACATTTTCTTACCTTACAAAAAGAAATTGAACTATATTTTAAGACAATTAAATACTCTGCTAACAAAAAAGCTGTTAGAATTCTAAGTGTATGTATGTCCCTTAACCTTTCTGAACCACCCATCCCGGATCCGGGATAATTGTCATCAGAAACGCTGACTAGCATAGCCTAGCCTAGCGCGAACGGTATATAATAAAATATAATTTCATGAAATCACAAGTGCAATATTGCAAAACACAGCTTAGCGTTTTGTTAATCCATCTGTCGTCTCAGATTTTGAAATTATGCTTTACAGCGCAAGTAATACTTGCATTTGTGTAAATTTATCGATCGCTCGACAAAACAATAAGAACACCTAGCGTCAGGTAACTTGGTCACGAAAATCAGAAAAGCAATCAAATTAATCGTTTACCTTTGATGATCTTCGGATGGTTTCACTCACGAGACTCCCAGTTAGACAGCAAATGTTCCTTTTGTTCCATAAAGATATTTTTTATATCCAAATACCTCCGTTTGTTTGCTGCGTTATGCCCAGGAATCCACCGGAAAGAGCGTTCGCGACAACGCCGGAAAAAATTCCAAATTATATCCATAATGTCCACAGAAACATGTCAAACGTTGTTTATAATCCATCTTCAGGGTGTTTTTCAAATATCTATTCGATAATATATCAACCGGGACAGTTGCCCCCACCTATCCACTTACGCAATGTGGTCGTTCACGCTCATCCTTCAAAATAAAAGCCTGAAACTATGTCTAAAGGCTGTTGACACCTTAGGGAAGACATAGAAAAAGAAGTCTGGTTGATATCCCTTTATATGGGCAATAGGGATGCATGGGAACAGAGAGGTCTCAAGAACAGGGCCACTTCCTGGTTGGATTTTCCTCAGGTTTTAGCCTGCAATATCAGTTCTGTTTAACTCACAGACAAAAAAATTACAGTTTTGGAAACTTCAGAGTGTTTTCTATCCTAATCCGACTATTATATGCATATTCTAGTTTCGGGGGCTGAGAAATAGGCAGTTTCAAATGGGTACTCCTTTTTAGCCAAAAGCGAAAACTGCGCCCCCTAGTCTTAAGAGGTTTGGTCCTTGTGTAATGTGTTATTGTACCCCCTAGTCCAATTATCCTTTGTATATTATTTATATATACTTATGTTCCCACATGTACTTCCTGTATTGATTTGTTGTTATTATTGTTTTTATTTTAAAGACAAATAAATTATACAGGCTTTTCTTCTATTGCCTACTTAAGTAGACGGTCTGACATCACCACTATACACCAAATCTTCCCCCCTGTGCCCGCATGTTCTGAACATGGCAAACTATTTACCTGCGCCAAATGTTGTGCAACAGGTAGTTAATATGTTTATCTAAGTAGTTAGATGGTTTGTCATTAAATGTATTAGATAGACATGCTTCTAATATCCGTTCATTATTGACCCGTGACTGACAATTTTGAAGTCAGTCATGGGGCGACAGGTAACCTAGTGGTTAGAGCAGTCACGGGGCGGCACGTAGCCTTTGATCTAGCAACCAAAAGGTTGCTAGATCGAATCCCCGAGCTGCCAAGGAAAACTGTCGTTCTGCCCCTGAACAAGGCAGTTAACCCACTGTTCCAAGGCCATCATTGTAAATAAGAATGTTCGTAACTGACTTGCCTAGTAAAATTAAGGCCAAGTGTCAAATGGAAGGAATCACAAGATGTTACAGCTAGCCACTGCCAGCCGTAGTGAAAGATTTGTGTGTGAGAGGAAAGTGACAACCCTAAATAGTTATTCCAATACCTGAAGTCTAGACCAAATCTTGCCTGATACCAGCTGTTTGGTTGACATAATTAAAAAATAAAAAATAAAAAATTCTTATATTTATCAGCTCACTAGCAAATCAAGTGGCCTTGCCTCAAAAGGTAGTGCAGGGTCTCTTCAACCTGTATAGTCTAGTCAATAATGAAATTGAAGAAACATGTGCCCCATCCATTGTTGTTGAGTTGGATGGCGAAATGGGACGTCTTAAACTGATTGTCAGAACAGCACCTTCGACAGCTGATTGAAATGGATCTGCCTGTACCTTGCAACTGCTTGGCATCTCAACACAAACTGACCAATGCAGGGATACGGTATCATGGTAAGGGGAACATACAGCCAAATTATAGACAAGGAGCTGGACAATCTGGTGGACACAATCAAGACAAGTTCACCACAATTAGGATGGTGAGAGAACGTCTGAAAGCACTGGGTCATCGAGTCCAGTGGACCCGAGTGTGAGACTCAGTGCATCGTGTCTGCTGCAGGAGTACAGGAAAGAATGGCACGACTTGGATGTGTTGTCAGAAGAACATACTCTGTTCGGGGTCCTCTTTCCCTCATACATGTGGACACCAACCACAAGTTGATCAGGTAAGCTAAGACCCCCTTCAGCTCAGGGGTGCACATTTAGTCATATAACTCATAGCCCATACAATGCTGCCTCTGTTGTATTGTACTGCAAGATTGCTTCTTTGGCAAGTATACAAAACTGTCAAACGGTCTTTCAACAGATATGGCTTTTTAATATTTGGTGGTATAGACGGCTTCTGAAGAAAGGTAACCGATTGATCTCCCATGGTATTTGAAGTTTGTAATGTTTGTCTGACTCAATGTGGATAATCCAATGTTTTCTATTCAAAATGGGTTTGAATTATACAACAGCCCAGCTGTTTTTGTATACATGTGTTTATTGTTTTGTATTACACAATCCGTTTCATAATGATATCATATAGATCATGTACACAGTGCAGCAACCAACCACACAGCATCAACTGCACTTGGTTTCTTCCTGGAGTCTGTAGAGAAGCTTGGCTTTCCATTAAGGTAACAGCATCATTCCCTCAGTAGTGCTGTGTGGAATCAGGCATTTGTTTGTAAACTCAGCAAAGAAAGAAACGTCCTCTCACTGTCAACTGCGTTTTATTTTCAGCAAACTTAACATGTGTAAATATTTGTATGAACATGAAATTCAACAACTGAGACATAAACTGAACATGTTCCACAGACATGTGACTAACAGAAATGGAATAATGTGTCCCTGAACAAAGGGGGGGTCAAAATCAAAAGTAACAGTAACAGTCAGTATCTGGTGTGGCCACCAGCTGCATTAAGTACTGCAGTGCATCTCCTCCTCATGGACTCCTCATTGCCAGTTCTTGCTGTGAGATGTTACCCCACTCTTCCACCAAGGCACCTGCAAGTTCCCGGATAATTCTGGGGAGAATGGCCCTAGCCCTCACCCTCTGATCACACAGCTCCCAGACGTACTCAATGGGATTGAGATCTGGGCTCTTCGCTATCCATGGCAGAACACTGACATTCCTGTCTTGCAGGAAATCATGCACAGAACAAGCAGTATGGCTGGTGGCATTGTCATGCTGGAGGGTCATGTCAGCATGAGCCTGCAGGAAGGGTACCACATGAGGGAGGAGGATGTCTTCCCTGTAACGCACAGCATTGAGATTGCCTGCAATGACAACAAGCTCAGTCCGATGATGCTGTGATACACTGCCCCAGACCATGACGGACCCTCCACCTCCAAATCAATCCCGCTCCAGAGTACAGGGCTCGGTGTAACACTCATTCCTTCGATGATAAACGCGAATCCGACAATCACCCCTGGTGAGACAGAACCGCGACTCTTTTTGCCAGTCCTGCCTGGTCCAGCGACGGTGGGTTTGTGCCCACAGGCGACGTTGTTGCCGGTGAGGTCTGGTGAGGACCTGCCTTACAACAGGCCTACAAGCCCTCAGTCCAGCCTCTCTCAGCCTATTGCGGACAGTCTGAGCACTGAGCACTGATGGAGGGATTGTGCGTTCCTGGTGTAACTCGGGCAGTTGTTGTTGCCATCCTGTACCTGTCCCGCAGGTGTGATGTTCGGATGTACCGATCCTGTGCAGGTGTTGTTACATGTGGTCAGCCACTGTGAGGACGATCAGCTGTCCGTCCTGTCTCCCTGTATCGCTGTCCTAGGCGTCTCACAGTACGGACATTGCAATTTATTGCCCTGGCCACATCTGCAGTCCTCATGCCTCCTTGGAGCATGCCTAAGGCACATTCACGCAGATGAGCAGGAACCTTGGGCATCTTTCTTTCTGTGTTTTTCAGTCAGTAGAAAGGCCTCTTTAGTGTCCTAAGTTTTCATAACTGTATCCTAAGCTTTCATAAGCTGTTAGTGTCTTAACGACCGTTCAACAGGTGCATGTTCATTAATTGTTTATGGTTCATTGAACAAGCATGGGAAACAGTGAAGATCTGTGAATTTATTTGGATTTTTAAGAATTATCTTTGAAAGACAGGGTCCTGAAAAAGGGACGTTTCTTTTTTTGCTGAGTTTATAATAATTTACAATCATTTAGTCCAGGGCATTTTTTTACTTTAAAAAGAAAAATCTCAATTTCACTGTAGATAATTTTTTCTTGGTTCCATTATGCAGTTTTATGGGACATTCACATGCTATCGGAGTTATCAGACCTTCGTAGTTCCAGCCGGAAGGTTTCATTCAACGACCCTGCATTCATGACCTGTCAGCACTAGGAAACTCTGAATGTCCCGAAGCTGATTGTAGAAAGGCTTGGAAACAATCCAAATCAACCAATAGGAAGCTCTACGCAAATAACTTACTTTCATTTCAACACAGAAATAAGAAGTTCTGACGAGCACATGAACGCCCCAGTAATCACAAACGGGAAACTCTGTTACACAAGTTGCCTAGTTGTGACATTTCACACTGACTTACCTTTTCAACAAAAAGATGACAACAAATCAGTTTTTGACAATCACCACCTTATCAATATGGATCATGTAGATAGGGTGACCATATTGTCAATGTTAAGCAAGCTAGCTAACTTTATTATGAGCAATGTTTGCTAGCTTATCAAGCTAGCTAAAAAATGTCTTACTTCAAAAGCACTTGAACACAATCTTGTTGGATGTATGACTTACGATACACTTTATTGTCCCTTAAGGGAAATTTGACTTGGACATTAGAGAGTGCTGCTGCTTCCACATAAATACAGTTTCAATTGACAGAACATACTGTACATAGAATAACACCCCATCATACACCCATCCACACAAAAAGTTAATAAGTTCATGCCAGACAAGGCTGTGACTAGTTGGCCCTTCCACATGACGAAGGCCTACAGGACTTCCCACTTCTCAGTTTTCAACTTCCCACGAGCATGTGAATGCCCCAGTAAATCAAATGATACACGTGTGAACATCAAATGTTTATCAATTTATTATTTTTTACTTTAAAAAAAATGTAGAATCAAGCAAGAGTCCCAATATATTAGCACGCAACCGCAGTGTTCCCCCTGGATTTATTTTTTAGCAATGGTGGCATAGGTTGCAAAGGGCCAGGGCAGGGGGGTTCTGTTGGCATGCATAAGACATTCTATTCCAAAAAGAATACAAATAAAATGTTCCCCTCCAAAAATGAGCCCATTGTAGCTCTAAAGCTCTACTGTCATTATAAGGCCTAGTGCTCATAAAGGCTATTCACAACTACTGAGTTTTGTTCAGTGGCTCATTAAAGGATTTAGGATATGGTTTTATAAGTGTCATTCGGTGGAAAAGTGGCAGGTTCTATGGTCTGGGTTGAGCAGGCAGAGCAGAGGCAGACAACAAAAATAGTTTCAAAATGTAATGCCTGGTTTTCAATAGTCAGCGTTTCAACAATCAAGTTTAAACACATTCTCAACTCGTTTTCACAGTTCAATTATAATGCTTCATTTCAGTAGGCTTATACCATTTTCTTTTAGAGGAACTGTCCAGTGTTTCCAGATTTGTATGATTTGACCATAATTAATTACAATATGAGTGAAATAGTTTCCCTTCCAAAAAATAGTAATTGAGCATGTTAAAAAGCAGCTTTTCTGTGTTGGAGTGGTGTGGGCATACCTCAAAAACAGAATGGTGCGGACGTATACCGGTCATTAAAAATATTAATGTGAGTAGACAGCTGATTTTAAATAGCAAGCATTTTTAAATGGTACGTATGTTCAAGATACAAGTTGAGGTGGAGATTTTTTATTTATTTATGCTTTGGCCACAAATATGAGTATAGGATGAGTCAACAACATTATTTGGGTGTGAGTTAACAGAATATGAACTTTTAAAATCATCAGACACACATAAAACATGAAGAAACAAAGGGGCACAGACAGTGACGCAGGCAAACAGGCAGGTATCCATATTTTCTCAGATTTAGTAATACAGCACAAAGTCCATTTGCCCTGTGCTCTCAAACATTTCAGCTATAATATCTAGTGTCAACGACTATCCACCATGCCTCTGGACTGCATCTCTTCCTGTGGGCGGCAGCCTGGAAACATTGAACCTCTTCTTCGTTGGGGTTTAATGGCGGTTGGCATCCAATATGTTGCATTACCGCCCCCAATTGGACTATAGTATAAATCCATTATACTTTGTGATAACTAACCCTACACTCATTAAAACCCACCACCCAATTCCACTATTCTACCTCTCTGATCCTACACTAGGCCAACGTTCTGGGAGTACAGGACACCACCACTCAGCACATCCTGTAACTCTTCTAAAGTCAAATCTCGTACACCCAAGTACTTTTCTGCAGCTGGCACCACAACATCTATTTTCTGTGACTCATGTTCCATCTCTGCAGTACAGCTGATAACCATTGCTATGAACGTTAAGAAGCAAACCTATCCCTTTGTGCTGGCAGAGATCTACTACTCACAGTGATCCTCTCAGAATCCCTCACCTTTGATCCATCCTCCTCAACTTTCTTCACTGCCTCAACATACAACACCTTCTGCACATCTCTGACCCTGGCCACCTCAACCTGCCTCTCTCACACCAGACACCTCCGATCCCCAGAAACATGGGCACCCCTACAGTTAACACACAACTTTCCCACTGAAACAGCATAACTTATATATCCTAACATGACTTTGTTGGGTAAAGACTCAAAAGAACAGAATGTGTCACCTCTGTTTCACCATGCTCCCCACCGGGTCTGAGTCGCACCAAACAACAGGTGTCACAAACACTAGAAATCTTCAACATCAATTGCTCCACCTCCACACTTAACGCTACCCTAGAAATCACTCCCTTCAATGGTGCCCTGTTCCTAAGAGCAAAGCAAGATACAGATCTTGCCCCATGTTGTGTTGCACGGAGCGTCCGCACCCTCTGGGCAGAATGTACACAACAAACATCACAAGTCCACTAGTCCACCTTCACCGGCTCAACAGCACTCATCTTTTCCATCCAACCTGATACCACATATGGATCAGCCAAAAGGCTTGGATCCATTTTCTCCAAGAATCTCACTCCCACTGGGTCAATCTCATCTTAATCTTAACCACGTCCATCGATGCAAGGCTCGGGCTCCAAGCTCCTCACCACAACTTACACCTCACTTAAAATCTCCTTCATTCACTTCCATTTCACCTCCAGAACTCAGTCTGGCAGACATCTCACTCTGTTTTTACTTGACCCCAGTCTTCTTCGACACACCATCTCCCTTTTTATCAAAATCTTCATCAAATTCAAACTCTTCTTTCCTCATTCTCTTTGACCTCTTCTTTCTCCTCCATTCCTGCCCCGAAATCCACCTTTCCGTGTCCCTGGCCCAATATTTCTCTTCTCCCAGCTTTGCTAGCGGCCCGGTGGCATCCCGACGTAACTCCATCTCATAATAATTTTTCCATCTTCTTGGGGAAGTTCCATGTCAGAAATACAATATTCATTTACCTCCAGATCTAGAACATTCTTCTTCTTCTTCTGTGATTTTTAAATGGCAGTTGGCAACCAAAAAGGTGCATTCCCACCACCAACTGGACAGGAGTGTAAATCTATAGCACTTTCTGATACTAACAGGGGAAAAGGAAGAACATTGGCTGCCTGGGGGGGTGTCTTCTAAGAATTATACCATCCTACTGTACATAACTGTAATTGAATGCCATGGAGAGAGCCTTCTCCAATTGTAGTCCTATATTACTCGAATGATTGAGGGACAGCTATTGGGGAACTGTGGGGGGGATCTTGGAGGGTTCGGGTTCACGTTTTTTGGCCTGGTGGCAGATTTGTCAACGGGTCCTTGAGCAGGGCATTGAACCTGGATGCTTCTGTGTGTCGCACTGAATGGGAAACTGTTGGATGGCTGGTATGATGTAGTTGTTGAGCAGCTACACTGCAAGTATATTGTATGTTTCGGATATTCATTAAATAACAAAAAATTTAAAAATTATAAACTTGCTCACCGAGTCAGCGCATACAACATATCCCAGTCCACGTGATCGAAGCAATCCTAAAGCGTGGAATCTGATTGGTCAGACCAGCATTGGACGGACCTGAGCACGGGCGTTTCCTGTTTTAGTTTCTGTCTATAGGCTGGGAGCAACAAAATTGAGTCATGGTCAGATTTGCCAAAGGCAGGGCGGGGAAGGGCTTTGTATGCATTGCGGTAGTTAGAGTAGCAATGATCCAGAATGCTAGCAGCCCGTGTCGCGCATTCGATATGCTGATAGAATTTAGGAAGTCTCGTTCTCAGGTTAGCTTTGTTAAAATACACGGGATATACACGGGTGTGACTATAATCGAAGAGAATTCTCTTGGAAGATAATGTGGTCGGCATTTGATTGTAAGGAATTCTAGGTCAGGTGAACAAAAGGACTTAAGTTCCTGTATGTTGTTGTGATTACACCATGAGTCGTTAATCATAAGTCATACATCCCCGCCCTTCTTCTTAGATGTTTGTTTCTGTCGGCGCGATGCGTGAAGAAACCAGGTGGCTGTACCGACTCTGACAACATATCCCGAGTGAGCCATGTTTCCGTGAAACAGAGAATGTTACAATCTCTGATGTCTCTCTGGAAGGCAACTCGTGCCCTAATTTTGTCCACCTTGTTATCTAGAGATTGGACATTGGCGAGTAATATGCTTGGGAGCGGTGGATGGTGTGCTCGGCTTCTGAGTCTGACCAGTAGGCCGCTCCATTTGCCTCTCTTGCGGTGACCGCGTTGTTTTGGGTCAGCCTCTGGGATAAGATCCCATGTCCAGGGTGGAGGTACGAACAAAGGATCCGCTTCGGGAAAGACGTATTCCTGGCCGTGACGTTGGTAAGTTGTCATCGCTTTTATATCCAATAGTTCTTCCCGGCTGTATGTAATAACACTTGAGATTTCCTGGGCTAACAATGTAAGAAATAATACATTAAATAATACATTAAAAAACAAATAACTGCATAGTTTTCTAAGGACCTGAAGCGAGGCGACCATCTCTGTCGGCGCCATCTTGCATCAAGAAGAGTGCATGTGTGCGTGTGTATGTGCAGTGGTGTAAAGTGCTTAAGTAAAAATACTTTCAAGTACTACTTAAGTAGTTTTTTGGGGTATCTGTACTTTACTATTTATATTTTTGCCAACTTTTACTTTTACTGCACTACATTCCTGAAGAAAATAATGTACTTTTTACTTCATACATTTTCCAGGGCACCCATAAGTACTCATTACATTTTGACAGGAAAATGGTCCAATTCACACACTTATCAAGAGAATACCCCTGGTCTGCCTCTGATCTGGTGGACTCACTAAACACAAATGCTTCGTTTGTAAATTATGTCTGAGTGTTGGTGTGTGCCCCTGGCTAGCCATCAATAAAATACATTTAAAAATGGTGCCGTCTGGTTTGTATAATATAAGGAATTTGTAATGGTTTATACTTAAGTATATTTAAAAACAAATACTTTAAGACTTTTACTCAAGTAAGATTTTACTGGGTGACTTTTACTTGAGTCATTTTCTATTAAGGTACCTTTACTTTTATGCAAGTACTTTTTCCACCACCGTGTGTGTGTGATGGGAGGACCTAGGCTACAGCCAGGGAGTGGGCGGACTCGTCATATCATCATAACAACCTCCTTATGATTTTTCTCTCTCTTACAACTCTCTGGAGGCAGAAGAGGAGAGAGAGGAGGGTTCTTCGAAAGCAGGGACAAACTACTAATCCAGATTAAATCAACTACGAGCTCCACTAGTGTGTTTGTTGAAAGTCTCTGTATGTGCAATAACAAAATAAGGTAAAAGAGAGGGAGCGACCTGTTAACGCCGGGAAAAGATCATTCGTTCGTTGTACCGAAGCCCCGTGGACATGGAGCGCTTATGCGGACCAAAGCTCCCGTTCTGGGTAAGTAGGGCTTGTCGGTGGCAGTCAGTTGAGTTCGCGGTTGTGATCACCTCGTGCATATCACAAGGATCTGAAACAAGGCCATTGCCTTGGCCACAATGTTTACTCTGTGTTCCTCACCTCAGATATAAGAATATTTTTCGCTTTAACAACCCCTTTATATAGTTGACTTCTAGCAACGTTTCATGGTTCTTGGGTTTTTAGCCTAAAGTTAGAGTATAATACCCCTGCGTTGGCGATTTAAACATGACAACGAGCGCAGCTGAAAAAATAGATATTATAAGACAAGGAAATAAATAGTCGGTCCTGGAGGCTTTCATAAACTCAACCTGGAGCCCACCTACTAAGCAAAAGTATTTTGAAAATTTGTTGAAAATACGTATTTTGCAGACATTGAGAAGACATTTGCTTTGGTCGTTGTTTCTAGGGCCAAATTTCAACAGTAATAATTTCACTGTAATGTTCATGTCAATGAAGAGAGCATTATTCCACATTCAACAGTTTTATTTCCTATTTAAATAGCAAAATTTAGTTAATGTTCCAAGTTTGCTGGCAAACAGAACACTAACTACAACAACATTTTCAGTAATGGTTACAGAAATGTTTTACATCCTATGTAGTTGTTTGTCTACCAGTTAAATCCACTGACTGTAAATCAGTCTGAATAAAAGCGTCTGCTAAATGACCAAAATGTAAAAATGAACACTTGCAAAGCACACTGAGTATTATTTAAATTGGATTTGCCCCCAAACAAGACCAAATTTGAACCAAACATATTTGGACCAATTATAGATGTCTATGTTAGGTCCATATCAAGGCCTGTCCAGAGCGGTCCAAAAAGCGTAATATCAAAATGTAATTGTTACAATGTTGATGAACATGTAACCTACCCTTTTAAATCAATTAATCTCTGTGTGAAACCACACAGTGACCTCAGTCAACCTGACCTTTTTAAAGTTCACAGCGCATGAGCACAATATAGGTCAATTGTGCTTGTCTGTTTTGGTATGAGACTAGGCACCTGATTTCCCTCACTCTGGTGCGTATTCCACAAAAACGCTTTGTTTATGAGGTCAAGAGAGGTGAAGACCTCAAGTGTTTGTGCTGCCTGCCTTTGCTTGGTCTAGGTTACTGAAAAATGCCTGGTAATCCCCCTGGACTCAGGGTCTAGCTCTCATGGTATGAGAGCAACACATCACTGACAGATCTTCACATTCAAGGACCCGTCTTACATTTGGTTCCTTAAAATATTTTGGGTCTTGGCAGTTGGTTGCCAGTGTTCTGCTCCCCAAAGTCA
Source organism: Salvelinus namaycush (assembly GCF_016432855.1). Lineage (NCBI taxonomy): Eukaryota > Metazoa > Chordata > Actinopteri > Salmoniformes > Salmonidae > Salvelinus > Salvelinus namaycush. The sequence goes on along the minus strand of NC_052341.1, from coordinate 21,877,355 downwards.
ACAGGAGAACAGGCCAACACATTTCTGGTCCAGAGATTGTTGACTTTAGAGGTCTCAGTCAAGGTTAGGACTCTAATACTGTACCTTACAAGTTCAACTAGTTCAAGCTAAATACACCCAGCCTATTTAGACTCTTTATTGGTCTGTATGTGTCTGACAGATAGTGGCATTGACGTTTCTTGGACTACTGTGCTGAGGGACAGTTTTTGCTTATATTGGGAATGCTCTCAAAAGGCCGTTTAGAAATACCTTTATTGCCTCTTTCACACAACTCAATTCATTATACCCCTCAGCTGGGTTAGAGACAGACTTTTGTTTATTATCTACTTCACTTGTTTTGGCAATGTTAACATGCCAATAAAGCCCTTGAATTGAATTGACGGACAGGGAGAAGGAGAGTGAAAGGGGGATGGGGTTGGCTGGGAAGTGAGAGAGAGGGATTTAGAGAACATGATTTCGGCCTCGATCACACCTACAGCATCATTGCGTTTAAGTACACCAGATGTACATTCATTTCCAAAGGAACGCTGCGTTTGCCTTGCAGCATTGCAGAACGTTCAGTGTGGTGCATTCGGGAAGTATTCAGACCCCTTCACTTTTTCCCCATTTTGTTACTTTACAGCCTTGTTCTAAAATGGATTCAATTGTTTTTTCCCCTCATCAATCTACACACAATACCTCATAATTACAAATAAAACAGGTAAAGATATTTTTGCAAATGTATTAAAAATAAAAAACAGATACTTTATTTACATATGTATTCACACCCTTTGCTACGTTACTCGAAATGAGCTCAGGCACATCCTGTTCCCATTGATCATCCTTGAGATGTTTCTACAACTTGATTGAATTTTCCACAGGTGGACTCCAGTTAATTGGACATGATTTGGAAAGGCACACCTGACAGTGCAAGTCAGAGTAAAAACCAAGCCATGAGGTCGAAGAAAATTGTCCGTAGAGCTCAGAGACAGGATTGTGTCGAGGCACAGATCTGGGGAAGTGTACCAAAAAATGTCTGCAGCATTGAAAGTCCCCAAGAACACAGTGGCCTCCATCATTCTTAAATGGAAGAAGTTTGGACCCACCAAGACTCGAGCTGGAGCTGGCCGCCCAGTCAAACTGAGCAATCGGGAGAAGGGCCTTCGATAGCCACTCCTCAGTAAAAGGCACATGAAAGCCCGCTTGGAGTTTGCCAAAGGGCACTTAAAGGACTCTCAGACCATGAGAAGCAAGATTCTCTGGTCTGATGAAACCAAGATTGAACTCTTTGGCCTGAGTGGCCTCTTTGGCCTGAACGTCTAGAGGAAACCTGGCACCATCCCTATGGTGAAGCATGGTGGTGGCAGCATCATGCTGTGGGGATGTTTTTCAGCGGCAGGGACTGGGAGACTAGTCAGGATCGAGGGAAAGATGGACGGAGCAAAGTACAGAGAGATCCTTGATGAAAACCTGCTCCAGAGCGCTCAGGACCTCAGACTGGGGTGAAGGTTCACCTTCCAACAGGACAACGACCCTAAGCACACAGCCAAGACGGCGCAGGAGCAGCTTTGGGGACAAGTCCCTGAATGTTCTTGAGTGGCCCAGCCAGAGCCTGGACTTGAACCTGATTGAACATCTCTGGAGAGACCTGAAAATATCTGTGCAGTGACGCTCCCCATTCAACCGGACAGCGCTTGAGAGGATCTACAGAGAAGAATGGGAGAAACTCCCCAAATGCAGGTGTGCCAAGCTTGTTGCTTCATACCCAAGAAGACACGAGGCTGTAATCGCTGCCAAAGGTTCTTCAACAAAGTACTGAGTAAATGGTCTGAATACTTTTGTAAATGTGATTTATTTTTTATATTTGCAAACATGTCTAAACCTGTTTTTGCTTTGTCATTATGGGGTATTGTGTGGTGATTGATGAGGAAAACAAACAATTTAATCAATTTTAGAATAAGGCTGTAATGTAACAAAATGTGGAAGAGTCAAGGAGTCTGAATACTTTCAGAATGGATAAATCAAAGCTATGCGTCAAATTGTATGCGTAGACGGCTTGACAGAAATGGTAGCAGAAGGTGAATGTTTAACTTTTTTTGCACACATATCCAAATGATGCTGCATACCGTTTTGCCCAATAACGCTGTAGGTGTGTTTGAGGTGTTAGATTAACACAGAAGCACACAGGGCATATAAGGTTCCCCCTGTCCTGCACTCCTCCCCTTCTCACCTTCCTTCCCTCGGCTTTCTCTGCTCTCGTTCTCTATCGATCTCAGATCTTAGATGGAGTCCTGCAGAGTGTGTAGTGTGTGGCATGTGCTCATCATACCAATGATGTTCTCAGCAAACGAACAAGTATGATGTCTGACCAGAGAATGTCTGTCTCTTTCTCTCCCCCCACTCTCCTGTTCTCTCTCTCTCTTTCTCTGAGTGTGTGTGTGTGTGTGTGTGTGTGTGTGTGTGTGTGTGTGTAAAGTCAATATACAGTATGTTACCTCCTCCTTTATTCAGTAGACTAACCTAGTTCTTAAGAAACCTTATGCTATGAGAACAGACGGAGAGGAGCGAAAGATAAATAGAGTGCATGTGTGTGAGAGGGAGATCTGAAGGGCTTTAGTACAGTGCAGTAGTGGCTGCTAAGGCCTAATTTGAGACGAGTTCAAGGTGGTTTTAGGCTTGTAGGCTAGGAAGGATTACAGTAATGTCTTTGACACAGGAGGACAGCGTGTAACTCCACACCTAAAGCTTAATTTTACAGCTACGTAGTATGGTTTCAGTTTTTCATCACTTTAATTCCCTATATGCTGCAACAGGTGTACTGTTGACATGCGGTAAAGCTAATCCTTTGGTTCACTCATCTCACAATTTGTAAAATTGTGAGCCTTAAAGTAACTGTCCAGTGAAAATCTCACTTTTAAAAGTTCATATTTTGTTAACTCATACCCAGATAATGTTGGTGACTCACCCTATACTTGTATTTGAGGGAAAAACATTTTTAAAAACCCATCTCAAACTTGTATATCAAACATACTGTTAAAAAATGTTTTCTATTTCTTCAGAAGATGATGTCTGGCCAATCAGCGTTATACTCACGTTAATATTTTTAATGACCGGTATACGCCCACACCATTCCAACCAGGGTTTTGACTGGCAACATTTTAATTTACTGGAAATTTGAGAAATTTACCTGACAGATATGCATTGGGTGTGTAACCTAATCAAATCAAATTTTATTGGTCACATACACATGGTTAGCAGATGTTAATGCGAGTGTAGTGAAATGCTTGTGCTTCTAGTTCTGACCGTGCAGTAATATCTAACAAGTAATCTAACAATTTCACAACTACCTTATACACACAAGTGTAAAGGAATGAATGATTAGGGTGACCAACCAGTGGTGAACATGTTAGAATAACTGTGCACAGTTACTTTTCATCAGCCAACAAGACAAGTAACAAATAGAAAAATCACTAGCCTATGTCAATCTACTAATGTAAAAAAGTTCTATGGATCAGCTTGTCAAAAAAGAAATGGCCTATTCCGAACAGACTCTGGGACAGTTGTGGGACGATAGATCACACTTTCATAAAACTAGTAGGCCTAGGCTACATTTTAAAAAAAAAGTTCAAAAGCAGAGTCTGATGCAACAGATGAGAAAGTTTAGCCTCTAATGTTGATACATAATTATTTCTTCATATTATAAGCTCAGCAATGTGCACAAGGCAGTAGGCTACGTGCAAATGTTCATTCCATAATGCAGTCAGCGGGAAAACACTGTTGTCAAAAGGGCACTGCTCATGCGAGCGGTTTCATGTGACCGAGATGAAAATATTCGTTAGAAATGTAGAAAGAGAGGAGATCTAATAGGCAACTTTGAAGCAAGGTAAGGCCTCGTATGTATTAAAACGTCCAGGTTTCAAACAATGAATTATGCGTTTCAAAATGCATACTGCCTCCAGCTCATTGCAAAGTGTTCTGTTGATGAAGCCTGCCTGCCATTGCGGTTAGATGCCGTGTTCAGAACAACTGGGAACTCGGAAATCTGACTTCTCTATTTTTTTGGAGGCCAAAAGACGGCTATTACTGACTCACGGAAACCCTGATTCCAACACAGAACATCTGCTTTTTAACACAAGTGTTAGGGAGCTTTTCTGAAAATTTCATTTACCAAGCTACCAATTACTTCACAATGGAATAAGTTAAGCTGCACTAAAGTTACCCTTAAGAAAAATACAGTTTACTAGTAACTTTGAAAAAGTAGTTCACAACATCCATACTTAATAAAACATTTTTGGATGGATAACAATTTCACTCGTATTGTAATTAAAGGCCCAATGCAGTCACATTTTATTTTACACACATATATATGTATGTTTCAGCTCCATTGACTTTGTAATGTATTTAATTAAGGGAAATGGTTTTCTGAGCAGCAAATAATATTACATTTACCTTCTTTCTACAACACTCATCCATTTCATCAGGTATAGAAAGACTGCTGGTCTATTGAGATTATGTATAACCGCAATCTTACTGTAATCTTTTGTAATTCTAAAGTGACCCACTTATTCAGTCCTGACTGGCAATTTGTGGTTGTTGAGTTATTAAATATATATTGTGTCATGAAGGGCCAGTTTCTCAGACACCATGGAGCATGGCTTTTAGTCCATAAATAGAGGCTTAATCTATGTCCAGGAAACCGGCCCGAAGAGTACACCATGGATGTTTTAATTGGTCATTTGTTGATTTTTTTGCAAATGTTCACCTTACTTTGATGAAAATATTTTGTCAAGTATACAGCTTGTCATGTAGAGTACACCATAGACGTTTCTTTGGTTAATTAATGACCAGTGAAACATCCATGGGTGTTGTCATGGTAATTTCCTGTATTACTCAATAAAGAGAGAGAGAGAGCCAACCACACACAAGTCAGAGTTAAATTATATATATTCCATCTTTAATATATATACAAGCTTCACCAAAGCCCTTTTTTGACTCTCAGATCAATTCAGTGTCTATAAATGAATTCTCTGAGAGTGCTTATGAAACAATTCTTAGTTTCATTTATAGCCAAGATACACCCCTCTCAACTTACAAAGAATCCATTACCCGAAAGAGGAGTATCCTATTGCTAGACAGCATCAGCTATAAATCATTGTTCAGTTTGATCTCCCAAGACAAGGTTTCAATCTCATGCTTGATACTTCACTGTCTACCAAAACATTACCTCATCCAATGGCATATATCAATTGTCATTTCTAGATACTCCCAAACCTGGACAAACTCAAAATCAGACAGTGAGCCTCTTAGGTCAAATACTAGGTCAAGATAAGGGCAACCTCAGAGGGGAAATACAATGGTTCCAAACACTGCCAAACTCCTTCCCCCTATGAGAAAAGTAGGGAGTGACTGGCGAACAGACATTGTATGAGATAACTAACTGGTTCCCCATTAATAACGCCATCCCGTCACATGATTTAAGAATAGTTACAGATACATTGACTTATGAAGACAAGCCTCACCTCTCCCCTCTCTGGCCCCAAGTTACTAAGCCCTATCACAGAAGGGGAAAATGCACTGCCAACCCTATATTCCAAAGGGCACCATTCTAATGACAAGTATCTCACAAGCATATGATGAAAATAGCATCTTATCTATCTATGTTACTTAGCTAAATCTGATTCTGCCACGACAGTGTGTCCAGTTAACCTGGCCTTTATTACACAATGGGGGACCAAGAGGTACTATTTCTATTGTTAGGACCCTGTTAATGTTGCTCACGTCTATATTTTATTTGTGTTATTTTCATTCATTCATTCATTCATCGTTTCTGTCTTGTGAGGAAGACAAAGCACTGATAATAAACTAACAAAGGATGTTTTCTAGAAAGGAAATCAGCCCTGTGCTGATTAGCTCAATGACTCATCTAATAACTGCCAGCTCCCTGCTCCTAACCTTTCCCCTATGGACGGATCGTATTATCATTCAGTCACTGTATGTCATGTAAGTGTGCTATTTTTCCTTTGTCATCTATTGATGTCCAAACGCTAATCTTGTCTATAATTATATTTTCACATTTATTTTCTATTGTTGAGAAATGTCGACTTTCCAGTCTTGCTGTTTCTGAAATGTACATTTTTTACCCCCTCAGTTTACACTTCCTCGCCGTGGCTTATTTTCTTTCGTCAATAGCAACGTTTTCTGAACTCTTGAGATTCTGCTGATCTGGAAAAACATCAGGAAATTAGATTTGCTGACTGTACAGTCATACTCATACCTCCAGAATGACCACAGTTTCACTGGGTCATCTTCTCATGAAAATACATATGAAGCACGCATACATACGTTTTACTATCCTTGTGGGGACCAAACAGTTGATTCCTATTCAAAATTCTATTTTCCCTAAACCTAAGTCTAACTCTAATTGCCCTTCTAGCAGTTATGCCTCTTCTCCCCGGCCCCTACTGTATGCCTGCAGCCAGCTCTCAGACCCAAACCATACAAACAGCCAGCATGGCGACGGGCAACTTCCTCTATTTTATCAGGGCCTATGTATAGTGGTCCTCCTTAGACATACAGTTGAAGTCGGAAGTTTACTTACACCTTAGCCAAATACATTTAAACTCAGTTTTTCACAATTCCTGACATTTAATCAGAGTAAAAATTCCCTGTCTTAGGTCAGTTAGGATCACCACTTTTATTTTAAGATTGTGAAATGTCAGAATAATAGTAGAGTGATTTATTTCAGCTTTTATTTCTTTCATCACATTCCCAGTGGGTCAGAAGTTTACATACACTCAATTCATATTTAGTAGCATTGCCTTTAAATTGTTTAACTTGGGTCAAACCTTTTGGGTAGCCTTCCACACGCTTCCCACAATAAGTTGGGTGAATTTTGGCCCATTCCTCCTGACATATCTGGTGTAACTGAGTCAGGTTTGTAGGCCTCCTTGCTCTCACACGCTTTTTCAGTTCTGCCCACACATTTTCTATAGGATTGAGGGCAGGGCTTGGGATGGCCACTCCAATACCTTGACTTTGTTGTCCTTAAGCCATTTTGCCACAACTTTGGAAGTATGCTTGGGGTCAATGTCCATTTGGAAGAACCATTTGCGACCAAGCTTTAACTTCCTGACTTTTTTTTTTAAATGGTCGAATTAATAAACTAAACTAAAGATGTCTTGAGATATTGCTTCAATATATCCACATAATTTTCCTCCCCCATGATGCCATCTAGTTTGTGAAGTGCACCAGTCCCTCCTGCAGCAAAGCACCCCCACAACATGATGCTGCCACTCCCGTGCTTCACGGTTGGCATGGTGTTCTTCGGCTTGCAAGCCTCCCCCTTTTTACTCCAAACATAATGATGGTCATTATGGCCAAACTTCTATTTGTTTCATCAGACGAGAGGACATTTCTCCAAAAAGTACAATCTTTGTCCCCATGTGCAGTTGCAAACCGTAGTCTGGCTTTTTTATGGTGGTTTTGGAGCAGTTGCTTCTTCCTTGCTGAGGTGCCTTTCAGGTTATGTCGATATAGGACTCGTTTCACTGTGGATATAGATACTTAAAAAAAAAAAAAAATTCTACTTTGTTTTTATTGTAGGAACACAAAGAAAGTACAAATAAAGTAAAATAAAATAACAAAGATCTGGCAGTTACAGTTCACTTCATACCTTCATCATCATATTAGTTACATTGGCATCTTTGAATTAGACCTTTTCCAAGTACAAAACCCATTTTTCCCAGTATTCCTGACCTCTCTCCTGTTGAGTTCTTAAAACAAAGGTCATACGCTCCATGTGGTGTATTTCTTCTACAATGTCTATCCATTGTGTCACTGTGGGAGGGTCTTTTTGTAGCCATTTCCTAGTGATAGCCTTTTTACTGGCTGCCAGTAGGACCTTCAAGAGGTACTTTTCTCTATTGTGTAAGTTATCAGGTATTTCACCCAAGTACAAAGAAATGAATGTTTGTTCTATGTCAAATCCCATTATTTTTCCAATGTTAGATCTTATTTCTCCCCAGTAAGTTTCGATTGCGGGGCAGGACCAAAAGATATGAGAGTGGTCCGCTCTCAATAGACCGCATTCTCTCCAACAAGGGTGTGGCGAGCCAGTCTGTTTTGATTTCAGTTTAGGTGTTATGAAGAAACGTATAACATTCTTCCAACAGAATTCTCTCCATGACCTTGAGTTGGTGGAGCTTTGTTGAGGATATAGATACCTTTGTACCTGTTTCCTCCAGAATCTTCACATGGTCCTTTGCTGTTGTTCTGTGATTGATTTGCACTTTTCGCACAAAGTACGTTCATCTCTAGGAGACAGAACGCGTCTCCTTCCTGAGCAGTATGATGGCTGCATGGTCCCATGGTGTTTATACTTGCATACTATTGTTTGTACAGATGAATTTGGTACCTTCAGGCGTTTGGAAATTGCTCCCAAGGATGAACCAGACTTGTGGAGGTCTACCATTTTTTTCCTGAGGTCTTGGCTGATTTCTTTTGATTTCTTTTGATCAGCCACCAATTGTGCAAGTTCTCCCACTTAAAAAGATGAGAGAGGCCTGTAATTTTCATCATAGGTACACTTCAACTATGACAGACAAAATGAGAAAAGAAAATCCAGAAAATCACATTGTAGGATTTTTAATGAATTTATTTGCAAATTATGGTGGAAAATAAGTATTTGGTCACCTACAATCAACCAAGATTTCTGGCTCTCACAGACCTGTAACTTCTTCTTTAAGAGGCTCCTCTGTCCTCCACTCGTTACCTGTATTAATGGCACCTGTTTGAACTTGTTATCAGTATAAAAGACACCTGTCCACAACCTCAAACAGTCACACTCCAAACTCCACTATGGCCAAGACCAAAGAGCTGTCAAAGGACACCAGAAACAAAATTGTAGACCTGCACCAGGCTGGGAAGACTGAATCTGCAATAGGTAAGCAGCTTGGTTTGAAGAAATCAACTGTGGGAGCAATTATTAGGAAATGGAAGACATACAAGACCACTGATAATCTCCCTCGATCTGGGGCTCCACGCAAGATCTCACCCCGTGGGGTCAAAATGATCACAAGAACGGTGAGCAAAAATCCCAGAACCACACGGGGGGACCTAGTGAATGACCTGCAGAGAGCTGGGACCAAAGTAACAAAGCCTACCATCAGCAAGGGCATTGGCGATGAAACGTGGCTGGGTCTTTCAGCATGACAATGATCCCAAACACACCGCCCGGGCAACGAAGGAGTGGCTTCGTAAGAAGCATTTCAAGGTCCTGGAGTGGCCTAGCCAGTCTCCAGATCTCAACCCCATAGAAAATCTTTGGAGGGAGTTGAAAGTCCATGTTGCCCAGCAACAGCCCCAAAACATCACTGCTCTAGAGGAGATCTGCATGGAGGAATGGGCCAAAATACCAGCAACAGTGTGTGAAAACCTTGTGAAGACTTACAGAAAACGTTTGACCTCTGTCATTGCCAACAAAGGGTATATAACAAAGTATTGAGAAACTTTTGTTATTGACCAAATACTTATTTTCCACCATAATTTGCAAATAAATTCATAAAAAATCCTACAATGTGATTTTCTGGATTTTCTTTTCTCATTTTGTCTGTCATAGTTGAAGTGTACCTATGATGAAAATTACAGGCCACTCTCATCTTTTTAAGTGGGAGAACTTGCACAATTGGTGGCTGACTAAATACTTTTTTGCCCCACTGTACATCCACAGGTACACCTCCAACTGACTCAAATGGTGTCAATTAGCCTATCAGAAGCTTCTAAAGCCATGACATAATTTTCTGGAATTTTCCAAGATGTTTAAAGGCACAGTCAACTTAGTGTATGTGAACTTCTGACCCACTGGAATTGTGATACAGTGAATTAATTATAAGTGAAATAATCTGTATGTAAACAATTGTTGGATAATTACTTGTGTCATGCACAAAGTAGATGACCTAACCGACTTGCCAAAACTATAGTTTGTTAACAAGAAATTTGTGGAGTGGTTGAAAAACGAGTTTTAATGACTCCAACCTAAGTGTATGTAATTTTCCGACTTCAACTGTAGATCTAGGATCAATTTACCCTAGCCAAGTCTTACCCTTAACCATTAAGGGGTGGAATGTAAAACTGACCTTAGGTCAGTGTCTACGGGCAACTCCCGGTACAGTAGTTAATAGCCCATTTCCCCAGCAGAGAGCTCTCTGGTCTAACACGGAACAGATGGTGCCGTGCACAATTCATTTTTTTACAACCTCAGACGATTTCATAACATCCAGCCTAAAGAATGTTGCCCCTAACACCACGTACTCACGAGTAGAAAAGTGAACGTTCAGAGATGATTCACATTTCTTTGATTACTTTATTATTATTGAAAACTTCCAGTTTTTCAGATGATGACTTCAGATGAATTCTGTAAGTAACCAGAGTACAACATCCATTGGAGGGTTCTACTTTAAGTAGAAAAGTGAGTTTTAAAGACACGATTCAACATTCTTTGATTCTAAACTCTGAAAAACATAATCTGTGAACTCCACCTGACCCGGGGTTGTCAGTGTTTACGGTGTAGTGCTAACCATCTGGTAGGGCTTACAGAACCCCCACACAACACATCTGATTAACAAAACGCCTCCGATTACTTACTATCTGGTTATAATGTATGGAGGGGGGAGAGTGAGTATAGTCTGTACAGACAAGCTGGCATACATACAGCTGGCATACAAGCTGGCATTCAAACACCAATCATTATGTTCATGCAACATCATACTAAGTAATTAGATGCCTATTGTTCATAACGTATGTTGAATGCTCATTAGATGCTGTAGAGACAATCCCTCTGAGTGACGGAACTCATAAGGGGCACATTTAACTTGAGTTGAGACAGAGATGCCGATAACAAGGCAGCGTTTTACTGTACTTCATATCAGATTCCAATCACACACACATCAGACAAATCAATGCTTTCTTCCAATGCCAACAAAACAAATACACTGAGTGTACAAAACATGCTATTTGCATGAGACTGACCAGGTGAATCCAGGTGAAAGCTTATTGATGTCACTTGTTAAATCCACTTCAATCAGTGTAGATGAAGGGGAGGAGACAGGTTAAAGAAGGATTTTTAAGCCTTGACACAATTGAGACATGGATTGTGTATGTGTGACATCCAGAGTGTGAATGGGCAAGACAAGAGATTTAAGTGCCTTTAAACAGGGTATGGTATTAGGTGCCAGGCTCACCGGTTTGCGTGTGTCAAGACCTGCAACACTGCTGGGTTTTTCACACTCAACAGTTTCCAATATTAAGAAAGTGTCCACCACTCAAAGGCCATCGAGCCAACTTGACACAACTGTGGGAAGCATTGGAGTCAACATGGGCCAGCATCCCTGTGGAACGCTTTTGACACCTTGTAGAGTCCATGCCCAAATAATTGAGGTTGTTCTGAGGGCAAAAAGGAGAGCAACCTCAATATTAGGAATGTGTTCCTAATGTTTTTAATGTCATCATCTCCAGCTCCACCACAAAATCGACGTGTGAAAATGGCTCGTTTCTATATTTTGTAGTTAAAAAGACAGGGAAGATAAGTGTTTCCATTCCAATGACATCAACCAATTAGTAGGCAGTTAGTGGGCAATGCCTACTCATAATTGGTAGAAGAAATCGGCACGATGCGCACTGATGATGTCATTGGAAACACTTACAGTATCTCCCTCGATCTTTTTTAATACAAAACATAAGCACGCAATTTTCACATAATGTTGATGTTGGGGTGGTGGACATGAATATGAAGTTGAAAAATTAAGGCTGTCGTGACAGATTGGCTATTGAGTAACAGTAGGGAACTTGCCACAACTTGACTGCAGTAATTGCCAGGCATTTCACAATATGATATTATCAAAATACTTAAGTGCCGGCACCGTATGTATTGCAATTCGATACTGTGATTTTATTGTTATTCGATGTTCCAAAAATATTGCTCACCATATGTCTGGTGCAGAGGGATAAGAGATAGCTATGAGAAAAATAATTTTGATCAGTAGCTAGGTTTCCATCCAATTGGCGACCAGATCTTAATTAGGGTTGGACGATATATCAAATTCATTTGATTAATTTGAATGAATGTTTTTGAGTGATATTTAAAATACCTGTATCGCAAGAATCAAGTTTTTTTTATTTTTCCTTTTCATGAGCGTTTATGTCCGCTTGTTCTCATGTTCTATTTGTGGTCTCGTCTCCTTCACTCGTCTGCTGTGTGCACCTTCCCATTTTAAAGCAGAGATCTGTATATAATGACGAGATGCACGTCTCCTCCCTAACAATGGGAGTCCTTGTCCCAAAGGTGGGAAGACAGGCAATGAGCTTCCGTACAAAATAAGCCCATAGAATCGCATTGGCCTTATATTTTGGACAGATTTGAGCTCTTTTAGGTCTTCGTCTCTTCCTCTATGGTTTACACACACACCAAGCCCCTGCCTCTCTCGCCAACAAAGTTGAGAGAGATCACATCTTCCTCTCTGACAAGTGGTTTCAACTCGCTATTTGCATTTGAGGTTTAGGCCAACAGAATCGGTCAAATGGACACCAAAACACATTGAGACATTATTTTACTGTAATGGAGGAGAAGTTAACCTTTCCAACGATGCCCTTTTATGTGTCAACTCCTCAAATTGCACACAGAGCAGACACTACTAAAACAAGAGTATCTATGAACATTGATTCTGGAAAATGAATGATCAGTTTGTCGCGCAGGGCATTGGGATACCACGTACCGCTAGCAGCATTTCAACCAAATACTGTTATACTAGCTGTCTAGTTTGTGTTTTATAAAGGTGCAATAAGCATAAAACACAATTGTATAAGGAATTGGCAACTTGTTTTCAATTGGCAACTGATTTCAACATCGGAACAAAGTGGACAGGCTAACATGCTTTTCTAACAGTCGTAGACAGACAGAAGGGCGTGTTCATAACAATTCAACTGTTCAACCTTGTTAGCTAGAAAATACTGTAGATCCAAGTTGGCTAAACTTGAAATATAAAGATTAACTGGCTAATCACTAGCACATGGGCTTGAGAGGTTGTTGATGAAACCTGTGTTTAATTTTCTATAGCCTAATGCCTGCTACAAGAAGTTATCATTAGTGAATGTGCATTATGCATGGTTCTAGTTAAATTTATAAGACAAAAGGGCATTTTCATAGACAGACTTGAAAGCCAGATCAGCGATTATTGCAGCAAAAGAAATGCAGGTTAAACCTATTTGGATAAAATAATTGAATTATTAGTGGGTCTTATGGTTGTGGAATGCTTACATTTAGCCTAGGTGTAACTTCACAAGCCCTGCATTCATTAGATTATTGCTGGCTGTTTGAAATGCAGTGTATGTGACCTTTAATTGTACAACAATGCTTATTTAGAGAGAACATTTTTTTTTTTTTAGATATACACTACATGGCCAAATTAATGTGGACACCTGCTCGTCGAACATCTCATTCCAAAATCATGGGCATTAATATGGAGTTGGTCCCCCCCTTTGCTGCTATAACAGCGTCCACAATTCTGGGAAGGCTTTCCATTAGATGAACATTGCTGAGGGGACTTGCTTCCATTCAGACACAAGAGCATTAGTGAGGTCGGGCACTGAGGTTGAGGGATTAGCCCTGGCTCGCAGTCGGCGGTCCAATCCCAAAGGTGTTCGATTGGGTTGAGGTCAAGCCTCTGTGCAGGCCTGTCAAGTTCTTCCACACTGATCTCAACAAACCCTTTCTGTATCGATCTCGCTTTGCTCACGGGGGCATTGTCATGCTGAAACAGGAAAGAGCCTTCCCCCAAACTGTTGCCACAAAGTTGGAAACACACAATCATCTAGAATGTCATTGTATGCTGTAGCGTTAAGATTTCCCTTCACTGGAACTAAGGGGCCTACCCCAAACCAAGAAAAACAGCCCCAGACCATTATTCCTCCTCCACCATACTTTACAGTTGACACTATGCATTAGGTCAGGTAGCGTTCTCCTGGCTTTCGCCAAACCCAGATTTGTCCGTCGAACTGCCAGATGGTGAAGGGGGATTCATCACTCCAGAGAACGCGTTTCCAATGCTCCGGAGTCCAATGACGGCAAGCTTTACACCACTCCAGCCGACGCTTGGCATTGCGCATGGGGATCTTAGGTTTGTGTGCGGCTGCTCGGCATTGTAAACCCATTTCATGAAGTTTCGAACGATCAGTTCTTGTGCTGACGTTGCTTTCAGAGGCAATTTGGAACTCTGTAGCGAGTGTTGCAACTGAGGACAGACGATTTGTTACCCGCTTCAGCACTCGCGGTCTCTTTCTGTGAGCTTGTGTGACCTTCTACTTCGCGGCTGAGCTGTTGTTGCTCCTAGACGTTTCCACTTCACAATAACAGCACTTACAGTTGACAGGGCAGCTCTAGCAGGGCAGAAATTTGAACTGATTTGTTGGAAAGGTGCCATCCTATGATGGTGCCATGTTGAAAGGCACTGAACTCTTCATTAAGGCCATTCTACTGCCAATGTTTGTCTATGGAGATTGCATAGCTGTGTGCTCGATTTGATACACCTGTCAGCAACGGGTGTTGCTGAAATAGCTGAATCCACTAAATTGAAGGGGTGTCCACATACTTTTGTGTGTGTGTGTATATGTAGTTTATATCCTGAATCGCACGTTTTACATTTTTTAAAGATTTTTAGGCCATGTCGCCCATCCCTAATCTTAATGCGGATTTTAGAATATGCGCATGAAGAAAATGTGCACATTTCCAATCCAGTAGTGTGTTTCTACCAAAGTCAGTGGGTTATGACGTAGTGCACACAAAATGTACTTTTTCGCTTAAGTTTTCATGTACTGAATAAAAATCTAAAGTTCAATGTTTTTCCATCACATTTTCAAATATACTAATAGTTTTGTCACAAACTGTTGCATTAAATATAACATGTGCCTACTCTGGTTTTGGCACGTACACTCCCGAACTTGGTCCTAGGGCCCCCAATGGAGCACGTTTTGGTTTTTGCCCTAGCGCTACATAGAGGATTCAAATAGTCAAAGCTTGATGATGAGTTGGATATTTGACTCAGCTATCAATTTTAAGCTCTTTTCAAAGAACTGTGGTTGTGTCCTGAATGTATTTTCCACTTCATAGATGTGAAACAGCTACCCATGATAAGTGGTCTCATTCAGGATGTTCACATGAGAAGCACACTGCTCAGTGATCATAGCTATTTCTTCTGGGCATATACAGTATGCTTTACTTATTTTGTCATGTTTTGAAGATTGTGGTGGTCATTGTGAGGTTCAAATACATTTTTATCTCCCCATGAAACACCTTTAGTGTACTTATCAAAGGCCCATTATCAGCAACCATCACTTCTGTGTTCCAATGGCACATTGTGTTAGCCTTTTAAAATGATTAACTTGGATTAGCTAACTCAATGTGCCATTGGAACACAGGAGTGATGGTTGCTGATAATGGGCCCCTTCACGCCTATGTAGATATTCCATAAAAATGTGTCAGTTTCCAGCTACAATAGTAATTTACAACATTAACAATGTCTACCCTGTATTTCTGATCAATTTGATGTTATTTTAATGGACAAAAAATTAGCTTTTCTTTAAAAAACAAGGACATTTCTAAGTGACCCCCAAACTTTTGAACAGTAGTGTGTGTGTGTGTGTGTGTGTGTGTGTGTGTGTGTGTGTGTGTGTGTGTGTGTGTGTGTGTGTGTGTGTGTGTGTGTGTGTGTGTGTGTGTGTGTGTGTGTGTGTGTGTGTGTGTTACTCCGCAAGCATTTCACAAAAAACTCTACATCTGTTGTATTTGGCAATTTTTTTTAACCTTTTATTTTACTAGGCAAGTCAGTTAAGAACAAATTCTCATATACAATGACGACCTAGCCCGGCCAAATCCTAACCCGGACGACGCTGGGCCAATTGTGCACCGCCCTATGTGGGGTTTTGATATGGTGACAAATTAACTACAAATATAATATCTTAATTTGATCACTCTGTTGTCACAGAGAATTTTCCTGCACAGCATTAAATGCAAATTGTAGTGTATTTGAGGTTTAAAGTCTTCTAAAGTTTTAAAGGAACTGTCCAGTCAAAATGTCACTTTTAAAAGTTCATATTTGGTTAATTCATACCCAAATAATGTTGTTGACTCATCCTATACTCATATTTGTGGCCAAAGCATAAATAGGAGAACCCCCCCACGGTGTACGCCCACACCATTCTGTTGTTGTGGTACGCCAACACCATTCCACACAGAAGAGGGGGGGCAGATCTGTCATCAGCATCTAGGAGATGAGGCCTTCCCCAAACTGTTCAGTAAAATTGCATTCTGTTTCTGTTGTCATTCAGTTAAGCTTGTACTTGATTGAATTTTTTTTTTAAATTAAATGGAAAGAAAACTATTACTCATGGGTAAATTATAGGTCATATTTCATAGAAATCTGGAAACACTGGACAGTTACTTAACAATGTCAGACTTGATTTGCCCTAATAAAACATTTATTAATCCTTACAACAATGTCAATTTTTAATTTTATACAACGAGTGGGTCTAATCCTGAATGCTGATTGGTTAAAACCACATTCCAGCTGGTGTCTATTCCACAAGTTACCACTGGCTAAATCTATGACGTTAAAATGCCTATTTACTATTTTCCATCTGACTGCGCAATCCACTGTCTTATCAGCCCAGCCAGGCAATTTATAAACTTGATCTCCACTATAAAAAGCATCGAGACATCATCTCTCATCTTTTAGGCTAACATTTAGTTTTCAACAGCGGAGATTTGTTTAAAGCTTGCTGTCTGTCTCTATGACATTTGTAACATTGTTTTAACATTCAAATTCGATCTCCAGCTGTCCCATAGTAATGCCAGTGTCGGGAGTCGGAACGTGACAGATAGGAAGGCAGCGTTTCTCAGCCAGCCAAAATCATGAATCATCATTTTTATGGATATATACAAAGAAACGTCAACTGAAAAAAGGTACAACGAAACGAAGTGCAGCTAGTTTGCAGTCTTTCCAGCTTCAGTTTGCAGTGATTGTGTTAGCTGTATTGTTGGATAGCTCCTCTGAACAACAGTGTCCTGACGAGAGAGCACATTTTCTACGCCAGGAAAAATCGCTCCTCATTAGCTCATTCTTATGGATGTATCCAAATAAATGTCACTAGAAAACAGCTTAAACAAATGCAAATGCAGCTACTTTATTATTCGGGCTGCACTGTTTGACGTGACTGTAAGTTAGCCGTAGTTGGCTCGCTAGTAAGCAAGGGATAAGAACGTTGCCAGTCAGTATGGCAATAGAACATTTAGAACGAATGACTGGGTCGCGTCCATAGATACAGAACAAAAAGACTGAATGACTGGGTCATGTCTCTGGCAACCGATTGAATGAACGACCAGCCAGCTTGGGTAGCAAACCTAGATTTGTGTTGGGACTATATCTTGTGGAAGGATGAAATGGTATGAATAAATTCATCGAAATAATGTTTTTAATGAAAATATGTCAACCATTATTTGAATATGTTGGTAACCCGTTGTATAAATGCCCTCAAAGCCGGTGTTTGGAAGATCTATTGGCACGGTTTACTGGCCCTCGATTTCAGCTCGGGCCTAACAACACCTGTACCAATATCCTCCAAACAGCGGCTTCTCAGGCATTATCACTTAAATAATCCACATAATCTTTCACATTTGCTGTTGCTGCAGGTTTATTTTCCCCATCTCTCTCACATTTGAGAAATTTAGCAGATTCTCTTGTCCAGCGTGACTTTTATTATTATTAGTGAGTGCATACTACTCTTATCTGTTTCTGCCATTCTAGTCATTTGGGAGATGGGACTCGCGCTCCGCAAAAGCAATGCTACCTGCTACCCTTTTTTCCTCCCTATCTCCTTTGCTTTACTTGTCAGCCCATGATTTATTTGCATACACTGCCTTTACAATGCAAAGTTATCAATCATGCTCACAGAGGGTGTTACATACATTAATTTCACTAGAGGGGGATGGGAGAAAAAAAGCCAGTTTATAGACTCACCATGACACTGCCAAGCTAGAACTCTTGACATTGTGATGTGTTGATGTCAAAGGACTACTAACGTTAATTACTACACAAAAATGTAAAGAGTTTGATTTCAGAAATGGTCCCAATGATAAAGTGAGCAATAATGACCGGCCAAACATTTGCATTCATTCTCAAATCTGCCTCGGCACTGGCATCAAAGAAAGGTGACCTTCCTTGGACAAACAGCTATTTATTTACATAATTCAGTATCACCCCCATAATGTAATATTTGTTCTCCTGGACAGACAGGGACACTAAAGTCATTAGCAGAGCGATGGCTGCTAGCTACCTCCCTCAAACTGGTTAACACAACCCAGCAGGCCTGATTTTAGATGCAAAACATACAGTAAATACTGACTAGTGCTGCTAACCATCCGCCATCTGTACTGAAGGTTGATGAGACAGGCAGACTCTACAGAAAGGAATGGCTGGGGTGTATCACACATGGACCAGCCGGTTACACACCACAACCTACCATCCAATCGTAGCTTCTACCCTACACACCACAACCTACCATCCAATCATAGCTTCTACTCTACACACCACAACCTACCATCCAATCATAGCTTCTACTCTACACACCACAACCTACCATCCAATCGTAGCTTCTACCCTACACACCACAACCTACCATCCAATCATAGCTTCTACTCTACACACCACAACCTACCATCCAATCGTAGCTTCTACCCTACCCTACACACCACAACCTACCATCCAATCATAGCTTCTACCCTACACACCACAACCTACCATCCAATCATAGCTTCTACTCTACACACCACAACCTACCATCCAATCATAGCTTCTACTCTACACACCACAACCTACCATCCAATCGTAGCTTCTACTCTACACACCACAACCTACCATCCAATCGTAGCTTCTACTCTACACACCACAACCTACCATCCAATCGTAGCTTCTACTCTACACACCACAACCTACCATCCAATCGTAGCTTCTACTCTACACACCACAACCTACCATCCAATCATAGCTTCTACTCTACACACCACAACCTACACACCACAACCTACCATCCAATCGTAGCTTCTACCCTACACACCACAACCTACCATCCAATCATAGCTTCTACTCTACACACCACAACCTACCATCCAATCATAGCTTCTACCCTACACACCACAACCTACCATCCAATCATAGCTTCTACTCTACACACCACAACCTACCATCCAATCATAGCTTCTACTCTACACACCACAACCTACCATCCAATCGTAGCTTCTACTCTACACACCACAACCTACCATCCAATCGTAGCTTCTACTCTACACACCACAACCTACCATCCAATCGTAGCTTCTACTCTACACACCACAACCTACCATCCAATCGTAGCTTCTACTCTACACACCACAACCTACCATCCAATCATAGCTTCTACTCTACACACCACAACCTACACACCACAACCTACCATCCAATCGTAGCTTCTACCCTACACACCACAACCTACCATCCAATCGTAGCTTCTACCCTACACACCACAACCTATCATCCAACCGTAGCTTCTACTCTACACACCACAACCTTCCCGCAGACCTGGCCATTGTTCTCATCACGTAGAGTGGAAAGGCAAAGGCCACGCTTTGTGACTCACTGAGAGCAAAGTCAATGCGTTTTTTGTTTTCTAATGCTCAGGGTGTGTGGCTGTTCCCTAGTGTGATATTTATTTGAGCTACTGTAGTGATGCAGCTAAATAATGGCCACACTGGGGAGGCGCCTAGCCTGACGCAACATCCCACGTGGTACAATGGAAAACTAGTAACCTGGTTATACAGAGTTTGGGTTGTTAGCCAGGCTAGGGGCAAACCTTCACTTTATTTAGTCACACTTCATTCAGTTCAGTCCCTTTTTTGATTTACACAACCATACTGTGTATTCCTGTGTCCTGTCATGCTAATATGATTCAGTCATGATGCTCTGCTCTTTCAGTCATGGTCTGCTCTTTCATCCTGGTCATTAAGCAGATGGGCCAAATGTAAAGGCCAGTCATTCTATGTATAACTATTGTCCTACTGAAGACCAAAGTGCTACCTCCATTGTTGTCAACTGATTTATACTGGTTTAATTGGAAGGAATGGTATGGTTCATGTGTCTAACTGTATGTGAGTTCTTTGGCTTTAAAAGGGCATCTGAACAAATTAATCAAGTCTGGCAATGTGAATATGTACAAATAAATGATGTTTTGCTTATCATATTCACACATTTTTATTCATTTCGCTGTCCAACTGTTGTCTCACATTCTCCATGTTGTTCTGAAGACTATTAGGAGGACACCTGGGATGTTTATATACATACATTACAGAAATGGAAACTGACAGATGGGATGGATCAGTCTGGATCAGCCCCCCCCCCCCCCCCCCCCCCCCCCCCCACACACATCATACAGACACACGGCATGCACACACGTCCACATATACTCCCCTGATGGGTGCCGACAGGCAGAAACATGGGCAGCTGTGTTTATCTAGTCAAGTATCTGGGGTTGGGCCTCTTCTACTCTGTTCCACCACTGCCTGGTCCGGTCCTTAAAAGCACATTCACCACTGGCTGCCTGCCACACTGCCGATATGATATGAGTTTGATACGATATGCTTTCATCTCTCGTGTCTTTGAGATATGGCTGCATCCTTTAGCTATTCATGGTAAATACTTCCATAGATACTCTCACTGGCTTTTGGGATTGTTATCGGGCCTCACAAAACTGGTAGCACTTTAGTTGTGTTAGTGCCATGTAGGCATTATAGCACTAACTGTCATAAGACTGCCATAGCAGCTGTCATTAGGAGTTATAACAGCTAATGTCTGTTTATGACTATGATGACTTACCGGGTCTGGTAACTTGACTGGGAAATAACCTTATTTGCATACTGTACATATGCTAACCTGGAATATTATATATTCTCTTTTGAGCCCTAAAATGATTAAAAATAAGTATGCCCTGACAGAAATGTAATTGGCAGTCATTTCTCTTCATTATGAGTCCTTGCCTTGCTGTCCAGTCTTGCTGGCTGGTTAAATTAAAGGCTCAGTGCAGTCATACATGAGATTGTCCTGTGTTTTGTATATATTTCCACACTACTGTATGATGTTGGAATAATATTGTGAAAATTATGATAATGCCATTTTAGTGTAAGAGCTGTTTGAAAAGACTTGCTGAAATTTCAGTCTGTTTTGGTGTAATGGAGTTTTGGGCTGCCTGGTAACATCAGGCGGTAAATTAGTTAATACACCAATAAGAAAGAGTTCCAAACCTCTCTGCCAATAACAGCTAGTTTTCAGTTCTCCCCTCCCACTCAGACCACTCCGACAGTCCTATCAAATTCTTGCTTGAGAAATGGCTCTTTGCTAAGAAGCTGTTTTGATATTGAGCTGCATTGGACCTTTAACTTAGTTTTCTCCATTCTACATCAATAAAGCTATACATATATGCTAAATGGCATATACACTGAGTATACCAAACATTAGGAACACCTTCCTAACAATGAGTTGCACCCCCCTTTTCCCCCTCAGAACAGCCTCAATTCATTGGGACATGGACTCTAAGGTGTTGAAAGCGTTCCACAGGGATGCTGGTCCATGTTGATTCCAATGCTTCCCACAGTTGTGTCAAGTTGGCTGGATGGCCTTTGGGTGGTGGACCATTCTTGAAACACACAAACTCTTGACATAGACCGGTGTGCCTGGCACCTACTACCATACCCCGTTCTAAGGCACTTACATCTTTTGTCTTGCTCATTCACCCTCTGGATGGCACACATACACAATCCATGTCTGAATTGTGTCATTTGTTTAAAAATCCTTCTTTAACCTGTCTCCTCCCCTTCATCTACACTGATTGAAGTGGATTTAACAAGTGACATCAATAAGGGATCATAGACTGACCAGGTGAATCCAGGTGAAAGCTATGTCATGGAAAGATCAAATAACATTTTTATTAGTCACATGCGCCGAATACAACAGGTGTTCACCTTACAGTGAAATGCTTACTTACGAGCCCCTAACCAACAACGCAGTTAAAAAAAATATGGATAAGAAAAAAAAGTACTTAAAGAGCAGCAGTAAAATAACAATGGTGAGACTATAAACAGGGGGGTACTGGTACAGAGTCAATGTGCGGGGGCACCAGTTAGTTGAGGTAATATGTACATGTAGGTAGAGTTATTAAAGTGACGATTGCATAGATGATAACAACAGAGAGTAGCAGCGGTGTAGAACGGGGGGCAATGCAAATAGTCTGGGTAGCCATTTGATTAGGTGTTCAGGAGCCTTATGGCTTGGGGGTAGAAGCTGTTTAGAAGCCTCTTGGACCTAGACTTGGCGCTGCGGTACCGCTTGCCGTGCGGTAGCAGAGAGAAATCTATGACTAGGGTGGCTGGAGTCTTTGACAATTTTTAGGGCCTTTCTCTGACACCGCCTGGTACAGAGGTCCTGGATGGCAGGAAGCTTGGCCCCGGTGATGTACTGGACCATACGCACTACCCTCTGTAGCGCCTTGCGGTCGGAGGCCGAGCAGTTGCCATACCAGGCAGTGATACAACCAGTCAGGATGCTCTCGATGGTGCAGCTGTAGAACCTTTTGAGGATCTGAGGACCCATGCCAAATCTTTTCAGTCTCCTTAGGTTTTGTCATGCCCTCTTCACCACTGTCTTGGTGTGCTTTGACCATGTTGGTGATGTGGACACCAAGGAACTTGAAGCTCTCAACCTGCTCCACTGCAGCCCCGTCGATGAGAATGGGGGCGTGCTCGGTCCTCTTTTTCCTTTAGTCCACAGTCATCTCCTTTGTCTTGATCACGTTGAGGGAGAGGTTGTTGTCTGACCTCCCTCCCTAATAGGCTGTCTCGTCATTGTTGGTGATCAGGCCTACTACTGTTGTGTCATCGGAAACTTAATGGTGTTGGAGTTGTGCCTGGCCATGTAGTCATGAGTGAACAGGGAGTACAGGAGGGGACTGAGTTGATCCTGTGTTGAGGATCAGCATGGCGGATGTGTTGTTACCTACCCTTACCACCTGGGGACGGCCTGTCAGGAAGTCCAGGATCCAGTTGCAGAGGGAAGTGTTTAGTCCCAGGGTCCTTAGCTTATTGATGAGCTTTGATAGCACTATGGTGTTGAACGCTGAGCTGTAGTCAATGAATAGCATTCTCACATAGGTGCTCCTTTTGTCCAGGTGGGAAAGGGCAGTGTGGAGTGTAATAGAGATTGCGTCATCTGTGGATCTGTTGGGGCGGTATGCAAATTGGAGTGAGTCTAGGGTTTCTGGGATAATGGTGTTGATGTGAGCCATGACCAGCCTTTCAAAGTCTTACTCACATCGGCTGCAGAGAGCATGATCACACAGTTTTCCTGAACAGCTGGTGCTCTCATGCATGTTTCATGCCTCGAAGCGAGCATAGAAGTAGTTTAGCTCGTCTGGCATGCTCGTGTCACTGGGCAGCTCTCGGCTGTGCTTCCCTTTTGTAGTCTGTAATGGTTTGCAAGCCCTGCCACATCTGACGAGTGTCAGAGCCGGCGTAGTACGATTCGATCTTAGTCTTGTATTGACGCTTTGCCTGTTTCATGGTTCGTCGGCGGGCATAGCGTGATTTCTTATAAGCTTCCGGGTTAGAGTCCCACTCCTTGAAAGCGGCAGCTCTAGCCTTTAGCTCAGTGCGGATGTTGCCTGTAATCCATGGCTTCTGGTTGGGGTATATTCCTATTCCAGTCTGTGCTAGCAAAACAGTCCTGTAGCTTAGCATCTGCTTCATCTGATTTTTTTTATTTTTATTGATCTAGTCACTGGTGCTTCCTGCTTTCATTTTTGCTTGTAAGCAGGAATCAGGAGGATATAATTATGGTCATATTTGCCAAATGTAGGGCAAGGGAGAGCTGTGTATGCATCTCTGTGTGTGGAGTAAATGTGGTCCAGTTTTATTTATTTATTTTTATTTATGTTTATCTTTCTCTCTCTCTCTGGTTGCACATTTAACATGCTGATAAAAATGTGGAATGAAGTTTCCCTGCATTACAGTCCCCATCTACTAGGAGCGCAGCCTCTGGGTGAGCATTTTCTTGTTTGCTTATGGCAAAATACAGCTCATTCGATGCTGTCTTAGTGCCAGCATTTGACTGTGGTGGTATGTAAACAGCTATGAAAAATACAGATAAACTCTCTAGGTAGATTGTGTGGTCTACAGTTTATCATGAGATACTCTACCTCAGGCGCGCAATAGCTCGAGACTTCCTTAGATATCGTGCACCAGCTGTTATTTACAAAAATACATAGTCATCCGCCCCTTGTCTTACCAGACGCCGCTGTTCTGTCCTGCCGGTGCAGTGTATAACCAGCCAGCTGTATGTTGATAGTGTCGTCATTCAGCCACGACTCTGTGAGGAATAAGATATTACAGTTTTGAATGTCCCGTTAGTATTTAATTTTCCGCGTAGGTCATCGATTTATTCTCCAAAGATTGCACGTTTGCTAGCAGAATGGAAGTAAGTGGGGGTTTATTCAATCGCATACGAATTCTCAGAAGGCAGCCCGCCCTCTGGCCCCTTTTTCTCCGCCTCCTCTTCACGCAAATCACAGGGATCTGGGCCTGTTCCCGAGAAAGCAGTATATCGTTCGCGTCGGGCTCGTCAGACTCGTTAAAGGGGGAAAAAGGATTCTGTAAGTGCGTGGTGAGTAATCGCAGGCCTGATGTCCAGAAGTTATTTTTGGTCATAACAGACGGTAGCGGCAACATTATGTACAAAATAAGTAAAAAAATAAAAATACAAACAACTCAAATAAACAAACAAAAATAACAATCGGTTGGGGACACGTAAAACGTCTGCCGCCTTCTCCGGCGCAGGTGTTCTTAATATTTTGTATACTCAGTGTATTTGTTTTTTAACTATTTCTATTTGATCTCTAATGCACTTTGAGCTTATTCTTGTATAATGAAGTGCTTTAAAAATGTAATTATTATAATTATAATTAAATATGATGTTTGAGAGTAGTGCAGTTTGTTTCTGTATCACAAGATGCTTCTCACTCTCTCGAGTTTCACTACTCAGTTCTTAGTGTCTGTGATTCAGCTCAGCCCCCAAGCTGTGGTTTTCCCCTCTACATTTGCATTGGAAGTTTACAGTATGAACACTGTCCCTTCTACGTAACTAGGCTACAGCAACAAGTACAGCAACAACCTATGGTGTGCCGGTCCCTCTCTCGGCCTCTAAGCCAGCTGATGTCATGCGACATTCCGCACAGTTAGACAGCCCCAAATGACCTGGGGTCAGACAGGAGCAAGTGGCTTGACTACTGATAATGTTCAGTACTGATTTATATACAGTACTGGTGTTCTGTCAGAACAAACACTAGACCTGGGTAAGTTCATAATGACACACTATTCCCTAGGCCTATATAGGACACTACTTCGAGCCATATTGATGTCATGGGTTCTGTCCAAAAGTAAAGCACTGCACAGGGACTATAGGGCGCAATTTGATGGGCCCCACTGGATATGTGTTTGATGAGTTGACATTTAAAGTGTATTGGTCTCAATCCATTGGTATCCATCTTATTTGATTCCAGGTAGCCAATCAGACGCTCCACACAGACAGCCCAGACCTGCCGGAATGTTTCCAGCTGTCAGTGCTGTCATGGCTGCCTTGTGTGTACCTGTGGCTTGCTTGCCCTCCCTACCTCTTCTACCTCCAGAGGAACAACAAGGGTTATATCATGATGTCCATCCTTAACAGAGTGAAAACGGTGAGGGACCACACCACGCACTGGGCTGCTGTATGCGGACATGCATGCGCTGTCTGTCCAGTTGTCTCTGTCTCCGTCTCTCTCTCGATGCAATACTGTTTGTTGCCTGAGATTCATATCCTGTTTCATAGCCCTTATTAGATTAGTTAGTTGATGCACGATAGGGGAATAGTGGAAATGTTTATCAGACAGGCTAATGACCGGTACTGGAAAACGTACCAGACATTCAAGCTTGTTCAGACAGTTTAGATGGGTTTTGATCAAATTACTCCTGCTCAGTTTTGGGTTTATTTCTTTCTCACCCCTCCCCTTTCATCCTCTAGGTCTTTGGGTTGGTGTTGTGGATTGTGTGTTGGACAGATCTTTTCGGCACCTTCCATGAGCTGCAGCAGGGGGACACAAAGCCACCCATCTACTTCGTCACTCCGCTGGTGGTTGGCATGACGATGGTACTTGTACACAACCAACAGGGCGTGGCGTTGTAAACATGCAGTACAGTCATACAGTACAGTGTTCAACTCACTTCCTGAAAAGTACCTTATTTTTGGGGTCTTGTTGCTTAGTGACCAGTATTTTGAATCCATAACTTGTCAATCAATCATGTATGTATTGTTGCAACCTGGACTCAGGAGTAGACGTAACATAGTAACCGGAAATCTGGGACACTCAAATTAGTATAATATGTTTGGTATGTATTAATTTGTGGATGTCCATCATCCATTTTGTATGATAAGTTACGATTTACAATTCAAGTTTCAAGTTTTATTACTCATGCGGGATACGCATGGTATACATTGTCCAATGAAATGCTTACTTGCAGGTTCCTTCCCGACAATGCAACAACCATAAGAAATAGTTAAAAATAATAATACGAACATGAAGTAAATGGCAGTAGAATAGATGAACAATTTTAGTATAAATGTAATACAGGAAGGCACAATTTATAGTAAAATATTTACATGTGTTTGGGGGAAGGGGGGATGGAGAGCAAGTGTTTAACTTGAGCAGTATAATAAGAGTCTGGTAGCAGCAGTTGTAATGTGTGCTAAGGTGCAGAGAATCAGAGCAGGTGGTCACTCCAGTTCAACTGTTCAGCAGTCTGATGGCTTGTAGATAGAAACTGTCTCTGAGCCTTTTGGTATCAGACCTCATGCTCTGATACCGTCTGCTAGACGGTAAGGGAGCGAACAGCTCGTGGCTGAGTTGTGTGGGGTCCTTGTTGATGCTGCGTGCCTTCCTCAGGCACCATTTTGTGTAATGTCCCGGATGGAAGGAAGCACAGCCTCCGTGACGACCACGCTTCGAGTAGATGTACTGGATGGGTGGAAGCACGGTCCCAATTCATATGACATGTTACGAATTGCAATTAATACAATATGTTACAAATTTGCAATATGTATGATATGTTACAAATTCTAATTTGTTGTAGCTAGCATTAGCTAGGTGGCGAACGTTAATGTTAGCTAGGTGGCTAACATTAGCTAAGTTGGGGTTAAGGTTAGGAGTTATGTTAAAGGGTTATTGGGAAGGGGAAGCTGAAATGCTAAGTAGTTGTAAAGTAGATCAAAAAGTAGTAAGAAGTTGCTAATCAGCTAAAATGCTAAAGTTGTCCGTGATGAGATTCGAACATGCAACCTTTGGGTTGCTAGACGTTCGCGTTATACGCTCATCCATCCATAACGACCAACCACCGTTTTTGCCTTAAGTAACCTTCCCTCTTATGTAACCATACCAAGGTAACATATCATACATACTAAGTTGAGTGTCCCAGATTTTTGTTTACTATGTTACGTCTAGTCTATGAGACCAGCCTGATTGTTGTGTTTGTAGATGATTAGATTGTCATTGTATTCCATTAGCCTTTACAGTATGTTGCATGCTCTGAGGTGTAGAATAAGCCTAGTGAACATGCTGTTATTCACAGGCAGTTGCTATGCTGGTTCACAAGTTGTTGTTTTTTCTCTCACATTTCTCTCTCTCATGTCCTATGCATGAGTGAGCGAAGGAGAGAGTAGAGCTGAGATGCATGTTCACCTTTACATGCCCTGTGTGTTTCTGTGCTTATCTAAATCGTGTTCACTCAATGCCTCGCTCCCTCACTCTCCCTTTCTCCCTCCTCTCTTTCTCAGCTGCTAGCTTTGTTTCTGATACAGTTTGAGAGGTTGAGGGGGGTCCAGTCTTCAGGGATTCTATTTATATTCTGGTTCCTGTCAGTGATGTGTGCCATAGTGCCTTTCCGCTCCAAGATCCTACAGGCCAAATATCAGGTGAGATCAGGGTTTCCCCTAACGTGTACTGTATAGGCGGAGGTGAAGGAGATGTTTAAAATCTATAGATGTCTCCATCTCCCTCAGCTCTCTCCTTCTTTTCCCTCTCTCAAAACATGGTTACCACCCCCCTCTTCCTCCTTCCTTCCTTCCCTCCCTCTCCTTCCCTGGCTAAATAACTTACGGTTGGTTGTTTTGGAGGTTAGGCAGGGCCGAGGTTGGGTGGAGAGAGAGAGCGAGAGAGAGGGGAAATAGTAGGTCTGTTGTCCTAGCGACCTGCAGGGCCTTAGCCGTCTTATCTAACCTAGCCTACTGAGGGCTGTCTAATACTCTAACATAGTCTAATGCCCTAACAGCTAGCCAGAGCTACACTGGGGCCAAGCCAGGTCAAACCATGCCAACATCAGTCCTGTGGTCTGCTCTGGCTATTTACTATCCCATTGATCCTACCAATTAGCCCCTAGTTGTGTTTTATATATTTTATTTAAAATGACTGAAGGGCTTGTGGTCAGGGAGACAAAGCAATGATTTTGGATGACTTAGTTGTTTTTAGCTCAGCAGGGTTTGGGGGGACTGATCATCGATATGTAAGAGAGCGCTTTAGGAGACTAGGACAGTTAGTGCATTGTCTGTCAGCTTCCTTAAGAAATGGCTTTCATAACAAAATGTCCTCCAACAGGTCAATAAAGTCTTTCTCTGTTCTTGTTTCAGAGTGAGATTTCAGACAAGTTGCGTTTCACCACATTCTATTTCTACTTCAGCCTGATCGTAGCCGAGCTTATCCTCTCTTGCTTCAACGAGAAACCTCCACTTTTCTCCAACATAGACACAGACCCCGTGAGTCTCTCACACACACACACACACACACACACACACACACACACACACACACACACACACACACACACTGTGACCTCTTCTTACTCTGCCATTTTCTCCTCAGAATCCTTGTCCTCAATCAACTGCTGGTTTCCTCTCGACTATGACCTTCTGGTGGTTCACTAGGTAACATGATTTCCCCCATACAACACATACTGTACAACAATTATGACTTGGTGCAGGATTGACTTATCCTATACATTTGTACGGCTTGTAGCTATTTCATGTTCAAGCATGTTATTCCCACAAGTAATCAGTACATTTGATCAATAATCAATGGAACCGCAAACAAGTCTTCTCTCTGTGCCCTGGTTTCCTGGACACGGATAAAGCCTTTTCCAGGATCTTGCACTTCATGAAGTTCCACTAATGTGTTGTGTCCCTCTCTGTCCCAGCATGGCCATCAAGGGCTATAAGAACCCTCTGGAAGCCAAAGACCTGTGGTCACTGAACAAGAGGGACAGCTCAGAGGTTGTCGTCCCCAAGCTACTGCGGGAGTGGGAGGTGGAGCAGGCCAAGGCTCACAGGTAGGGAGGGATTGGAAATGGAGGGAGGGAGCAAAGGAGGGTGGGGGGGTAGAATAGGAAACTGAAAAACTATTATTATACTGAACACAAATATAAACGCAACATGCAACAATTTCAACGTTTGTACTGAGTTACAGTTCATATAAGGAAATCTGTCAATTGAAATAAATAAATGAAGCCCTAATCTATGGATTTCACATGACTGGGAATACAGATATGCATCTGTTGATCACAGATACCTTTTTAAGAAAAGGTAGGGGCGTGGATCAAAAAAAAAAGTCAGTATCTTGTGTGACCACAATTTGCCTCGTGCAGATCGACACATCACCTTCACATGGAGTTGATCAGGCTGTTGTTTGTGGAATGTTGTCCCACTACTCTTCAATGGCTCTGCGAATTTGATGGATATTGGTGGAACTGGAACACGCTGCCGTACACGTCGATTCAGAGTATTCCAAACATGCTCAATGGGTGACATGTCTGGTGGGAATGCAGGCCATGGAAGAACTGGCACATTTTCAGCTTCTAGGAATTGTGTACAGATCCTTGCAACATGGGGCCGTACATTATCATGCTGAAACATGAGGTGATGGAGGTGGATGAATGGCACGACAATGCGGCACAGGATCTCGTCACGGTATCTCTGTGCATTCAAATTGCCATTGATCAAATTAAGTTGTGTTCGTTGTCCGTAGCTTATACCTGCCCTTACCATAACCACACCGCCACCAAAGGGCACTCTGTTCACAACGTTGACATCAGCAAACCGATCGCCTACACAACGCCATCTGCCTGGTACAGTTGAAACCGGGATTCATCCGTAAAGAGCACACTTCTCCAGCATGCCAGTGGCCATCGAAGGTGTGCATTTGCCCACTGAAGTCGGTTATGACGCTGAACTGCAGTCAGGTCAAGACCCTGGTGAGGATGACGAGCACGCAGATAAGCTTCTCGGAAACGGTTTCTGACAGTTTGTGCAGAAATTCTTCAGATGTGCAAACCCACAGTTTCATCAGCTGTTCGGGTGGCTGGTCGAAAACTGGACATTTTAGAGTGGCCTTGTATTGTCCCCAGCACAAGGTGCACCTGTGTAATGATCATGCTGTTGAATCAACTTCTTGATATTCCACACCTGTCAGGTGGATGGATTATCTTGGCAAATGAGAAATGCTCACTAACACGGATGTAAACAAATTTGTGCACAACATTTTAGCGAAATAAGCAGTTCTGGGATCTTTTATTTCAGCTGATTAACACTTTACATGTTGCGCTTTATATTTTTGTTCAGTGTGTATTTCTAAGAAATTTAGATTTGAGACCAGCATCCACATTTCCTTTAATCTTTCCTGTAATGGACATATTCCATTTGGTGCTTCTTATCTCAAAGGCTTCCAATGTTTTCACAACTTCTTTTGTTATAATACATTTTTTCACAGTTTGAAAATCAGTATCCTTATTTCCTTATTTTACTTGTTACAACAACATTGACCCAGCAGTATGACTGTGTAGAGAATGGTTTCCCTTGTTTAAGGTTACACAGCCAAATGACACAGCCTAAGTCAACAGTAGTTTGCCCTTTCACATCATTCCCAGAACTGTGGAGAGCTGAGGGAGGAAGTTGTCTTTATGGGATCTGAGTGTGCACGCTTGTGTTTGTACATGTGCACGTATGTGTGAGAAGGATAAAGTGTGTTTTTCATGTGGCGCCAGCCAGTATCGCTCATATCTGTTCAAAAACTTGTTAGGATAGTAAGCACTGGATTGTGCAGCACCTTTTGAGCATTTAATATGTTGAGTCAGTGTCTGCATCTTTGGTCTTGGGTGGAAAACACAGTAGTAAAGCCAACATGCTAGTATCAAAGACAGAAATAGCACCACAGATCAGTAAGATGAGTTGGAGGGAAATCGTTACAAAACACACAGATGGAACATTGTGTGTTTTGATGTGTTTACATTAATACATGATGTGTTTACATCATACAGAGAATTCCAACAGGCTGCTACAGTGAATTTAAAAAACTGGAATGTGACTGGAAAGCAGTGGAGTGAAAATCTGTCTGGCATAGCCTGGCTGGTATCCATATTAAGCCTGCTTTCTGCTCTGAACACAGAGTAGCTGCTTTTTCTCTGATAAAAGACCATTTTATCATTCGTCCCAATCCTACGATATTAATAATTGATTGGATTTATATAAAGTTTCTCTTTGAAAATGTCTTGTCTTCCACTTTAACTTATCAAAGCAGGTGGCTACCACAAAAAACCTTTAACTAGAAAGCTTTCTGCTTAAACTTGTCAAACAAGCTTTCAAGAGCAAAAAACTATTAGCTGAAACTGCTTTTTGCTTCAGCTTATTAAAGTGGACACACACTACCGTTCAAAAGTTTGGGGCCACTAGTAATTTCCTTGTTTTTGAAAGAAAAGTAAAGAACAATTGTCGATTTTTAACGGGTGTATTTGCTACAATAGTCATTTACAACATTAAGAATGTCTACACTGTATTTCTGATCAATTTGCTGTTATTTTAATGGACAAAAAAATAGCTTTTCTTTAAAAAACAAGGACATTTCTCAGTAACCCCAAACTTTTGAACGGTAGTGTATATTTTCCAGGCAACATAGCCATGGGCCCCACAGTACCGTTGTAATTGTTTGTTTCTTACCGGCACTGACTTTGCAGAGAGCTGCTTTATTGAGGAAAGTTTCGAAAACTGTGAGATGTGGTTGTTGTACGTAGCTACCTTAAGGTGAATACACTAACTGTAAGAGCGTCTGGGAAATGACAAAAATGCAAATATAAATCTTGTCCAAACACACTTGACACCAGCTTGGGAGTGTCTGCTGAATGCTGAACTCTAACCTCTGTCATTGTTCCAAATGTTCTCT
This sequence comes from Salvelinus namaycush, assembly GCF_016432855.1. Taxonomy (NCBI): domain Eukaryota; kingdom Metazoa; phylum Chordata; class Actinopteri; order Salmoniformes; family Salmonidae; genus Salvelinus; species Salvelinus namaycush. The sequence continues at coordinate 21,844,967 of NC_052341.1, read as the reverse complement.
TTGGCTCTCGCTCGCTCTCATGTTCGCTCGCTCTTTCACTACTCTTCAGTTTCTCTGCCAACTTCTGTCCGGTTTTCCTTCAGTGAACAGAAGAACCAGTAAAGTGATAGGAAAGAGAGACCTAAGCCTGTAATTGCTCAAACCTGTTTTAGAGGTGTGAGGGAGAGTTGTGTTTCATTGACTGTTGGAATCCAACCCCTCCACATTCCGATTGTGTGAGAAAATCATGCGTAAATATACAGTATTTCTGCTAACTTCATGTTCAAGGGTAGAAACTGGATGTGATGAATGCTTCTTCTACTTGGAACCTATTTCCACCCCTTCTCTCCACAGTGCTGAGGACCAGTCCACCCAGGCTCTGTACTCCAAACCTCCGCCAGCGGGAGAGTCCAACCATGTAGGGGGGGAGAGCAGTCCTGAGGAGGTGGAGGTGTTGCTGTCCAAACAAAAAGACCCCAAGAAGCCCTCCTTCCTCCGTTCCCTCATCAAGGCCTTCGGACCCTACTTCCTCATCGGATCTGCATTTAAACTCCTACAGGACCTCATCACCTTCGTCAACCCACAGCTCCTCAAGTAAATAGAGCACTATGCAGCATTATAAACCCTTATGAAGCCCTACCAAGTCTATATGTCAAATGCAGATGAACATGCTGAATGTGGTCTGAATAAAGTTCTGAGTAAAGATCAGAATATAAAGCTAATTTAGTACAGCAGCAGTATTTCCTGTATCAGACCCATCATAGGGGTGGGTGTTTGTTTCCTTGTAGCTTTACAGAGTGACAGAGTGTCTTTGAGCAGCTTTAACGAGTGTTAAAATACACTATTTTAAAAGAAAAGGAAAAGCTGCACACTCTAGTAGCTACGATGTAATAATGTTTTTACCAATGTGGGCTGGGTAGTAGTCTAGCGATTAAGCTGTTGGGCCAGTAACCCAGAGCTGTCTAATTGAAGCAAGGCACTTAACCCTAATTGCTCCTGTAAGTCGCTCCGGATAAGAGCGTCTGCTAAATGACTAAAATGTTTAAACAAATATTCTCACTACCACAGTGTTTCCACTACATTAAAAATGTGTCATAGTCTCTTATTTCCAGGAAAAATATGATTTGCATGTTGATTGGTCTACGTCCTTATGGTCCTCCTCGGCTGTCAAGTGTTGTTTTATTTGTTTGCGATGTAAAGCCGACGTGCAAATGTGTTCCCTGTGTAGGTTGTTATGATGGTGTGTATTTGAATGATGGGAGGCTTTCTGTGAAGCATAAACCCATCTACAGTACCAGCCAAAAGTTTGGGCACACCTACTCATTCAAGGGTTTTTCTTTATTTTTACTATTTTCTACATTGTAGAATAACAGTGAAGACATCAAAACTATGAAGTAACACACATGGAATGTAGTAACCCAAAAAGTGTTAATATTTTAGAATCTTCTAAGTAGCCACCCTTTGCCTTGATGACAGCTTTGCACACTCTTGGCATTCTCTCAACCAGCTTCATGAGGTAGTCACCTGGAATGCATTTCAATTAACAGGTGTGCCTTGATAAAAGTTTATTTGTGAAATTTCTTTCCATCTTAATGTGTTTGAGCCAATCAGTTGTGTTAATGTATACAAACTCTTCCTGTCCCGCCCCCCATCTATTTGGTAAAAGACCAAGTCCATATTATGGCAAGAACAGCTTAAATAAGCAAAGAGAAATGACAATCCATCATTATTTTAAGACATGAAGATGTCAATCCGGAGAACTTAGAAAGTTTCTTCAAGTGCAGTCGCAAAAACCATCAAGCTCTACGATGAAACTGGCTCTCATGAGGACCGCCACAGGAAAGGAAGACTCAGTTACCTCTACTGTAGAGGATAAGTTCATTAGAGTTAACTGCACCTCAGATTGCAGCCCAAATAAATGCTTCACAGAGTTCAAGTAACAGACACATCTCAACATCAACTGTTCAGAGGAGACTGCGTGAATCAGTCCTTCATGGTTGAATTGCTGCAAAGAAAACACTACTAAAGGACACCAATAAGAAGAGACTTGCTTGGGCCAAGAAACACATACAATGGACATTAGACCGGTGGAAATCTGTCCTTTTGGTCTGATGAGTCCAAATCTTAGATTTTTGCTTCCAACCGGCGTGTCTTTGTGAGACGCAGAGTAGGTGAACGGATGATATCTGCATGTGTGGTTCCCACCGTGAAGCATGGAGGAGGTGTGATGGTGCTTTGCTGGTGACACTGTCTGTGATTTATTTAGAATTCAATGCACACTTAACCAGCATGGCTACCACCGCATTCTGCAGCAATACGGCATCCCATCTGGTTTGCGCTTAGTCCCACTATCATTTGTTTTTCAACAGGACAATGACCCAACACACCTCCAGGCCGTGTAAGGGCTATTTGACCAAGAAGTAGAGTGATGGAGTGCTGCATCAGATGACCTGGCCTCCACAATCACCAGACCTCAACCCAATTGAGATGGTTTGGAATGAGTTGGACTGCAGAGTGAAGTGAAGGAAAAGCAGCCAACAAGTACTCTGCATATGTGGGAACTCCTTCAAGACTATTGGAAAAGCATTCCAGGTGAAGCTGGTTGGGACAATGCCAAAGCTCTCAAGGCAAAGGGTGGCTACTTTGAAGAATATCAAATATAAAATATATTTTGATTTGTTTAACACTTTTTTGGTTACTACATGATACCATATGTGTTATTTAATTTGTTTTTTTTATTTTTTCACCATTATTCTACAATGTTAAAAATAGTAAAAATAAAGAAAAACCCTTGAATGAGTAGGTGTGTGCACATTTTTGACTGGTACTGTATGTCATGTTTAATGTGCTTGTTTTCCTCATCAGTCTACAGAATCTATGTATTTTGTATATACAGTACCAGTCAAAAGTTTGGACACACCTACTCCTTCAAGGGTTTTTCTTTGTTTTTACTATCCCATCTTCCTCTCTCCTCCCTCCAGGTTATTGATCTCATTCACGAAGCAGAAGGGAGCTCCCACCTGGTGGGGATATGCCCTGGCCTTCCTCATGTTCTTTGCAGCCTTTCTCCAGACTCTCATTCTGCACCAACACTTCCAGTACTGCTTCGTCACTGGGATGAGGCTCCGCACCTCCATCATAGGAGCCATCTACAGGAAGGTACACACACACACACACACACACACACACACACACACACACAGTGGTGAAAATAGTATTTTTGTCTTTCTCTTCTGTCCTTTCTCTCTCTCCCTAGTCTCTGATCATCACGAACGCGGCCAAACGTACAACTACAGTGGGAGAGATAGTCAACCTGATGTCAGTGGACGCTCAGCGCTTCATGGATCTCACCACCTTTCTCAACATGCTGTGGTCCGCCCCACTTCAGATCATACTGGCACTATACTTCCTGTGGCAGGTGGGTGGGTTCTTTCCATGGAGGTGGGTTTATTAGTCCACCATAGCCAAAGTAGTGCACTGTATGGGGAATAGATCTAATGAGATGAGATCCAGAATGACTGTGCCTGGAGCGTATTCATTAGTGGGATTCCGTTTGCAACAGAAAATGTTTTGCCAGGGAAACCGTTTACTTCAAAACGGTAAACATTTAGCAACAAAAACGAGTTTCTAGGTCCCTCCCTGTTTCATTTCACTCCGTTTGCTTCCGTTTGGTTCCTAAAGTTAACGGTTAACGTTTTGCAACTTAATCCGACTAATGATTACACCCCTGCTCTCTGTGTTGATTAGTCATACGTGGTCTTTCTGGGGTCCATCTCTGTTGTGTTGATTGAACCTGCCTTATCTCTGTGTTGTAGAATCTGGGTCCGTCAGTGCTGGCTGGTGTTGCTGTGATGATCCTGCTGATCCCCTTAAATGCTGCCATTGCTGTGAAGACACGAGCCTACCAGGTATACACACCTCCCTCTGCTTATTGTTTGTGATATGGCGTTGAAGTGATGGTGATGATCACGATTAGAAGGATGGTGTTGATGATGATTGTAATTAAGATGAAGAAGTCTCATAGATTGAACAAACGGCTTCTCATCCAAGTGTGTCAAAGTAGAAACGTGTGCAACTTTTTACCACAAAAATGCTCATGATCAAACACCAAAGCACTGTAAAGATCTCCTGTGAGTTTGTACTATAGTGAGCAGGCTGCTCTTAAAACTAGTTGGCTTGTGGGTGGAAAGATGAGTGAAGTGTTCTATACCTTTTTTGCGCCTCTGTACTTCAAAAACTCTGTGGTCTGTCAGTTTGCTCAGAAATGTTTGTGCTTTTTTGTCTTTGAGCAGCTATCAAAGCCACTTTTTAATGAGTGTTAAAGTAAGGTATTTTAAAAGAAAAGGAAAAGCGACACTCTGTTAAATCCGACGCATTCATTTATTTACCAACGTTTCGACAGCCAAGCGGTCTACATCTCTAAAGTAGCATTGTTTTGACATGGACAGAGGATATCTCCCACCTCCCCCTCCCCTCTCTCCCCCCCTCCCTCTCTCCACCCCCCTCCTGTTGTCTCTTAAGGTGGAGCAGATGCAGTACAAGGACGCTCGCATCAAACTGATGAACGAGATTCTGAACGGGATCAAAGTGTTGAAGTTGTACGCCTGGGAGAGCTCCTTTAAAGACAAGGTTCTGGAGATCAGACAGAACGAGCTCAATGTCCTCCGCAAGACGGCCTACCTCGGTGCTCTGTCTACCGTGGCCTGGACCAGTGCACCATTCCTAGTACGGGACACACTCCGGCACGCACACACACACTCCTATATTATTATTGTTGTACGCGCTATATCACTTTGCATGGAGGAAGGAAGGTTAACTCTGACTATTAGCTAGCTATTTTAGATGGACAGAGTACAACTGAAAGCTGCAGATCAATGAGCTGTCCAGAGGATCTATTTCCAAGCTTTTCTTCTTTTTTTTAATGTCTCCTCAGGTTGCCTTGACAACGTTTGCAGTGTATGTGACTGTGGATAAAAATAACATTTTAGACGCGGAGAAAGCCTTTGTATCTTTGTCTCTGTTCAACATCTTACGGTTCCCTCTCAATATGTTGCCCCAAGTCATCAGCTGTATCGTACAGGTAGGCTCTTCTCCTCCTCTATCGTTCTCTTACTCCTTCTTTTCTCTCCTTGTCTCACTCCTCTCAATTTTTTAATTCTGTCACTTTCTTTTCCCGCTACTTCTCTCATTCCTCTTTCTCTCACTCCTCCTCTTATTACTTCTTTCATTCCTCCTGTGGATGTTGTGCATGCTTTTGCGTTGTGTGCGTGTGTTGACTCTGTTGCTACTCCAAGGCCAGCGTGTCCCTGAAGCGTATCCAGGACTTCCTGAGTCATGATGAGCTGGACCCAGAGTCTGTGGACCGGACTAACACTGCCACAGGTGAACATTGAACCAGCTGAAGAAGGGACCACCCCAAACTTGGCTGGGCTGGTTTCATTTCACCCCCTAGGCCCTTCCGATACCCCTTAGGTTTTCACTGACATGAAGGGGTGGTATAGAAGAAAGCTAATGGGACGGGGCCTCTGAGGCATTCTAATTGTCTATGTTTCTGCCATAGAGATCCTATTAAATTACTATTGTAATTCCTAGTTCTATGGTTACTGCTGAGTCATGCTTACATGGGCCGTTACCATGGCACCACTGCCTGCCATTACTGTAGGCGGTTAGGTTTTCAATAGAAACTATGAGGGATTATGTAATCAATTTCAGTTTTGCATCGTCATAACTCTTGGCTTTTGTAATAATAACATTTTAGACTCTTAAGTTGAGGTGACTTAGATTTAGATGGACGGATTCCACAGTCATTGCTTTTCCTTCTGTAACTCCTTCTGTTTTTGCCAGTTTGGTAATGCTGTGTCATGGTTCCTGTTTTTGTAACTGCAATGCATTCTCGCCTTCAGATAGCTCAGTGACTGTTGTCAATGGGAAGTTCACCTGGGCAAAACAAGATCCTCCTGCTCTACACAAGTATGTTGGCAAGTTGCATCATGCAAAGGACAATAACTATTCAAGGGAAAGAATGCACTGACTGTGTGTGTGTGTGTGTGTGTGTCCCAGTATAAACCTGATGGTGCCCCAGGGCTCACTGCTAGCGGTGGTAGGACATGTCGGCTGTGGAAAGTCTTCTCTGGTGTCAGCTCTACTGGGAGAGATGGAGAAAATGGAGGGAGACATCTCTATACAGGTATGTCCACTGAATTCAATTATGCTAACTGAAGGTTGGTTGATTGATTTGATTTTACTGGGGCATTTGCTCGATTGATGAATTGATTAGTGGGTCAATTGCTTTATTGATTGATTGAACGATTGATAGACTGATTGTTTGGGTCCAGTTATAGTTTTCAGCTGTACTGAGTTTTCTCCCTCCTCTCCCAGCTGTACTGAGTTTTCTCCCTCCTCTCCTTTCAGGGTTCGGTGGCCTACGTCCCGCAGCAAGCCTGGATCCAGAATGCCACTCTGAGAGACAACATCCTATTTGGCAAGGCCTACAACGAGCAGAAGTACCGCTGTTGTTTGGAGGCCTGCGCTCTGACCCAGGACCTGGAAGTACTACCTGGAGGAGACCTGACAGAGATCGGAGAGAAGGTAGGGAGATGGAATAGAATCTAACCTGGTTTGTTTTTTGGGGCTAAAGGTCATGTTAGCCCACAACTAAAGGCATCAGTTCTGGGAGCTAAGATGAGTCTTCGAGTCTCAAACAAAGCAACTTATTTTGAGATCAGTGATTTGCTTGTGTCTGTCTCTCTCCTCTCTTTCTCTTTCTCTCTCTGTCTCTCTCTCCACTCTCTCTATTTCTCCTTTCTTTCTTTCATTCCCTCTCTCTCTTCTCTCCTTTCTTTCTTTCTCTCCACTCTCTTTCTCTCCTCTCTCTCTATTTCTCCTTTCTTTCTTTCTCCTCACTTTCTCTCTTCTCTCCTCTTTCTCTCCTCTCTCTATTTCTCCTCTCTCTTTCTCCTTTCTCTCTTTCTCTCTCAGGGAATCAACCTATCAGGTGGTCAGAGACAGAGGGTCAGTCTGGCCAGAGCTCTGTACAACAAGGCAGACGTCTACCTGCTGGACGACCCTCTCTCTGCCGTGGACGCCCACGTGGCCAAACACATCTTCGACCATGTCATTGGCCCAGAGGGGGCGCTGCAGGGCAAGGTGAGTAGAAGAGTCACTCTGCTCTGTTCTCCATACACTACAGAAGAAGAGAGACACATGCTGAGTGGTAGCAGAGACATTAACTGGTTAGATATCTTGTCCATTATCAACAATATTTGGTGGTATGGCACTACATGGCCATGTTAAAAAGGACAACAGTGGGAATCTCCTCATAACTGACAAGTACATGAGCTATATTCTGTCTAGTTCACATAGTAAAACCCCATTTTGAAGAGTCCTCGCCTACAATAGAGGAAATGGTAGCTCTTATCTGTGGTTTATTGTTTTCAATCCTATACTTGTTGGTTTAGTATCAAATGTACGACTTTATTGCGCTGATAAGAAACGTATGTACAGACTTGGGTGTGTAAATTCAATATGTGTAATACACATCGTCTTCGGTGGGGCTTTCATGTGCAGTGTGTTTGTGGTTGTTTCATTATTATAGTGAGTGTCACTTCCTATATTTGAATGTTCACTGTCCTGCTGCATATGCAACACTAAGAATAATTGAACTAACATGACAGTAAGTGATGGGGGGGAAAATGTATACAGTATAGTATCACTATTTTTAAATCAAATCAAATGTATTTATATAGCCCTTCTTACATCAGCTGATATCTCAAAGTGCTGTACAGAAACCCAGCCTAAAACCCCAAACAGCAAGCAATGCAGGTGTAGAAGCACCTGAAGATGTTGTATAGATTCTATGACTCCAAATATAAATTCTCTAGCTCAGGTATTTCTCCTTCTATAGTTTGTTCTCATCTTCTTTTTAAATGGTGAGTCAACATGTTTTAAGCAGATTTATTAGAACATCGAATTGCAATAAAATCTCAGTATCGAATCGCAATAGCGATATAGAATAGTGAAACGTATAGAATCGCAATAGCGATATAGAATAGTGAAACGTATAGAATCGCAATAGCGATATAGAATAGTGAAACGTATAGAATCGCAATAGCGATATAGAATAGTGAAACGTATAGAATCGCAACACATATAGAATAGTGAAACGTATAGAATCGCAACACATATAGAATAGTGAAACGTATAGAATCGCAACACATATAGAATAGTGAAACGTATAGAATCGCAACACATATAGATAGAATAGTGAAACGTATAGAATCGCAACACATATAGATAGAATAGTGAAACGTATAGAATCGCAACACATATAGATGGAATAGTGAAACGTATAGAATCGCAACACATATAGATAGAATAGTGAAACGTATAGAATCGCAACACATATAGATAGAATAGTGAAACGTATAGAATCGCAACACATATAGATGGAATAGTGAAACGTATAGAATCGCAACACATATAGATAGAATAGTGAAACGTATAGAATCGCAACACATATAGATAGAATAGTGAAACGTATAGAATCGCAACCAATATCGGCACCTAAGTATTGTGATAATAAAGTATCGTGATAGTAAAGTATCATGAGGTCCCTGGCAATTCCCAGCCTTAATGACAGATCCTCTTTTCTCTCAAGACGCGTATCCTGGTGACGCACGGCATCAGCTTCCTGCCGCAGGTGGATAACATAGTGGTGATGGTGGAGGGCAGGGTGTCGGAGATGGGCTCGTACCAAGAGCTGCTCAAACAGAATGGGGCATTCGCTGAGTTCCTCAGGAACTATTCCCTGGAGGACATCATCGAGGAGGACGAGGCAACAGGTACAACTACTATAGTTACTATAGCACAGGGGTATTTGAATCTTACCCTACGATGCTGGTTTTCTGTTCTACTTCCACCTGGTAATTAATTGCACCCACTTGGTGTCCCTTAAAGAAAAACCACATACATTTTTGGTCACGTGAAATCATGTGAGAACATGTATTTGGAATACTTCAAATGTTTTCTTATGTGTAGTTAAATGTTTTCATATTAACCCCCCACCTCAATGGACATTTTACCCTGCCCCCACCCCAATGGACATGTATCATGCTGAATTGCCACCACTAGTCAGCGACCTGTCCCCCCCCCGCTCCGACGGGCTTCCGTAAGTGGTCCCAGGTTTAAATTGGTCTCTGATTTAGAGGGGAAGAATGAAGAAAAGCAGTGGAACTGGCTTCAAGGTCCAGATTTGAATTTGAGGGCTAAAGCAGAAGAGCAGATTCTGTTGATGTTAATGCCCTTGGGGTTCCACTGTTCCCCCTACACCAGTGCGTGCCAACATGTGTCCTTGAAGGCTACTGGGTGTGCAAGCTACTAGCTGATTCAGGTTTGTTAGAGTAGGGTTGGAGCAAAACCCTAAATACCCAGTAGCTCTCTAGGAGAAGAGTTGGCTGTCCCTGCCTAACACCTATAGGAGTGTGTACACCTGCTACATAATTACCACGGTAACACTGTGACTCAACACCCACAGAGGCTTTGACTGACGAAGAAGAAGACTTCCCTGATGACGCCCTTAGCAACCATACAGATATGGTGGACAACGAACCAGTGGTCAATGAGGCAAAGAGACAGTTCATAAGGTACTTATAAGTCTCTGTAACAGTTCATAAGGCAGTCCCTCCAGGATTCTTCTGTGTTTTTTTTTTTGTGATAGTTGCGGGCCAAAATGCCTGATTTTGCTGCGGCAATTCGGACATTTTGCATGCCAATTTGCAATGTTTTTATAAAATGTCACAGTAGGGTCATTTAAAAAACAAACAAATGCGGGTCAATGGGGGCACCTCCCCCGGACAAAAATCCCCCTCCCGCTGCACTAAGCGAATGAATTGAAGTGCACCTCTTTTGCCTCGTGTAAAATGTGGTGATGCAAAAATGAGAGACCACGTGTGATTGTTATGAAAATCTAGGAATATTTGTCGAAGGAAATGTTTCTGGTTGGTCTCAGGGAATGTACAACAATTAGGAAGGAAGACTTTTAAAACGGAATTGAGTGAAGTAGCAGCAAATATGATGAATAAGCAACTAATGGAGAGCGTCACAAGTTAACTTATATATTTCTGTCTAATACAGCTATTGACTTACTTTTTTAGCTCTTTGTTAGAGGCACACTTTTTGTAAGTAGTTATAACTGTCCGCTGGAATTTAGCCTGAAAAGATTTGACAAATGTGATTGGTTGACGATATCACATTGGCGTCTCATCTTGCACTGTGCAGAATATCAGATCTCAACACAGATTGGGGAAGTGTTTAACATCATCAGTACCACATCCTTATGTTATATATCTTGTCATAAGCGCAATGTGACTGCAAAAGAGACAGGTTGGAATGTCAATTCTTATCAAATGAATGGGAAGTCTGACTGAAATATGGGCCAAATCAACCTTTTTTTGTAAATTTAGTTGCGTTTTAATTTGTTGATAAAATGCAGGACATGATTGTTTGGTTGTGGGACAAAGGGCCAAAATGCAGGACTGTCCCGTACAATCCGGAACATGTGGTCACCCTAGCTGACAGGGGGAAAAGTTTGTTGAAGTGTTGTTTGATTGAACCATTTTATTGGGTAAAAATGCAGTGTTTCAAATTGCAAGCCCTCGCTTAATATGCAGGGGATTGTTTATTTAGCTAAAAGTTCTACGGTATGTTTTACCTCTTTAATAGATAAATGCCATATTTTATGGGGCTTTGGACTTGAGTTGCTGTTAAGCACTTTTTTAAAATGTATGATATACACCACGATTGATTGACCGATCAATCACTTCCTCCCTCCCTGAAGGCAGATCAGCATCATCTCAGGGGACCTGGAGAACCCAAAGAGCAGGTCTGTCCGGAAGCGTCTGTGCAGCGAGAGGAAGCATGCCGAATCTGACTCAGAGAAGAAACTACCCAAGGTGGCGAAACTCATCCAAGCAGAGACCGCTGAGACAGGCAGGGTGAGTAGAGCTATGGGCATACATAGTTTAGTAAACTTGATTGAAGATGTAGACTTCTACTCTCTCCTACCCCCAGGTGAAGTTGTTCCGGGTGTATTCCGAGAGAGTACGGCCTCTGATGTCTAACCTCTTACCCCTGACATTTAACCTCTGTCTCCTCCCTCTCCTCAGGTGAAGATTAAGATGTTCTGGGAGTATTCCAAAGCTTTAGAGCCACTGATCTCTAACCCCTGACCCCTGACCTCTAACTGCCCTTTCCTCCCTGTCCTCAGGTGAAGAGCAAGGTGTTCTGGGAGTATGCCAAGGCAGTAGGGCCTCTGCTGTCCCTCTTCATCTGTTTCCTGTACGGCTGCCAGAGTGCTGCTGCCATCGGAGCCAATGTCTGGCTGAGCCAGTGGACCAATGACGCAGCTCAGAACGTGACCCAGGAGAATGTCAGCATGAGGGTGGGGGTGTATGCTGCTTTGGGCATGGCACAAGGTGAGGAGACCTGCTGTTCTGTACCTTTAGGATAAGGATACCTATCCACCTTAAGATGACTGAAAGTACTCAATATTCAATCATACAATTTGTCTGTGGTGTTTGGATCATTTGTGCCGAAGAGGTTTTGTTGTTGTGGATTTTGCTGTGTATATGACAATTGTATGTTTTACTTTATTACTGTATGATGCTAACTATGAGTGGTTGGTCTTGTGTGAGGACCTCGGCCTCAACACCTCAGGTCCTTTTCCAGTAACACTGTGAGCTTGATTTGAATGAAATTGAAAAGGGTCTCTGCATTCATGAGAGCGGACACATACAGAACCCACTGCCTCCTCAACCCTCATCTCCCCGCTCCCTCCCTCTCTTCCTCCTCCCTCCATCTCAGGGCTCCTGGTCATGGTCTCCTCCTTCACTTTGGCCATGGGGAACATCGGAGCAGCCAGGAAGCTCCACTATGCCCTCCTGGACAACAAGCTTCACACCCCCCAGTCTTTCTTTGACACCACCCCCATAGGCAGGGTCATCAACCGCTTCTCTAAGGACATCTACGTGATTGACGAGGCACTGCCCTCCACCGTTCTCATGTTCCTCGGGACCTTCTTCTCCTCTCTCTCCACCATGATAGTCATAGTGGCCAGCACCCCCATCTTCGCCGTGGTCATAGCCCCGCTGGCTTTCATATACATCTTTGTCCAGGTATTGGTTCTCTTCTGAAGAGCTAATGGTTGGTTGCTCTACTCTCTAGGGCAGGAGTTTATGGTGTCAAGTAATACTTGTTTTTTTCCCCCTCCTTTTCATTTCAATTTCTGCCAAAGTGGGTTGCTTACGTTCCTGAACGCAGCATGCAGCACCCTGATTGTTGGAGCAGTTTTTGTGACCTTTGGCTTTTTGTTTCTCTGCAGCTTTTTGTGTTCCTGTTATCTGTAGAGCATTTGCTCTCCTCCCTGTCTCCTCTCCCCTAACTATGCATTCACATCCTCTCTCTCCCTCTCAGCGGCCCTATAGCACTTCCTGCCCTGCCTGCAGCCTGTTTACCCACACGCGCAGACACACACAGCAGGGTTGGTTCACCCACAGCCGGTGCTGTGTACACACAGTAGTGAAGGAGGCTTCAGTTCAGCTGATCTTGTTGTTTGTTTACTCTGGTCCTCTTGAGGCGATCAAGCTGAGAGCTCAGAACACTACTGTGCTTTCTTTACCACCCAACATCCTTCTCAGGGGCACAGTGGAGAATGTATTGTAGCTGGAGAACATAGATTTAGACTAGAGTGGCGTAGGATGAAGTTGCCCCTAGACCTGATTTAAAGGCGAGGGTTTTAGGTTTGTGCTTACAGGAAAGATGAGAACTCTGGTGTGCTGCTGCCCTCTGGCGGTGAATGAATGGAAAGGCAAGTAGTAGTCTGATGCTACAGGTATCCATCCGCACATTAGAGAGTTTGAGGTTCTTTTGTTTCTTGTCCGACTCTATAGGGTATTGGTATGCAGGGTTTCCATGCAGTGCCTTTTAGTGTTTGACCCAGGAAGTGAATATTTGGGTCATTACTCTATACTGCCAAAGGCTTCTATACCAGTGGGAGGGAGAGAGAGAGAGAGATCCAATTAACAGTAGTGTGGTTGTCACCTGTGCCCCCCCCCCCCCCCCCCCCCCCTCTCCCAGGTGTGCTGTTGCTGGCCAACTGTCTGCTGTCCAAGGCCTACAGCATGCTGCGGGCAGCCAAACTCATGCACCTCTACATGCTCCAGGGGGTGCTGAGGGCACCCCAGGGCTTCTTCGAGAGCACCCCCACGGGGCGCGTACTAAACCGCTTCAGCAAAGACGTGGACATTATAGACTCGCACATCCCAGACAATATTGATATATGGATGCGCACTTTCTGGTACACAGTGAATGTGCTGATCGTATGCTCTGCCCTCACCCCTCTGTTCCTACTAGTCGTAGTGCCGTTAATGGTGTTCTATTGGTGGGTCCAGGTAAATAGGACACAACTCATTAATAACTCTAATACAGCGTGTGTGTGTGTGTGTGTGGGCTGGTAGACTGCTGCTGTTGTGTGTGCAGTTTGCTGTGGTAGATGTGACCATCATTCTCGTTGTCTTAGTGTTGCAGTGGGGTTTGCTTGGTGGGTAGATACAGTAGCAGACTAGCGAGTGGAGGTTTAGTCTGTAGGCTAAGGCTCCAATCTCTAGTTGTTTGGTTTGTGTGGAACGGCTGTTCTTCTAATTCACACCACCCCAAGGTATATGGATGTGGAACCTCAGCATATGGCATTAGAACCAAGATTGTTGATATTCCATTGACTTGGCTTCACTATGATAATTCGATGCACTGAATTTAGAATTTGACTGAATCAGTGCCGGTCAACAACTGGGGCTAGATGGTGAGCAGCCGTTCGGTATCTGTTGTGAATACTGTAGTGAATACTGAATGTTCATTCCGCCGTTTATTACTCATCCTAATCAGTTAAACTTCAAAACATCCATTTAGCATCCATTTGTTGTGAATAACTGTTTGGCTATCATGTTATCTCTACTAACACACTAAGATGAGTTGGCTTATTACGGTCCCTATGACTTTGTAATGTGTTTTTTTTTTTTTTTGCGTCTGGAGATTTGACCCACAAAATTACGACACTTGATAGGAGCCACAAGGCTTCTTCAAATTGCTGTTCAATGATAGAATGTGTTGAGCATCAATTGACATGACTGCTCTTAATCTGATTTTCATCAGTTTGAAATGCACCATGTCCTGGCTCCACGCACCTGCAGCACACTGATTTCATTTCAAGAAATCAACAAGCAATCACCTCCTTTCAACCTTCCAATCAGTTTGATTGAGAAGGTCTATTGAGATTACGTGATCCCGACCGAAAAATAGTTTAGTTTGTAGTATCTGCATTTGGATGTTTCCCTGAGGGCTATTGGGGCTTGTGCTTGGTCATAATTTCCTTTAACGATTGTACAGTAGCTAGCAGTTTCCAGAAGTTGGAAAACTGATATATTTCTAGAGCCCGACCGATATATCAGTTCACCAATATTATCGGCCGATATTGGCCTTTTACAGCTATATCGTTATCAGACGATAATTCAACCATCAACCAATATTCAGTAAAAAGGATTTTTAAATCTCATGCTTTTCTGAACAAATGCAGCCATTCTCAGAACGAGGGGACATATTTGTATACATTCTTGTCACGATGTATGAAATCAACATTTGAAGCATAGTTATTGGACAATTGCACTTTTGAATGGCAATTTATGCAAATTCAGTGAGTAAAAATGTGACTTTTTAAAAATTTCCCTGCTGTAAAACAGTATATCGGCAGACATATCAGTATGTTTTGTCCCCTAATAAATCAGAATCTGACCCCCAAAAAACATTGGTCGGGCTCTATATATTTCTGTCGGTGAGACATTTGAAACTAGTTCTTTACGGTGAATGTAAGCAGGGTTCTGTGTGTTCACATGTGCCTCTGTGAGACGCCTGCTAACTGGAACTGCAGCGATGTTAACTGGGTCGCCATGATCTAACATCCGCATATATTCCTTCTCCTTTTTGATTTATCTGCATTGTCTTTCATTTACCTTCTCCATGTGTCTCTCAATCATTGAAAAAAGGGGTATTTCTTGCTCACTGGGACTTTAATTATTCTATATGTATGAATTTGACCTTAATAATGTGTTAATGTTTAAAAGCCAAACCGTACACTGCAATATTATGATGGCATTTAAACACTAATGGAAATTGAAGTGTTAATTTATAAAATGTAATCAAATGTGTTTAGTACTGGATAATTTATAAATTGATTTGATAATCAAATTAAATATACCTTATTTCGTAGAATGGGCCGGGTGGAAAGAGCATCCGCAGAGTTCAAGAACTGGCATTATGATAATTAATGTAAACGCTAGCTAAATATGAATATTAAATATATCTATCACTATGAAATGAATCTATTACTCTATTAGTCTGTCAAAGGAACTCTGCAGATGTTTTGTGAACCCTGACCTTACTATATATATCGTGTGTTACTGCAGTGTGCGCTTCCTAGTTGCTTACTGTCACAGCTTTATCCCAGTGTTCAGTTACTATATAATGCGTTGCTTGTCTCTCTTCCCCACGGCTGTAGAGATTTTATGTGGCCACATCTCGGCAGTTAAAGCGTCTGGAGTCGGTCAGCAGGTCTCCCATATACTCCCATTTCTCTGAGACCGTCACTGGCTCTAGTGTTATCAGAGCCTACGGCAGACACGATGCCTTTGTACTAATGAGTGACATGAAGGTGGATGAGAACCAGAAGAGTTACTACCCTGGTATAGTGTCCAACAGGTAGGTGGTGTCTATATCTTACTGTACATTCACTATGGACTCTGGAGGACAGTGGCTGTGTTCCAATTGTCTTTGGGGCGGCAGGTTGCCTAGCCTTAAGAGTGTTGGGTCAGTAACCGAAAAGGCGCTGACTTGGTGGAAAATATGTTGATGTGCCCTTGAGCAAGGCACTTAACCCTAATTGCTCCTCTAAGTCTCTCTGGATAAGAGCGTCTGCTAAATGACTCCAATGTAAAATTCTTAATTTGCTTCCTTTCCTCGCTCCCTTTTTTGGCTACTGCTCTGATCTGAAGGGTCTTGGTAATAATCCCAAGGGTGCTAGGATTCTCTCTTCAAAATGACGGTTTCATTCAGTGTACAGTATTTGTCTGTCCATTGGATTTTGAGAATTGGAACATAGCCACTGACTGGTGCACATGTTGAAAGCATGCTCAACAGGCACACATACACGTTCCATCGCAAAGTACATAAAACATGAGTGTCCCACTTTCCAATAAGTGCTCCTAATACTGCATCTAATCGATGTATTTGCATGGTAATGTATATTGAACAAAAATATAAACGCAACAGTTAACAATTTTATTGAGTTACAGTTCATAGAAGGAAATCAGTCAATTGGAATAAATTCATTAGGTCCTAATCAATGGAAATCACATGACTGGGTAGGGACGCAGCCATGGGTGGGCCTGGGAGTGCGTAGGCCCACCCACTGGGGAGCCAGGCCCAGCCAATCAGAATGAGTTTTTCTCCACTAAAGGGCTTTATTACAGACCAAAATATTTTTTAGTTTCATCAGCTGTCCGAGTGGCTGGTCTCAGACGATCCTGCAGGTGAAGAAGCCGGATGTGGAGGTCCTGGGCTGGTGTGGCTACACATGGTCTGCGGTTGTGAGGCTGGTTGGACACGTTCTGCCAAATACTCAAAAAGACATTGGAGGCGGCTTATAGTAGAGACATGAACATTCAATTGTCTGGAAACAGCTTTGTTGGACATTCCTGAACTCAGCATGCCAATTGTACGCATGTGTGGTGTTTTGTGACAAAACTGCACATTTTAGAGTGGCTTTTTATTTTCCCAAGCACAAGGTACACCTGGCAAAGGAGAAATGCTAACTAACTGGGATGTAAACAATTTAAGAGAAATAAGATTTTTGTGCATATGGAAAATTCTATTTAATTTCAGCTCATAAATATGGGACCAACACTTTACATTAGTGGAGGCTGCTGAGGGGAGGACGGCTCATAATAATATCTGGAACGGCACGAATGGATTGGCACCAATGACATGGAAACCATGTTTGATGTATTTGATACCATTCCACTGATTCCGCTCCAGCCATTACCACGAGCCCGTCCTCCCCAATTAAGGTTCCACCAACCTCCTGAGCTTTACATGTTGCATTTCATATTTTCTTTCAGTATAAGGCAGGTTCGCTGCTCTAACTGTGTCTTGTGTGTGTGTGTGTAGGTGGTTAGGGGTGCGTATAGAGTTCATTGGGAACTGCATCGTACTGTTTGCTGCTCTGTTTGCTGTAATCGGGAAAGACAAGCTCAACCCTGGACTGGTGGGACTCTCTGTGTCCTACGCTCTACTGGTACAGTACAACATATCTACTGTCCGTTTAACTGTCTGCTGCAAATGGTGCCCATTGCTTGCCACTGTGATTCTGTAGTCCTAGTGTTAAGGATGTCACGCTGCTTGCTTGGCGACTACCGCTTCTTCCTAATTCAGCTCATACCGAGGCTGGAACCCACTGAAAGCTAGCTATTCAGCAACGCAAGTGGGGACACTTCAGACTGATGGCTAAATGGCGTGCGTGTGTTTTTTCCCATAAGCATCTCTCATGCTACTGTGTTTTCCTTGTAACAGGTGACCATGTCACTGAACTGGATGGTGAGGATGACGTCAGATCTGGAGAGCAACATCGTAGCCGTGGAGAGAGTCAAGGAGTACTCTGAGACCAAGACTGAGGTACAAAAAGTACATACACGCGATGCTTACTTGAATGGTACATTACATATGGAAATGAACCAGGTTTAATCGCTCATAAGTACAAGGCAAAGCGACAGTGGAAATGTTGTTGTGGCCTGCTGTTTTGTTAGTTACTGACCACCTTTTTTTTTCTCTCATAAATTGGCACTTGAAGTGTGTTTTATTTGCTCTTAATAGAGAAACATTGTTCATGCTGTTTTCCAGGAAAATAATCCATAAAAAATGTGGAATTTACACATTCCTTTGACTGTTTGGCTGCCAAGTCAAACTCACAATCACAACCATAAGACTAATAAAAGTATAACTACATCTATATCTTGGATATTATGTGCCATATAAGGCCTACCTTTGATGTTGGGCGGCTGGGCACTAGTATACTGTACATTTCACATTTCAGACCACTTTGTTTATTACACCCAACAAATATGTCACCCTCTTTACTGATCATGTGATTGAGTTTATAGTGTTACACTATGCTACAGTATGTGCATGTGTGTTTGTTTATGAAATATGGCTGTCCTCAACCTCTGCAGATGTGGACAGAATTTCAAGTGTGTATCAAGCTTATTGGTGTGTATAATTGTGTATGCTGCTAGGCCCCATGGGAGGTGGAGGACAAGAAGCCTTCGTCTGATTGGCCGTCCCAGGGGAACGTAGAGTTCAGTGACTACAGTGTGAGGTACAGAGAGGGACTGGAGCTGGTCCTTAAGAACCTCACCCTCAGTGTCAAAGGAGGAGAGAAGGTGAGCACAACAGACATATAGGCCTTGATTCTGTAGACTGATGAGGGAAACAAGCACATTAAACATGACATACAGTACCAGTCAAAAGTTTGGACACACCTACTCGTTCAAAGGATTTTCTTTATTTTCTACATTGTAGAATAATAGAAGACATCAAAACAACACTTATGGAATCATGTAGTAACCAAAAAAGTGTTAAACAAATCAAGATAATTGTTTTATTTGAGATTCTTCAAAGTAGCCCACCTTTGCCTTGATGACAGCTTTGCACACTCTTGGCATTCTCTCGCTTCATGAGGAATGCTTTTCCAATAGTCTTGAAGGAGATCCCACATATGCTGAGCACTTGCTGGCTGCTTTTCCTTCACTCTGCGGTCCAACTCATCCCAAACCATCTCAATTGGGTTGAGGTCGGGTGATTGTGGAGGCCAGGTCATCTGATGCAGCACTCCATCACTCTCCTTCTTGGTAAAATAGCCCTTTCACACCTTGGAGGTGTGTTGAAAAACAAATGATAGTCCCACTAAGCGCAAACCAGATGGGATGGCGTATCGCTGCAGAATGTTGTGATAGCCATGCTGGTTAAGTGTGCCTTGAATTGTAAATAAATCACTGACCGTGTCACCAAAGCACACCCACACTGTCAAAGCACACCTCCATGCTTCACGGTGGGAACCACTCATGCGGATATCATCCGTTCACCTACTCTGCGTCTCACAAAGACATAGCGGTTGAAACAACCAAAAATCTCTAATTTGGACTCATCAGACCAAAGGACAGATTTCCACCAGTCTAATGTCCATTGCTCGTGTTTCTTGGCCCAAGCAAGTCTCTTCTTCTAATGGGTGTCCTTTAGTAGTGGTTTCTTTGCAGAAATCTGACCATGAAGGCCTGATTCACGCAGTCTCCTCTGAAAAATTGATGTTGAGATGTGTCTGTTACTTGAACTCTGAAGCACTTTTTTGGGCTGCAATTTCTGAGGCTGGTAACTCTAACGAACTTATCCTCTGCAGCAGGGATAACTCTGGGTCTTCCTTTCCTGTGACGGTCCTCCTGAGAGCCAGTTTCATCATAGTACTTTATGGTTTTTGCGACTGCACTTGAAACTTTCAAAGCTCTTGAAATTTTCCAGAATGACCGACCGTCATGTCTTAAAGTTTTGATAGACTGTCAGTTCTATTTGCTTATTTGAGCTGTTCTTGCCATAATATGGACTTGGTCTTTTACCAAATAGGGCTGTCTTCTGTATACCACCCCTACCTTGTCACAACACAACTGATTGGCTCAAACGCATTAAGAAGGACAGAAATTCCACAAATTTACTTTTAACAAGGCACACCTGTTAATTGTAATGCCTTCCAGGTGACTAGCTCATGAAGCTGGTTGAGAGAATGCCAAGAGTGTGCAAAGCTGTCATCAAGGCAACGGGTGGTTACTTTGAAGAATCTCAAATGTAAAATATATTCTGATTTGTTTAACACTTTTTTGGTTACTACATGATTCCATATTTACAATGTAGAAAATAGTTTTAAAAAATAAAGAAAAACCCTGGAATGAGTAGGTGTGTCCAAATTTTGGACTGGTACTGCAGATCCTGCAATAAGGCTTTCATTTCAGTCACACATGAACAGAGAAACTTGACACCAAGAAAACACCTGGCAGATGTTCATTTTGAGGTGAAAAACATTGCTTCATATGCCAATCAGAACAAGTTAAATGCTTGTTTAACACACTATTTTATAGAATGTACCCCCATGAAAGAACGCTGTACTCCTGCCATCACATTTCATACACATTTTATACACAGATAAAGTTCTGTTAACTTTATCAGAGCTGGCACTGATGTGTGTGTGTCGAGCATGCAGATATCCAGAAAAAAAATATTTAACCTTTATTTAGCTGGAAGAAGTATTTGAATTGAGACTGGTGAACTACGATGAACTACACTGAGTATGGGAGCATCTCCAGCGTGCAGTTTTTTATTCATATCAAATGTATTTATAAATCCCTTTTTACATCAGCAGATGTCACAAAGTGCTATACAGAAAACCAGCCTAAAACCCCAAACAGCAAGCAATGCAGATGTAGAAGCATCTGCATTGTGGCTAGGAAAAATTCCCTAGAAAGGCAGGAAATGTTCAAGTTTTATTGTCACATGCACAAGTACAGTGAAATGCTTAACTTGTCAGCTCTACCCAACAATGCATTAATACATATCAAAATAGTGTAACAAAAAAATACAAAATACATATAATAAAGAAAACACAAGAAAAAGAGAGGAGGCTATATACATATATGCAGGGATTATGAGAAAGTGACTGGTATCAGGATAAATAATAGTAAACAGTATGCCTGCAGCATAAGTGGTGGGTGGGTGAGTATGTGTGCAAGAGTGACAGTGTAGATATGATAGACGGATATACTGTACAAAATAGCTGTGCAGCGATGCTCCACATCCAACCTGACAGAGCTTGAGAGGATCTGCAGAGAAGAATGGGAGAAACTCTCCAAACACAGGTGTGCCAAGCTTGTAGCGTCATACCTGAGACGACTCGAGGCTGTAATCGCTGCCAAAGGTGCTTCAACAAAGTACTGAATAAAGGGTCTGAATACTTATATAAATGTCATGTTTCCATTTTTTGTGTAGATTGATGAGGGGGAAAAACAATTGAATCAATTTTAGAATAAGGCTGTAACGTAACAAAATGGGGAAAAAGTCTGAGGTCTGAATACATTCTGAATGCACTGTATACATGTAAAGGGAGTAATAGTGACCCGTAGCAGGATAAATAGATACTAATGGTAATGGAAAAAAAATGGACAGCAGCGTAGTGGTAGTAATACATCTCATCAATAATCATTATAGCAGCAGCGTAGGTGTGAGGGGGGGCAGTAGTTATTAGCCATTTAACAGTTGCCTTGTGTATGCCTTACAGATAGGTATCGTGGGTCGTACTGGGGCTGGTAAGTCCTCTATGACACTGTGCCTGTTTCGGCTTCTGGAGGCGGCAGGGGGAGAGATCACCATCGACGGGGTCAAGATATCAGAGATAGGACTGCATGACCTGAGATCTAAACTCACCATTATACCACAGGTAAACACACACACACACACACACACACACACACACACACACACACACACACACACACACACACACACACACCCTACACCGTCCTCACCTCCACCTTCACTACCCTCTCTCCCTCCCCAGGAGCCAGTGCTGTTCTCTGGCAGTCTTAGGATGAACCTGGACCCCTTTGAGAAGTACAGTGACGGTGAGGTATGGAAGGCTCTGGAACTGTCCCACCTCAACAAGTTTGTCAGCAACCAGCCGGCTAAACTGGAGCTGGCGTGTTCAGAGGGAGGAGAGAACCTTAGGTAACCTAATCCTAACCACTTAACAACTGCATGCTTTGATTTTCATTTGCATTCACACATGTTTGCACCTGTACAAGGCCTTTACCTGTATATTCAGGTGGGAATTAAACACTGAAAACATGTGGAATGCAAACATGTCTTTATTAGGATTTTCTCTTAAGAACGTATTCCTTCTCTGAATATTTCTTTTAGCTTTTTATATCTTTCATATTTTACTCTTCTGAAAAATAATGTAATGCCTTTGTGTGTTCAGTGTGGGCCAGAGGCAGCTGGTGTGTTTAGCCAGGGCTCTTCTGAGGAAGACGAGGATCCTGATCCTGGATGAAGCTACAGCTGCCATCGACCTAGAGACCGACGACCTCATCCAGTCAACCATCAGGACACAGTTTGAGGACTGCACCGTCTTCACCATCGCTCACAGACTCAACACCATCATGGACTATACTAGGTAATGTACAATACATAACACATGCACACACGCATAAACCGACAGACAGACATAGAAATACATATTTTGATCTAAGATGACATGTTATTGTGTTGTGTTTGGTCTTATTCTCTCCAGAAACCTAATAAAGTTATGAAACATTCTACTAACCCCTCTTCACCTCTTTGCAGAGTGCTGGTCTTGGACAAGGGACAGATTGCTGAATTTGACACTCCTACAAACCTCTTATTCCAGAGAGGAATCTTCTATGGTATGGCTAAAGATGCAGGACTTGCACAATAGCACTGCCTCTCCTCTACACACCCAGCCCTGTACCTACATAAAACCTATAGTGCCTTGTGTCAGAACACAGAGCGCCAGTGAATGTATCCTTTTATACTCTGCAGTCCGCTGCAAAACCAGGATAAAAACTTTAGTTTTTTTAAATGTTACTTTTTCTAAAAAAGAAAAGACAGAAAAACTGTGTCACTGTAATTTCCACGAGTGAGTTTCAGGATGAATCCAGCTATTTTTGTACTGTATCATTTTTATTATTTAAGCTATACTTTTTATTATTAAGAGTTGTCTGATTGGGAAGTTTGCTCTGTTCAATGTGTGACTCCTTTGTGAACCAAATCTGTAAAAACTTGAATTCTGTACTACCAAAATATGAGAGATGGTGATGCCTTTATTAAAAAAAGACATTAAGACTGCCTTCTAGATGTTTTTGTGAAGCATTTTATTTTTATATACATATAGATCATAGTACATGTTAACTACTCTGGTATAGCATACGCTACAACCGCAACATAGTTAGCAATGTAGGAGGAAAACAATATTAAGAATGTAGAACATTTAGCTGAAAGATAGGAATTAACAGGACTTATGGTGTGGCTTAAGGTTTGATAAATATGGCCTGTCAACACAACAGAGCATACATACATAGAACGTATGGCCTAGATCTATTCAACTATATTCTTACGTGGGCCAGAGATTATTATTATTTTGGAAGAACTGTATAAAAAAAGCAACACACCAATAAAGCACTTTTCTACAAATTAAATGTCGCTGAATGTTTTTACGAAAATCATAATTTTATCATAATTGAAAAAGAAGGCGCAAGGCTTGCATTATTTCAACAACTATTGAAAGTTTCTTAAAAGGAATTAGGTAATTTAAAATCTGAAAACTAAGCATCTCAATAAATAACAAAGATATGTCAAATCAGGTAATGCCAAAGTCCAGTCTTAAGGAAGTATGCTTTGATTTCATTTCCCTCAGTCATTAGGTGCATTTTTTGTCAACCTCCCTTCTAAAGAGTCCGTGTCAGCATCAGAGAAGGGAACAGAAGGCAGGTCCATGTTGCTGAGAGTCATAGCTTTCAGAAATGGGGTCATAATATTTTGTAGCTTACACCGTTCACACGCTAGAGACAAATTTATATGAAGGAAAAATAATCTGCACTAGAAAAAGCAAAACACTAAACTACAGTATAGACAACCACCAAAGTGCTTATCATTTTGGCACTGAATTTAGGATTTTGGCGGGGATTTTTTTGCAGATATTTTATTAATGTTCAGAATTGATCAAAGGGCCAGTCTATATTAATAAACGGGGCGGATCTGGCCGCGAGCTGCCAGTTGAATAGCCCTGGCCTAGATTAACATTGACATTTTAGCGAACCTATAAGCCTTCTGCATGGAATATCTCACTGACTAGTACAATGGACTCCTTGTTACAAGCAAAGTGAGAGGCTGTTGTCACTCAAAGGTGAGGTAGTGGTGCCAAAACCACCATCATAATTGATAGTTTGATTCATTTTAGCGTCAAAAGGTATTATCCAAGCCTTCTCACCTTGTAGCTCTCCGGAACCAGGGTTGGCGACCAGTGAGGTAAATACATTCATGCTAAAGTTACTGCATCTAAGCACTAGAGGGGGATCTTAAATCACGCTGCATCATTCCTCAGACTCAGGCTTCAGTACTGATGGGAGCTGGTGTTGTCTGAGTAAGGGAAAGGGGGATACCTAGTCAGTTGTACAACTGAATGCATTCAACTGAAATGTTCCCCCTTGGCATTGCTAGTGCCACGTGCTTACCAACTGAGCCACAAAGGACCACATTTACCCTTTAAAGACTCCGCAGCAGTATTGTCTTGAATGCAGAAAATAACCCAATAAACATAAACAGTCATTTGAAATGTCAAGCATTTCATTAAGTATATTTGCGCAATGAAAGTGAATCTATCCCACAATCATCCTGAGAGCTCAGCTGCTATTTTTACTCTTTTATAATTAACCTGAGTCATGACTGCTGCAGTGTGATGGATGGTTGATGTGGTCACTCAGGATGAAGTTGCTTCCAGAGCTTCCCCCCTAATTGTTATGCTAAAGATTTGGGGAGAGTAAACTGATCCTAGATCTGTGCCTAAGGGCAGAAAAGCCGCACCAAACGCTGACAGGTGATTGGTTTAGCTGACGATGGATGAGCTCAGGGTGCCAGGAATCAGGATGCTGAGTAACGTCTCAGCCTATAGGGCAAAACCACATGAGAGAGAAGCTGGTTTGGAGCTCCACTCCTCGCTACCCACCACAGAGATTACACCTCGGGCACTAGAGTCAGAAGTGAGATCAAGATTGAAAACAACTCAAGTGAAGTGGTGACAAAGCAAGAAGTTTATCTGGGATCGAACAAAGCCAAGCTTGTTTTTCTAAGGCCTTGATTTCTCTGCTTTGTCAGTGTATTGCCAAATATAGGATGTCTGTGGTAGCAGAGAAATGCCAATATGTCAGTTTTGGCACGGTAGATATTTTCTGGGCTGCTTTTGGATCAAAGAGCTGCTTTCTGAAAGCCTCCCAGGTGGAGGTGGTGGTGTAAGGACACTGACAGTTGCAGACATATTGCTTTAGCGGGATCTGATATTGATAGGACTTATATTGCCAAAGGGGAAGTTGATGGATTAAAGTATTTATCAGAAGCTTGACAATTGAGTGAATTGTGCACCATTGTCTGTGATAACTTAATCAGGTGTTCCAAGTATAGATCACACGTGTACTGTGTAGAACTCTCACTGTCAAGGGACGCAGTCAGTGTCTGGATTTTGATATTTTCTTTTATTGAGAGACTTAGTAAACCAGGTATATGCACGCTCTAGTCTAGGCAATCTGTCATTCATCGATCAATTTAGGTCAGGGAGAAACAAAAATTGGCAGGATTGCGTTTTGGATTTTAAATCAAATGTTTGATATGAGGCAACAGTACAGAATGTCCTATTGCTAAACATATCTGTTTTACCGTTTAGAAATAAAAGCACTAAAAGCTGAATGGTGAATGATGACTGGAGTAATTTTCTTTGAGTGGATAAGATGTTTCTCAACACCTTTAAATGAATCCTAATAATGTCATGATTAAGAAAAATCCAGATTTTACTGGAATATAGAGCCACATTTAAGTATAGCCTCACTGTCCAAATGGAAGTGCATTCAGAAAGTATTCAGACCTCTTGACCTTTTCCACATTTTGTTACGTTACAACTTTATTCTAAAATGGATTAAATAGTTTTTTTTCTCATCAATCTACACACAATACCCCATAATGACAAAGCAAAAACTGTTTTTTTTTATATATTTTTTTTATAGATTTGAGCAAAAGTTAAAAAACAACAACTGAAATATCATATTTGCATAAGTATTCAGACCCTTTACTCAGTACTTTGGTGAAGCACATTTTGCAGTAATTACAGCCTCAAGTCTTCTTGAGTATGACACTACAAGCTTGGCACAGCTGTATTTGGGGAATTTCCCCCATTCTTCTCTGCAGATCCTATCAAGTGCTGTCAGGTTGGATGGGGAATGTCGCTGCACAGCTATTTTCAGGTCTCGCCAGAGATGTTCAATCGGGTTCAAGTCCAGGCTCTTGTTGGGCCACTCAAGGACATTCAGAGACTTGTCCCGAAGCCACTCCTGCATTGTCTTGGCTGTGTGCTTAGGGTCATTGTCCTGTTGGAAGGTGATCCTCAAATCAAATTGTATTTGTCACATTTACATGTTTAGCAAATGTTATTGCGGGTGTAGCGACATGCTTCAAATACTTATGACTTGAATCACCCCAGTCTGAGGTCCTGAGTGTTCTGGAGCAAGTTTTTAATCAAGGATCTCTGTACTTTGCTCCGTTCATCTTCCCCTCGATCCTGACTAGTCTCCCAGTCCCTGCCGCTGAAAAACATCCCCACAACATGATGCTGCCACCACCATGCTTCACCATAGGGATGGTGCAAGCATTCCTCCGAATGTGATGCCTGGCATTCAGGCCAAAG
This sequence comes from Salvelinus namaycush, assembly GCF_016432855.1. NCBI lineage: Eukaryota > Metazoa > Chordata > Actinopteri > Salmoniformes > Salmonidae > Salvelinus > Salvelinus namaycush. The sequence continues at coordinate 21,818,329 of NC_052341.1, read as the reverse complement.
AGTTCAATCTTGGTTTCATCAGACCAGAGAATCTTGACCAGAATCCTTTAGGTGCCTTTTGGCAAACTCCACGCGGGCTGTCATGTGCCTTTTACTGAGGAGTGGCTTCCGTCTGGCCACTCTACAATAAAGGCCTGATTGGTGGAGTGCTGCAGAGATGGTTGTCCTTCTGGAAGATTCTCCCATCTCCATAGAGGAATTCTGGAGCTCTGTCAGAGTGACCATCGGTTCTTGGTCACCTCCCTGACCAAATTCCTTCTCCTCTGATTGCTCAGTTTGGCTGGGCAGCCAGCTCTAGGAAGAGTCTTGATGGTTCCAAACTTCTTTAATTTAAGAAAGGTGGTGGCCACTTTGTTCTTGGGGACCTTCAATGCTGCAGAAATGTTTTGGTACCCTTCCCTGTGCCTCGACACAATCTTGTCTCGGAGCTCTACAGACAATTCTTTCAACCCCATGGCTTGGTTTTTGCTCTGACATGCACTGTCAACTGTGGGACCTTAAATAGACAGGTATGTGCCTTTCCAAATCATGTTCAATCAATTGAATTTACCACTGGTGGACTACAATCAAGTTGAAGAAACTTCTCACGGATGATTAATGGAAACAGGATGCACCTGAGCTCAATTTTGAGTCTCATAGCAAAGGGTCTGAATACTTATGTAACTAAGGTATCTTTTTTAGTTTGAATACATTTGCAGAAATTTCTAAAAACCTGTTTTTGCTTTGCCATTATGGGGTATTGTGTGTAGATTGATGAGACTTAAAAAAACGTAACGTAACAAAATGTGAAAAGTGAAGGGGTCTGAATACTTTCCGAATGCACAGTTCTGAGCACCTTAAATAACCTATTCTAGCTGCTAGAGCGATGTCTAATGATTTTATTCTATTTAGAGTTTCATTCCATTTTAAAGCTGCCTGTGTTGACTTTTTCATGTCTTATAAAGAATCACCCTATTATTATATACCTGTTTTAGCCTCAAGATCCATCCATCCTCACCTGTGTGACAGGAGTTTATTAATTTCGGCTCCAAATGAAACATTGCATTTGTCAATGACAGATGGAGTGGAGGAGGGCATGTAAGGTAAGAGATCTTTCCTATGTGGGGTACGTGACAGATTGTACTATGTTGTTCCTTCCTCTTTATCCATCAATCACACTTTGAGTTGCTTTGACTGGTGAAAGAGGGTGTTTCAGCACATCTATCCCCCCATCCAAACACACATACACATACACACACACACCCTCTTGCTTCAGAAATGTGTCATATCACTGCTTTAGGGCATTCTGGCCTGAACTTGAACCTGCAGTGCTAGATGTTAGATTATCCAGTGACTAGACAGTACCTGTGGCCAAACTCATGAAATGATATGTGACCAGCCTAGATCTCATTCAGAACACCAGACTGTAGATTATAATTGTTAATTGGGAAAAACAAAATATGTTTGTTTGTTGGTTGGTTGAAAACATATTGTAAACACTACAATCCGTCTGAGAGGATTACAATGGTTAGACCTACTTTAATTCTTCATACTGGCACGCAGCTAAGGCTTGATTAAATACACAGTAGGGCCGACTTTTGTTGCAGTAAAATGCACTCATGTGGCCCCTGTATCCTTATTAGCATGACTGTGTAGAAATTCAGCCTGAATAGTTGATACTTCTAAGGGAATTGAATGTGCATTCCTAGAACATTTATTTTACGTCAATGCCGTTGTTGGTGACAAGCATTTGTTGGTCATCTATATCTGAGTTGTGACTTCCTCCACTGAAAGAGACAGAAACATTGTCCCCGTATCTTTCTGTTCGTAAATCAAGCTGTCCTGACGAAAGAGGTTCATCCAACTCAGCAAGTAGTCCATCGTATTTCCAGCCTCACCTGATGGCAATCACATTACCAAAGTGCTATTCTACCTAGACTCCGACAGTAAGAATGATCATCTGTATTATGCAGACACCAGACTGCCTGATAGGATTATAGTAACACCTCTGTTGTTGTTGAGCTGTCACTGTCCATGTGTCAACTCTGAGCATCACAGATCAGAAGTTTTTATATTTTCTCTCAGAAGTGCAGTTAGCTGTTTTTCAGAAAGGTGTTAAGAACAAGTAATGTTCCAGGAACCCCTGTAACAGGGACGGATGGTGTTATTTAGAAGCACGCCTGATCCACGGCACAAAGGCAGGTTTTGGAGGATGTGTTGTGTGTACTGTAAATTGGAGGGAGCTCAATGTTCTTGAGGGAGTTTCATCTCAAACGGCTAGGCAACGTGAGTCACGTACGGTCTGGCGCAGACACTAAACCCACAACACAGTACAACAAGTGCTATTTAACGGTACACAGCCGCATCTCCAATTAAACCCCTCAAATGATCATGATAATTCATTCTATTCACATAAGACATCAAGGTTGTAGGAGAACATAATCATTTGCATGGCTAAACATCAGTTACAAAACATTCAATATTACCTTATAAGGTCATAGGTTGGATATCATAACCAATCCATCAGTAAAGCAACAGACAGGACAGACACGGTGTACAAAGCACAGTAATTCCTTTCAAAAGGAGAGTCTAAAAAATATCCATTAGTAACAAGTATGGGCACCATCCAGTGTCCTCAGCAGAACTTTGCCTGTAGTCCTCCAGCTGGCTTGTTTTACTATCGTTGTGTGTACCGGAACACTCCACTAGTCCTCAGAAGGATGGTAAAACAAGGACAATTATCCCTCCTGGGGACATTTCCCAGGTCTAAGGATAGTCTATTTTAGGGTTAGAATTAGTGTTAAGGTTGGTTTAGGGAAATTTTGAATGGAAATACATTTTAGGGGGGTGTGTGTGTGTGTGTGTGTGTGTGTGTGTGTGTGTGTGTGTGTGTGTGTGTGTGTGTGTGTGTGTGTGCTAATAATGCCAGCTCCTAGTGTTATACCTGATCCACACACATTTGAGTGCTGATATCCACCAGCCTCATACTTCTGGGCTTGGAGATGAATGTGAAAAGCACTCAGGTTCCTCATAGAGATAAATGACAAGCACTATTAGTCCCTCTTCTCTCACCAAAATAAATCACAGTAGGCCTAGTCGATGCATTAAAACGGATTCAAGAAATGCAAAAAGTATGTCAATGTGTTCTGTATTCAAATAGATAATTTACACAAAGGTCATAATTGCGCATTGACAGTAATTGTTAGCCAAATGAATAAACGAATTCATCCCCTAATAATTTAATACAAAATAATTGACTATTCAAATATCGCAGAAGTATTGGCATTAACGGTTAGAGGGGATGACGGTAGTTTCATGTAGACTTAGGCTATCTATCATCAAAACTCATCAAAAGCAGTCACACGCAAGGAACAAATAGTCTACAAAACATATCAACAAAATGTATTTTATTTAGTAAATTTTTGTTAAGATTATAGAAGTAGGCCTACAGTTTCAATCTCTCCAAGTAACTCGTGCGTCTTTTTTCCTCCAGTGCGCAAGTCTGTATCCCGGTGCATACAAGGCGCATACTGGGTTAAATGGGGATACCAGCTCAATTCTTCTAACAGACAGGTGCCCCGCCAGTCCCAGCCCAGCTTTACCACTCTTTCAACATCTCACAAGCAATTCATAACTGTCACTTGCGAGCAAGGGCGAGTTATGTGGTCAGGAGATCGCCGGGGAAGAAGCCGATTGGATATTTTGGAGGAAAGTTCTGAAGTATAAATAGAGCATCTTCATCTCTCAAGACTTCAGATACCTGATCGAACAGGAACTCGACAGATTCATTTCACTCAATTGAACTTGTAGGTTACTGGAGACTTGTTTATTTTAAATCTTTTGAACTTTGAATTTCAAACCTCAATAATCGTCGGAGACATTGAAAAATCTATATTTTTGCATCAATAAATAGGCTACATACATTTTTCTCTCAATTTTTATTTGAAACTGGTACACGCTGGCGATGTGGTGGATGCTGTTTCCCCAGTGGATCTGGTTCTTGTTGGGGCAGTGCCTGGTTCTGTGGTTGGACCAGCGGGTCAGGGCCATGTCTGTAGCCGGAGTAGCCTACTCCCATGCCGGCATCTGCCCCAACGAGATGAACCCCAACCTTTGGGTAGACGCCATGAGTACCTGCATGCGGGAGTGCGAATCTGACCAGGTGAGTGTTCCCTGTCATCACGTCCTACTCTACTCAGTGAGAAATAACATATTATTGTTTTAATTCAAGTTGTTAAATTACAGGTTTTAAAATAATTAATTCATGATGGGATATGAGTAATTTGTAATTCTATATGATGTATAATTCAAAAAGTGCATTGCAATTTGTCACTCAACACCTGCTTTTGTATTAAATGAGAATAAACATTATTATTATTATTATTCAAATAATTTTTAATACATATTTTTACGATTGCTTCTCTAACATGTAAAAATCTACAGTAACCAATCCTTTTAATCCCTCCCCTCTCCCTACAGGAGTGTGAGAAGTTTGAGAAGTGTTGTCCCAACGTATGTGGGAACCAGAGCTGCGTGGCGGCACGCTACATGGACGTTAATGGGAAAAAGGGTCCAGTGGGCATGCCCAAAGAAGCTACCTGTGCCAGCTTCATGTGCACCCAGCAGGGCTCTCAGTGTGACATCTGGGAAGGCCAGCCTGTGTGTAAGTGCAGGGACCGCTGTGAGAGAGAACCTCACTTCACCTGCGCCTCCGACGGCATGACCTACTACAATAAGTGCTACATGGATGCTGAGGCCTGCTCCAAGGGCATCGCCCTCTCTGTGGTCACCTGTCGCTTCCACCTCACCTGGCCCAACACCAGCCCCCCGTTGCCCCTGGAGACCACCCTCCGACCAACCACAGCCCCCCTCCAGGAGACGCCCCCACTCCCGACGGAACCCCAGCCGCCAGTCATGGCCAGCAGCTCATCACAACAGTTGGTTACCGTGGGAGACACGGCCAGCTTCCTGTGTGACGTCACGGGACACCCGCGGCCCGAGATTAGCTGGCAAAAGCACCAGGTGGAGGGAGATGGAAGGGAGAGGGTTGTGATGAGACCCAATCACGTGAGGGGGAATGTGGTGGTCACCAACATTGGCCAGCTGGTGATCTACAACGCCCAGCCTCAGGACTCTGGTGTCTACACCTGTACTGCAAACAACCCCTCTGGCTCGGCTCATGCCCACCATGCCCTCACCGTGGTGCCCAGGGATCCCCTAAGGAGAGAAGAGCCCAGGAACATGACCCACTGCCAGGCCGAGGAGTGCCAGAGGCCCCCTGACACGGTAGAGGAGTGTGTTGGGAAGGAGAGAGTGAGCTGGTACTATGAGCCCAAAAGGAACAGCTGCTTCTCCTTCACCCATGGCAGCTGTAACAGCAACAGGAAACCATTTGAGACGTATGAGGCGTGTATGTTGTGCTGTGGTCCAGAGGTGTCTGCCCTCTGTGGCCTGCCCAGCCTGCAGGGTCCCTGTAAGGCCTACGAGCCCCGCTGGGCCTACAGCAGCAGCCAGAGGCAGTGCCAGTCCTTCATCTATGGAGGCTGCAGTGGCAACGACAACAACTTTGAGTCCAGAGAGGCCTGTGAGGAGATGTGCCCCTTCCCTAAGAACCACCACTGTAAAACATGTAAACCCAGAGGCAAGATGGTGACCAGCTTCTGTAAGAGTGACTTTGTGATCCTGGGGAGGTTGTCTGGACTGATGGAGGAGAGGGACTCGGGCCAAGCCCTAGTCACAGTGGAGGAGATCCTGAAGGATGAGAAGATGGGCCTCCGGTTCTTCGGCAAGGAGCCTCTGGAGGTGACCTTCACCAACATGGACTGGAACTGCCAATGTCCCAACATCAGCGAAGGTCAGGTCATCGTCATGGGAGATGTGAGGGACGGCATGGCCGTGCTGCAGTCGGACAGCTATGTGGGAGCGTCGAACACACGCCGGGTACGGAAGCTCAGAGAGGTCATCACTAAGAACACCTGTGACATTCTCAAAGAGTTCCCCGCCATTCAGTAGACCAGGGGTAGAGGGATGGGGGGGCTTTGATGACAATTGCACACACACATACATTTCTTTTTTATTTAAATGTTTTATCCTTTTTCCTACCCAAAAGATTGCATTCAACGCAAGACGTCAAAGTTCAAAGCAGAAAGTAAATAAAACCGAAAAATGTAACACAGCTCTGTACATAATGTACCTTGCTCTGAGAGTTTCACTTGAACAAAACATTCTTAAAGCGCCCTGCCAGCCTGTCTGTTTATCCCAATGCTCTCTGTTGTGGTCTGACTGTTGGCTTCTAATTGAAAAAGCATGTATCAGAACAGAGGAGACATTCATCAAACCCTCTAGTTGTCTAATTCCCTATAGACTCGGGACTTTTCCTCCTCCGCCTCTCCTGGTGCATCTGGAAATCGACCAAGCAGACTTTTGCTCTTTGGAAGCACTGCACAGAAACAAAATGTTCTGATGTTTGTGTATATACTTTACTTTAAGATTGTTTTTGTTGTTGTGATGTTTGTTTTCGTGTTATTGATCTTTCACTGTGGATGATAAAGCTTTTTCCTTACCTCTCTGGTAGAACCGATGACAGTGTGTCTGTGTAATATACTGTATGATTAAGTTTTGTCAGTGCACCTGATTAAGTTGTAATATATTCTCTCAATGGTTGATTGCTACATTTTCCAAGAATCAGAATGATCTATTAACAATAAGGTACGTTAATGCTTCCTTTTGATATGTTGCTATTTATTGTACCGTAATCTTTTTGCTCTGCTGTTGACTTGCTTTTATACTTTTATCCCAAAGCACATTCTCTTCATTTGTTTTCTTGTTGGAATGTATGTTCCTTATTTGTATTTTGTGTAATATTTTATGATGTCTTGTATAAGATCAAACAGGGATATCCATATCCCTGCGTTGTCATGTAAGTATATAATAAAATATTAGATTCTGTCTCTACTTTGATATTTTACTGTTTCATAAAATGAAAGAAATGATTGGAGTATACCGCAGGAAGTAAAGGGGGAAAATTACAGGAGAGAATGAGGAAATACCTTCACACATTTCAGCTATTATTATACTGAATAAAAATATAAACGCAACATGTAAAGTGTTGGTCCCATGTTTCATGAGCTGAAATAAAAGATCACAGAAATGTTCCATACACACAAAAAGCTTATTTCTCTCAAATTGTGTGCACAAATTTGTTGACGTCCCTGTTAGTGAGAATTTTTCCTTTGCCAAGATAATCCATCCACCTGACAGGTGTGGCATATCAAGAAGCTGATTAAACAGCATGATCATTATACAAGTGCACCTTGTGCTGGGGACAAAAGGCCACTGTAAAATTTGCAGTTTTGTCACACAACACAATTCCACAGATGTGCTGAGAAGTATTTCAGTCTGTAATGAGGAAAAACTCACTCTGATTGGCTGGGCATGGCCCCCCAAGTGGGTGTGCCACTGCCCAGTCATGTGAAATCCATAGATTATTTCAATTGACTGATTCCATCTATGAACTTTGACTCAGTAAAGTCTTTTAAATTGTTGCAAGTTGTGTTTATATTTTTGTTCAGTATACAGTACCAGTCAAAAGTTTGGACACACCTAGTCGTTCAAGGGTTTTTCTTTATTTTTACTATTTTCTAAATTATAGAATAATAGTAATGACATCAAAACTATGAACTAAGACATATGGAATCATGTAGTAACCAAAAAAGTGTCAAACAAATAGAACTGACAGTCCATCAATACTTTAAGACATGACGGTCGGTCATTCTGGAAAATTTCAAGAGCTTTGAAAGTTACTTCAAGTGCAGTCGCAAAAACCATAAAGTACTATGATGAAACTGGCTCTCAGGAGGACCGTCACAGGAAAGGAAGACCCAGAGTTACCTCTGCTGCAGAGGATAAGTTCATTAGAGTTACCAGCCTCAGAAATTGCAACCAAGTCCATATTATGTCAAGAACAGCTCAAATAAGCTAAGAGAAAGGACAGTCCATCATTACTTTAAGACATGAAGGCCAGTCAATGCGGAACATTTCAAGAGCTTTGAAAGTTTCTTCAAGTGCTGTCACAAAAACCATCAAGCGCTATGATGAAACTGGCTCTCATGAGGGCCAACACAGGAAAGGAAGACCCAGAGTATAAGCCTCAGAAATTGCAGCCCAAATAAATGCTTCACAGAGTTCAAGTAACAGACAAATCGCAACATCAACTGTTCAGACGAGACTGCGTGAATCAGGCCTTCATGGTCAAATTGCTGCAAAGAAACCACTCCTAAAGGACACGAATAAGAAGAAGAGACTTGCTTTGACCAAGAAACACACAAGCAATGGACATGACTGGTGGAAATCTGTCCTTTGGTCTGATGAGTCCAAATGTGATATTTTTGGTTCCAACCGCTGTGTCTTTGTGAGACGCAGAGTAGGTGAACAGATGATCTCCGCATGACGTTTCCCACCGTGAAGCATGGAGGAGGAGGTATGATGGTGTAGGGATGCTTTGCTGGTGACACTGGCTGTGATATATTTAGAATTCAAGGCACACTTAACCAGCATGGCTACCACAGCATTCTGCAGCGATACGCCATCCCATCTGGTTTGCGCTTAGTGGGACTATCATTTGTTTTTCAACAGGAGAATGACCCAAAACACACCTCCAGGCTTTGTAAGGGCTATTTGACCAAGGAGAGTGATGGAGTGCTGCATCAGATGACCTAGCCTTCACAATCACCCAACCTCAACTCAGTTGAGATGGTTTGGGATGTGTTGGACCGCAGAGTGAAGGAAAAGCAGCCAACAAGTGCTCAGCATATGTGGGATCTCCTTCAAGATGGTTGGAAAAGCATTCCTCATAAAGCTGGTTGAGAGAATGCCAAGAGTGTGCAAAGCTGTCATCGAGGCAAAGGGTGGCTACTTTGAAGAATCTAAAATCTAAAATATATTTTGATTTGTTTAACATTTTTTTGGTTAGTACATGATTCCGCAAATGTTGTTTCATAGTTTTGATGTGTTCACTATTACTCTACAATGTAGAAAATAGTAAAAATAAAGAAAAACCCTTGAATGAGTAGGTGTGTCCAAACTTTTGACTGGTACTCTATATATACACTGCCACATGCATACATTGTAAAGGTGAAACGAGGTAGCAGTTAGACCCTGATACAGCATTTCTCCAGTTGTTTTTTCTCCACCGCCATGAGCCACTCAGACTGTAAAGTAACAGAGACCATGCGTGCGTCTATACAGTAAAAGTGCTGTACCTGGGTGGTTTGTCTGACAGGAGTGATGAAAGAGAGAGGGGAATAGCGTGTCCCCAGCCCACCCTGGTCGCTCCCCTCGCTCCTCTCCTTCGCCCCTCTTTCCGCCCTCTTTCCTCGACTCCCACCCTCCCCCTCAAACACACACACACAGCCCCCAGTGGCATAGTAAAAACTCCACTGTGTTTGTTTAGCCTCTCCAATTCCTGTGTAATTGGGTAGAGCAGCTAAGCCGTAAACCTCAGGTCCACTCCCATTCAGGAGTTATGTCTTTCAAGGTCTGCCAGAAGCCTGTTCTGGGCCTGGGGTTCGACAAGGGTGTTCCTCCGCTGCTGCCTTCCTCTGGTTCTCCCATCTCAGCTCTGAGCCCAGAGAGGGAGGGAAGCAGTAGATATCCCCAGGTATGGCGCTCCAGTACAAGCTGAATCACCTGGGACCTCAGGCCTACAGTGGAACTGCTTTTGTTGGTTTAGAGAAGGACAAGTAGATGGTGAGCTTTAGAGCTATCTATCAGGAAGATATATGCAGGATCTATTACCTGTTGCTTTATTTCATTCTCACCATTGACTTAATAAAACATTGATACTTTTTTAGATGTACTGTGGTTCCTTCTGTAATTATTCTGCACACTATTCACAGCCCACTCAAAGAGCTGAGATTGAACCAGCAGTACGGCAGGACAAGCACATTACCTGATGTTCTGTGCCATAAAGGTCCAGACCTCTCTGCAAAGGCTGTAGTACACTTCCATAGACCCCGTCCATACACATTGGTGTTGGAATTCAGATTTACCACAAGTTTGACAGAACTGGACAACCAATGTTTTGACGAGTGTGTTTGCTCAAAAACAGTTGTGCAATGGTTCTGGCAAAACTAAAATATTTTACAAAATGTCACAAAGAAACAAACTTTTGCTTATTGATTTTCTGTGTGTGTGTGTGTGTGTGTGTGTGTGTGTGTGTGTGTGTGTGTGTGTGTGTGTGTGTGTGTGTGTGTGTGTGTGTGTGTGTGTGTGTGTGTGTGTGTGTGTGTGTGTGTGTGAGATATTCACCCTTGACTGTCCTTGTATATGTGGTGATATACAGTGAACTCCAAAAGTATTGGGACAGGGATTATTATTATTTATTTTTTACTCTGTCCTGCATTTTTTGGGGGGGTATGATATTTGTGCAGCTGTAACTTTCTCACTCATCATTACTCACGATTCATGCAGGGCTATCCATAATCATGGTAGCATCCACATTAATGTAGAAGTGTTTAGGAAACTATTATGTTCTTATTTACATAAAAGTGACTCAAAGGACACAATACATTATTTACCATTCATTTCTATTGGGCACAAAATAATCTGAAACACAACCAAAACAAACAACAAATGCAACCAAAAAGTTTGTAGAGTCACAAACTTGATGTAATCATTGAGTGCTAGGAATATGGGACCAAATACTAAACTTTTGACTACTTTAATACACAAGTGAATCTGTCCCAATACTTTTGATCCCCTAAAAGGGGGGGGGGGGGGGGACTATGTACAAAAAGTGCTGTAATTTCTAAACGGTTCACTCGATATGGATGAAAATCCCCTCAAATTAAAGCTGACAGTCTGCACTTTCTGTATAATTTGAAATGCTGGAGTACAGAGCCCAAACAATGTGTGACTGTCCCAATACTTTTGGAACTCACCGTAATTAGCCAGAGTCAGTACTCTGTAGTGATCTACGGCAGCCCTCTGTACAGTGCTCAGTTCCTTACTCAAGGGCACATTTACTGTACACATTTTTACCTTTTCAGCTTGGGGATTTGAACCAGTGACCTTTTGGTTACTGGCCCAACACTCTAACCACTAGGCCAGTGTTACCTAACTCTGGTCCTTGAATAGCCCCAACAGCACACATTTTTGTTTTAGTGACAAAAACACCTGATTCAAATGGTCAAGGACTTGATGATTAAATTACAATTAGAATCAGGTGTGCTTGTCAGGGGCCACAACTAAAATATGTACTGTTGAGGGTACTCGAGGACCGGAGTTGGGAAAGACTGCACTAGGCTACCTGTTGCCCTAACAAATCTCTCTGTGTGTGTGTATGGACTTATTACAACGGATGTTGAGAATAGAGTGTCCTCTCCACCGTTGGGATATGCGTTGGTATTACAATGCATGTACACCCGAATTTCACAACCAATCTGTGTGGGGCCATATAAGGTTGCTACAGTAGCACTGAAAACACAGTTTACAGAAGCACCTGGATCTAGATGACAATATAAATACCACTTACTCGATGATAATGTCCCCCCTTTGGCAAATATCTCTCAATTCCATCAGCAAAACCAGCAAAAGGATAGCCTATACATTGAGGAATGTCTTGGCAGACACAATTCCATGTTCCCCAAGGGAGAAATTTACAAGATGTACATATAATAAAATGTACGAAATGTACATATAATAATAGTCTGACAGCTTATGTTTGAAAGATATACTGTCTCTTTCCCTCAGTAATTCATATGCACCCTCTTGTGTTTAAATATACACTACCAGTCAAAAGTTTGGACACACCTACTCATTCAAGGGCTTATCTTTATTTTGACTATTTTCTACATTGTAGAATAATAATGAAGACATCAAAAATATTGAAATAACACATATGGAATCATGTAGTAACCAAAAAGTGTTAAAACTAATTTTAAATTGTTCAAAGTAGCCAACCTTTGCCTTGATGGCAGCTTTGCACACTCTTGGCATTCTCTCAACCAGCTTCACCTGGAATGCTTTTCCAACTGTCTTGAAGGAGTTCCCACATATGCTGAGCACTTGTTGGCTGCTTTTCCTTCACTCTGCAGTCCAACTCATCCAAACGATCTCAATTGGGTTGAGGTCGGGTGATTGGGGAGGCCAGGTCATCTGATGCAGCACTCCATCACTCTCCTTCTTGGTAAAATAGCCCTCCATAGCCTGGAGGTGTGTTGGGTCATTGTCCTGTTGAAAAATAAATTCTAGTCCTACTAAGGACAAATCAGATGGGATGGCATATCGCTGCAGAATGCTGTGGTAGCCATGCTGGCTAAGAGTGCGTTGAATTCTAAATAAATCACAGACAGTGTCACCAGCAAAGCACCATCACACCTCCTCCATGCTTCACGGTGGCAACTACACATGCAGAGATCATCCTTTCACCTACTCTGCATCTCACAAAGACACAGCAGTTGGAACTAACAGTCTCAAATTTGGACTCATCAGACCAAAGGACAGATTTTTACCGATCGAATGTCCATTGCTCGTGTTTCTTGGCCCAAGCAAGTCTCTTCTTCTTATTGGTGTCCTTTAGTAGTGGTTTCTTTGCAGCAATTCAACCATGAATGTTTGATTCACGCACTCTCCTCTGAACAGTTGTTGTTGAGATGTGTCTGTTACTTGAACTCTGTGAAGCACTTATTTTGGCTGCAATCTGAGGTGACGCTAACTCTAATGAGCTTATCCTCTGCAGCAGAGGTAACTCTGGGTCTTCCTTTCCTGTCGCGGTCCTCATGAGAGCCAGTTTCATCACAGCGCTTGATGGTTTTTGCGACTGCACTTGAATGCACATGTCTTAAAGTAATTATGTACTGTCGTTTCTCTTTGCTTATTTGAGCTGTTCTTGCCATAATATGGACTTGGTATTTGTAGAAAATAGTAAAAATAATGAAAAACCCTTGAATGTGTAGGTGTGTCCAAACTTTTGACCGGTACTGTACAAAGGCAAAGTTTGGTACATTGTTTTATGTTACAAACGGTACAATTTAATCATAGCATGCGTGAAAAATAAAAAGGTTGTGGAAGACCATAAGAACACCTTCCTTCCCTTCCCATTCCAACCCCCACTCCCCAGCTTCCACCCGCCAGGAAGATAGTGAGATCCCTCCTGGCTGTCCCCCCACCACTCACTCTCCCTCACCTCTACCTGACACCCATCCTTCCTCCGCCCTACCCGCCAACCACCTATCCTCCCTCCCACCATTACAAGTTTCTTTCTCCCCCACCTGCCAAACTTAGACCATCGATTGAGCAACCCTCCATCCTGCCCCCCTCCTCCCCACCTTTCCCAAATGCAACCTCTTTAAGGATACATACCATTCTATAGAAACCACTTATTGTGTATATACTTCATCTCCTAACAAGCCAAACTTAGTTGGATCGACTCCAACTAATTAATTACATAGCATTTATGGGAATTTTGGAGAACATGTAGGGAACAACCCACTGGGAACAGATGTGAATTGAACATCTATTCCACGTTGGTTCAACATGATTTCATTGAAGTGACGTGGAAACAACATTGATTTAACCAGTGTGTGCACTGTGGGAACCTATTGAAGGCTAAACCAGTTCAATGTACCCAGTGAGCCAGATAGAACAATTGTAAAACCACCACCAATTATGTTTTTATCCTTCTCTCTTTCCAAATCGTCAATTAAAACAACACTTTCAAAAACAAAAATGCATAGTTTGGATCTACAATAGCACTATTTATTTCCAATTAAAGGACGGCATATGAGGAACACGTGTGAACCTCGTTTTTATAGTGCCTAGTTTTTACTCTTTTCTCTGCAGGTGATTTGTTCTACATCTGATTTAGTTATTGTTATGTTTTGGTATGCTAGGTTTGAAGTGTTCTCATTGTAATAATCATTAGCAACTCTTATTGGGTTGATTGGGTTCAAAAGCCCACTGCAACTCAAGCATAGGCACACTGGCTGTGTTTACACAGCCACCCTTAGAACCCAAATCTATATCCAATCCTTTTTTCTGACTGTCCACACTGTTTTAAATGGGACCTTTATCAGATTTGCGCATTCACATTGATGTAGGCTCTGAAGTAGCACACAGATTCAATGCTCATTTTCTGTCACTGTTCCTTTTGGGATGGTTGTCATGGTAACAACAGGTCATGTGCAACAACAACAAAAAAACACAGAACAAAAAATCTGATCTGAGTGTCCAGACAGAGGTCACATATGGAGGATCAGGTTTGTATCAAGATTCAGATCCACATATTGTGGTGGTATAAATCGGAAGTCAAAATATCAGATTCCATGGGTTTTACTCTGTTTGCAAATTAGGGAAAAGATCTGAATTAAGCTGCCTGTGTAAACGCAGCCAATGTTGTTGCAAGTATCTGTGCATAGCCATGTGGCTGTAACAGATGCTCCTGCCCTGAAACAAACATTTCTAAAGCAGTATTTTTCAATTCTGGTCCTGGGGATCCACAGGGAGGCTTTTGTTCCAGCCAAGTTCTAGGGTGTGGAGGCTATCTGAGTTAGATTAGTTAGTGCGGGCTGGTACAAAAGCCTGCACACCCTGTGTGGGTTTACAGGACCAAGATGAAAGAACAGAACACTACCCCCAGGAGATTAATAAACTTGTATTGTATTCTAATTTAATGAGGCACATCACAGATAAAGATGAAACAAAATGTACATGATTGCCTGTCATGAAGATTTGATAGAAATATACAGGTCAGAGAGGACTATCTGCCTCTGCATTCTCCCCTGGGATATGTTAGTGTCTGCTGAACAGATCAACTGGCAGGGTGGTTTTGGCCCCAAAGATTCATCATCTACATCTGGTATGGCCATATTACTGACAAGTTATGTTGAAAAGATACTGTAGTTAACTCATCTGGTATGGCAATATTATGAAATATTGAAAAGGTGCAGAAAAATGATGTTTACTGAGAATATACTGTACAGTGGCTAATGTTACTCAGGTGCAGTTTAAATTAGATTCAAATTGGATCCATTCCTAATCCTATTTGGTGGAATAATGAAGAATAAAAAAAAGGTTAGGGTTATGCTTAATTATAAACTGGGTGGTTCGAGCCCTGAATGCTGATTGGCTGACAGCCATGGTATATCAGACCGTATACCATGGGTATGACAAAACATGTATTTTTACTGCTCTAATTATGTTGGCAACCAGTTTATAATAGCAATAAGGCACTTTGGGGGTTTGTGATATATGGCCAATATACCACGGCTAAGGGCTGTTCCTCTGCACGACGCAACGCGGAGTGCCTGGACACAACCCTTAGGGACTTTTTGCTTAAGTATAATGTATTGCTGGTGCTGTTGTCTGACTATAGAGAGAGTTGGTTCCACAGCATCCTCTAGTGCAGGGGTCTCCAGCAGGTCGATCGCAAGCTACCAGTAGCTCTACCAGTAGCTCTACCAGTAGCTCGGCAAACAATTCCGAAAGTACATGCAATTTTTCATGTGTTCCATTGCAAACTGTCTGAAACAAAGTATCCAAAACCGCAAGGTTCCAGCTACTATAATCAATGCATCATTGACATTATCCCACCCCTGGTTAGCCACTATTGGCTTAAAAAGCCAAACCTAACACAATATCTGCCTATTCATTTCCAGCAATATTGCCTCTGTCTGTCTGTGTGGTGAGTTTGTCAACCACTCAGCGTGTAGCCAGTTGACGTGATAACCTTCTTGTGGGTTGACAGAAATACTTTCTCCAAAACCTTCTCAATGAAATGTTAACTGCAATCATGAGTAAGTATATAATATGTATCTATTATTTGTTGTTTGGAAACTTTGCCATGAAATGAGCAGCAGCAGTACAGAACCAACATTAGACTGCACATTTCTCACGCGATTAAGGGCCAGATGCACAATTAAAGGGGAATTACAAATATATATTTGTTCGTTTTCCTCCAGACCAACAAAAAACTGGCCTTCTCGTGTGATTTATTTAACGATTGACATGGACTCAGAACATCCAATCTCATCCAACATCAAATCTCAATCACTATGAACAATTGTAATTTTGGGAGTGAAAAACAAAAAAATCAACAACAGGAAAAATACAACTTTGGGAAATGTAAAACCTAATTTGAGATAAAAAAATCACAGATTATAATTTGAAAGCTAGAAAAAAAGAGTAGTTCACAACATGTTTCATTTTTTAAAAGTAGCTCTCATGTTAGAAAATGTTGGAGACCCCCCTGCTCTAGTGATTGTTGGAGAGGCTCCTAAAGAGTTTGGTTTGTAGAGAACTCCCCCCCGCCCCCCCACTCACCATAAATACGCATAAAATTCCTCTTATTTGCTGTGTATATTTAATTAACAATCAAACATGATCTAGAATATTTTAACAGTATTACCTAAGTCAACTAAGTGCTGGATTCAATCCGTATCGCGGAAGATCCCCGTTAAACTGTAGAGGTAATTTCAAGATTGAGCGGACATATGCATGGTTTACTATGAACGCAGTCTCCGCGAACGGCCGAACATTACCTTTACATTTCAATCGAGCTATAACGCAGAACCTTCTGACGTACAGTAGAGGGATGCAATGAGGATTTGTCTCCAGTAGGTGTCAGTGTAGGACTGATGTATTCTGATGTATTCTGTGTACACAGACGATAGAGGACACCATAAGGCTTCGTTTACACAGTCAGCCCAATTCTTAATGGAAAAATAATCAGAATGGGGATGCCTTTGTAAACTCAGCCTAAGGACCTCACCATTTAAGCCTTTTAAGTTAATGAGCCCATGGTCACTTCCACTTCACTGGTGTTGTCCTTATTATGGAATTATGTGATGACCTGGCATAACCTAAACAACACACTGTCTCACACATACATACACACACACGGCGCACACACTTGACGCATACGCTAACACATTTACGGAGACACACACACACACACAACTGCCCTCGACCTTTAGTACTAGAAACAATGACTGGTGAAAACTTAGTCCGAGATTTGGACATCACTTTAACATGCCCCTATGCCATTTAGTTACTGTACAACCACATTAGTTAACCAGAAAAGGATTACAACTAAAGCAGTGAATTAAAATACATGTAAGACATTTGGTTTTACTTATGTAGTTAAGCTACTAGCTTAATAAAGCAACACCAAGGCATTAAAATCGCATGTCAAAATGCATAGTTGTGACGTTTCATCAACATCTGAAGAGCATTTTCAAGCATGAGTGAATCATAAAGCAGGCCTTGCATGCGTGGTGATCCACTGAACAGTCAAGGACTACATCAACAAAGCTGCTACAGTAAGCTCTATTACATAAACACATCACAGAAGTAACAGGGAAATATTTAAGTATGGGTGTTTATGAGAGCAGTAGAAATTAGAGAGTGAGTGTGGCTCTTAGTGGGATTTTTGCTTTAAGTTTTGCGCTAAGATGCTACCTCAAAAGAGACCATTTCAATAGTACACAAAGTGTGTGTATGCGTGTGTGTGCATGTTCCTGCGTGTGTGCATATGTGTGTGTGTGTGTGTGTACCTGCGTGCGTGCATATGCGTGTGTGTGTGTATGTTCCTGTGTGTGTGCATATACGTGTGTGTGTGTGTGTGTGTGTATGTGTGTGTTGTGTGTGTTGTGTGTGTGTGTTGTGTGGGTGCATATGTGAATGCTCTCGCTCTCCTTTATGGGGTTTATTTTTGGAGCAGTACACACAGAGGTTAGGATAGAACAGTCCAGTAGAGTGGAATGGACCGAACAGCTCGTACAACCAGCCATGCCTCTGGCCTTGGGCAGGACAAGGTTAATCTCGCTCGCTTCTCCCATAGCCGGAGCCTGTCCATTTGAGTGTCTGGTCTAATCAGTCACACCAGCACTCCACCCCTCGACCTGAATCCATCTCTACTCCTCTCTTACGTAATCTTTCCATCACAAACAGAGAGAGAGAGAAGCGGGGATGGAGGGAAAGAGAGAGAGATTTGCTCTACATCTCCACTGCCCCTGTTCCTGTTCCATGCATTGTGCAATCTGCTTTATCAGTTGTTGGTGTTGATGCACAAGATAAAGAGAGGGAGGGGGACACAGAGAGAGAGAGAGAGAGACCGAAGATACAATTAATACACAGTAATCTATCTGTCCTGTTGTAGGTCCTGCTCAGTCTAATACAGACCAATTTTCCTCTACTTACAGTTCTATTGCTTCTGGATCACTTGCCTTGGAATTCACAGATGTGTTGTTTTTTTTGTCTCTTCAGACGAGAGCATTTTCATTACGTTGATTATCTGTCAGTCAAGCCTTAGAATGGAGAGAAATCTAGCACGTCCTAGCTACCACAACAATAATCTCCTAACGCTTTTTTGTGTTTTTATGCGTTTACAGTATCACCTCCAGGGACTCCTTGAGATCTGAAGTTAATTGATATGTGTGAAGCACAGGCATACCGTAGGTGTCGGCTGACCCTCTTGGTTCCTCTTGCTTTCTTATTGGCTTTCTTCTTTTTGGGTGACGGCAATGAATGTGAATTAGCAGTATACAGTATAATATAGCGTATTTGCTATCTTTGGTCTAGTGTCATAGGGTCTGATTTGAGGCTGTATGAATGAAGTATGAATAAGTAATACAAATGGAGTCTTAGTACCTATGTAACTAAATAACTAAACTTTTATGGATTTGCACAGTTATAATTGCATGACAAAAATCATTATTTATAATCAGTAATTATAATAGCAAAATAGATCCGAGGCAAAGGAATATGACATTTTTATCCAAATACAATTATAGGAGTGGGGCTCAGGCTCGGCTCTTAGCCTGTAAAATCCCTCATTGGTGTATCGTCTGTCTGAGAACTTCATTAATTCCTACATGGTCACATCTCGGCTGACTTCCCTCTCTCCCTCTCCCATTGTTTTGAGGCTACGTATAATTTGCTCCCTTTAAAGAACAGCAAAGCTCTTAAACCCTGATTTCCCTTGTTCATCCATCATTCATCCTCTCCCCCCCCTCTCTATCTCTATCTTTCTATATCACTCACTACCCTACCCCTCTGTCTCCCTCCCCCCCTCCCTATTAGTCTTGTCTAGGGACCAGAGAGTGGGCTCAGAGGAAGGAGAAGCATTCGGATCAGAAGCTTTGAAGTAGAATTACATAAGAATTCTGAACAGGTGAACAGCCTCTTTCTGTGTGATCACACTGAGCAGAGACCCACACACACACACACACACACACACACACACACACACACACACACACGCACGCGCACGCACACGCACACGCACACGCACACCGAGGAGGGTATTGCCGGCTTTGAAGAACAGAGAGTGGTAGACTTTAGAGGAATCAGAAGCATGACTGTGGAATGGGGCTGAAAATGGACCAAAGACTTGAGGCGTCGCTTAGAGGTTCCATCCTAGTTGTTTCATGGCTTTTCTTTCCCTTTTTAACCTAGTTTATTTTGGGGATTGTCAGTTAATTTATAAAAGGGGCAATTTGGGACTGTCAGGTAATTTAATACATTATAAAGACGCTTTATTCAAACAATTGACCACCCTTCTGGTTTCATGGAATTGGACCTTAAGTGTTAATATTGGCCTCCATACAGCTTCATAAGTGTTAATATTGGCCTCCATACAGCTTCATAAGTGTTAATACTGGCCTCCATATAGCTTCATAAGTGTTAATACTGGCCTCCATATAGCTTCATAAGTGTTAATACTGGCCTCCATATAGCTTCATAAGTGTTAATACTGGCCTCCATATAGCTTCATAAGTGTTAATACTGGCCTCCATATAGCTTCATAAGTGTTAATACTGGCCTCCATATAGCTTCATAAGTGTTAATACTGGCCTCCATATAGCTTCATAAGTGTTAATACTGGCCTCCATATAGCTTCCTAAGTGTTAATACTGGCCCCCATATAGCTTCATAAGTGTTAATACTGGCCTCCATATAGCTTCATAAGTGTTAATACTGGCCTCCATATAGCTTCATAAGTGTTAATACTGGCCTCCATATAGCTTCATAAGTGTTAATACTGGCCTCCATATAGCTTCATAAGTGTTAATACTGGCCTCCA